>NW_023416368.1:17262500-17928750 GCF_014108235.1 Myotis myotis | reverse complement strand
CTGATCCTTGTCCCTTTCTGCTTAAATAATATGCTGTCTTACCTCTTTTATGGGCCTGAGGTCACCTATTGCTTAATTAGTTGGTCCTTCCCCCCACCCCCACCCTAACCCTCCCCAATTAGAGTTTACCTTTTGGAGAGACAGGATTCAAGTTTTTCATTATCTTCCCCAGGCCTATGTATTTGATGGGTTCTTTATAAATGCCTGTGGATATGGCAACGGAGGGAAGAGAGACAGACCTTACAGTGATGTGGTGGGTAAGAAGGCCTGTGGAGTTAGAATGCCCTGAAAAAGCCCACTCTGATACCTGGCTGCTGCCTGTGACTCAGGCACTCACCTTACTTTCCTTTCTGAACTTTGTAGGTGTTTGTAACTGAAGGTAATTAACACCTTCAGGGCCTACCCTAGTGCCTAGCACAAAGTCAGAACTCAAATATCTGTAGAAAGAATTAATACCTTTATCACTAGGTTATTGGGAAGATTAAAAGAGATAATGAATATCAAGTATTTTTCATAGAACCTGGCATATAGTAGCTACTAAATAAAAGCTACTCTTAACTATTTGGGTCATTACTAGTATTAGAACTAAACACATGCGTACAGAATGCTGCAGTGGGTTAGGAATGAATAAAGCCTGAATTCAAATCCCAATTCCATTATGCAGAAAAAACTACTGGATTTAGGATCAGAATACTCAGGTGTGAGACCTGGTTCTGCCATGGACTAGTTATGCGACCTGGAATAAGTAACTGACTTCTCTCAACTTCAGTGTCATCATCAGCAAAGCAAGGAGACTGAGTAATCACTAAGATTCTTTTTTGCCCTAGCCAGTTTGGCTCAGTGGGTAGAGCATCCGCCTTCAGACCAAAGGGTCCCGGGCTCGGTTCCCATCAAGGGCACATACCTTGGTTGCAGGTTCCTCCAAGGCCCAGGCCCTGGTCAGGGCTCATGCAGGAGGCAACAAATTGATGTGTTTCTCTCACATCAATGTTTCTCTCTGTCTTTCCCTCTCTCTTCCACTCTCCCTAAAAATCAATGGAAAAAGATCCTCTGGTGAGGATTAACAACAAAAAGAGTCTCTTTTTTCTAGCTCTGACAGCCTCAGTGTAAGATGTAATCTCATGCAGGTCCCATTTTCTCTGGCCCCAGTTTGCCCATCTGTAAAATGACACTCAGTGTTTAGAAGCCCCTTTCTAGGGCAGGTGAAGCCAGGATGTGTAGATCCCAATCCCCCTCCAGCCTCTACACAGCAGGTGCTGGCAGTACTTGTTCAGCTCAGACTGACTGCTGAGGGGTGTGAACCACTTACTTGTCCACACAGAGCCCTGGTCCCCTCATGAACTATAAGGGGCACCTTTCACTCTCTACCTCCAATTATAGGAATATTAGAGGCCCAGTGCACAAAAATTCGTGCACTCGGGGGGAGTGGAGGGGCATCCCTCAGCTCGGCCTGTGCCCTCTTGCAGTCCAGGAGCCCTCAGGGGATGTCTGACTGTGGCCTAAGCCACAGTTGAACATCCTCAGCGCTGCCGTGGAGGTGGGATAGGCTCCCACCACTGGCACTGCACACCAACCTTCAGCTTGGCTTGTGGCTGAGCGGCGCTCCCCCTGTGGGAGTGCACTGACCACCAGGGGGCAGCTCCAGCACCCCCCCCCCCCACCCCCTCCATTGCCCCTCCACTGCAGCCTGCTGCTGTCCCACACCCCTGTCGTTCCCCTGTTTGGTCAATTTGCATATTAGGCTTTTATTATATAGGATTGAAAAGAATGACCAACCATGACCATTATGTCCCATATTAACAAAGTTCAGAGGGGGCCTCATGTAAAGAACATCTTCAGAATTTATTTATCAATAAATACAATAAAAAATTATGCATTCCAGTCCTAACCGGTTTGGCTCAGTGGATAGAGCATCGGCCTGTGGACTGAAGGGTCCCAGGTTCGATCCTGGTCAAGGGCATGTACCTGGGTTGCGGGCACATCCCCAGAAGGGGGCGTGCAAGAGACAGCTGATCGATGTTTCTCTCTCATCGATGTTTCTAACTCTCTATCCTTCTCCCTCTCCCTTTCTCTCTGTAAAAAATCAATAAAAAGCCGAAACCGGTTTGGCTCAGTGGATAGAGCGTCGGCCTGCGGACTGAAGGGTCCCGGGTTCGATTCCGGTCAAGGGCATGTACCTGGGTTGCGGGCATATCCCCAGTGGGGGATGTGCAGGAGGCAGCTGATCGATGTTTCTCTCTCATCGATGTTTCTAACTCTCTCTCTCTCTCTCTTCCTCTCTGTAAAAAATCAATAAAATATATTTAAAAAAAAAATCAATAAAATGTTTTTTTTAAAAAATATGCATTCCAGTAGCATTTACCTTGGAATTAAAGGTATATATAATGCAATTATTAAAAATTGTGCTTAAATTCACTGAGATACCTTTAATCATTACCTTCTTTAGTACCTCTTTTTTTTTTTTAGGGGCAAAGAATTATGAATTTATTAGGTGATCTGGAAAACCAGATGGCCTGAGCCCCAAATGGTGCCAGCCTTTAGTACTTCTTTTGAAACACTGGCCTCAGTCTCTGTAATTTGCACAGCTCTTTGACTTACATTGTCTTACTTGACTCCCCACAAAAGCTCAGAGGGTAGAAGCAAGTCAGGCATTATTTACCCCCATTTTTTCCACCAGCAAAGGGGACCAAGGAAGGGTGAAGAGTTGGCCACCTTGCAGAGTTCAAGTTATGGGAGAGTTGGGATCAGACATCAGAGTGTCCCCACCAGCACCTCTCCTGGTTATAGCAGCCCTACAACCAGCCTTGGCCTGCGGGGCAGTTCCAGGAAGCTTTTCAATAAGCAGGTTGCGAGCTCTAACGGTCTGGGAGACTGCCAACATTTCCAGGCTGCTCTGTCTTGAGCAGGTGGGATCACAGCCTGATCCCAGTCAGAGGCCAGAACGTCTCCAAGTGAAGTGTGGGACCACCTGGTGGGTAAGCACCTAAGGAGTCTTATTAGACATGCAGATTTCTGGGTTCAATCCCAGATAGGCCTGATTCCAAATGCTGTGGAATCTGCGTTAAAAATTTCCCCTTTTTGTCCAAACTAAAGTAGCTGAAATAGTCTAACCTATTACTGTAGTCATTATTGTCTTCACAGATACCAGGCAAGAGCTTGTTTATAACATACTTTTATTGTCTCTTTCTCCACCTTAAATGTACACTCCATGAGGATAGGGACTTTGTTAGCCTGGTTTATTGCTAAACCTGGGTTTCCTAGAACCCAAAGGCCCCCACAGTACGAGGTCTGTAAATATTGATTGAAATGAGCGCGCACTAAAATTCGAAACCAGTCATACCCCACTCCTTCGTTGTACAATAGGGAAACTGAGGCCCGGTGAGTTAGTGACTGCTGCAGAGTCCGTCAGGGCCGGGATAAAATCTCAGACCTCAGAAGTCGCAATCACGAGTCGGTTTAACTCTGCCCCAAGCAATGTCTTAGAAAAAAAATGAAACCCGCTTGAAAGAAAAGACATTTCCTGCCCCCAAAAACCCAGTTTCGGTAGTTCGGCCGGGTTGGGAGCTGCTGGTGATTCCATTCCCACTTCCTAGGCGCCCCAAGCCTTCGTCTAGGCTTCAGGACCCGCCTTCCGGACCCGGCGTGAAACCCACCTCCGTGCCCGCGGGGTCGGCGGGACCAGAGCACAGCCCGCGGAGGTGAGGGCGGCTCGCCCAAGGTCACCCGGGCGGGGCCCGGCCCGAGGGGTGCCAGGGAACCGGCGGCCTCGGCGCGTCTTTGGGGTAGAGGGGCACCCCCCCTCCATCATCCTGTAAGTCGAAGGTGACATTAATAGTTTCTTTCCCCGAACCTGGAGCACCCAACCTAAAAAGCGTGAGCAGGCCTGGCCAGCCGCGTGGCCCGCGCCCATGTGCTCCACCTGCGGCCGCTCTCAGGCGTTGGCCCTTTAAGGCACCTCCCCTTTCCACCCGCCCCCCTCCCAGGCCTGCAGCCTCTCTCCTGACCGCCCCCCCTTCCGAATTGCATCAGGCACGTGCTCGCCCCCGTCGGGTCTGTGCACCCCGCACCCCCGAGCCGGGGAGGTGCTCCGAGGACTCGGAGGCGAGGGGCGGGGCCAGGGGCGGGCCCGCGAGGCCGTGCGCGCGCGCTCCCGCCGCCTTCGCCGCCCGCCCGTCGCCCGGGGTCGGCCCCAGCGGGCGCGCCCCCGCCGCGCCGTCCCTCCCCTCGCCCGCCGCGTCGCGAGGCGCGCGCCCGCCCGCCGCCTGCCGCGGATCGCGTGGTCGGCTCGGCTCGCCGCGCCTCTCCCCCGTCCGTCCATATTGCTGCAGCCCCCGAGCCGGGAAGCCCGGGCCGCCCCGGCGGCGGGGGGGAGGGAGGGACGGGACGAGAAGCCTGCCAGGCTCCGGGGGGTGCCTCGCGAGGAACGGGCGGGGGGGGACGCGCGCCAAGGAGGCCTGGACCGCAGAGTGGGGGGCCTTCCTCCCCCCCCCGCCCCGCCAGCGGGCCTCGGATCTACGGCGGCTGCATCCGACCGGGAGGGAGGCCGCGCCTAGCGTGAACCCCGACCCTTCTCCGCAGAGACTGGGGCCCAGCGCCCCGGAGGAAGGCGTCGCGGGCGCCCCGAGAGCCGAGTTCGAGGCGGGGGAGGCCGCCTCCGGCGCGCCCGGCTTCTCCGGGGGGGCGGGCGCGCAGATGGCCACTCAGGTGGAGCCGCTGCTGCCGGGAGGCGCTCCGCTGCTGCAGGCCGAGGAGCACGGGGGGCTGGTGAGGAAGAAGCCGCCGCCGCCGCCCGAGGGCCAGGGCGAGCCCGGGGCGAACGACGTCGGCGGGGGCGAGCCGGACGGCGGCGGCCGGAGACCGCGGCCCCCCTGCGCCAAGCCACACAAGGAGGGCAGCGGGCAGCTGGAGCGCGAGAGCCCGCGGCCGCCTCAGCCTCCCGGCGCCGAGGGCCTGGCCTTCAGCGACGGGGAGGAGGGCGGCGGGGAGCCGGGCGCTGGCGGAGGAGTGGCCGGAGCCGCGGGCGCCGGGCGCCGAGACTTCGTGGAGGCCCCTCCGCCCAAGGTGAACCCGTGGACGAAGAACGCGCTCCCGCCGGTGCTGGCCGCGGTGAACGGACAGCCTCTCCCAGGTGGGTCTCCCGCTGGCGGTCCTGGGTGCGGGGCCTCTTCCGGGGACACGGCGTCCCCTCCCCCAGCGGCCTCCGGGGTCCGCCGCTGGTCGCGGTGACTCGGGATTTTTATTTTTTATTGCTTCCTGGCTAATTCGGGTCGCCGAGCATTCCCCCCCCGGGCGCGCTCGGGAGCCGGCCCCGCGGGAGGGCCGGGTCTCCGGGCCGCAGCGGTTAGTGGGCAACGGCGTGGCCCGGGCCTACCTCGCCGGGAGCGGGTGGCGCTGGTTTCGGTGAAAAGAGCTCTCGCCGCCGCGTGGTCTGAGAGAGACGGTTTCCAGCCCCGGCCTTCCTCCGGGAGCCCCCTCTCCCCACTCCGCCCCGCGCTCCCCGCTTCGGTAGCGTTGCGAGCCCCACGTTGTAGATGTTAAACGAGCTCATGTCACGGGCCGCAGAAGGGCCGGCGACGAGTTCACGGGCTCGGGATTGAAAAGTTAACAACTTTTGTTCTCGAGTGCATGGCATCAGGCAGTAGAATCGCCATTGGTGACGGCTTGCGGGGTCGGTGACGGAGAGAATGGAGAGAAGAGGAAACCCAACGTGTCATTGAAGTCGGGGGTTTCCCTCCTCGATCCCGGGGACCTTCCGCCTTGAGGGAGCCGGGCGGCCCGTGTCCGGGGAACCCAGTCAAGGGGCGGGCGGGAAATGCGGGGCGAGCGAGGGGGCTGGCGGTGCACGCGGGGCGTGGGGCGGGCGGGTGACAGTTGGGCGCCATGCGCCGCCGGCCCGCGGGCTGCTCGCGGCCGCCCGGCCTGTGCGTTCGGCGCCCGCCGCGACGCGGGGGGTGGAAGGCGGGTGCCGGCCGGAGGCGCGGTCGGGAGTGTGCTTGTGCGCGAGTGTGAGTGCGCGGCCCCCTTCCCGGCATTCCTCCGCAGCGGGACAACGTGGTGCCTTCCCGCGCGGGGAGCGGCATGTGGCCGCCGACCGGCGCGCTCCCGCTCCCTGGATTTCTGGGTCCTCTGGGGCCGGGTCCCCGGGGAGGCGGAGGTGCAGGGAATCCTCCGGGAGCCGTGTCGGCGCGGGGCGAGAGGCGGTGCTAACATGGAGGCTCGTCTGTGCCGAGAATAGCCGGCGTCTGGGCTGGGCGCACACCCTCTGCTCCCTTTGCCGTGCTGGCGCGGAGGGGCGTCGTGCAGGCGTCTGGATTCTTTGGTTTTGGGTCCTTTTGAAGTTGGCCAGGACCACAACCCGGTTGTAGCCGAATGATGGCCTGTGGCCGTGGCTCTAGTGCTGGTTCAAAACTCCTCCCCTCCTGCAGTCGCCGGTTGAGGCTGACGGGTTTCAGCCATCAGAATGGGGCAAATTGAAGGGATCTTACTGCCTTCACATGCAAGGGAGTGGAATCACTGGTAGTCCTAGGAAAACCAGAGCAGGTAATTCTGAAAATGGCGTGTTGCAATTTTTATTTCTTTTAAGGTTGCTTCATTCGGAGGAGGGGACATTTGGGGTTTACTAAAGTACCTCAAACCGTGCTCTCTTCCTTCTGCCCTCCCCCCCCCTTTCCCTCCAGAGCCCTCTTATGCAAAGGGCAGTGCTGAAACCTCCATTTTCTTGCATATCCCTCCTGATCCACCTACGGAGGGAGGGAGGGAGGGAAAGCAGCTTTAAGACACTCTTTGGTCCTTCCCCTCTTTAAATTCAAAGGGGTATAATCATCCCCAGGAGAGAGCACTCCTCAGAAGTTTAAATGGGGCTGCTCACCCTGGCGGCTGCTGCTGCTTAGCCAATGGTGAACCTGCCTTGTGGGTTTTAAATCAGCCATGACATCAGGTGGTATTGTGTGCCTGAGCTGGTATTTTGTGCAAGTCCAGGGGCCCTTGATAGGGTGCGTCACTGGGGTTATTGATCGTGGGAAGAAGACAGTTTGGCTGACATCTCATCTCACCTTTTCCTCCAAGTGGAGAAGACAACTTGCTTTAAATGCCCAAAACAAAATTCTGAGTCGGGTAGATTTGCTCGGTGCTTGTTTTTCTGAAATCTTAAGGCAAAAGATTGTCTACTCGTTGGGTTTGGAATAGTCTCTGACAGACTAACTGAATTAATTTATTAACTTCTGTTTAAGCCTGTAGTTAGGGCTCAGATGCTTTTTGAGGGAGAATTTTGTGATTGACTTGTCTGGTAAGTTTCTTTGGCGTCTACCTGGAACTCTAAGGCCCTTTTCCAGCCCTGATTTTATTTGCAGTTTGGACAAGTTTAAATGTGACACCAGTGGAGTGGCAGTGTGGTCTTGGGAATTTTGCGTTCTGTGATGCATGTTTTTGGGAGTCTACAGAAATGAGTCCCTCAGAAGCAGGCTAAAGGCTTTCCAAAGCTTGCTGCAAATGCCTATTTTTAGCTCTCCTTTTGGCTCAGATGCTAGTGTTTTAGTTCTTTAAGGGACACGTGCAGTAACTAGTAATGAAAGGTATTTTTCGATATTCCCCCCTTGTTTGGGTTTCTCTTTTCTGGCTTAAGCCTCTGTGTCTTATATTTGTTGTTTCAAACCTTGGGATTTGCATTTTGGCTTTTTATGTTTCCATCCCCTAGAATATTTTGAAAAAAATTATATACACACACACACATTTATATTTATCCTAGCCACAACTCTTTAAGAGACACAGGATGTCTTAGTTAAAAGCAAAAATGATATATAGCAAAAGTTCTGGGGTCAAAACTGCATGGGTTCAAATGCCAGCTCTTACCATTTCTAGCTGTGTCTTCTTGGACAATAAGTTCCTTAACCATTCTGTGCCTCAGCTTCCACATTTTTGTACTAGGGATTAAATCATGATTTATCGGCTTCTTGGGGCTGTTGTGAGCATTCACCGTGATATGTGTAAAGCATTTATTTAGCCCAGTGCCTGGTGCTACATGGCTATACCATGTCTGGGAGACGGAGACTATGGGACTTTCCGGGACTTTTTCTGGGTCTCCATTTTCTCCACTTGTAAAAAGAGGGAGTTGGAGAACACTTTCCCTTTCTGGTATTGTATCAGTACTCCAGGAAATATATGGGATCATCTCCTTAAATATGGACTTTTGTTTATTTACAGACAAAAAGAGCATGGCATGGATAATCTTAAATGTTGATTACCCAAAGAATTGGCTGTTTTTGCTTTGGAATGTGGTGTATGACTTTTAAAAATAAGTTTTAACTTGTTTATTTGCCTTTCATTAAGATTATCTTTTGGGAGAGTGCACGTGTGCTCTCCGGGCTGTGGGGAAAAGGCCATTGTGACTGAAGTAAAAGTGTTCTAAATGCATGTTGAGACTTTGAGAATGTATCCTCATTCACTAGAAGCCTCCACTCACCCCAGTGTGGGAATCAGTGGGTTGGTTTTGTAGCACCTTTGACTTAAAACTAACCAATGCTGAAGTCTTTTTCTTGATTTCTCTTTAAAGGAAAGTCAGGGGCAGGGTCCGAGACTTGAGTGTTTATGTTCCGGGTATCACTTTTTTCTGTGTTCCTTTGAAGTATAGCTAACTGATGGTAGAAAATAAAAAAGGGTTATATAATCTTGGCTAGCCCATGACAACCCCAGGGACCCTCCGCCCCACTGAACTGGCCTCAAATAAACCTTCTATTCCCTTTCTTTACTTTCCTCCCTGGATTTGGGCCCTTCCTCAGGTCTCCCACACCTCTGCATATCTGTGTGAAGACCTTCCTCATAGCCTCAGACCTACTTCAGCTCCTGGTTCCTCCTTCCCCACCATTAGAAGTAGACTGGATGCAAGGAAGAGCTTTGCCTGGAATCATACAGTCTGCACTTTTGAGCTCCAGCTGCTGCTGCTTTTTCTTTATTGCGATATAATTGCCATATAATATTATATTAGTTTCAGTTGTGCAAACTAATGATTCTATATTTGTATATATCCAGCTTTGCATTTAACTTGCTGTGCAATCCTGGGTGAATTACTCAGTCTCTCTGAGCCACTGATACTCTCAAAATGAGAAAATGATAGTTAACTATTTCAGAAGGTCATGAGAATTAAAGAAGGTGATATTAATAAAGCCCTTAGCATAGTGTCAAGTTCAGAGTATCTGTTAAGTGCTACTTACTTAATAATTGCAGTTTTAATTTTTTTTTTTTAATAATAAATGATCACCATTATTAGGATCTGTTCCACTTCTGATTCTGTTCATGGCCTGCATTTTGGAAACCAGCAACCCCCATGCTTTCTCTGTTTCTTCTGTAAAATGAAAGAATTGGGTTAGGTCTAAATGTCAGGGTTTTTTTTGTTTTGTTTTTTGTATCAAAAACACTTTTTACATAAAACCTCTACCCACAAAAGAAAGAAGCCAAAGCAGAGCTTTTCTTTGTGTTTTTTTCTTTTTCTTTAAAATGTGTGTGTTTAAACCTCCTGTAGTGGGAAAAACTCCAGTTTTGAATCCAAACTCAGGGCTGGAGTGACATTTGTGCTCCAGGAACTTAGGCTGTTCACTTGGGGGTGCATGTCAAACATTGTGGAAAACCAGACATTATGTGCCTTACAATGCTATAGTAGAAAATACACAGCACTGTCTATGAAAATCCTGCCTCCCCAAATAAAAATTGAACCTAAACCCAATAGAACCGTAGTTCTGTGGGGTTAGAGAAACACAATGATTGACCGTGAGGTAGAAGTTACTCTACTCCTGAATGTGTGGAATTGTACAGCACAGATTATTTTATCAGTCAGTAAATGGCATTTTAAAAAGCAACTGTTACAGATGAGAAGAGCTGAAACATCAGATATACTGTGTGGATCTTGTTTGGATCCCAATTCGAATAAACCAGTTATAAGACATTTTGGTGATGTTGAGGAGATCTGATCATTATATTGTATTAAAGAGTTATTTGTCAGGGATGATAGTGGTATTGTGATTGTTTTTTTTTTGTTTAAGCTCCATCACTGATTGTATAATACTAGAGGCCTGGTGCACGAATTCATGCATGGGTGGGGTCCAGCTGGCCGGCTTGCCGAATTGGGCTGGGCCGGTGGAGAGTAGGGGCCTCAGGAGGTTGGCCACCGGCCCCATCCCTGATTGGGGCTCGATTGGGGCGGGGCCAGCAGGGGCGAGCAACCTTGGGCAGTTGGCCCAGCGGCCCCATCCCCAATCGGGATTGGGGGGACCGATTGGGGGCAGTGCCAGCCAGGGGGAGGGGCTCGCCCTGCCCCAATCCCGTGGGGTTGGCATCGTGGGGTTGGCATCGGCCTGTTGGGGGGTGGGGGGAGTGGGCACTTGTCCCCCCAATTGACCTGTTGGCTGGCCACAGTGCGCGTCATAGGGACCAGTCGTTCTAGTCTTTCGGCGTTCTGGTCACTTGTCTTTTATATATATAGATAATCAGTTCTTTTGGCTAAGAACTGCTGGGTTAGCCTAGATCAGTGGTTCTCAACCTTTCTAATGCCTCAACCCTTTAATACAGTTCCTCATGTTGTGATGACCCCTAATTTCATTGTTACAAATTAAACATAATTAAAGCATAGTGATTAATCACAAAAACAATATGTAATTATATATGTGTTTTCCGGTGGTCTTAGGCGACCCCTGTGAAAGGGTCGTTCGACCCCCAAAGGGGTCACGACCCACAGGTTGAGAACCGCTGGCCTAGATAAACGAGGGCTTACACCTCTTTTCCTGTAGTTCAGATCACTTTCTCCTTTTCTAAAGTATGCACACAATTAGGGAAGAGGTAGGGGAGGTCTTCACCTGCAGTCTCCAGCTCCCAGGCCCCCTCCTCTTCTGGGCAGGGAGTTTGAGTTTTACACCAGCTAGGAGGTGAGTGCCTGCTAGAGAGGAAGAGGTTAGGGGTGGTTAGGAGGTGGTTCCAGGCTCTTAGGAGGTGGTGGGTACTTTCATCTGTCTTGAACTCTGACTCTCCCAAGAGGCAGAGTCTCTTGGCTGACCCATCGCATTTGCAATGGGACCTAGGCAAGAGTTTTATAGCTGTTACTCAGCTCAGCACGGTTTCCCTCCCTTTGGGAGGTGGGTAGGGAGAAGAGGCGGAGCCCGGCCTGAAACCACAAAAACCTCTTTAAAATGGAGAGCTTGGCAGATGGGAGTGCCCCTGTTTGCAAAATCCAAGACAAGCTCAAAGGGGGTAATTAGAGTTTTGGGACCTCAAGAGGGCTCACAGGTGCCTCAATCTGGGCTCACAAACCTCCCTGGCTGGTCCAGAGTGACCTAAGGGAGTGGCCAGGAGAGAGGACAGCCTTACTTTGCTGGGGGCTCATGGTAGGAAACAAGTTTTGATACCTGGCTGGTGAAAATATTAGGAAACAATGGGGCAAAGGGGGTAGGTGATGGAATTTAATTCAGAACATGGGCAGAATACTTCTCTCTGCTCTCACTTAGTGACCTTAGCTTGCCTCACCTCTGTTTTTTTATTCACAGAATGGAACTAACCCTTAATGCTGAGATTCTTTTGAGAATCAAATTGATACTGAGTATGGGGGAGCTCAGTTCAGAAGTTAAAATGTCCCATACAAGGCCTGGCCAGTGTGGCTCAGTTGGTTGGAGCATCATCCTGTACTACACCAAAAAGTGCTGGGTTTGCCCTAGCTCGTTTGGCTCAGTGGATAGAGCGTTGGCCTGCAGACGGAAGGGTCCTGGGTTTGAGTCCGGTCAAGGGCACATACCTGGGTTTCGAGCTTGATCCCTGGTTAGGGACATGCAGGAGACAGCCTATCAATGATTCTCTCTCATCATTGATGCTTCTTTCTCTCTCTCCTCTCCCTTCTTCTCTGAAATCAATAAAAAAATACATTTTTTAAAAAAAATCAAACCAAAACAAAAAGTGTCGGGTTCGATTCCCAATTAAGGCAAATACCAAGTTTATGGGTTCCATCCCCAGTTGCGCATGTGGAAGGCAACAGATCTTTCCCTCCCTCCCTCCCTCCCTCCCTCTCTCTAAAATCAATAAAAAGTAAAATGTTCCACACATATATAAGTGATTTTTATTCCAGAAGATGCATTCCCAAGCTAGATATGTCTAGTTAGAGGTAATCACCTATTCTGAGAGGTTATCCATGCCTTTCCTAAACGAGGATGGATAATCAGGAGTTAGCTTAATTTTTAAGTAGCATTATTTGTGATAGGTACTAGAACCAACTGGCTAACTTCCTTTGACAGATGGCTTAGGGCGTCTCTCTCCGGGAGTTTTTCAGAATCAGGACAGTCTTGACGTGGTACTTTTTTTTTTGGCTGCCCCTTTGAATTAGCAAAGTCCTGATGGGGGTGGGTGGGTAGTAAGGAGTGTGGACCTTAACTGATGAATTTTGTACAGCTTGATGTATGAATGTCATGTATGGTGAAGGGCTCCCCAATCTCAGTTTGGGTTACTGTTGGGAAAGTCAATGACCCATCCATCAGAAGCCTTGTTTATAGGATACTCTGTAATAACCTTCCAAAATTGTCCTCCAGACATAATGCTATTCAAGGTAGCCTTGTCTGCTTTAAAGTTAAGTTGCAAGCCTTTCAGAGGAACTGAAGTTCCACAGTGGCTGGGAGTCTCAGTTCCACCCCCTACACTCGGCTCCACTTCAGGCAAAACCCAAACCAGGCTACTATTCCATCCATGTAATTGGTCTCTTTCCTCATATTGCTGTTAATATATATGCAGAAGAAAAGCAAAGAAACACAACCCAAAGTGGCAGAAAGACACCAAAGATGGAATGAGAGGGTTTCTGTACAAAGCACCGAGCCCATCTCTCACTGGCATTCTGTCACGGGCATTCCTAAGCACCGCATTGTGGGCTCCCCACTGCAGGACTGTACCCCCAGTGATTCTTCAGTCACCCCCACCCCCACCCCAACTCTAGAAATGCATGACAGCCCAGGGCAGGGTCAGAAGAGTTGGCTGTAAGAAGTAGCATGGGCCACCTGGTGGATGATTCATCCACCTGGTCTGTGTATGGTTTTTGCTTTCCTTGTCACACACAGCTTATTGAAGCTCCTGAAAACCCTGAGATTAATAATGGTGATACCATAGTTAGCATTTACTGGGTGCTTTCCATGTTCTGTCCCATGTAATCTCAGCAGGTGAGCTTTTTATGCCTACTTCACAGATCAGGAAAATAAGGCTCAGGAGAGGTTAACACATTAAGCGACAAGCCTGTTTTGTCTTCCTTTCTGTTTAGTCTGCGCTCCGATTTCATCAATATGCTGGCGGCCAGAGACTGATGAGGTCCAAACGGAAGGTATAGTGTCAGTCACCGGTGACTGACATGGCGCTTAACGTGTTAATAAGCAGCTCTGTTCTTATATGATTTCTTAGACTAAGCCTTGGGCTCATCCTTGACTGTTTCTCTATTTCTCTATCACCTCACATCTAATTTACATCCCTTTGACTCCCAAAAAAACCTGTACCCAAGCTAAATGCTTCTTACCACCTCCTCTGTTGCCAGCCTGGTCCACACAGCATTGCTTTCCCATCTAGATTGTTTAGCAGCCTCCTAACTGGTCTGTCACTCTTGCTCAAACTGCTCTTAAGGCATTTATTATAGGGGAGTAAAATCAGAGGCCTCAGCATATCCTATAAGACTGCTTGATCTGGCTCCCCATACCATCCTTCTCCCCCAGCTCTGACATACCCCCCACTTTTACCTCCCAGCCACATTGCTTTCCCTGAGGCACATTCTCCTGCTTTATGGCTTTTGTTCTGGAATGCTCTTCCCCCTAGATAGCCACATGGCTCACACCCTCACTTTCTTCTGGTTCCTGTTCATGTATCAATGTGATGGAGAGGTCTTCTCAGACCTCCCTATATAAAATAACACACTGCCACCTCTTACTCCACAGCCCCATCTCTCCTACCCTGCTTCATCTTCCTTCTTAGCTATTGTCACCATTGGGTCAGAGACTTTGGTATTTGACCACTGCTGTATTCTCAGCACCTACAACATACCAGACACAATAGTAGGCAGCTTGGTGAACATTTAATTAGGGAATGAATAGATGAATCTCACACTTTAACAGCAGCATTCAGCACATTTTGAGTTGCATACAGATGCCACAGTGAATAATAAAAGTCTGTGTTGGCAAGGAACATGCACACACGATCCAGTATGGAAGGTACTGTGTAAGAAAGGTTTGGGGCTCTTGGGAGTGCAGGAGGGGCACCCAACCAATGTAGGTCAGAGAAGTCTTCCTGGAGGAAGCAATGACTAAGCTGAAATGGGAAGAATGGGTAGGAGTTACCTGAGAAAAGGCCTGGAAGGAGAGCTCATTCTTGGTAGAGGAAAGGTCCTGGGGTCCAGGGAACTGAGTAATTCCCTGTGGTTGTAATTAGATGATTGGGAAGGTAAATTCTGATTTGAATAGGAAGGTAGTTGAGAGTCATTGAAGATTTTAAGTGGCATAGTCAGATATTTTCTTTTGAAAGATTACTCTGGCCATGTGGCAGAGCCTCTTAATTTAAGAATTAAGATGGCTTGGAGTTTCCTTCCTGATCCTTTGGGGCAATGTTCCCAGATTATAAAAGGGAACAGGCTTCTAAGTCATCCTGAATTGTAGTTCTTGAGCGATTATCAGCTGTGATCCTTAAGGGGTGTAGGGAGCGGCTCTGGTTTATGGGATTTCTCTGACCTTTCAGAAGGCCAGATTAGCTGTAATTCATCTCAGTTGCTGGAAGAAGCACAGTTGCTGAAGGACTGGCCTAGGCTGAGCTCATGCTTGAGGTTAGAGCCTCCAGTTTGCTTGTGTCTACTGTAGAGGGCTAGCTAGACAGGAAGAGGTAGGTGGTGGCCTTGGAAGCAGTGGCAGGGAGACAGGCTTCCAGGTGGCAGTTCCCACCTCCACCAGGGGAGGCACCCGTGTGGCAGGACTCCGCATCCAGGCTGCCTGCTACCAGTCACTGCAATTTGGTCCTGCAGGTTGTTACACAGGTAGCAACGTGTACAAGGTTGCCTTCCATCAGAGCCACCTCCCCTAAGCTGACTTCAGCTGTTGTAGTGATTTCCTGAGGAAGTATAGAGAGTTAGGCTTCTGCAGCCCCATGTCCAGTTGTCAACTCTGTTCCTATTGCTGTGCCCTCAAGGGGCTTGGGTTTCCTTCCCCTCCTTTCAGAGAAGGAATATAGAGCTGGAAGGGACCCTGGAGATCATTGAATCTAAACCTCTCACAGTTTAGGTACTAAAGGCCCAGAAAGGAAATAGGATTTGTTCAAAATCAGTCAATTCAAAGCAAGGCTGAGACTTGAACCCAAGTCTCTTGGCTCCCACTCCAGTTCTATTTTCACTCCACCTCTGGAGGAAAAAGCAGAATGGGGTAGTTGAACATGAACTTTAAACTCAGTCAACCACAGTTTCAGTTAACCCAGCCGTTTACCAACTGAGTGCCCTTGGTGTAACTTCTGGGCTTCAGTAAATGGAGTTATATATAGTTGCCCACATAGTGGGATCATTGTTGAAAGTGAGTTAGGTGAATATGAGTGCTTAGCTGGAGTCTGGCAAAAAATAAATAAAAAGCGATAATTGTAAGAGTATTGATGGTTTTCTTTTGAGATCTGAATTTGACCCGGGTCTTTAGTTTGCTAACAAAGATAGGTGCTAAAGCCAACTTCCCTGGCTTCCTGGGTCCTCTGCCTGATGATTCTTTCTGTGTGGTCCTGAGCCTACCCAGGAAGGCAGCCCATGCCGCTTCTTAGAGCCAGCTCTTCTGATCTTGTCCTGGGCTTCATGCAATCCGTAGTGGAGGGGAATTGAAGAATCACTGGGGGGTACAGTTCTGCAGTGGGGAGCCCACAGTGCGGTGCTTAGGAATGCCCGTGACAGAATGTCAGTGAGAGATGGGCTCGGTGCTTTGTATGGAAACCCTCCCATTCCATCTTTGGTGTCTTTCTGCCACTTTGGGTTGTGTCTCTGCTTTTCTTCTGTATATATATTAACAGCTATATGAGGGAAAGAGACCAATTACATGGATGGAATAGTAGCCTGAGTTTTGTCTGAAGTGGAGCCGAGTGTAGGGGGTGGAACTTAGATATGGTGAGAGCAAGGTTGGGTGTGGCAGCCCAGTGCTACTTCTAGGGAATGTGGGAGGGAGACAGGAAATCAGGAATACACAGCGGGGGTGGCTCACTGGGACACATGCACATTTCTGTGAGGAGGGAACGGTTGAGGGAACTAGGGTTATTTTGTCCAGAGAATCAAAGCTTGGGGTGGGTAAAAATGCCTGTTCTGAAATAAAGCATTTGAGTAGACCTACTGTAGCCCTATGGGTGAAGCTCTTGTGGGAGGTAGAACATTAGTAGGTTTTGGCTCTGGCCAAGTAGTAACTTTGGAAAAATCCCCCCCCAAATGTATTCAGCTGCCACAGGAGATACTGAATTTCTTGATGTGGTGATAATATTTGAACAGTTTGGGTGGCCCTGCAGTTGCAAATTAGCAAAGTAATTTCCTAGACTTGCTCATTCAGAAAATATTGAGTTAGGTGTCAGGCCCCAGAATTCAGGGATAAACAAGACACATTCCTTCCATGGTTGGTTTTTATTTATTTATTGGGGTGCCATTGGTCAACATGAACATGTAGATTTCAGGTGTGGGTTTCTGTGTTACAAGATCTGTATATTGTTTCATGTGCCTCCTACCCAGAGTTAAATCTCCTGTCGCCATATGTCAGCTTGATTTGGTTTATATCCTGGAAGTCACAAATGGGCAGCTTACATCTTATCTCCGCAGGTCCAGTCCAGCCTACTGACAGATTTTGACCTTGCATTAAAAACAGTTTAAAGTGACCACCTATATTTTAAAATTAAGAAAATGCATCTGGAAACCTAGAGATTTTCAGTTTTTCTTTAAAAAGCCAAACTCTGAACATACTCCCCCCTCTCCCCACCCCCCCAAATACAGCAAAAACATTGAGTTGTATACTTTAAATGGGTGAGTAGCACAGTATATTAATAAAACTGTTACAGAAAAAAATGAGATGACCTGATCGAATGGCCTCTGTCCGACGCAGCCTACCTTTAAACAAGGATGCCAGCGTGAGGCCTATGGGCTCAGACTTTCTGTGTTTTATTGTACAAAGGAAAGAGGACAGTGTCCAGCCCAGCCGTGGGCAAACTACGGCCAGCGGGCCGGATCCGGCCCATTTGAAATGAATTAAAACTAAAAAAAAAAAAGACCGTACCCTTTTATGTAATGATGTTTACTTTGAATTTATATTAGTTCACACAAACACTCCATCCATGCTTTTGTTCCGGCCCTCCGGTCCAGTTTAAGAACCCATTGTGGCCCTCGAGTCAAAAAGTTTGCCCACCCCTGGTCCAGCCTATGAGCTGAGGAGCATACTCTGGGAGAAGAGTTTGAGAGGAGAGGGTAGGGAAGACTTTAAGGCCTAAGGCCGGAATTGCAGTTCTAGAGCGAACTCCTTAACTACCTCTTTGAGGGAGAATAAATGTGATGGAGAGACAGGACACCTCTGGGCATTGTGGGCCTAAGGTTCTAGCAGTAAAAAGCTGTCTGAGAGCTAAGGGTTGGAGCTGTAAGGGAAACGGTTATGTACAGCCTCAATGAGTCATTGTTCCCTTCACCCATCTGTGAAATGGGTACAGTCTTTGATCTCAGTCTTTAAGGTCCCTTCCAGCTCAGACACCCTGTTAGACATGAGACCAGCTAAGGCAGATGTTATAGTGTCTTGGACTAGAAAGGGGAAAGACCCTGGCTAGAAGCCTTGTGCATTACTTTCGGAGCATTGGAACTAATTGAAGCATTACATTTTCTCTGGGGACCACAATCACTGGAAAGAGGCTTCTCCAAGGCAGGGCTACTCCTCACAATTGTTGGTGTGGGCCCTGTAAGGGGAGGTGGGAGAAGGAGTGGAGAATTTGGGCAGGAAAACTGGAAACCAGTCTTCTAGACCCAGGTGTTTGACTCACTTGCTAAGATACATTGGGTGATCACTTACTGAACCTTTTTGGACTTCCTTTCCCTTTACTGAAAATGAAGGTGGTTGAGCCAGACCTTTCAAGGTCCTTTCACACTAGAATTAAGTTTGATATGTCAAATTGAAGATCAAGACTGCAGTTGGTGAGAAAAGTTTCATCTAACGGGGATTGATTTCCCCACCCAATTGCACGGGCTTTGAGTGTCATCCCCAAGAGTTTGGCCAAGGCTATGGGATTCTTCTACCTAGGCATGGGGCATTCTGACATAGGCTTCTAGAAAATGCTGGGCTAAGATGGGCTGCCCCAAAAGGTTGTGGGTGCCCTCAGAAGTGTGGAGATAGGGGTGGCTCATCTCTTAGCAGGAATATTATTGAGAAGATTCTGACATATCCTGTACATGGTTAAGTTGGGTGGTTGCTGAGACCCACCTTCTGGCCCTGAGGTTTAGAACCTAGGATGGGAGGAGGCCAGAGTCAAAGTATTAACTGTCTCAGTAGAAGGGAAGTTGACCCATCTCAAGAAACAGAATTCAGAGACCTCAGGCTTATCTAGAGAACCACCAGGGCTTGAGCTTACCCTTTGTGTGAAAGGAAGGAACTTGACTGCCACCAAAGTGAAAGTCATTCATCTCACATTTATTAAATTACCTACTAAGTGTTAGACCATGGGATTCTGATGGGAACAAGACTGAAGGAGCCTGCCCTCATAGTTTACATTCTAATGGGGAGATACAGTAAACCAACAAGGCAGTTCTGCTTATCACTGCCAAGTAAATCAACCCAAAAGTTAGTACAACCATTTTATTCACTGATTTGTGGGTCAGCATTTGGACAGGGCTCAGCCAAGTGATTCTTTTCTACATAGCAGTGGTAAAGGTGGCAGGTGTCCTGATCTGTAAGGTCCACCACAGCTTCACTCACATGTTTGGTACCTTGGCGGAGGTGGCTGGAGGCTGACTTCAGCTGGAACTGAAGTGCCCTCTCCAGCATGATTGGTTAGCGTGGTAGTACTACATATGGCTTAGGGCTCTCAGAGGATGTTCCAAGAGACAGGGAGTAAATGCTGTCAGTATCCTGAGGTCCTGGGCCTGCACACTGGCACAGCATCACCTTTACCATATTATGTTGATAGAGGTTACAGATTCTGCAGAGTGAAGGGAAGGGGACATGGGTCCTGCCTTTCCATGGGAGAAGTGTTCATTTGCAGCCACCTTTAATACTACATGGCAGTTTCTGATAGTGGTAAGTGCTTTGTGAAAGAAAGGCATTGTAATAGAAACGTGTTGGGGTGGGCGGGTTTGACTGGGGCAGCTTCTATCAAGGTGTCAGGGAATAATGCCTCTAAGGGTGAGCCAAGATGGCATTGATAGGTAGCCTGGTGATGAGCATTCTAGCCTAGAGGGACATCAAGTTCTCCAAGAAACGTAGAGGCCTGTGTGAGAGAGAGGAGAGGGGCTCAAAAAAGCAGAAAAGCAAGAGGCTTTTGGAGGCCAGCTTAGGAAGTTTGTGTCCTGTTCTGAAAACAGTGAGAGAGATGGCATGATCTTGTTTCTTCAGGATTACTCTGTTCTGTTGAGATTGAACTGGGGTCAGGGCAGCAGGAGGCCAGGTTGGAAACGGGGACCTCATTGGAGGCTTCTGCAGTAGTCCAGGAAAGAGATGAAAGGAATGGATAATGGCATAGTGACTTGGGTCTGATTTTTTTTTTTTTTTTAAAGCTTTTCCCCCCCTGAGGCTAGGCCACTTGAAGAGGAAGTGTTCTGGTTGCTATTTCTTAATTCCTCTCTTCTTAAACTGTCCAGAAGCTTAGTTTGTCGAACTGTGCCCATTAATCAGAAGGGTGGCCTGAGGCAGGCAGATGTTTATTCTCCAGGTTCTCCGTCTCTTGGCCCCAGAGCTAAGGAACTTGGTGTTTCCTTGCCTGGACCAACTTCCCCTGGCCTGTCCCAGGCTCCATGCCCCAGCATGGAGGTGGAGTGAGGTGATGAGTGAATAGCATGGGGGCACCAGCAGGAGCTGGAGCAAGGATGGTGGAACCTGGGCGTGAATAATGAGCCCAACCTGGCCTTTTTATGTCATAGTGTTCTATTCCTGACTTCTTGTCAGAAAGTGTGCTGGCTTTTTTATTTCAAGTAAGATATTCAGGGTGGGCAGGCTGGGGGACTGAGTGGTCAGAGCAGGCTGCCTGAGATGAGAGTGTAGGGACCCAGATTCTGATTGCAGCCCCGCTCCCTCATTTCTTCTGACTGGTCTTCATTTTTCATAACTTGTGTGGTCCTGGGTGCAGTTGTTCATCCAGGAGTTCAGAGAGGTTCAGTAATTTGCTCAAGGCTCAGCAGTAGTTGGTAAGTAGCTGGGATTCCAGCCAATAGCAGGCTGCCTCTAGAATTCTTGCCTTACTTGTCATCTGGCTTCGCGTTCTCCCAGACTACAGAAATATACAAACCCCAACCAGAAAAGTTCCTCACAAACCTTTAGACAGCAGGAATCTCTGTGCCCCCGGTGGCCCAGCCTGGAGGTCCCAGCTCTGGTCCTTTGACCACTCTTGAGTGGGTATGAGCCAGGCCCTGGCCTCTCTTCCCCCAGAAATGTTCGTTCCTCTTCACCTCTGTCAGGCCCTTGCAGCCTGTTGGAAAGAGCCATGCTGACCTTGTGGTTTCTCAGGCATGGCCTCCAGGCCAATGTGAGGGGGTTAGGAGGGTGGCTCTGGGTTATTACCAAAGCAGGGTGGGAAACACTATTGTGTGTTGGGCCTTTTAACTTCTTGTGAAGGGGAAATCTTTTCAACTTACTAAAACAACACCAATTCATTGTAGAAGATGTCCAAATATGTTTTAGCAAAGGAAACAAATTTCTATAATCTGTCCCACCAACTACCATTAATACTGTGAAGCAACCATATCATCCTTTTAGACCAGTGCTGCATAATAGAAATACAGTGCAAGCCACATGTATAATCTTAAATTTTTTGGTAGCCATATTTTAAAAAGTAAAGACAGGTGAAATCCATTTATATATAACCCAAGGTACTGTTTCAACATATAATAATAAAAAAAAAATTACTAGTGAAATCCTATATAATAAAAGGCTAATATGCAAATTGTCCCCACTGGTGAGTTCAACCGACTGGGAGTTAGACGTGCACTGACCACCAGGGGGTGGCGCGGAACATGTGGGTGTTGGTGATGCAGCGCTGGCAGCGGGCGGCAGTGAAGGCACTGCCGGCCCCAATGGGCCCCGATGAGAGCTGGACTGCGGTGGGATGGTGGAGCAGGTGAGCGGGCAGCCAAGGCGGTGCAAGCGGGGACCTCAATGCCCCACCAGTTGCCCCACAGAGGGTGATTGGAGGTGGCGGCAGGGGGCAGGGCCTGCGAGTGGGCAGCACCAGGCCAAGGTGGGTGTGAGCAAGGGCCCCTATCGCCCTGCCGGTTGCTCCACAGATAGGCCCTGATCACCAGCCAGGCCTAGGGACCCTATACATGCATGAATTTTGTGCACCGGGCCTCTAGTATCTTATATTCTTTGTAATAAGTCTTTAAAATCTAGTGTCTTTTAAACTTAAAGCACTTCTCAGTTCGGACTAGCCACATTACAAGTGCTCAGTATCCACATGTGCTAGTGACTACTGTATTAGCACATTTCTAGAATGTGCGTGTGTGCATACACACACGTATATGTACACACATATTTTTTAAATATGGGATCATGCTTTGTGAGCTATATATTTTTTTCCCTGCTTAGAAACATGCTGCCCAGCCAGAATAGCTCGGTTGGTTGAATATAGTCTCATAACCAAAAGGTTACTGGTTCAATTCCCAGTCAGGGCACATAACCTGGATTGCGGGTTTGATCCCTAATTGGGAAACATATGGAAAGCGACCAAGCAATGTTTCTTCTCTCCTTTCCTCTCTCTACATAAGCATGTCCTCAGGTGAGGAAACACAGGCTTCCAAAGGCACTTATCTTGTAACCCTTAAAGCAGCCTTGGGGGAAAAAGTAGTGCTTTCCTAAGAAAGATTAAGGAGCTGGCCAGTGCTACTTTACTAGGAGTGCAGGCATGCACACCCCAGCTCTGCTGCCTGTGAGGACTCTGCTCCTTCACTCCCTCTTGCAGGCTCTTATTGATCTGAGACCACTGAGCCCGGTCCAGAATGCACGTGTCCCCTGTGCCCGTGCCCCCACATGCACCACTCTGCTGAGGGAAGAGGCTCACCTTGGGAAAGCTCCTGACAAAGGCTGCCATCCGGGGTGCAGTGTTTAAACAAGCACTCCTCTCCTGACGCCCAGCTCAGTGCCCTTCCGATCACATTCAGCTCCTTCCTAGAGCTTACTCTTGGGTTTGCAAGTAGCCAAGGTACAAAGAGAAACCAGTGGAGGTGGGCAAAGGCCTCCACATGGGTTTGTCCTGGGTTGCGCCTAAGTCCACCAGACGTTCTGGTAGAGGCTTGCCAGCAGTGGGGAAAAGACCAGCTGGACCAGCATGGTTGCAGAAAGGGACATGGGTTGGCCTGGGTGAGGTTGGAACTAAAAATCTCTAAATGATAGTTTGTCCAATGGTCCTGCCCCCTGGTGCATGGACACATGCACTTTACACCAGGGCACTTTTGTGGCAAGAACCTCATTCCTTAGCAGGTCTGCGATTTGTGGGAGCCTGGTTTCACCACCCCACCCTCCACCCAAATCTGTGCCTTAGTTTTTCAGCCTGTAAAATAGAGTTACCTTCTAGGTATCACTAGCTTGCTGCTGCCTCCCCCCTGCCCCTTCATATGAGGGCTGAGGATGAACAGCAGACCTTGAATTAGCCTTCAGGTACTGAGGGCCCGCTCACTGATGGTTGGGGTTTTGAAGACTGGTGGATCCGGGGAAGGTGGTCTTCCCTCCAGTCACTGCTGCACCCAGCAGAACAGTTTCCACACTCTGGGAGGGGCCTGTTCCCAGAACAAGAAGGTGACTTGGTTTTTGCACTTTCGCCCTGAGGTGGACATTTGTCCCAGATGGTGGGGAGACCTGAGGATTCTCAGACACCATCCTTTGATTTTTTTTCCCCCTGGGGTCTAATCTTATTCATCAAGCCCTTGGGTTGAAAGAGTTGGTACTACCTTTGGGAAAACCCTCAGAACCCAAGTAGAGTTTACAAAAACACTTTTTTATTCATATCTCGCTAGAGCCCTTGAGGTGGGTAGTAGTAGGCTCCCTTTTGTAGAGAAAGTTCTCCATAGGCTTATGGAGATTGAGGGTCAGAGTTAAAAACTGGCTGAGCCACTTCTCTCCCCACCTCCCCCTTTAAAGCATAACTAAGAAGAGAAAAAGTCAGAGTAAAAAGATAAGCATCAGTCTTTCTATTAGGTCGGATATTGCAAGGGAGGCACTTAGCATAGTGACAAATAATACTAAGGGCTCAGTAGTAGCTTCATAAACTTTTCAAAAAGATATTTGACTCTGTTGGCCTTTCTCTTCAGGACACAGCAGTTTGTCCATTGCGTGGGAGGCCCTCTTGCCGAGCATGGGAAAAGGGGTGTGAGGAGAACATGGGCAGCTTGGGAACGCCAGGCTGCAGAAGTTCCCCATTGGCAGCAGCTTGATGGTAGCTGCTCTAGGATATTCTGACATTCCAGGCTTTCTGGACCCTCCTGATTTGAATCATCACTGGCATTTCCCCTTTGCAGTAGCAGCTCGTGAGATCCACCAGAATCCAAAGGAGCTTTGGAAGCCATCTGGTTGCTTCTCATTTTATAGGAAACTGAGATAGTCTCTTAGCCAAAGTCTCCCAAGTGGCATCAAGGGAGATGCCCATGCTAAGTCTCACTTCATTCCACCTTGTTCCTGCCAGGAGAAAGAAACAGGAGCCCCTTTGAGTGGCAGTGCTGCAGGCATATAGACTAAAAGAGGACTTTGCCTGGCAGAACAAGCTCCAAGGCAGGACAGACCCATTGTCGCTCCTGGTCCTCTAGACACAAGCCTTCAGCTCTCTTCCCCTTTCCTCCAGCACTTCCCCGATCCACACTGGGCCAGCCATTGACACACCCTAAGAAGGCCCCTCCAAATGGAGAAGGTGTTGCCAGGAAATGCTCTAAATTTCCTGAAAACCGGCCCACCCTTCCACTATTCTGCCTTACTGATGAGCTGCTCAAAATGATTTTGGGAGAGATGTGGGCACTAAGCAGACATCCAGGACTAGGTACATAATAGGGGTGGAATGAGATATTGGCGACATCTATAAACTTGGGAAATAATAGCTAATAAGTATTGAGTGCTTACTAAGTGGGAGGCACTTTTTCAAGCACTTTAAATGATCCAGTCATTTAATTCTACAATCCATTAGTTTAGAAACATTCCTATTTACAGAAACCCAGGTCACCAAGGTAGAAGTAGCAGAGCCTGGACTGCGGGCCCTGGCCCTTAACCATTGCACCACTCAGCTGCTGGTTGTGTAGTTGAGTGATGCAGGCTGACCTTGGGAAAGTACACTGTTTTCCTGACTTCCAGCCCAGTGCTCTTTCCACAGAGGCATCTGTTCCATAATTTTCACTTGTGCTTGCATCTTGTTCTTCTTGGGTCTTGCCATAATCCCTCTGGAAGACTCTGGACCTAAGGCTTACAGACCTTGCCTGAGATGAGGACAGATTGGGTCCTGGAGGGAAAGTTAGCATTGAACCTACCACCACCCATGTCAGCTTTCACATCAGGTACTAGTTTCATGACTGGAACCTTGGCAATCTTACCTACTCTATGTATCCACAGTACACATGTGGGTTAAATAGTTGAGATGATGAGCATTTCAGTCATTGCCAAACTGGGAATATAAATATGTTTGTAGCTGCATCCTTTCTGCCCACAGCTGATATTGCTCATTGATCCCAGGCAGTCAAGATTAACCAGTCACAGGTGAAGTTTCAGTTTAAAGCCCTTATATAAACTGAACCCTCAGAGAATAGGGACTGTCTTGTTCTCCATCACTTCACCAGTGGCTAGCACACAGACCCCTCAATAACCAAGTTTGCCCATGACCGTCAACTTTCATGATAGGTTGGCAGGAGCACAGGGCTGGGATCTCAGAAAGCAAGTTCATACTTTGGGGACAAGTCAGGAAACTCGCAGTTCTACACTCTGTAATATGGGGAGGACAACATCCACCCTTCCTAACTCAAACTTTTTTTTTTTTTTTGTGAGACTTAGGTGCCATGTTAGGTGAGGAAGTACCTTATGAGCTGATTTGCCATGGTCATCAAGGGTAAAGAAAGGTAATTTACCTAGATGGATGGTTTATGCTCTTCTTCAGCCCTCCCCTTGTGTGCTCCCCCTCCCCACAAGGCAGGGCCTATACAAAACCCCTCTTTTCTTTTTTTTTTTTTTTTTTTTTTAAAATATATTTTATTGATTTTTTACAGAGAGGAAGGGAGAGAGAGAGAAAGTCAGAAACACTGATGAGAGAGAAACATCGACCAGCCGCCTCCTGCACATCCCCCACCGGGGATGCGCTGGCAACCCAGGTACATGCCCTTGACCGGAATCGAACCTGGGACCTTTCAGTCCGCAGGCCGACGCTCTATCCACTGAGCCAAACCGGTTTCGGCAAAACCCCTCTTTTCCATCTCCTGTTCCCCTTTCCTGCCTGCCCTTTGTCCTACATATAGCTGTGTACTTCCTTTATCCTCTCCTTTCTGATCTGCTGGAGGAAGCACAGTTCTCCTAGGCTTGGTGCTGGGGCCTTTGGGTTGCAGGTGGCCCTAGCATTATCTTTGAAACTAGAGGCCCAGTGAACGAAATTTGTGCACTGGGGTGGGAGGAGGGGTGTCCCTCAGCCCCACCTGTGCCCTCTTGAAGTCCGGGAGCCCTCAGGGGATGTCTGACTGACAGCTTAAGCAGGGAGCAGGTCTAAGCCAGCAGTCGGACATCTTTAGTGCTGCTGCTGCAGAGGTGGGAGAGGCTCCCTCCACTACCGCTGTGCTCGCCAGCCATGAGCCAGCTCAGGGCTTCTGGCTGAGCAGTGCTCCCCCTGTGGGAGTGCACTGACCACCAGAGGGCAGGCACCCGGGACCTGGGCTTCCCAGCTTCGGCCAGAATGCCGTTGGTCTAATTAGCATATTATGCTTTTATTATTATAGATATTCAGTGCTTTGATTCCTGGCTCTACTTGCCCCTCTTCCCCTGTGCTGAGTGGTGTTATCCCCAGCTGGCAGGTGAGATGATGGGCTCAGAGAAGTGGATTCTGGTGCCAGTGGCTACTCTGTAGGGAGTGTAGGCTTGAGCTGGAGCCCCTTGGGGACCTAAAGAACCTAGTGTTTGTCTACTGCAGAGCTGAGAGGTCTAGGGTAGTCTGGGATTTCATTTTGTGCCCTTTGGCTAGTCATTTAGCCTCTGACTCTCCTCTAGAACTGGAATAGCCTTTGTAAAGATTAAAAAACCTAATGCACAAAAGCCCCACAGCAGGAGGCCTGACAAATGCTTAGTAAGTGTAACTATTCCCTTTTTTTTTTTTAAGGGGAGAATGATGATTTTTATTTTTTTTAATATACTTTATTGATTTTTTTTTACAGAGAGGAAGGGAGAGGGATAGAGAGTTAGAAACATCCATGAGAGAGAAACATCGATCAGCTGCCTCCTGCACACTCCCTACTGGGGATGTGCCTGCAACCAAGGTACATGCCCTTGACCAGATTCGAACCTGGGACCCTTGAGTCCGTAGGCTGACGCTCTATCCACTGAGCCAAACCGGTTAGGGCAAGTGTAACTATTCTTATTTAAGGGACCCAGACATCAGAGCACTGGGTGAGCAAAAAGGCCTAGGGGTAAGAGTAGAGGCTCTTTGGCTGTAAGGATGAGGCAGACAGTCAGTCTCTTCAGAGCCTTCATTCTTCTCCCTCTGGTATTGCCATAGTTTGGAGCTTGAAACTAAACCCTGAGCCCATCCCAGACCTATCCTTTGTGACCTCATAGCTATCAAGACACTCAGCTAGTGGCTTCTTGACCTGACCAGTATTGGTTCCTGATGCTGGAGATTGGACTAGGGGTAAATGGAAGAGATGTGCTCCTCATGCACTCTTCCTGGCTGCTCTTTGTGTGTGTGATGGAAGCACTCCTGCTCTTGTGGGCCTGGTAATTCCTGCCTGTAAGCAGGGGGACTGGAGACCAGGGTCCTTCCCTGGTGGTCTCACTCATTGTCAGCTCAGTTCTCAAACATCAGTTGGCATCAGCATTGCACAGGAATCTTGTTAAAGCCGCGGATAATCTAACTCTGCCCCTCTCCCCAACCTGATTTCTGGAGCCTGGGGGAAGACAGGAATCTGCATTTTAACCAAGGCTACCCCTCCCCCCATAACCCTCTACTCCCACCCCAGGTGTCCTTAGATTGCAGAAGTATGGTATTGCAAGCCTGGAGCTCACCAATCTGTGTTTTCACAGCTGTGAAGTGAGGAGCTTTGTTCTATATCAACTTCTGCACAGGAACTCTAGCTGAGTGGGAGATGAAGTGGCCAAGGGGCTTGGGCTCTGCCACTTATTTCTCTTTTCAAGAAACTATTAAATATTTAATACAAAAGAACATAGTGTAAAGAAAAAGATTAAAATGAGAATCTATGCACCCACTATCAGTGTAAGAAGTGCAGCCTAGAAAGCTGGCTTCATCTGAAGTTGTGGTTCGAGTGATCAATGAGCATGCGATGACAGGCACCCTCTGCCCTGACCACAGGCCTCTGAATGAAGACACTGAAGACACCCTGATGGGACTTTCTGCCCAGCTCCCACTGCAAGGGCTGTAGGTTCTGGGCCAGGACTGGCATCCCTTTTTGAGTCTCCTTCTACTTGCTACCCCACTGTCAGGGAGCATGGGGCAATGGCCCTTCTTTCCTATAGTAGCCAGATTTAGCAAATGATACAGGATGCATAAACTGAATAATAATATAAGGTATCCCAAATATTTCATGGGACATAACTTATTTTTAATAAGTTATTGCTGTTTGTCTGAAATTTATAATTGGATGTCCCTAGTTATTTGCTATGATCGTAGTTCTCCTTATATTTATTTTTAGCATCAGGTTCAAGTGTTGCCTCAAAGGAGACAAAAAGAATACTATCATACATTTATGCTAGTTCTGTGTTTAACTATGATTTAATTTAAGCTGCTTAAATCCTATGCACAAGCAGCTATCTTGAACCCCTTTCATAATTTCAGAAAACCAGAGTCTGACTCTTCTAAGAACGTCCATGTAAGGTGCCTTTTTGCTTCCTCACAAACCTGCTTGCTTGGCCTTTATCCTGTGTGGCCTAGATGGTGCCTACATGAACGGTGGCTCATATTTGACCATCTCACCAGCCTTGTGAGTTACTTATTTGATGGTGGCTAGTATTGAGAAGTTCTTCGAGTGGACTTCAAAGTACATGCTGTTAAACTGTCCTGTCCTGCTTCTTAGCCCAGCAGCCTTGTAAAATGGTGGTGAGGTGGGTTTGGGGCAGGGGTTAAACCCCCCTCTACATTTGCTAAAGGAGAACGGTGTGAAATAGGGTACCTGCTGCCTTCTGCGAGCAGGGTTAGGAGTCTGCAGATGGGGCAGCTCCTGTCTCCACATCCGTAATGTCCTTCCCCGTTGGGATGTAGCATGTGGCACTGAATCAGGGGCTTCTGGAGAGCAAGGCCAGACTGGGTGGCCTGGATTTAAGGAACTAGTCTCTGCCCAAGACCTCTAGCTCCCCATCTGCTTCTGGGCACCGGCAAGGTTTTGATAACCGAGTGTCCCTGGCTTGCAGGGCTGGAGTTGTTAGAGATTGTTCATTTCAGAGAGCGAGAAACGGTTAGCGAGAGTACCCCACTGTCACACATTGGATAGATGGCTAGTCAGGCCTGCTTACACCGGGTCTTCCAGAGAGCTGCGGTCCGGCCTTCCCTGGAGAAGTCTGAAGAAATCAAGTTGGGGGTAAAAGTGGGGCCTGCTCCCCAGATATACTTCACCCAGAACACCCCTCCTTTTCTGTCATGTATTCCAGTTCCATGTGAGAAGTCAGGTGTTTTTTTTTTAATATATATTTGTTACTGATTTTTTTTAATATATTTTATTGATTTTTTGCAGAGAGGAAGGGAGAGAGATAGTTAGAAACATTGATGAGAGAGAAACATCAATCAGCTGCCTCCTGCACATCTCCTACTGGGGATTGTGCCTGCAACCCAGGTACATGCCCTTGACCGGAATAGAACCTGGGACCTTTCAGTCCGCAGGCCGACGCTCTATCCACTGAGCCAAACCGGTTTCGGCTGTTATTGATTTTTTTAAAAACTTTTATTTCAGAGAAGGAGAGAGAGATGGAAACATCAGTGATGAGGGAGAATTTTTGATAGGCTGCCTCCTGTACGCCCCCTACTGGGAATCGAACCCAGGACTCTTCAGTCCACAGGCCAATTATCTACCGAGCCAAACCACCTAGGGCGAGACGTCAGTTTTCTTAAAAACAGAGGGGCAGCCTGGCTAGTGTGGCTAAGAGGTTGACCTATGAACCAGGAGGTCACGGTTAGATTCCTGGTCAGGTCACATGCCAGGGTTGTGGGCTCGAGCCCCTATAGGGGGTGCACAGGAGCTCTGGGAAGTAGAGGTCATACAACACAGCACAAGGACTACCTGATCAGTGATTCTCTCTCATCATTGATGTTTCTTTCTCCCTCTTCCTTCCTCTCTGAAATCAATAAAAATATATTTCAAAAACAAAAAAGCAGAGGGGCAGCTCCTCTACTGCTTGGGTCCCTGAGGCCCTACCCCAAGCGCTATGCATGGGTGCAGTGGTGCACAGAACGTATTTGTTGAGGGGGAATTGGCTTTCCTACCTGTGGGAAAGCTCTCGATCTGGAGGCAAGAACTCGATGTTGAGTGCCAGCTTCACAAAAATTCACAGGTCACTTTGGGCACAGCCTGGCCCTTCCTGGGCCTCAGTTTTCCTGTCCAAAAGTAATAATAATCCAGAGTAATTTCTTGAATCTAGAAGCCTCTTCCAGCAGAGAATGCCCTACATATAGGTCAATAAGAATGAGGTTGCATTACCTGAGGTGGTGGGTGATCACTAGGAAGAGCGGGAAACCAGTTTAAGGGCATCGGCCTCCTGCATCAGAAAAATGAGGTTGGGAGGGCAGCAGAACGTTGCATGTGCCTTGGAACCTTCCTGAGAGACTGGTTCCTGAAGTCAGGGCTCAGCCGCCTGGTGACTGGCCTGTCCCGCAGGCCTTCCTAGAGGAGTGGTTGCCAGCTGGTGGTCTGTGAGGTCCAGAAGGTTGGTGACCACGGACCTAGAGAGCCCATAGACTGAATATGTATGTAGAAGGGTTTTTTCAATGATAATTTGTTGACAGCATTTAGAAAGCAGGAAATTTCTCGTTGATACCTACTTGGTTTTTCTATTTTTCTTGGAAACTCAGAATCTCTGGCAACACTAAGCCTATGTTTGAGGGTGGTGCCTGTGCTTCCCAGCCCCGCGGTGTCGGCCAGCCTTGTGATTTATGGTCTGGTCTGGGACTCTGGGTAGTCCTTGTGCTGTGTTGTATGACCTCTACTTCCCAGAGCTGCCCCCTGGTGTTTGGATTGAAGCACACTGGTTCCAACTCAGGACAGAGCTTAGGTCTGGGCTCCAAAGGGGATTACAGCTGCCACGCTGCTCTGTCATGATGTAATGAGGTAAATAACCTTCCTTCCCAGAAGAGAATTTTCTGGGAAGTTGAGGAGCACCCATACCTATGTAAAGTCCTTCATTCAGTAAATATTTACTGTGGGCCTGCCATGCACAGGCTGCAGTCCTGGATTCCAGGGGCCAGTGGGCAGGTAGAAAAGATCCCTACCCTATGGAATTCCCAGTCATTCTCACCGAGGGATGGTACAAGCTGGTCAAGTCCAGGGTTGGGGGCAGGCTCTACCTGGGTTTCTAATGCCAGCTCTGCTACTTGCTAGCCTGGTGACCTTGAGCAAGGCAGATAGCCTATCTCATGGGTGGGCAAACTTTTTGACTCGAGGGCCACAATGGGTTCTTAAACTGGACCGGCGGGCCGGAACAAAAGCATGGATGGAGTGTTTGTGTGAACTAATATAAATTCAAAGTAAACATTACATAAAAGGGTACGGTCTTTTTTTTTTTTTTAGTTTTATTCATTTCAAACGGGCCGGATTCGGCCCGCGGGCCGTAGTTTGCCCATGGCTGGCCTATCTTCTGAGCCTCAGTTTCCTCACCTGTAATCTGGGAATCATCATCACACCTACCTCCTTGAGTTGTGGTGGAAAAATAACTGAGCTACTACATGTAAAGAGCTTTGGCACCTTGCTGGGACCTAGTATGGGCTCAGTAATTGATTAGTGGGTTAGGATACACACAAATGCAACTATTTTGGGATGGTGAGTGCTCTGAAGACCCCAAATTATGGGCTGAATTGGAACTTGATTTAGAGTTGCTAGGAGGGCAGCACTTACATTGAACAGTCAGGGAGGACCTCCTTGGAAGGTTTACCCTGCGATCTGTGAATAATGTCACAAGGAATGTATATATACTGTGTGACCTTGGGCAGGTCCCTTCCCTCAGTTTCATTTTCTTAGCTAGAATAATAGTGGGTTTTATTTTAGGGCATTTTAGTGAAATGACACATAGAAAGCAACTTAGGCCAGTTTTTTATATATTCAGCACTCAGTAAAAGGTGGTTATTATTACTCTTTTAAACAGAACCAAAGGTGCTGTTTGGAAAGTCTGGGGTAGGGAGCTGGCATTTGGAGGCCAGGGACTGCACTGGCTGCTGATACATTTCAGCTGTGGTGACAGCAGTGAGGTGATCACAGCCATCTGAGGGCAGCAGGGTCTATGTCTGCAGGGAGAGAGTGGACACCAGGCTGCTTGGGTCACCAGGGGCTAAAGATAGTTGACGAGAGCTGGTCCTGGGCCTAGCTGTGTGGCATCATGTGACTGGAGCCCTGCCCCTCCTCCCAAGTCTAGAGGCATAGGCTCTGCAGTCCTGGGCTGGCTGCTGGTCCTTTGAGTGGAGCCTCAAGATGGTCTGACCTTCTGAAGGTTTCTCTCCCTCTCTCTGTCCATCCCTCCCCACAAGAGCACCCTTCAGCCCCTCCTGTGTTTCATCTGCAGGCCTGGGGGGAATTTGTGGAGGGAGGGCTGGGCAGAGAGAGGCCTCGGAGGACGGGTGGCAACAGCAACCGCAGCGGGAGAACTGGTGGTCAAGGTGAGGAGGGCTAACCCGACATTCCTTTCGCTCTGTAGTAGAACGTTCCTGCGTAGGGTCAGTGGGGATGGGATGAAAGGCCTGTGGTCTCCGAGCTCCTCCTTTGTGACTCCACCCCATTCCCAGGCTGGATGACAGCTGAGAATACACCTGGCTTTTCAGATTCTGCCCTAGGCTGTCTGTGATGGAGCAAAAGGGTGAGGGCTGTAACCCAGACTTCCTTTCCTTGCCTACCTCTGCCTCCTCTTGATGGCTCCACTGCCTTCCACAATCAGGGTCTGGACTGCCGCTCAGGCAGGGGGTGGAGGCACAATCCATGTCAGGTGAGCTGGAAGCAATGCCCCTTTCCTCCCATGGCTCCTGGGGTGCCAGAAGAAGGGACTTCAGCTGGGTATGCTTGGTGACAGTGTCCCTTGTCCTCTCTGGGTAGGGGAGAAGAGGATTGTCAGGTTGCTAGCATTCAGTCCTGAGTGTCACTTGCCCTGTTCTGTGACGTTAGGTTTCTCTGCACTGGGCCTTGGTTTTCCCCAGTGTGTAGAGTGATACCTCTGCAGCCTGCCATTGAGTGCCTGCCCTGTTGGCCACTCTGAGGAGGTAACTTGGATCCTTCTCCTCTCTGTTAAGAGCACAGGTTTTACAGTCAGACTGCTTGGCTTCAAATCCTGTTCTACTGCTTGCTGGCTGTGATCTTGGCAAAAGAACCCTTATACCATGTGCCTTGGTTTCCTTGTTTGTAAAATGAGACCAATTAGAGGAACTAACTCAATGTTAGAACAGGGCATGGCATCTGGTAAGTGGTCAGTACATATTATCTGCACTTGTTAATGTTATCACAACCACAGCTTGTTGCTAGCATCTCTTCTGCTTTGGTGAGAAGTCTCAGTGGTTGAGATCTTGCCTTCTCTCTCCTCATACCTCTAGACCTAATATTACCACCTTTTGTTCAGTTGAGGAAAGTGAGGCTCAGTGAGGGGGTGGTAGATAGTATCCCCGGGTGATAAAGTTGATGAATGGAGTCTGGCCAGGACCCAGCATTGATGATTGGTGATCTGAGTTAAGGCAGGTCTGGGGCCTGGTTCTAGCATTGCCTAGGATACTTCAGCCTGGGCAGGGCTCTCTGCTGAAGCCAGGGGTGGGGGGGTGGGGCACCATAGCCTCAGGAATTGGCACTTGGAACCAAAGCCCTTGTTCTTCTCTGGTATGAGATGGTGTAGCTTAGAAGAGTGTGTGAACTTGCCGTTCTTTAAACAACTACATATCAGCTGTGTTGCCAGGCCCTAAGCTAGACATTGGGATTACTGCTGGGAAAGCAGCCTAGTTCCTGCCTTCAAGGATCGCATGGTGGGGGCAGGGTGGGGTTAGGTCTGTAACCAGCCAGTGAACACTTAAAGAAAAGCTGTGAGAGCGCCTAGCAAGGGCACTTGGGGTCTGCAAGGGCTCTGAGGTCTCCCTCCAAGGAGGTGGACCGAATGGCCAGGGATAGGGCAGCAGGTGAGTGAGTGTGAACTCAAGCAAAGCCTAACAAATTACCTGCTCCCCAACGTATAAGCTTTTTGTTTTTGCAATCAGGGTAAACTCCGCCTTTTCAGATGCCAATCTCCAGGAGATTGGTGCCAGCCCCAAAATAAACCTTTGGCCTTCTGTTCCCCTGGCAGTAAGGCCTGAAACCTAGTAGTCCTCTCGGGCCACCACTCTCAGTCCTACATGCTTTCTCCTTAGCCCAGACCTGTCTCACCTTTCACCCACACTTGGTCCCTCATTTTCAGTTCCAGCTTCTCCCTCTTGGCAATTCTTACAACAATCTGATTGATGAGTTTGATTCTCCTATGTACCTCTCTCCCTAAAAACCTTCACTAATTTCCCCTTGATTGACCAACTTCTTGCTCCTTAAGAAACTTCCTAGATCTGGCCCCTCTGGGTAGTTTTTATTTCAAAAGGTCAGCTTTAAGGATCTTTCTGGAACAAGGCAATGTAGGAGACATTTTGTCTTTCTATCTGGCTTTGTAACAGGTGTTAATGGGTTTAACCCCCTTGTAGACTGAAAAAGACTATTTGAGGCTCTCTATTCCTCTTCTGTGCTGAGTAAAAAATTGAGTGACTATATTTCAACTGAAACGGAACTCTAGGCCTTCCCTATGCTCTTCCTTCCTCTCTAGCATGGCAGAGGTTTCTGCCAAAGCCTCCCTGGGGACTTGTGGTACTTTCCCCTTATTTCTTCCCTCTTTCCTGGGGAAATCTGCCCTGGAGCCCAGCCTGTGTCTGGAGGGCAGTATCTGGAAGAAGAGCCAGGTTTGGGAGGGGGCTCATTTGTAATCTGAATCAGTGAATTGAGCCAAGAGTTTTTTCACACATGCTCTGATTCTTTTCATGTTGATTATTTTATGGTTTCTTTACTGATGAGGATAGGGATGGCTGAAAATATTAAACTTCCTTTGTGCATTTAAATTTTAATTAGCATTTACATTTGACCCTTGAACAACACAGGTTTGAACTGCATGGGTCTACTTATACATGGATTTTTTTTTTTTTCAATAAATACCTGTACTGTTTTGACCTGCAGATGCAGAGGGCCAACTATATGCATTGATCTATGCCATCTATAATAATAAAAGCGTGATATGCTAATTAGACTGGTCATCCTTTCGGATGACCCTCCAGACAAAGCCAGGGCTGCGAGGGAAGCCTGGGTCCTGGGTGCCAGAGGGAAGCCGGTGCCAGCAGCCGGGGGAAGGAAGGCCTACTCTTGCACTAATTTTGTGCATCGGGCCTCTAGTTTTATATAAGGGACTTGAGCAGCCATGGATTTTATCTGTGGGTGGTGCGGGGTTGGGGTGTAGGTCCTAGAACCAATCCCCTGTGGACACTAGGGACAACTAAGTTTTGGGGAAGTAAGAAGTCACGTGGATTTTCTACTGCACAGGGGTTGTTTAAGAGTCAGCTGTATTTTTAGCATTTGCTGTGTGCTGGGCACTCTTACTGGGCTCTGCTCATTTAACTGTCACAGTGGCCCTATGAGATAATTAAGACTCCAGTTTTACAGAAGAGGAAACTGGAGTTGCAAGGGGCAGAGTATGCAGGAATTCTGACCCAAGTGCATCACATAACAAAGTCTGTGTGCTAAAGGACTGCCTGTCCTACTTTCCTGATCAGTTTTTGAATAATGGGGTGTCACAGACTTGAAAGTTGAGGTGTAGAAAAGCAGGATCTCAGTGGTTCGTGGTCAGCTACCCCACTTTGCTGGGAAGCTGCCCTCCGCTCCCATCACCTCACTCATTAACCCCTCTGCCCAGCCGTATCTCCCACCTACCCTCTCGTTTCCTGTCATCCTGCATTAGCTTCAGTGGTTAGCTCCCCTCTTCTCACCACTCTCAATAATGTTAGGTAAAAATAGTGACTTGGCCGTGCAGATACAGGATTGTCAAAAGTCTGCTGTTGCTCCCCCCCCGCCCCCAACTCCCCCTCCTCGGCCCCCGCACATGGGAGTTTTGGTGTGCTGCATCTAATACACAGACTGTGAGGATTCAGGAAGCCCTTGGACCCCCTGGAACTAGAGCAGTGGTCGGCAAACTCATTAGTCAACAGAGCCAAATATCAGCAGTACTTCAAAATAGACTCACCCAGGTCGAAAACCAACTTCTGCGCATGGGCCACGAAGTTTCAGTTGCACTGTATGCATGCCCGCACGTGGTATTTTGTGGAAGAGCCACACTCAAGGGGCCAAAGAGCCACATGTGGCTCGCGAGCCGCAGTTTGCCGACCACGGAACTAGAGTCGTGCTGGCTCCTGGCTGATATGGGCCTATGGGACAGAAAGCAGCTTTTGTCCTTTTCCAGGTATTCATTAGCTCCTGGCTTTCTTAGTCAAGGAGGAAGACACTCTGATGGCCTCTGTCTTCAGCTTCCTCCCCATGTAGAATGGAGTCCCCATGTAAGGCCCACCTCACCACACTTCTCCCTCGCTAACTGAGAACCTCTCCCTACCCTCAGTAACCCTGTTTGCCAGGGAATACCAGGATAGTGCCCTAACATTGCACCAGGAAGGTTTGGGATCCTTTCTCCCACCAGTGGACACACAGGATTTCTGGTGAATTGAAGGAGCACTGGACAAAGGGGGTTGACTTCGAGTTGAGACTTCATCTCCCATCCTGGCTCTTCCTGGGGAAGCCCCTTCCCTTTTGGGGACCCCAGTTCCCTATCTGCATTAGAAACAGAGGGCATTAGAACTACGGTCCTTTTTGCTGCTCAAACATTTTACAACTGTTTTTTAGGCAGGCACAGGGAGGTGACTTTAGTGTTTCCTGAGCACTGACTGGGTCAGGGCAGCTGTGCAAGTTTCAGAATTCAGAGGTGGGAGGGAGGGGCTGGTGCCTGTGCAAAGAATTGGTTTTCAGATTCAAGGCCCCATTGGGGACGCATGTGTGTTTGCCTGATAAAGGTAGGTAGGTGGCTGGGAGGGGACTCTGAAAGGGATGTGTCATTGAAGTCAGTAAGCTAGTCTTTTTTCCATCTTCCCACAGGGCTGGACAACAGCTCATCTGAGCCTTTCTGGGTTTCCCTAGGCCCCACGGGATTTGAACAGATCTAGGAATAGTGTTTAAAGGCAGTTGTAGTTCTCTCTCCATAGTGTGCTTTTTTTGGTCTCTTATGGAACTTAGTTCTTCCTTGGGGCAGGGCAGCTTGAGACCCTAGTTGGGAGCAGTACAAGACCAGGCCTCTATGGGTTTTGGGACAGAAGGACATTAGCTAGGGATGGAGCATTTTCAGCAAACTTCACACAAGACAAATTGAAGAATATTCCGTGTATGCCCACAACACTAGCCACATTCCCTTGGTCAGCTTGGGATTGGTGGGGGAGTAGGGAATCAGTGGGGTTTTTCAGTGGCAGAAGGGCTCTCTCCTTAACTGGAGACTGAACTTTCACTACTTTACCATGTCCCTTTGTGATCTTGGTGAACAAAATATCAGGCAGGGTGATCATAGGATCTGACTGCCCAATTTTGAAAGAGTTTTTATTAGAAGAAACGGACAATGACCTGAAAAACTTTGCCTTGCCTTTTCCCAGAAAGTCTTCAGGAATAACGCATCCACTGAACCTGATTCCCTCTTCCAACTTGTTAATGAACCTGATGTTGCAAGCCCTTGTTTTTCCTCCTGGTAGCATGCAAGGGGTATTGGGGCCAGGAGGAGGGATTACCACCATGGCTCAGGTGTAATGATCCTGTAATGAAATGGCTGCCTCTGCCAGGGTCCTGGTTCGCAACAGCATAGTCAAGGCACTGGATGGTATTAGGCTTCTCTGGATCAACCCATGATTAGTAAGGAAATCAGTGTGGAGTAAGGAGCTTTCTGGGCCTAAGAGTTCCATCCTATAGGCACTGAGATTTCTAGCTCTCTACTCCCAGCACTGGGGCAGAGGGATGCTGTGGGCCTGGGTTTCACGGCTTCATGTCTCAGAGGTGTGTGGGGTGTCTTGAGGGGCCAGTGGCTCTGGTATGGAGTAGAAGCCAAGAATGCAGTGACTTCACAGTTAGAGTCAGGGAAGCACTCTCTCTACTAATTAAGGGAACATAGGTCTGAACAAGGAGTAGAACATTCCTTTTGAGACCGGCCTTGCAAATTTCTTTGCTCAGAGACTGGGGGCAGTTCTTGCCCTGGCATGGCTAGCCAACAGTGGAGACAGAGTGATAGGAGAGAAGTGGGTGAGTAGAGTCCCGTGGATCTGTCTGGGGGAGGAAGGGTTTAGAAACCCTTCAGAACTGTGTTGAGAAAACAAGTGTAGGAGTAGAAGGGACCAGGGCCACTTCCTTAACACACACACACACACACACACACACACACACACACACACACACTTTATTTTTAAAAGCTCATGTCTGTCTTTTTTGAAACTGCTGGGGAATGCCAAACAAAAAGAAATCACTAAGCATACTACTTAACTCTGTAACGACTTATGTCCTTCCAGAGTTTCTGCTGTGTATGTGTGCATGTGCACATTTTTTGTTTTACCAAAATAGGATTGTAACTCTTCTCATTTATCATTTATCTCTTCATATCAGTAGAAATCATTGTCTTCCTAATGCCTATAAAAGTTGTTAAACTTTAATTGAGCCAGTTTACTACTGTCGGACATGTAGTTTGTTTTCAGCGGTTTGCAGTTATAAACAGCACTGTGGAGGACATCTTTGTACATAACTCTAAACACTTGTCTAATTTGAAATATTAGGATAAATTCCTAAAGGTAGAACGATAAGTCAAATTGGGTCTCACTTTTTCTTTGGGAATTTGGAAGGCAGACAGAATTTTTCCTGAATGGCTAACTCTCCTATTTGGCTAGAGCTCATCGAGGACCGAGTTCTGGCCCTGATATGTGAGGGCTGAGAAAGAGGTCCCTGGACTTCTTGATTGCCCAGTTAGGATTTTTATCTCGCCTTCTCGTGATTACCAGCCCCGATCTGCTCACACACAGATTTCTAGAATGTTAAGAGGTATAGGGCTGTGAGAGCCTTCCCCCTTCAAGAGCCAGGTTCCTGGGTCTTGGCTGCTGATTGTCCTTACGAGCTCACTTTCCATGATTTCTTCAGAAAGGCTGGTAAAATTGTTAGAGTGCGTGTCTTTTAACTCTCTATCATGTCTTCCTCCTTTGGGAGCCCACAGGTTGCTTGGTGGAGTGGGAGTGAGAAGCTGGTGGTGGCCCTCCCCCATAGGCTCTGCATAACCATTTCTCCCTTCTGGTTCCCACAGAACACTCTGCTCCGGCAAAGGTGGTGAGGGCAGCAGTTCCTAAACAGCGCAAAGGCAGCAAGGTAAGGAACAGGAGTAGGCAGCCCAAGGAGACTTCCTGGGGTGGGGGGTGGGGCACCGGGTTGGCCTCTACCCTGTTCTAGCTGAGTGCTTCTGAGCTGCCAGGTAGTTCAGGATCCTCTCTAAATCGCAGGGGAACCCTTTCTGGGCCTCCAGTGTTGATGGTCCTAGTGGAAAGACTTATTTGGCCTCTGATCTCTGGATGGAGCTGTGTCTTGGGCGAGAGGTTGAAATGGCAGAGGCAGGGTCATCCCAGAGCCTTCATAGAATGTGCCTTGCAGGTTGGTGACTTTGGAGATGCAATCAACTGGCCCACACCTGGAGAGATAGCCCACAAGAGTGTGCAGGTGAGTCTGAGGAAAGGGATGGGTAGGATGGAGCTCTGTCTACGTTTACACATTTGGCTTTTCAAGCTCTCAGAGCTTCAGGTCTTATCTTAAGAGGAATGGTTGGTACAATTTGGGCAGCACTGAGCTATCCAAGAGTCATCATTTAAGCCCTGGCTGTGTATTATAGACTGCCAACTGCTGTCTATTCATCATTTCAACTAACCCTCACAGTGACTCCAAAGTAGGTGCTTTAATCATTCCCGTGTTCTAGATGAGACCATTAAGGCTGGGAGAGGTTAATTGGTACCCTTTGATGGCCAAGTGCGGATTGGAAGTGAGGTGTGTTGCATTATTCCAGAACCTGTGTTCTCCATCACACTTGGGTTGCCAGAGTGGTTGGACTTTGACCGGGTATTCACCTCTAGGGGAGTTTTATAGCTCTCTTTAGTCTCAGCAGAGGAGGGGCTCCTGGTCAGTCCTCTCCTTCCCTGGCTTTCATTCTAGGCTGACGGTCTAGGTCCCAACCTGATGGTGGCCGCTGGCCTTCAGTTTGCAGACAGGGTTAGTATTAACAGGCCGAGGGCCAGCATCTCCTCCATCCCACAAACTACCTGGATGTGGTCCTGTTGCAGGGAGTAAATAAACATTTGGCTTCTGTGAGTCCCAGCCTTTTTGTCCTAGAGGTTCTCTTTCGCTTAGACTTGAAGAAGCCAGAGAGACAGGTTGTCTCCCACCTCCTGCCTGTTTGACCACACTTCCCAATAAAAGCATCAGGCGTGAAAACAGGACCTTTAGAATGCATCCAGCCCAACCTGCCATCGCATGCTCCAGCTACTTCTGCCCTGTCTTTATAGTGATGGGGTTCCCTTCCATCCATCCTAAGAGACCTGCAGACTCACCACACCTCCCGGTTACTTTATTTCCTGCTGTAGCCACAGTCCCACAAGTCTCAGCCTGCCCGTAAGCTGCCACCCAAAAAGGACATGAAGGAACAGGAGAAAGGAGAAGGGAGCGATAGTAAGGAGAGCCCAAAAACCAAATCGGATGAATCAGGGGAGGAGAAGAATGGGGATGAGGACTGCCAGCGAGGGGGTCAGAAGAAGAAAGGTGAGTGACTTGGATTGGGGCCTGGGAGAAGGTGGCAGGGCAGCACTTGGAAGTGGCAGCGGAATTTCAGGGGCCCAAGGAGTCCTTAGGAGCCTGGCTGGTCTAGGCTTCTGGGCCAGCAGTCTTCACTTCAGTCATTGGTCTGTCAGATCCTTCTCTTATTAAACAAGCATTGGGTAAGCCCTCTTCTGAGCCGTGGGGCTCTAGCAGTGCACAAGACAGGTGAGGCCCCTGCCTCAGTATTTCTTGTATGTCTTAGTGTGTTGCTGTCCCGTGAAAGATTTGCTTTGCTCTGGCTGAAACTAAAGTTAGAGCATAAGTTCGGCTGCTCTAATAGAGATTCAAAGTAACAAAGATTAAACACGACGAAAGTTTCTTTCACCTGACACCTCAGTGTAAGTAGGCCAGGCCCAGAATGGCAACTCCAATTCCTTTTTATCTTGCTGTGGTGTGTTGGCACTTCTCATCCAGGACGGTTCGCTATTACCCTCTCCAGCTAGCAGGAAGGGGAGCAGGAAAAGTGTCTCCCTTTTAGGGACTCAACCTGGAATTGACTACTTTTACTGAGCTCTCCTAGCCAGAACTTTGGCACAAGTGTAAGGAAGCCTGAAAAGTGCAGTCTTGGTTCTGGGCAACCATGTGTCTGACTCCAGAAGGGGGTTTCTTGAACCATGGAGAAATCGATGTTGAGAGTCACCCAGGAGTGTCCATCAAAGTGAGGTCCAGCATGGGAAAGGAATTTGCCCAAGGTCACCAGATTGTGATTCAGGCCTGAAGCCCTGGACAGGGGAAGAAAGTTGGGGGTAAGGATAGCTGGGAGAGACCTCCTCCAAGCCCTTCTCCTGTGCCTGTGCCATCTTCCAGGGAACAAACACAAGTGGGTCCCATTGCAAATAGACATGAAGACTGAAGTGTCGAGAGAGAAACTGGTTTCGCGCCCTGCTCGCCCACCAGAGCCACGACACACACCTGCCAACCGTGGGGAGATCAAAGGTATATGTCGCTTACTATGGAGGGCCTGGTCTTGGTGGTCACCTTCAGGCCTGACCCAAAGCCCTCTCTCTTTATAGGGTCTGAGCCTGCCACCTACGTGTCTGTGCCTGTGGCCCCCCCCACCTCAGCCTGGCAACCAGAGATCAAACCGGAGCCTGCCTGGCCCGACCAGGATGAGACATCGAGTGTGAAGAGTGATGGGGCTGGTGGGGCACGGGCTTCCTTCCGCGGCCGTGGACGGGGGCGTGGTCGTGGCCGCGGGCGTGGCCGGGGTGGCATTCGAAGTACGTGAGGCCCCTTTGGGCTCCGGGATGTCCCAGGGAGTGCGGCAGGGGCGGTTGGCTGGGATTGCCTATCCCTTATGGCACCAATTTTCCCTGTAGCCCATTTTGACTACCAGTTCAGCTACCGAAAGTTTGATGGTGCAGAGGGTCCTCGAACCCCGAAGTATATGAACAACATCACCTACTACTTTGACAATGTCAGCAGCACTGAGCTGTACAGTGTGGACCAGGAGCTGCTCAAGGACTACATCAAGCGCCAGATGTGAGTGGATGGAGCCTTCTTTCTGGAGAGTTGAGATGGGGAGGGTTTGGGGGCTGCCTGAGCTGGCAGCTGGGCAGAGTAGGACTGGACAGGCCCTTCCTTCCGTTGCTGCCCTGGCTAGAGCTAAGAAAGATAACTTTCTCTCATCTCTTAAGCTAATTGTTCATAAAGTTACTGTTTAGTACAGGAGTGGTACCATATTTACCTTAAGAAAATTACAAATGGCCACTAACCAAGTAGAGAAATGTTGAGACTACTTTCTCTATCCTTTTGTAATGGCTGTACTGCTGGAATGCTAGCAAACATTAAGTCCTCACTATCGGTGAGGCTAAGTGCTTGACAGGCATTCTCTTATTTAAACCTGCAATTGTCAACTTAATTCCTCTGAGCTGGTTTTATCCCCATTTTATAGATGAGCAAACAGTCCCAGTACCTTGCCCAGTGTCTCAGTTAAGTAAGTGACAAGACACATAGTTGAGTCCATTTCTGTCTGTAAAACCTTTGCTCCTGGCCACTGCAGTGTGTTGTCTCCCAGTTTAGTGAGGGAGCCATACAAGGAAATAGATCATGGCACGTAGAATGTGATAGGTATTTCAGGAGCAGAGAAGAAGGGAGTTTGCCAGGCATGCAAAGGGACTGAAGGACAGAAGGAATGGTTTGACGGAAGGTTAGGGAGCCAGGAGAGGATAACAACATTTCTTTCAGTTCGTGAGACCGTTGTATGTACACTAGGGTCCCAGAGGGAAGTCAGGCTGCATGAGGTCGCTGGGTGTGCAGCAGGACAGGAAAGGCATATTTGTCAACAATGCAGCAATCATTCCTGTTCTCCCTCCACCTAGTGAATACTACTTCAGCGTGGACAATTTAGAGCGCGACTTCTTCCTGCGACGGAAAATGGATGCTGACGGTTTCCTTCCCATCACTCTTATTGCTTCCTTCCACCGAGTTCAGGCCCTTACCACTGACATTTCACTCATCTTTGCGGTATGTCTTCTGGGGCTAAGGTGTGTGTGGGGGGGGGGGGGGGGGCGAGGGGTGGAGATAGTCCTGACTTGCAAAGCTGAAGTTTGGGCCAAGGCAGGAAACCTTGGACGAACCCCCATTTGATTACTTCTGCTAAAGTTCTAAGGCTTACCCAGCTTCTCTCCTTGCCTCTGCCTTCCCTCCGTCCCCCTTTTATTATGGGAATTTTCTAACAGGTTCAAAAGTGTACGATGGTATGATGAACCCACATCACCCAGCCTCAGCAATTTGCAACTCATGGCCAATCTTACTCCCTCAACCCCCCAATTTGTTTCCTCTCCCAGATTACTTTGAAGAAAGTATTAGGTAACATGACATTTCATCCATGTTTCAGTACCTGCCTCTAAAAGATAAAGACCACGGTATCATCCCATGTAAAAGCATTAAAATTCCTTAAGGTCATGAAACACTTGGTCAGTTGCAAATCTGCTCCACTAGATAAAAAAAATTTCTTGCTTTAGTTGGCGTGTTCAATGGTTAGAACGTCAGCTCAAGCACAAAGGGTCTTGGGTGTGATTGCTGGTTAAGAGCATGCACCTTGGTTGCAGATTCAATTACCCACCCCCCTCCCACCACCCCCTCGGGCTCTTGCAGGAGACAACCAATTGATGTATCTGTCTCAAATTTATGTTTCCCTCCCTCCCTCCCTCACTCCCTCCCTCCCTCCCTCCCTCCCTTCCACACTCTAAAAATCAATGGAAAAGATATCCTTGGGTGAGGATTAATTTTTTCCTTTTAGTAGTTTATGAGACCCATGTGTTCTCTTAAGTTTCCCCTCCCCCCTGTTTTTCCTTGTAATTTATTTGAATAAAATGGGTTGTATATCTTATAGGACACTGTAGTCATTTAACGTGTTTTATACTCCAAATTTTTTGTAAATTGGTGATCTAGAGGCCTGATCAGATTCAGGTTTGGGTCGTCCCCCCTTGTCAATCGAGAATTTAAATGTAGAGATAATTTGATTTTCCCTCTTGTGATCATTAGAAGTTTCTAATGATCATCATTGCCTGTTATTTCACTGGGGATTGCAAAATGCTGATAGTCAAATTCTGTGGTCCATCTTCATTTGTTACCCTGTAGGTAACCTGTTTGAATCCTTCTATTAAAAAATAAGCACATGCTTCCATATGTATTTGTCTCATTCCTCTTTCTCAGATGAGTGGTAACATCTAACACATGTATTTCTTTACTTGTTTTATGTTTTTACTTACTATATCTAAGAGCATAGTGGTATAGAATAAAAAGGAAGATACTCCCCTATCCTTTTTATAGTTGGATATGTATCTTTTCATAGTTTTGCCAGTGTGTCTTTGGTATAAATTTCTAGAAGAATGGCTGTACGCAAGGGCAAATGCATATGTAATTTTGCTAGCTATTGCCTAATTCTCTTTCCAGGGGTTGGGCCTTTTGCATTCTCATCAGCCATATGTGAGAGTACCTCTTTCCCCAACCTCAGCAACAGAGGATGTTGTGACATGTTGAAATGTTTTCCTCGCCCATTTAAAAGATTTTTAAAAGAAAACTCTTTATAAGCATAACCAATGGACATAAGACACTGGGGGGTAGGGGAAGCCAGGGGATTGTCAGGGTGGGGGGAAAAAAGGAGACATATGTAATACTCTCTGTAACACTTTAAGCAATAAAACAGTAAAAAAAAATTTAAAAAAAAAGAAACCTCTTCCCCTCTCTACTCTTGACCATTTTTCCTAGAGACAAACACCTGTAAAAGTTGACCTATGAATCCTAGAAAAATTTGTATTTGTATGTTTTTACTTAAGCACCAGTAGGATCTTTTACTCAGTGACCTAGACCTGTTTTTTTGTGGCTCTTTCCACCTTAGCACATGTGAAGCTGTTTTTACTGAGTAATGTTCCCTTGAGTGAATGAGCCATAATTTATTTAAATTGCCTATATGGTGGCAAGTTAGGAAGTTTTCACATTTTTTCCTATTACACACAATGTTGGTATGAATGGCTTTTTATGTGTACCTTATACATATTGTCACCTGTTTGTGCAAGCATTTCTCTGGGGCAGATTACTGGATGTAGAATGGCAGCTGTGTTTTTCATGTTAGTGCCTCCTACGAGTTTGAACATCTCACTTGTCTACCAGGCATGGGAGATGGGGCCAGTGCTTTAATACACCTACCAGCACTGGACTCATACTTGAGCTCGTGGGGGCCCAGCCATCTATCCAAGTCTTTCCTCTGCATCCTCTCTCTTTTTCTCCCCTGCAGGCCCTAAAAGACAGCAAGGTGGTGGAGATTGTTGATGAGAAAGTCCGTAGGAGGGAGGAGCCCGAGAAATGGCCTCTTCCTGGTCCCCCAATAGTGGATTATTCCCAGACTGATTTCTCCCAGCTTCTCAACTGCCCTGAGTTTGTGCCCCGCCAGCACTACCAGAAGGAGACAGGTATGCACCCTTCGGGCATACGGGTGCCTCCCCTTACCCTTGTCCTCTGGCCAGCAGTCCTCAGGGCTGTCATCAGGAGGAGGACTGGAGGGATGAGGACCTTACCTTTCCACCCTTCAGAGTCGGCGCCTGGCTCTCCTCGTGCAGTCACCCCAGTGCCAACCAAAACGGAGGAGGTCAGCAACCTAAAGACACTGCCCAAGGGCCTGTCTGCCAGCCTGCCTGACCTAGATTCCGAGAACTGGATTGAAGTGAAGAAGAGGCCTCGGCCCTCCCCAGCACGGCCCAAGGTGGGTGAGGCCTGTCCTTCACCCTGGGTCCTAGGAGCCGGGTTGGAGTGCTTGGAGGGATATCACATGGGACTCTGAGCTCTAAAGGGCTGTCAGGCAAGCTGGGGGCTCAAGGTATAATATGAGCTGTCACCAGTAACTGCAGGAGGTTGATGTGGCTGTTTCCATTGTCAGTGGTGACTGCCCTTCAGGATAATCCTAGCTGCATGTGTTCTGAGTAGCATTCTTTACCGGAGGAGATCATGCGGCTTCTGGCAGCAGTATTCCAAGTTTCTTGATGCTTGCTGTTGTTTTTGCCCTGTCTTAATCCCTGGGGCTGCATTTTAAGTGCTTTTCCCTGAATTTTTCCTCATTGCACCCGTATAAGCCCCCTAGGCCCTCAGAAGAGGGAAGATTCATAGCCTGGATATAGAGTTAGAGTCTATGGACTAGAACACAGGTCTCCTGTCATTGATGGCCAGTGACTTTGGGACTCTTGTTTAATATCTCAAGGCTGTAGTTTCCCTTCCACATCTTCACATGAAGGAGGGATTCGACTGCTGTAGAAATAGTAAAGCAATATGTGAATAGTACAAATTGAGTCCACTGTTAGAGAAGTGTTTCGCTCTCAGACTGAAATTGCTGTTCCCCTTTCCAGGAGCAGACTTTTGCTCCTTCTACCTCCCCACTCCCCTACCCTCTTTGGTTCAGGGACCAACACCCTGGTGACTCTTTCCTCTTGGTTTGTTCCCATGGTAGAAGTCAGAGGAGCCCAGGTTAGTCCACCAGACCTCTGTGCCTCAGCAGCTGCCCTCTCAGCAGCTGATGTCCAAGGATCAGGATGAGCAAGAGGAACTGGATTTCCTGTTTGACGAGGAGATGGAGCAGATGGATGGACGGAAGAATACCTTTACCGCCTGGTCTGATGAGGATTCTGACTATGAAATTGATGACCGGGATGTCAACAAGATCCTCATTGTCACTCAGACGCCACCATACATGCGCCGGCACCCAGGGGGGGATCGCACAGGCAACCACACCTCCCGTGCCAAGATGAGCGCTGAGCTGGCCAAGATCATTAACGATGGACTCAACTACTATGAGCAGGACCTGTGGGCTTCAAAGTTCGAACCTGAGTACTCCCAGATCAAGGTAAGTTTGAACGTAGCAGTGTGGGTGGGGCCTGGGTGCCAATAACTAATGGGGGGGAAAGAAAGCTAATTAGCTATGTGACCCTGGGCATAGAACCTCGATATGAAAGGAGGTGATAATTGACTCCTGACTGGGACATTGACAGCAAAAAGAGATGTTAAACACTGTGTAAACTCTGCTAATGTGTGGGATGGTTACTGTGCCACCTGAACATCCATATTTAATGTCATAACAGTCAGCTAGACACTTTTGTGGGAACTAGAATAAGTACTAGGTTGTCGTTTTTATTCATAAGTATTTAGGCAGTTGTAAAAGTTTAAAAGCCTTTTAAGGAGCTTACTTTGAATTGGAAGATGGAAAAAAGATAGATCTTTTTAAAATCATTGCTGCTTGGAAATAATCAAAACCTCTGTTGTAGTTTTTACAGAGTGGATATATGTGGAGGTGGGTGGGCCTTTGGTGAGCCCATGTGGTGAGTAGCAGCATGTTTAGTGGAGGTGAGGGGAGAGTAGCAGGAAGAGATTCGGGGGAGTCTGAATTTAGTTCCTGGGCAGCTGGAGTACTGATCTGTCTTGTTGCACATAGGGCTGGGCAAGTACTAGCCCCTTCTGGGTTAGCACACTTGTGCCCAGGTAACTGGGGTTGAGGGGGCAGCTGAGAGCCTGGGGACCAGAATTCCACGTATGTGGACGTGGGAGCTGCCCTCTCCAGCTTCCTGTACATCTTGATTCCTAAACAGGCTAGGGCAGTCCTCTTACTGACATCTTTCCCCACCCGTCTTGTATCCTCTGCAGCAAGAAGTCGAGAACTTCAAGAAAGTCAACATGATCAGCCGGGAGCAGTTTGACACACTAACCCCTGAGCCCCCTGTGGATCCCAACCAGGAGGTCCCTCCCGGGCCACCCCGATTCCAACAAGGTGAGGGGTGACACTGGGATCCCTGGCCTGGGTTGGAGGGTCTAGATAGTCACGGCCTATCCCTGCTTGCTGACCCCGCTCTGCCTCTGCAGTTCCCACTGATGCCCTGGCCAACAAGTTGTTTGGTGCTCCCGAGCCTTCTACCATTGCCCGCTCTCTACCAACCACTGTCCCAGAGTCGCCAAACTACCGCAATGCCAGGACCCCCCGCACTCCCCGGACACCGCAGCTCAAAGATTCAAGCCAGACGTCACGGTTTTACCCAGTGGTGAAGGAAGGACGGACCCTAGATGCCAAGGTGAGGTGCTCCTGCCTGGCTGCTAGGAGTCTTAGACTCACTTTACGGCATCCCAGTGCTTTGCTTCTCTCTTCAGCCTTGTCTAGACCAAGAAAGTACCAGATCCCCCACCTGCTCTGTGTTCATAGGCTGGTGGGTCCACCCTGGGGCTGAGTGACCACATCTACAAAATGAACTCTATGGGAGTGGTGGCCCCATGGACCATGATAAGACCCAAGGGGGACTGACCAGGTGCAGGTCCTTGGGCAAATCACTTCGCTTCCAAGCCTCAACTTCTTCTTTCGTGAAATAAGCCTATCAGCTCCTAGCTGTGGACATTGTGAGAGAATAAATTTGAAAATGATTTGTAAACTGTGTGATGACACACACATATGAGGGGAATCTTAATCCTACAAAACGCTTGATGCTCCTCACATTTGTATGAATACAATAAATAACAAGTTCCTGGGCTGACCTTTACAGATGCCTCGGAAAAGGAAGACAAGACACAGCTCCAACCCACCCTTGGAGAGTCATGTGGGCTGGGTGATGGATTCCCGAGAGCACAGGCCCCGGACTTCTTCCATCAGGTGCGGGGCTGTGGGGAGGAGAGGCCAGGTTGACTGAGGTGGGTGGAAGAGCCATAAAATCAATGGGACCAAGAAGATAGAACCTCTTTGGCAAGAAAATTAAAAAAGGGGACCTTCATCTAAGTAAAAAACACATGAGTCGTCTAGAAAGCTTCATCCAGGGCCTGGGAAGAGGAAGCCTCTCTAAAGCAGCGGCGTCACTGCCTGGGACCAGGCTCTGGGAGAGCACTTGAGTTGTCTTCAAACGAGAATATTTGCTGCCTACCTCAGGGTAGCCAGGTACTTGAATAAAAATACAGGTTCCTGGGCCCGGTTGGGGTTAGGGCCCAGGTTCCTTTTTATTTATTTTTAGTAAAATAGCCCCAGTATTCTCTGTTCCAAAGCAAGGTTTGAGAGCTACTGACGTGTACTCTTATTTCCTGCAAAGATGGTACAGGACCAAAAATAAACATGGTTTTCAAAAAATATAGGTGGATTAACCCATTACAGCTCATTCAGGGAAGGGTAAATGTTAATTCAGGATAAATAAATGGTTAAATAAAGGCTCGGGTTTGGGCAATGTGCAGATCTCAGCCTTAAAATAGCTTCATGACCTAGGATAAGTGTCCCAGTCTCTATGAACCTAAGTGACCTCTTTGTAAAACTCTGAAGGTCGATAACAAAGAGCAAGTCATCTATCTATATAAGTCAAGGGCCTTAACACAGTACCTGGGCCTCCTAGTTTGTTGCCCTGTGAGAGGCTGGATCTTGGCTGAAGGAAGAAACTAGAGGGGTTCCTGCTAACCTGATGGCCAGCTGCTCCGGGGAACCTGATGACACTGTCTCTTTTGTGGCCTCTGTAGCTCCAGCCCCTCAGAAGGGACGCCTACGGTTGGCAGCTATGGCTGCACCCCTCAGTCGCTACCCAAGTTTCAGCATCCTTCCCATGAGCTGCTCAAGGAAAATGGCTTCACACAACACGTCTACCACAAGTATCGTAGGCGCTGCCTTAATGGTAAGAAACACAGGGAAGGGGCTGAGCCTCTGGGGCTGCTTTTTAGAACCCAGATGGACTAGGTCAGCGGTCACCAACCGGTGGTCCGTGAGGTCCGAAAGGTTGGCAACTGCTGGACTAGGTGACTATTTCCTCTGATCTCAAAACAAGAAGCGGGTGACATTATAGCAAGAAGGAATGAAATAGATTCAGGCAGGGTAGTTTCAGACTATAGGAACCTAAAAGAATCTGGTACTCAGAACATGCCTGCTCCTTGATCTTCCTCTATTGATATAAAAACTATTGAGTTTTCCTATTTCTGGTAAGACCAGTGTGGTCCACTGTCCATCTCCAAAGGTATGTGTGAGGCAGCATATATTCCTGAGAACAGGTTGTCTAATGATGGTGTGGGCCAAATCCAGCCAGCAGCCTATTTCTGTATAGCCCTTGAGCTAAGAATAGTTTTTACATTTTTAAGGGGGTTGGGGGGGCGGGGGGGAAGAATTTATGATAGAACGGAACCCATTTGTGGCTTGCAGTGCCTAAAATATTTACTCTGTGACTCTTCACAGAAGAAAGTTTGCTAACCTTCCTTGAGAGTCTAGACCAGCCGTGGGCAAACTATGGCCCGCGGGCCGGATCCGGCCCGTTTGAAATGAATAAAACTAAAAAAAAAAAAAAGACCGTACCCTTTTATGTAATGATGTTTACTTTGAATTTATATTAGTTCACACAAACACTCCATCCATGCTTTTGTTTCGGCCCTCCGGTCTAGTTTAAGAACCCATTGTGGCCCTTGAGTCAAAAAGTTTGCCCACCCCTGGTCTAGACAGTAGTCTAAGGAAAGACATGCTCTAGGTGCTCTCATGAGTTTCTTTTTATAACAAAAATGAGGTACCTTTTAACTGTAGGTTTCTGTCAGGTTAGCTGTAAAGTGCTCAAAACCAATCGTAATATTGTAATTATTACCTCATCCGACCCCTTTTCATTCAGTAAAAAATGGCTGCTAAATGCTTGGTTCTTCACTCTTCCTCTGCATGCATGTGTGTGTGTAATATCTGCTTTATTAAGATATAATTTACATACCACACAATTCACCTATTTAAAATGTACAATGCAATCACCAGAACATTTTCATTCCCATAAAAAGAAACCCTGCCCATTACCAGTCACTCCCATCCCCTACCTCCTCCCAGGCTTATACAACCACCAATCTACTCTTTGTCTGTAGATTATTTTGCAGTAATGGAATTGTACAGTATTTTCAAGGTTCCTCTATGGTGTAGCATGTATCGATATTTCATTCCTTTTCATTGCCAAATAACATTCCATTATATGGATATAGCACGTTTTGTTTAACCATAATTGATGGGCATTTGTGTTTCCACTTTTCGTCTATCATGAAAAATGTTGCTTTGAACATTCATACACAAGTTTTTGTGTAGATGTAGGTTTTCATTTGTCTTGTGTGGAAGAGTGGAATTGCGGGGTCTTATGGTAACTCTGTGTTTAACCTTTTGAGGAACTGCAAGATTGTTTTCAAAGTGTCGGCACCGTTTTATTTTCCTAACAGGAATTTCTCCATGTCCCCCCAACACTTGTTATTGTCTGTCTTTATCATAACCATCCTGGTAGATATAAAGTGATGATTCCTTGTGGCTTTGATAGGCATTTCCCAGATAGCTAATAGTGTTGAATAGTTTTCATGTTGGCCATGTTTATATCTTCTTTGGAAAATTGTCTATGCAGAACCTTTATCTATTTTTTTCCTTTAGTTGCTTGTGCTTTGGTGTTGTATACTGTTTTTTATTGTTACCACTTTGTACTTGTTAATATTGTAGGACTCCTGAAATAATAATTGGTAATAAATATAAAGAATATAACTTGTTGGCATGTACAAATGATTTGTTCACGCCTTTGTTCTAACTACACTTGAGCGCAATGCTTTTTGAGATGAAGAGCTAGACCAGGATGACCTGGTTCAGAAGCAGTGAGGCCCAGAACCAGAGTCTAGCAGCAGGGCCTGACCCAGAGTAGTTAGTGCTCCATAAATATCTTCTGAAAGACTGAGGGGCAGTGTGAGCAAGGTCCTTAAGCTTGGAGATCCATTTGTCCTCTGAAGCACCTGCAGCCTGGTCCTGACACGTCTTTCCTTCTTTTCCCCCCATCAGAGCGGAAACGCTTGGGCATTGGCCAGTCTCAGGAGATGAACACTCTCTTTCGATTTTGGTCCTTCTTCCTCCGAGATCACTTTAACAAAAAGATGTATGAGGAGTTCAAGCAGCTGTCTCTGGAGGATGCCAAAGAAGGCTACAGGTGAGCGGGATTGGGGTGGGACTCTGGCTGGTGCTTGGCAGGTGGTGAGGGGTCCCTGGTGGGTCTGCTTCCAGAACTGTACCTGGAGATCTCTTGTATATATACTTCATATTCTTTATTTAAAATATTTTGAATGAGCAATATATTCACATGGTTCAGAATTCAGAGAGTTCAAAGATTATATAGTGAGAAGTCTCCTTACCACTTTCTCCTGCCATCTATTTCATTTTCCCAGAGTCAACCAGTATCATTAGAATCTTGCGGGTTCTTTCTGAAAATATTCTGCCCATGTAAGCAAGGACCTATGCAGTGTCTCCTACCCCCTTTGTTTACACAGAAGGTGGCCTCTATTATATATGCTCTTGCACCTTGATTTTCTACTTAATGCTATATTTTGAAGATCATTCCATATCCATCCATAAATAACATTCTTATTCCTTTTATAGTTTGTATAGTGTTACATTGAATGGATGTACTGTAATTTATTTAACCAGTCTCCTACTAATAGATTCTTACATTGTTTTTAATGTTTTACTATTTAAAAAACTTTTTAGACTCTTCTCTCTTTTTCCCAAGTAAAATGTGTTCTCTAAGCAATTTGAGAAGGACAGAAATGCTTAAAGAATCTGGTGGAAAACATGATTCAGTCCAGTGTTAAAGCTCTGCCATATTTCATGTCTTTTAGATCATCCTGTGAATGCCTTCTTGTGTCGTCCTTATCATTTACAAGCATGAGCATTTTTCCATGTTAAAAGAATTGACTTTTTGGCCTTCTTACAGAAGTTATGTGTTTTTGCCTGAAAGCTTAGAAAATATAGATATGATCACTTGAAAAGTTTCAACTCCCAAAGATAACAAGTGTTAATATATTTAAGTGTGTGTCCTTCTAACTTTGTGTGCATATGTAGATGTAAAATTGACATATTTGTTTACAAAAATGGGTTCATTCTACATATAACACTTTGAAATGTGTATTTTTTCACTTGATAATATCTCATAAGCATTTTTCAGTATCATGAGTGAATATTTACATGTAATTTTTAATAGCTTATATTATTCTGTTGAACAGATTTATCATGTTTTTCTTAACCACTTCTCTATTATTAGACATTTAGATTTTGTTGAATAATTCTGCTATGAACAGCTTTGATACATCTGTAAAATCTAAATCTGCATCTTTGGACATTTCCCTGACATGTTCCTACAATTGGAATACCTAAGACAGATAAATGAACAGACCTACTAATTGGCATGGTCAGATAGCTTTGCAGAAAGTGTATCCCAGGTATTGGCAAGCTTTTCCTGTAAGGGGACAGACAATAAATATTTGATGCTTCGTGATCTCAGCTGCAACTACGCAGCTCTGCTGTTACAGAAGAAAGCAGGCAGTGACATTTCCACAAATGAATCGGAATAAACAAAGGGTATAGTTGGGAACTGCTATTCATTTGGCCAGAGTTTGCTGACCCCTGGCAGACTGTAAAGATTTAATGTTGGAGCCACTGAGACTAGCAAGAATTCACTGTTTCCTTGATAATCCATTGTGTTCAAACTCTTCCACAGTTCATCTATTATGAGGGTTCATTTCCCTATTTGAAGATGAAGAAACTGAGTCCTGATTTCACTGATTTGTGTTTTCCTATAGATATGGTTTGGAGTGCCTTTTCCGATACTACAGTTATGGCCTGGAAAAGAAGTTCCGGCTGGACATATTCAAGGATTTTCAGGAGGAAACCGTGAAAGACTATGAAGCCGGTGAGAGCCAGAGTTGGAGCTCTGTGAGCCCTGGTTATCTAGGCCTTCTTCCCCTCACTCCCCAGTTTGACCTGGGTCTGTCTATTGCATCACACTTCACTCTCCCCCGAGCCTCTCACCACACCAACCCAGCTTCTCTCTACCTTTCTCCTCTTTCCCCACAGGTCAGCTCTATGGGCTGGAGAAATTCTGGGCCTTCTTGAAATATTCCAAAGCCAAAAATTTGGACATTGACCCCAAACTTCAAGAATACCTCGGCAAATTCCGACGTCTCGAAGACTTCCGAGTGGATGTGAGTACAAGTCTCTCTCTCGTTCTGGGTTGTCCTGGAAAGACCATTGGACGGAGGTCAGGGAACCTGGGTTCTTGCTCCAGTTGTACTACCGGCCCAGGGATACAACCCGCCCAGTTTGGGCCTCGTGTCTTCCTCTGTAAAACCAAGGGTGAGAAGTGGACAGTGAGGGCTAATTGGAAGGGGCTATGGTTGCTACTCCCTCCCCTTCCCATGATAGAAATGGCTAAACTGTCATAATGCTCTTCCCCTTTTATCTCACAACCCGCCTTGTTACTGTGTTCTAGTTGATTGGGATGGGTATCCAAGGTAAAAATGGCTTTGCTCATTCTGGAAGAGGCCATTTCTAACCCCAGAAATTTATTAATTATGTTCAGTTTTTTCTCTGCTCCCACCCCAGCTCCCCTGTTTATTTATTTAGAGAGAAACATGGATGTGAAAGAGAAATATTGATTGGTTGCCTTCCCAAACTGGGATCAAACCCACCACCTTTCAATGTGCAGGAAGAGTGCTCCAACTAACTGAGCCACATGGGCCAGAGCGCCAGTCTTCTTGGAGCACTAAATCAACAGTGACATCCAGTGGTGGATCAGGGTTATCGCTACTAGGTTTTTCAATGACAGTGGTAGTTGGAGTTAATTGAATGTCTCTGTGCAAGGTGCTTCAGGGACTCCAGCAATGAGTGAAAGACTTTTTCCTCCAAATTGTTAATAATGTAGTAGGGATAAGCCAGTTATCTTATTCTATTAAAACCTTTTAGGAAAAATGCAAATATAAGTAAAGAGCAATAATAGTTTATATTTTATTTTTAAAATTACCATTGATTGAGTGCTTACTATGTGTTGGACGAGGCAGTCCCCAGGAGCCTCTGGGGCTTCTGAGCGGAGACGTCTCAGCCTGTTGCATGCCTCATTCCATGTGTCATCTCCTGAGCAGTGATCCCTTCCCATAACCGGGACAGGGACTCCTGTGGATAAAAGCCTGGGCCTCAGCAGTACGTGGGTCCAGTCCATATTTTGTCTTCACTGATGACCAGCTATGGGACCCTGGGCAGATTATTTTCCTGTGCTTCAGTTTCCTCTTCAACAGTATCGATGATCTGCACCCATGTCTGCATCCAAGGGTGGTGCAGGCCCCATGACTAAGTGCATAAAATAGCATGGTGCTGGCATCCTAGCATGGAGACATTCTCAGTAAAACTGGTAATTCATTTTTAGGGTTAAACCTGTTCATTATCTGCATAACATTTGGAGGTGGAAATAGGAGTGCCCTATATAGCCCTGGCGGGATGGATGGTGCCTCCTAATCACCTGTGATTCCCTCCTCTGTTACAGCCCCCCATGGGTGAAGAGGGCAACCACAAGCGACACCCAGTGGCAGCAGGAGGTGGTGGCGGTGAGGGCAGGAAGCGGTGCCCCTCCCAGTCTTCCAGCAGGCCCACTACCGTGATCAGCCAATCCCCCACCCCACCTGCTGGCCCGCCCACCCGGGAAGATGCCAAATGGACAACCCAGCACTCAGCACACTGACTTTGGGAAAGTGAAAACCCCTTGGCCCTGGGGGCTTTGGGGGAAGGGGGATGGGCAAGAGTCCATGGGCAAGAGTCCACCCAGTCCCAGGAGAGGGGACAAAGAAGGGACAGGCCTCTAGTCATTAGGATGGGCCTTTGTGCTGAGTAGCAATGTGTACACCTTTTGGGCTATCAGAGGTACCCTGGGCAGGAGCCTCCACACATTCCCTTCCCCCTCCTCTCTCCATGACTTCTTCACATCCTAGCTTCTAAGGGGGGAGGGAACAGGGGAGATTTTATATATATATATATATATATATATATATACATACATATATATATCAAGTTTTAAATTATTGATAGTTCATTTGGATTACCAAAATCACTCTGTAGCCCTGCCCACGGCGGATAGGCCGCAACCCTAGCCCCCATCCCACAGCCTCCTGCTCCCCCTCAAGCCAACTATGCAGCCCACAAGAAGGCCCTGTGGGCCCCATTGCCCAGCACTGTTCCATGGAAGGCTCTGCAGCGCCCTGGGCCCCATGAGCACTGGCCCCTTTATCATCTGGGGCTTGCCATCATCATGTTCCCCTACTGCCCCGTGCCCTTCCGCCATCTTCCGGGAGAAGGAAACCAAAGGATCTAAAAGTGGAGGTGGGGGAGGTTTTGGCCTCTCCCCACTCCCCTCTTCCCATACCCCTTACTCCCCAGCCCAGAGAGACGCTGCTCATACCAGAAAAGACTATTGAAAGATGATTTATTTTATTTTTCTCTGACCTTATCATCCTTGGGGAAGAAGGAAAAAAAAAAAAAAAAAAAAGACAAAACCGACCATAAAAGACCAAAAAAAGAAAATCAGAAACCCCCCACCTAATCCACAGCAAGTGATGTTTTTCGCCTACCCTTGGAATTTGTTTTTTGTTCTTTGAAATAATATTTTTTTAAAAGTTGCCTTATTGTGGAGCGGGAATCTGAAATACCCAAATGCCTGTTTTCCTCGGTGGAGTCCACTCAGAGCTCTCACCTTCTCTGGATGTGCCTGGGCTGGATTGACTAGACTCTTCCTCTGGACTGAATTGCATGTACAGTGCCTCCTGCCTCGGAGGCGAGAGAGTCGGGGTGGCTCGGAGGAGAGCCACGCCCGAGTGTCCCTGCTGTCGCATCATTTGAAGCTGACGTCCTGTGTCTACTGCTGCCACTGTCGTGTCCTCGCTCTGCTTGCTGTTGTTCACACTAGGCCCTGTCCCTGCTGTGATACCCTTCATTCTACCCTTGGAACCCCAAGGCCAAGTTTGCTTCAAACTGTTGGAGAAGAGCGTTGGCCTGGATCTGGGACAACCACGTCCTCAGCTTGACCATCTTCCCACTTCAGAGGGGAAAGGTGAACACCTGGCAGCTGAGGCTTGGAAGTGTTTCTTAAGTTGCCCTGAAAGATCTTTGAGACTCAAGGAGGCTTTGTCTCATAAAAGGTGGAGAAAAATGCCGTTCTCCTCCCTTGGGTCTGGTGGGGTCTCCCCATCTTGCATTCCCCTCTGCAAGCCATCTCTGCCCAGCCTCCAATTGACCCTGCCTGGGAACGAGGGACGAGGAGGAGTTGAGAGGGCTGGGGAGAACCCTGCCAGTTGGAGAAGCCCCATGGCAGGAAGGTATATGTGGACATAGAGTATACCTGACTTCTCCAGCCACTGACTGCTTGGGTTGGGCTGTGAAACAATGGAATGGCTGGAGTCTACAGGCATTTGGAGCTTGGGGGGTGGGGGTGATGAAGGACTGACCCACATGGACTGGGCTGTGTTGGGTGTGGGATGACAATCCACCCCCAGTGGGGACCAGGCAGCACTGAAAAGTTTGTGGTAATGTTGCTCAGTTGCTGACACTTTCTTGGCCCTCTTTTTCAACTCCTTCTGTTGGGCCCAAAGGTTAGGAGTAGGGGACAGTACCCCAAGGCTTGTCTCTATCTTGGGCACGTCGTTGCTTTTGGCCTGCCCCCTCATCTCTGCCCTCCCAATGGTTAGTATGTTGGGAAACCCATCTCAGTTCCTGTGACCCGGTTGTCTCAAAAGCCACGGATGAGTGTCTGATCTCCGCTCTGACGGCGGGATCTGCAGCCTTTCCCTGCCCTGTCTGGTGCCCACCCTGTGTTGTACCAGACACTGGACTCCTGCACCCCGGCCTCCTTTGCTGTATCTCCCCTTTGCTTCAGGTTGCGCAGCCCTGTACTGTATCCAGCACCACAGAAACCTCAGTGTTTGTCCTCTGCTGGGTTTGGGGCACAAGGAAGCCTTGAGGGTGTGGGGACAGGCTGTTCTGATCAGAGTTTATTCCCAGGCCAGGGGCTGGCTGCCATCTTCTCCCTGATCCCTCCCCACAGACACCCCAGAAAGAGGAAGCCCCTTTGAGGTGAGGACTTCATCTCAACATAGGCTGAGGATGGGGAGAAAGGAGACTTTTTTTCTTTCTTTTTACTTTTTCTTTTTTTGTAACATGTTAGGAGTTGATGTTGCAAAGAGTAGTTTACATCTTCACTTTCTGAAGACACTTGAATTTAGGACCGATGTATCTGTGACAAGCATGCCAGGAGTGGCAGGGGCCATCAGGGCTTGCCACTTCACACCCACCATCCTCTCATGGGGATCCAAGATCTGAGACACAAAATAGCCTGCCCAGATCCTTCTGTTCATCCTGTATCCTTCCAGGATTGGTCCATGCCAACACACCCTTTGTGTGTCAGCCCCGCTCGGGGCAGGTTTCTCACCCTCTCCTGAACCTGGGAACAGGTGCACTACCAGCAGAGAGGGGCTGCCGGGCCGAGCCCCAGCCTGGACCCTGGGGCTCAGATCAAGATGCTGAGCCCCATGTCAAAGTTGTGTTCTGTTCTGTTCATTTGTAGCTTCCCTTCCCCCTTTCCTGGTGATTGATTTTAGAAAAGAAAGTAAGCTGCTCAGAAGGCCCTAGAAGTGGGGAGAGGGGCCAGGAAGGCGACCAGCGTTGGGGATTTTGCCAAAAGCCTGGATAAAGCAGTCTGGATCATCTGGCACCCCCCTGAGTGGGACCCCATAGTGCCTCCTGTGTGGAGGGTCCCTGGACTTGCCTCAGCGCCACCCTCTCCTTCAGCCATGTTGACGGCAGCGGCAGAGAAGATAGGAACTTACAGCCCATTTCTCACTGGAGAGGAAAACATGTCACCTGGCTTTGCGGAGAAGGTTCCACCTTATGCTCATAGTACATTATCTTTACCATGTGCTAGAATATCACTTAAAAGGACAAACAATGTAAAATACTTGAATGAGCTTGTATTATAACATTAATATTATTGAGAGTATCTGCTTTCCAGGCTGAAGTGATTCATTATTCTAGTCTGCTTTAGTCCTTTGTAATTTGTGGTAATTATGCTTTTCTTTTTAATACAAAAAAAACGTATAAAAATAAAAACTTGAAAAGGCACAATACTGGCTGGTCTCCCATCTGGGATACAACTGATGGTTGTGAGGGGTGGAGCTGGTGAGGGGAGAACCCTGCCTGGGCTTCTGGGGAGCCTGCCTGGGACAGGGGTCCCTTAGCTTCTAAGGCAGCATGAGAGCTGCCAGTCTTGAATTCACCCTGTGTCTTAAGTAAGATGTGGGAGCTACACCAGTGCCATAGAACAGACCAGTCCAACAGCCAGGGTTTCCTGAACCTTCTGTGGCCTGGCCCTGAGGGAAGAGACGGCCAGGAAGGAGAGGGGTGCTGATTTTTCACAGGAGGGTTGGCACTGCCCCTCACTGAACAGACCTGCTGGGGTGTCAAGGTCACCACTGGCCTTATGGAGTCCAGGTGAGCCAGTGAGCCTGAGGATTGGTGCTAGGCAGGAGCCCCCACCCGCATCGGGACTGGCCTCGGGGACTATTGGTGGCTTTTCCCCAACCCGTGAGGCCAGCCTCGGGCAGTAGTATTCTGAATGCCAGTCGGTCCTAGATGTATAGTCACAAACCTAAAAATAAGTTCTGGCTTTATTTACTCATTCATCTGGCAACTGTGTCCCATGCCTGGTTTTCCAGAGAATTCCACCAGCCAGCAGGTGGGCAGGGAGCAGGAGATAGTGGCCAGCTTGTGCAGACTGGTTCAGACAGGAAGACGGTTAATGCAGCCTCACTCCCACACCTGTTGGGAATGCTTGCGAAAGAGGCCCGTAGCTCCGAGAAGCCATGTGATTGTGAGTTGTGCAGTGGCGAGAAAAATTGCAGTGGCTAATGGAGTTAAAAGGAGACCAGTTTATTTCCATGCTTCCTCCTCTCACACATTTTCTGCTGCAAATCTGAGACTTCAGCCTTTGCTTGAGCCTTACTCATTTACCAACCTCAGGGCCCTTTAGTTTTATGCAGAAGAGGACAGGGCTGGCCCCCTCTGCCAGGGCCCACCCACTAGCCTGCCAAAAGCGGTGAAAGGTGGACTGCCTCTTACCCCCCAGGTGCCCCGCCGGAACTTCCGGATCTCAAGGTCTTAAAGGGGAAAAAACGTTTCCACTCTTCCTCTTTCTCCAGGTTCCTCATTTCCTACCCTTTTAAAGGATATTGGAGGTGGGCTATTGTCCGAACGTTTATAAGTCCCAGGTTGTGGGTGCAGGCTAGTGGCTGTGAGGACTTAGCTAAGGATATAGGTCACCCGCCAGGTGCACCAGCTCCTGAGGCGGGTGAGTGGGTGGGGCTTTGCCAGGCCAGAGAAGACTCTACCTGGGAAGTGCCTAGTCAGCCCACTAGGCAGGTCCTCTGGATTCCTAGCGCTGATGGTTCTGCCTGGGGACTTGCCCTTATCAGATGTTTAAATATTTTATAAAGCTACTGTGGGTGGTTATCTTGACATATGAGAACTGAAAGTTCAGGAATAGACCCAATTATGTGGAAGCATTTGGTAAGTGATGATGGCGGCCTCTCGAATCAGAGTGGTCAGATTGTTCTTGGGAGCCACCAGGCCCCTGGCAAGACCACGGCTGCTGAGGGCAGGCAGGGTGGGGATTGCTCCCACCCCAGCAGCTCTGTGTTTTTGTTTCAGACAAGCTTCCTGGTAAGATTGCATTTGAAAAGGCATCACTGCTAAAACAACTAAGTAATCATTGGGGGGGGGGGGAGGATTTTGCCCTTTGTTCAGCCATGTTTTTCGTGCCTTCTCATTGGAGAAGGAGAGTTCTAGCCTCTGGCCCTGCTTCAGAGAGTCTAGTTAGGCGCTTCAGTCAAGTGTCCCCAAATTTTGACCCTTCCCTCTGGATTAAAGGGCCCCAGTTTAGTAGGTCCACAGGGTTTGGCCTTTGGTTTCCAGGTTTGGCTGAAGGTACTGGCGTTTGGTCTGCACCCGTGGTGTCAGCTGTAATCAGGGAGGAGCTTCGATGTTATTTTTGTTTTCAGAGAGGGCTGACGTTTGTTTGCAATGGGTCAGAGGTAAAGGGGGCCTCTGTCACTGACTCTGTTTGGGAGGGGCAAGGGGGACTTGACCCCTACCTCTATTGCCAGGCTGTCTGGCTCTGGCCTGAGTAGGGTATGAGAGAAGTTTGGGGGACAGAAAAGGGGGAAAGTGCTGTCTTCTGGCCACCCTCCCCCTCCCCCCTGGCCCCTAGCAGCAGAAGGGGCTCTCTGGAGCCACACAGGCTCCAGTGTGGCTGCCACCTGCCATTAGCTACATCTTGCCTACGCAGTCGTCCGGGCCCCTCTTTCCTTTCACAGCAGAGGACCGTAGGGACTGGTCATTGTGGGAAGCTGTTTCTTCCTCTAACTTAAGCTAACTCCTGGTCCCCTGGAGGGACAAAAGGGGCAGTTAGGGGAGCCTTGGCCCTGCATTTCCTGGAAGCCAGCCTGCCCCCGCCCTCGCGGTGCCATCTTTAGTGCCGGGCTGAATAAGTAAGTTCCCAGGTGCGGTCAGGAGGCCTCAGGCCACCTTAGCAGTCCGCTGCTGAGGGGACAGCCAGGATGGCACTCAGGCCCTCTCTCACTCCATCTTTGGGGGGTCGGGGATGCTCTCAGAGAGTGGGGTGAAGCCTAACAGGAGGATATGTCTCTCGTAGGCCTTGGTCTGCTTGAACACGGTGTCTGTCCCGTGGAGATGGTCTAGCACTCCCAGCACTCCATAGCACTGGTTGAACCTGGAGGAGAGAAGAGGATGCTGGAGACCTGTGTGCTGGCCTCATTTGTGCCAGCCTCTCCCACATTTCTAAGCCCTCCTACACCCCTCCCCAGCCCTCCCCTCCACACTGACCACCTGCATCAGAAAACCCAGGGGAGATGGGGCACACTTGCCTGGGGCCACCCCAGACTGGAAATCTGTGAGCTTCCTTTGAAAAGCTCTTATTGTGATAGCTATGCACACAAGTCACAACCTGTGGCTGAATCAGAACCCCCTGGAACACCCTTTAAAATGCAGATTTCCACCCTAGCTGGTTTGGCTCAGTGGATAGAATGTCGGCCTGCAAACTGAAAGGTCCGAGGTTCGATTAGGGTCAAGGGCACATGCCTGGGTTGTGGGCTCGATCCCCATTGGGGGACCTGCAGGAGGCAGCCGACCCATGATTCTCTCTCGTCATGGATGTTTCTCTCTCTCCCTCTTCCTTCCTCTCTGAAATCAATAAAAATATATATTTAAAAAGACAAACACACAAGCACAAATGTAAAAAAAAAAAAAGGCATATTTCCAAGCCCTGCTCCTCCCTCCCCCTAGACACTTTGATTCGGCGTATTCAGAGTGGAAACCAAGAGCCTGCACTTGTGAAGCACGTCTCAGGTGATTCTGTGCAGGGGGCTCCCAGGCCACCCTGGAGAAAGCCTGGAAGCTTTCAGTGCACAAGTCCCCCCATTTTTCCGACAGTGCCCTAGCTTATATTGCATACTCAGAGGGGCCAGGACCTAGATACAGGTTAAAATCCCAGTTGCAGGAAGATCAAGTATCAGAAAGAAGGAATGAGCAAGGTGGCCTGGGGTCCAGCATGGTCATTCTCCCCACCTCCAGACCTCTGCCTCCACCAGCGCCACGTGTAAACGGAGACACCGGTGTCTGCTAGCAGAAGTAGAGGTGGAGGTTACTGACCCACAGTGGGCAAGGGAGCCTTACTTGAGATGGTGATAGTCATGGAATTCAGGTGAAGGCAGGAAGGGTAGGTGGTAGCCACAGTGGGAGATGGTGGTGACGACGAGAGTCAAGGAAAACCACACCATGATGGAGGACAAGTGGGAGCCCATGACGACGGGCCCCACCATCGCCGGCAGCATGTTGGAGACCTGCAAGGGAAGGGCTGTTGGAAGCTGGGCCCCAGGGAGATGGAGGGGACCTAGTTGGGTGTCCCCTCTGCCCCAGGGTGGTACCAGGAAGACTTCCTTGACTCATGTCTGGAGAATCTGAAAGTTTCAAGACCCTGGTTTGCTGGAATCACTCACCTTTGTATCTTGGGACAAGTTATCAATGGTTTGAGCTTCAACGTCTTCATTAGTAAAATGAGGATTAAAAGGGTTCTTGGGAAGATTAAATGAGATAACTTACGATGGGCATCTAGGATAGCCTGGCATATGCTAAGTCAACAGTAAGTGCTGGTGATTTAATGAATGGGGAGTGGGAGGGGCCGGTGCGGTCGGTTCTCGGCAGGAGGCCGAGGGAAGGTGGCTGGCCTGTGCCCTTGGTTCTGGGGCGCGAGCTCTACTCACCACATGCTCCACCGGGTGGGCGTAGAGCGAGATCACGCCAATGGGAGCTGTCCACTCGTGGTGTTTCTTATGGATTTTCTTGTAGAACATTGGGTGGTGAAGGAGCCTGGAAAATAGTTCATAGTTCATAATCTGCCACCCTCCCTTCCGCTTTTTCCCACAGACCACGAGAAACCGAGGTGTGGGCCCCAGGCGTTACGTCTGTGGAGCAAGGCTGAAAACACACAGACCTGCCTTTGAGTTCAACCCCACCTCTGACGCTGCACACAAGAGTGGGAGCGGCTCACTTTGCCTCTGTCCACCTCAGCTGTGTTAGCTGTAAAATGGGGATGATGCCCGGAAAGGGTTCACTAAGGAAGTGAATGTGAAAAGCCCCAGGAATGGAGAGGCTTTCTTTTCTGGACATTCTCAGTTGTCTCGGTCGTCAGCTGTGGACAGATGTCTCCCTGTTAACTGCTGGGTGGGAGGCTTTGCAGGCAGGTGGTGGAGAGTGAGGTGCCAGCTGTGCCCGGCGGCCGCTCACCGGTGTGAGTAGTAGAACATGATCTCCTCAATCAGCGTGAAGATGGCCAGCTCCAGGAGGAACCAGTGGAAGGTGGGCAGCTCTCGGCGGCAGGGGTCCCTCCACAGCTTGAGGGTGGGGTAGAGGAGGACCACGATGGGCAAGGAGATCAGGAACTGGTTGAGCAGAACCGTGCGGACGGACTGGCGCAGTTTCACGGGGTCCACCTGCCCGGGGAGGAAGGAGGGAGAAGGGACAGCGTGAGATGTAGGTCTTTTCCTTCTAGAAAAGCTCCACTGTGACCTGCTCACAGGAAGCCCTCATGCAGAGGTGGATGCTCGGGGTGATGTCCGGCCGTAGCTGGCAGCTCCTGACGGCTGCCCCGCCCTGGGTGGAACCAGCTGGCAGGGCCTCTCCCGCAGCCTCGGTCTCTGCCTGAACCTGCCTTCTTCCTGGTGCTGCACCTGTCAGCACAGTGGGGTTGCCTGAGCATCCTCTCCAAGGTCACTGATGGCAGCCAGCATTTCCCCAGAATCAGTAGCCCCAACACTCCCTTCCTCAGAGCACTGGGGGTCCCAGGAATAGCCCCATAACCATGGGCCACTTCCTGGGGTCTGACGAGCTGGTTTAGGATTGGTCAGAAGGGATTCCTCCCGAGTCCCCTCTGCAAGCTGTAGAGGCTGCTGCCTGAAGGTGAGCCTGGGTTCATGGTGGTCCTCAGACTTTAGGCCTTCCCCTTCCTCCAGCTTTTCCAGGTACTACATTATCAAGAGATGATGATCTGTGGTTATTTTAGGAGATGCAGCCTGAGGACTTAGGGTGAAACGTTATGATGTCTGGAACTTTCAAATGCTTAAGCAAAAAATTATAGAGGCACAGATATATACACTTTTATATACTGAAGAAGCAAATGTAAAATGTTTAAAACTGGTGAAATGTAAATGAGTGATTATTGTACTACTTTTGTATATATGTCTACATTTGTTCACAATTACACAATGTTGGGGGGGAAGAGTGAACAGAGAGGAAGTAGAAACTGCAGACAAAGACTTTTGCTGCAAAGGAGAGCAAGAATGAGTGGTAGTGAGTGTAGAGACGGGGTCAAGGGTTTTTGTTTGGTTTGTGGGTGGGTTTTTTTTTTTAAATCCTCACCCAAGAATATATTTATTGATTTTAGAGAGGAAGAGAGAGAGAGAAACATCAATTGATTGCCTCCCATATGCACCCCGACTGGGGATCAAACCAGCAACCTGGGGATGTGCCCTGATTAGGAATCGAACCCACGACCTTTTGGTATACAGGAGGATGCCCCAACCCACTGACCCACCCTGCCAGGGCTGGTTTAGTGTTAAGATGGAGAAAATTACAGCATGTCGATGAGAATCATGAGCGGGATAATCTAGGAAAGTAAGGGGACAGAAGATACATTGAGCCCTCGCGGGCAGCTCAGTCGGGAAAGCATCATCCCGGTACTCCAAGGCTGGGGCTCAGTCTCTGGTCAGTGCACATACAAGAAGCAGCCAATGAATGTATAAATAAGCGGAACAACGAACCGATGTTCCTCTCTCTCCCCCTATAAATCAATAAATAAAATAAATTTTTTTGAAAGAGAAGGGAGAAGGGAACAATTTCCTGGGGTGAGCAAGCGGTACTGTCTGTGGCTCACAGCTCCCGGGAGGACGGCTGTGACAGGAGCAAGGAGAGCTCCCGTGGTAGCAGGGGGAAGGCAGAGCGTGTGCCGGAGTCTGCGGAAACTTCCCTCTGCTTAGTGAGGAGGGGGCAAGGCTGTCCTGCTCCAGGAGCTTAGAGGAGGAAAGAGGAAAGTGGGAGAGTAAGCAGATCAGGCCGGACCTCATGAATGGCTGCAGCATTCAGGCGTCACTGGAGGATCTGCTTCTGGTATCTTAAGTGAGGGATCAGGCCTTTCTGGAATCGGCCAAAGAATACATGGCCTCCGGGGCTTCCTTCTTACTGGTGTGTCTACCTGAGGATGCGCACAGTGCAGGAGCGCGGGGCCGGAGTCAGGGAAGAGGAGCCTGGCTGTTTCCTGGGAACAGTCTGACCTTGACCGAGTTGCCGCTCCTTTCTGAACCTCAGCTTCTGCTAAATGCGACACCTTCCCGTGGGCTGTGCGATCACTGTAGCCTGAGGTGTTGCGGGTTAGGTGATATTCCTGAGTGCTGATGGGGTCTGTGGTTAGCAGCATGAGCCGTGGTGTCAGAAAGCTTGAGTGTGGATCGTGGTTCTGCTCATGTCACGTCTCACAGCCTCCGCTTTCTCATCTGAACCATGAAGGTTATGAGAGTGCGTGGCCTGTCAACGTGCGGGTGAGGAGACCCCCAGCACCTGACAGAGGAGGGGCTCTCAGTGGCCAAGCGCTGGCTTTGACAGAGAGGCTCGCCCTGGCCACCGTCTCTCCTGGGCCAGCGGTGAGGATTTTGAGAGCGTGGCTTTAGCCCCCGCTTTCTGGGCTGTGACAGGGCGGAGCTGGGGCAACTCTTACCGGGTCATTCTTGCCAGCCTGAATCCGGTAGCGGGAGATGAAGTTGGGTTTCCCAGTGGTGTCAACCACCAGTAGGAGCCCGTTGAAGGTCCAGAATGACAGGACAGGCAGGTAGGTGGCACCTAAGGTTGAAAAGCAGAGGGGACAAGCAGGGCGACTTCAGGTTCTCAGGGCATGTGCATTAACTGACCACGCACGTGCCGGTGACCCAGGCGGCATGGTGGACAGTCACCTTTAGTGACAGACTAGCTGAGGGGAACTTGGGCAGGCCACTTAAGAAGTGTCTTTAGCCAAAACCGGTTTGGCTCAGTGGATAGAGCGTTGGCCTGCGGACTGAAAGGTCCCAGTTCGATTCTGGTCAAGGGCATGTACCTGGGTTGCGGGCACATCCCCAGTTGGAGATGTGCAGGTGGCAGCTGATCGATGTTTCTCTCCCATCGATGTTTCTAACTCTCTATCTCTCTCCCTTCCTCTCTGTAAAAACTCAATAAAATACATATAAAAAAAATTTAAAAAAAAAAAAAGGAAGTGTCTTTAGCCCTAGCCGGTTTGGCTCGGTGGATAGAGCGTCGGCCTGCGGACCAAAGGGCCCCAGGTTGATTCCGGTCAAGGGCACATGCCTGGGTTGTGGGCTCGGTCCAACATGCAGGAGGCAGCCAGTCAATGATTCCCTCTCATTGCTGATGTTTCCATCTCTCTCTTCCTCTCCCTTCCTCTCTGAAATCAATTTAAAAAAAGAGAGAGAGAGAAGTGTCTTTACTTATTTTCTTAGTTTTACTACAGGGATAACAACCATCTAGACTAGTGATGGCGAACCTTTTGAGCTCGGCGTGTCAGCATTTTGAAAAACCCTAACTTAACTCTGGTGCCGTGTCACATAGAGAAATTTTTTGATATTTGCAACCATTGTAAAACAAAGATTTATATCTTTGATATTTATTTTATATATTTAAATGCCATTTAACAAAGAAAAATCAACCAAAAAAATGAGTTCGCGTGTCACCTCTGACAGGCGTGTCATTAGGTTCGCCATCACTGGTCTAGGTGGTTAAAGACATTTATATACTCTAAAACAGGGGTCCTCAAACTACAGCCCGCGGGCCACATGCAAATACAAATATTGTATTTGTTCCCGTTTTGTTTTTTTACTTCAAAATAAGATCTGTGCGGTGTGCATAGGAATTTGTTCATAGTTTTTTTTTAAACTATAGTCCAGCCCTCCAACGGTCTGAGGGACAGTGAACTGGCCCCCTGTTTAAAAAGTTTGAGGACCCCTGCTCTAAAATATAAATCAATTTAGGTTGACATTTGAAAGTGTGGGCCCAATTAACTCTTTGTTTCCAAGGAAGAAAGCAGCAACGGAAGGAGGGTATGGTCCGGTCCCCAGTGAGCACTGGACTGGGAGTCCATCGAGGACCTAATCCCTGTTACCCTACTGACTGAGCAGTGCGACCTCAGGCGTCCGCCCAGTCAGCGTTTCCTAACATGGAAAACTCCTCTCTCAGGGGCACCGTGGTTACTCAGACTTCATAGCCTGCTCTTCTGGAGACTCAGGGTCCAGACTAGTGTGTTCACGGCTCTGACAATTCCTGCAGCAAAGAAACCTGATTGATTTTGTCAAACCCAACCTTCCCCCAGGCTTTTTTTTTTTTTTTTTTTTTAACCCTAGAGCTTTGTTTTCTCTCAGAGCACCTAAGAATAAGCCCTGGTCGGTAGCTCAGTTGCTTAGAGTATCATCCTGATATGCCAAGGTTGTGGGTTTGATCCCTGGTCAGGGCACACACAGGAAGCAACAATAAATAAGTGGAACAACATATGGATATTTCTCTCTCTTTTCCTCCCCCAATCCTCTCTCAGATCAATAAATTTTAAAAATTTTTAAAAACACAGTGAAATATTATTTTTTAAAAAAGAATGCCTAAGACCAGGATGGCCATGCATCCCAGTTTGTCCAGGACAATTTTAATTGACATCTGTCATTCCAGCATAATTAATAAGACCTCATTCACTCTCACATCCTCTTTGAACCCCCCATATGTTATATGGCCACCCCACCAATCACCATCCCACAGCACTGATGTCGTGTAGGATATATTAGAAAATGATGTCCAAGACTTAAACTTTAGATACAGCTTTTTGCTCCACATCCCACTTCTCCACAAAGTCATTCCAAGTATCGCCGATGTCCTACTGTGAACGAACAAGCACTCTGCCCACCCCAATTTTACCTAACCTTGTACTACTAACTTTACTTTTCCATGTTTTGCCTTGTCCTTTAAATTCAGTATCTAGGGGTGAGGACGTTGTACTTAATTCTGTGTCTCTGTATCCCTCCTCCATCAACCACAGTGCCTTGTAGCAGATGACACCTGAGAAATACTTAGCCGGCTCTGAGGGGCCATGTGATGGGCACAAACAACCTGGAGGGCAATCTGGCAGTAAAAGTAACAGAAAGAGACACAGCGACACAGACAGAGGGAAAGAGAAAAGGACATCAAGGAGCACCACAGCATTTTTACAATCACAGAACATTTAAACAGCCTAAATGCCCATTAGGAGGAAATGGACTACACTGGGAGGCTTAAAATATTAAGTAAGTCTTATTAATTGACATGGAAAGATGTCCACAATCTAATGAAAAACAAGTTTTAAAAAAGTTGATGTTTTGCCCAGCCGGTGTGACTCAGTAGTTGAGTGTTGACCTATAAACCAGGAGGTCATGGTTCAATTCCCAATCAGAGTACATGCCAGGTTTGCGGGCTTGATCCCCAGTAGGGGCCGCGCAGGAGGCAGCCGATCAATGAATCTCTCTCACCATTGATGTTTCTATCTCTCCCTCTCCCTTCCTCTCTGAAATTAATTAAAAAAAATATTAAAACAAAAACATTTTTGATGTCTTATAAATTCAACTATATATCTAATGTATGAGATTAATACTACCAATTTAAGAGTGGTTATTTCTTGCATATGGGAGAATGGGTGATTTTTCACCTTCTTTATGATTATTCAAATTATCTGATTTTTGTTTTAGCAATGAGCATGTATTTACTTTATCTTTAATGACCAAGTCTTTTATTTTGGAGAAAAAAAAAATGCTGAGTTGGTGGTTGCCTAGTGGGCCATCCATCAGGGTGGCTGCCTGTTTGAAGTCCAAGGGTTCCTTGAGGAATACAGAATGAAAACCCGCAAGAGATGATCTTGAACTTTCTTAGCTCTAACATTTACAACTGCAAATATTTTCTGTCTGATATTTGCTTTTCGCCGAGGCGATAACTGCGTTCTCGTCATTTTGACAGAAATACGTGAAATGTTTTCCCACCATTTTCCCTACAGACATTTGCAGTCCATACTGTTCTTTTCAATGACTGCTTAAGATCCCTTTGAACCAGTCATAGTTAACATCCAGCCCATTTTCAGCTGAAAACAAGGGACATTTTATTTGTACTTTCGCTTTGTGACAACTGAGACTTTTTTTCATCTCCCCTTTCTAGGCTGTGAGGGAGGTTTTCGATGGGGTAGAGCAACACTGTATCTTAAATATCTCTACATCTTCCATACAAGTTTGGCACAGAGGAACATGAATAAGTCTTGTTTGATTGGACGGGGACATTCACTCTTGTAGATAATGCTGTGGTAAATCGCTGACATGGCTTTTCCTTCCACAGTGTTCTCTCAGGCTCGTTTTGAGTCATTCACACTGTCAGTAAATATTTGAGTGAGGCTTGCTCTCCAGCCCCAAGCTAGATGGCACCAAGTACAAGGACACAGCCTCACATGACATGAAGCTGTCTGACATCTAAAATTGCTCTGAACATGCCTTCATTTTCACACAAACTCTCTTTTCTATTTTCGGGGAGACGGAGGTCTCCTGTTAGATATCTGTGGACATCCATTCCAGATTCCCCGAGAGTTGAGCTCTCTTGGGGGTTACCACTGACTTAAACTTAAGTCCTTATTCCTTGTAATAATGAGCTGAGAAGTCCCAAAGTAGAGAGCAAGACCATCAGAAAAGGAATGATAGTAGTGAAGCCAAGCTCTCGGGGTGGGTGGTCTGGGAAGCTCACCTGTCACGAAGAGGACCCACTCCTTCCCTTCGAAGGTGAGCAGCAGCCTCTCCCACTGGGCTTGCCAGAAGTGGCCAGAAGCACCCCAAAATCTCTGAAGATGCCTTGGGGGAAAAAAATCAGGTTCCTGGGTAAAGACTGGTGGGCGCTCTCACCCCAGACCTCCACCACCTGCCCTCAGGTCCGACAGACTCACCACGTGAGGGAGTTCCAGACGGCCACCAGCAAGAGAAGGCCGGAGCCCAGGATGAAGGCGGTCCTCCGCATGGAGCCCCAGATGTGTCCCTCCTGGGGAGGGCAAGACAGCGTCAGGGCCCGGCAAGCCTGCGCCCGCACAGCCCGCTGCTGAAGCTGGCAGGAGTGAGCAGGATCTCCACCACGCCAGCGCCGCCGACCTTTTCCCACTTTCTAGGAGAGGCTCATCCTTATCAACAGCCCTGCGCTGTATATGGGTGTGTTTATGAAAATTAGAGCTCAAGGTTGGGGCGAAGGCGGGGAGGGAACCAACCTGACGGCAGAGAAACTCGCAGGCGATTCTGTCACCCAGAGGAAGGCAGGCGAGCCTTCCAGCAGCTGTGGGCTTTTGGTCACCAGTCCTCCCGTGGAACAGAGATGCCCATTATGTAGGCATGGGAGTCACCTGGGAGCCCTTTAAAAATTCCAGGCCCCTCCCAACCCAGTTACGCAAGAGCCTCCCGGGTGGAGGCTGGGCCTCCAGGTTTTTAAACGCTCCCCAGCCAATACCCAGGCCAGGAGGGTCACCCCAGAAGGCCCTGCAGAACCCTTAGTGAGGACACCGGGACTTCACTGTGCCAGGGCCTAGTTTCCCATCCCGTCACCCGCTTGCCCTGGAAGAAAAGAGTAAGTGAACATACGTTCTGACTCTTAACCCCTCGTCCTTCCAGCAAGACTAGCCAAGGTTGCCAGCTGGACAGGACAATGGGCAGTTCTAGGGGCAAAGAGCACACCACTGGCAGCCACTGGTCCTCAGGAGCCCAACGCGGGGATCGTGGCAAGCCTGGTGCGCACACAAGAGGGTCCCAGACTTGGAGAGGAGGAGCACTGGCTCCAGGTGAGTCAGTTTCTCCTGCACGGAGGACAGGATTACAGACATCCCCCACATGCCATGCTGCTAAGCCCAGAGGCGTCTGCTCAGATCTCCCGTGGGGAGAACTGAGGAGCCGGCCCGAGCACCTGGGCTCACCGGCACTGTGTGAGCTGGGCCACCCACCAAGGGTCAGGGGGTGCTGTGGGGGAGGGAGGGTCGAATAGGACACGTCGTTTTCATCCAGACTTTGGGTCTAAAGGAGCAGACTGTTTTGATTGATCCATTCAGAGCAAGCTGAGTCTGCACTGAATCATTTCTTCTCCGCTTACCCATCCCACCTTTGATCAAAAGACCAACAAACAAACAAACAAAACAGGTCATTGTCCAGGGCCAGTGAAGAGTTCAAGGGCTAGTGCTCATCAGGGACTTGAGCTCTGGAAGTGAGCTTTCCTCGCGCTCCCTCGCCCTCTCCCTCCGCGAGGGCTGGGCCCACAGGACCAGAAGGACTTGTTCTTTAGCGCAGGTGCGCATTGCGAGGTCACCCCGAGCTCGCAGGTGCGCATTGCGAGGTCACCCCGAGCTCGCAGGTGCGCATTGCGAGGTCACCCCGAGCTCGTCAGAAGGGCTGCCTGGGCTTTTGCAATGATTCCTTCTCTAGGACCCAGAGGATCCTTCTCATGAACTTCTCCAGACTCGCTAGGAATTGTTCATTTGAGTTTAATCAAATCAAGCTAAGTCAAACTGAAAACCTCAATTTCACATTCAGGATTAGGTGTTTTTTCCCAGGGATTGTGGCAGTTTCTCTCTCCAGCAGCCCAAGTGGAGGGACGATAAACAGAAGCATGTAGTGCTGAAGTTTGCTGGGTTGAGAGCTGGTTCCCAGTTCCGTTTCCAGTCCCCAGTGGGCCTCTCTCGTCCCCAGAGCGGTTCTAGAGAGGGTGGTTGCACAGGCCTGAGACATGGGACATTCTAAGGGCCAAGAGACAACGGGAGGGCAGCTATGGGGCTGGCAGTTCCCTCGGGCAGGCAAAGGGGCTTTGCTTATAAGGAAGCTTGCAGTCAAGTGCTTGCTCTTGGCTCAGCTACTGAAATGAGCTCACGGCCAATGTGTCAGTTCCCCCTAAACCTCGGGAGAAGTCAGATATGAGCAAGTGCGGGGATGGAGAGGGCCCCTGGCTGCTTCCTCACCAGTGTGGTGGGTGGGTGGGTGCTGGCGTTTACCTGCTTCGGCTTCTCGTCATGGCGCTGACGTCCAGCTTCCCCCTTCATCTGCAATAAGAAAGCACAGGTGGGTCTGGATGTCATTTCACGTGCAGCCAAGGAAGCAGGGAACGGGAAAGTCAGGGGAATGGCTAGCGGTGATTTTTAATGCTGGCCACTCATTAAAATCACCTGGGGAGTTTTAAAAAGTTGCTCTGGGCTTTGGCCGGGTAGCTCAGTTGGTTAGAACACCGTCCCAAGGTTGTGGGTTGGATAACCGGTCAGGGCACATACAAGAATTAAACAATGAATGCATAAATAAGCAGAACAACAAATTGATGTCTCTCTCTCTCCAACCTTCCTCTCTCTCTAGAATCAATAAGTTAAAAAAAAGTTTTACAAGGTTGCTCTGGGCACCAGTAATATGAATCAGGGGGTTGCCAATGGGACTTTGCCTGGAATAGGCTTTCTCAGATACGGGCTGTGACAAATCCTTCTTTTTGAGTAGCTTCACTCTCTGCCTCAGTGTGACTCTCTCCCATCCAGAAGAAATCTCTGTCCTTATCTGCCAATGACCCTAGGAGCCAGGGCTGAAGCCAGGGCTCTGACTCACTTGGACAGCTTCCTCAACATCTGGGAAGTCAGGTTACCACACATGGGCGGGGTTTGTCACAATGAATAACAGTGAAGCATTCTGTAAGCTGTTCAACTGGGATTCAAACAGTAGGTGAACTTATACACAGAAATCGTTAAGACAGTGAGCCTTGACATCTTATACTTTTCTCAGGGTCACATCTCAGTTGTAGCCAGCACTTACTAGTTCTTGTGACCTTGGTCAGTTATCCTATCTGAGCCTTGGTTTCCTTAGCTATAAAATGGGAATAACACCAGTGTCTTTCAGCCATGTGATCTCTGCTGCGAGAGATGTGAGAGAGAAGCACCCATATGCACCCTGACCGGGGATTGAACCCACCACCTTTAGGTGTACCGGAAGACTCTCCCAACGCCTGAGCCACCTGGTCAGGGCCTCACAACACTTGTCATTGTCCCTATTGAATAGTGTCATAACCTGGTTGAAGAGGCGCATGAATGATCACCTGGTCCCACCATGTGACTAGGATGAAGGAACCTCGTCAGAGGAGGCTAGGGGACCTCTCAGAGTTTACAGATGGCAAAGCCAAGATCAGGGTCCTGCTTCCCATATCTCTAAGGACATTTCATTCTTCCGTGTTTGATGATGGTACCTGGTTTTATTATCCTAGATCAGCGGTTCTCAACCTGTGGGTCGGGACCCCTTTGGGGGTCAAATGACCCTTTCACAGGGGTCGCCTAAATACATCAGATATTTACATTATGATTTATAACAGTAGCAAAATTACAGTTATGAAGTAGCAACGAAAATAATTTTATGGTTGGGGGTCACCACAACATGAGGAACTGTATTAAAGGGTCGCAGCATTAGGAAGGTTGAGAACCACTGTCCTAGATGCAGGTTCACCAGCTAGGACCTCAGGAAACAGCTTCCCTTGATCCTCATTTCTTATGTTACTTAGGCGGCAGGAAGGAAGAGAGAATGGCGACTTATAAAGTTAGGACAGCAGAGGAGGTGCCAGGCAGGCTCTCACCGTCTCCACGGTGAACACAGGCTGGCAGGAGGGATACAGGCAGCTCAGAGAGAAGCCTGTCAGGGAGAAGTGCTGGGACAGTGATGCCCAGCCAGGGAGATAGCATCTGATTTAAGAAAAGGCACCTGAATGTTTGGCCAGTGTTGGCCCAACTCCCACCTGAGCGCCCCACCCCAACCCAGCCCCACCTGGGCCTGCTTTTGCTCCCTCCTCCAGCTCCCTCTGTGGCCTGGAAGATAGCAGGGGGACCTGTAGTGGCTTGTTGCTGTGGAGTTCTGTCTCTCTGTGAGTTCTCATGAAAACCAACGAAAGAGCCCTGGCCAGTGTGGCTCAGTTGGCTGGGCGTTGATTGTCCTGGGCACCGAGAAGTCGCCAGTTCAGTTCCTGGTCAGGGCATATGCCCTGGTTGTGGGCTCGATCCCCGGTATGGGGTTTGCAGGAGGCAGCTGATCAATGATTCTCTCTCATCATTGAGGTTTCTCTCTCTCTCTCCCTCTGGTTCCGAGGTTGACACTCAACCACTGATCTCTAATGGCTGGGTGAGAAGTCTCCTTTGAATAACGATTTTTCTCCACCTCCACTGTCCAGAGCACTTCTGGTTGGCCAGATCCAGAGTCTGGCCCACATCGTCACGGCGGACAAGGCCCCGTTCAGACAAGCCACACTTTGTGCAGTGACAGGATTCTGGGATGAGTGAGGCAGATCACTTTCAATCCTGCCTTCTGCCTGCTGCCTGGGGGCCCCGAAGCACAGATCATTAGGCATGAGGAAGGCAGTGCTAGGCACCTGTGGGGATAAGCCTGTCAGATGTCTTCATAATAAGTTCGTAAATATTAAAGGAAACACCAAGTTGGAAGAGACATGGAGAATGAACATGTGCAAACCATCTGCAGGTAGCACGTTCACACCACGTGGTTTCGCCCCCAGGGCTTGCTGGGAGTGGGAGCGGCTCTGTTGATCCTGTTGAGGTGAGCATCCTGTTTGGGCAGGAAGCTGAGGAGATTGTCTGTCTGTCTGTCTTAAGCGTCCAGGACTCTCTTGGCTATGCCACGCCATGGGAACTTCACTTACGAGTCAGACTCATTTCTAGTCTTTTCCCAGCGTCTTATCACCAATATCTTCGATAAGAGTTTTCGAAACAACTAAGACATGACCTTTGATCTTGTAGAAGCTCCTCTAATCCTTCTGAGATTATTTATGGAGAATTTACTCTGCAAGGAGCCCTGGAGCCCCTATCTAGATGCATCAACCCATCATTCCAACGCCCATATGAAAGCACTGGGCTCAAGGTCTGGGCCGCAGCCGAGAAAATGCTGAATAGGGCAGGAGACCTGCACACCTCAGGAATCTTTAAAAAGGGCCACATACAGGCTTTCTCTGTGCCCTGGGAGACATGGTTTCAAATCTCAACACTGAACCTTTCCCTGCCAGATTGGGTTTTAGACCATACACTTTTTTTTTCTTTTTAAAGCAAGATAGATGTAGAATCTGCCATATGAATATAAAAACTGCAATGGAAGATCGTCCTTATTCCATTATTTAGTTCCCCCAAAGAAACTAGTGCACATAAGTTTTTCTCTTTGGAAGAAGTGGTATGCCCTTTTTTTTTTTTATGAGGGAGAGAGAGAAACATTGATTTGTTGTTCTGCTTATTTATGCATTCGTTGGTTGCGTCTTGTATGTGCCCTGGCATTGGATCAAACCCCCAACCTTGGCATATTGGGTCGACACTAATCAACTGAGCCACCTGGCCAAAACCCACCATCACCTCTTTTGCTTTGGCTGCTAGAGAGCTCAGAGTTAAATTTAATGCTCAATTATACTTCTTCAGATTTTTTTTTTCTATTTATAGGCCTGATGCACAAAATGCGTGCAAAAGTAGGCCTTCCTTTCCCTGGCTGCTGACACCAGCTTCCCTGTGGCACCCAGGACCCAGGCTTCCCTCGTAGCCCTGGCTTCGTCCAGAAGGTCGTCTGGAAGGACGTCCGGTCTAATTAGCACATTATGCTTTTATTATTATAGATTATTATAGATTATATAAAAATATATGTGCAAGGTGTTCATTGTGAAATTGTTTTTAATGGCTAGAGATTGGAAACTTACTCCTCAGCTTCCGTCAAGAGAGGATTGGTTAAATAAATTAGAGTACATCCAGTAATGATACATTCTGCAGCCATGGAAGAAATAAGGCAGTTTTGTGTGGGCTCTTTAGAAATATTAAGTGAAAAAAGCAATGTGTGGAACATATGCAATCGTGCATGAGTGTATTTGTATGCTGTTTATGTCCGTATAAAATAATACACGTAATATTAGACTAGCACTGGAAGAACAATGGTGGCTTCTGGTGAGGCGAACTGGGCAGCTGAGGGACAGGGCAGAAGCAAGCCTATCTCTTTACCATTTTGAATTCTGTGCCATGAGTATATTTTACCTGCTCAGAAAATTACGGGAACATTTAAACATTTTTAAACGAATTTAGTGCCCACTCATAGGAAACATTTTACTGAAGAGTCGTACAGTAATTTGCGTTCCCTTTACTCTAAATCAAGATTACTTTCAATTCCTGAAGGGCGTTGAGAAGTCTTTGTCTCCCTTGAAATTGTATGCCAGCTTTTCTGTGCTCATTTTTCAGGGTGGCAGGATCCACGGCTTTCATTAGATTGTGGAAGGCAACTATGACGATTCGGAGCCAGTGCAATAGTCTTCTTCTTCCTTCTATTCCTTCCCCTCCCTCTCCTTTTCCCTCTTCCCCTCCTCCCGCCTTCCTTTTGTTAACAATTTTAAGTTGTCTGAAAGCAAAGCATTAGCAGCAAAGCAACTGGTTCTTTTCTCTACGGAGCACAACGCCTTCCCACCCCCCTCAAAGCAATATGAAAGGTAGTTATTGAGTGCCTGATGGTTTCCAATCAGTTTTTATTTATTTGCAGTTCTGATATATATATATATAGATAGATAGCTTTTATTGTAAGCTATCACAACTTCTTTTGAAATGGACTTTTGAAACGAGAGCTGAGGAGTAAGTATAAATAAACAGGACCACATATTAAAATTAAGAACAAAACCTAAGGGAGACGAGAATGGTGCAAGTACACTGAGACCTTCACCCTGGGAGGAGGCGCCGCAGCTCTGGCTGATGTCACAAGGCAGGGTGTGGGTGTTCGTCAAGTCCATGTTATGAAAACTGCGTGTTGCTGAGATGGAGTGATTAGGGGCTATGTTATCAACTTGACCTTGGAACCCTCTGCTCCGCCCAAACCTTCTGGCCAGAGGGAAAGTGACTGCTTATCTTCGGATAGTGGAAGGCCCACTTGGCTGTAGGAGTCACAGCGATTATCTCTTGACATCTGATACCATCAGAAGGCAGCCACAGAGTATTTCCTAACCTGACATTTGTTCTCTGGCGAAGCCAACAGCCCACATGCTATCTCCCAAGAACCTTAGCTGGGTCGGGAACTCTTCTGAGCTACTCAATCCTATCATTCTGCTGAATAATTTATGCCGAGGCAGCTTGTTTTCCGTACCTCCCTACCTGTCTGCAGACATGTTTTCAGTTTTAAGTGAACAGAGTCAGAAAGATTCTAGGGGAGACCTCACAGTGGAGAGAGAAGTTCCTTAATATTGTTGGCCAATGGTAGTGCTCAAGTTAGAAACTTTGGAAAACGAAATCAACAACAATTATTAAATATTTAATATGTTAAGGTACTATAATCACATTTTTATTGTTTCCTCTTTTTTTTTTTAAATATATTTTATTGATTTTTTTACAGAGAGGAAGGGAGAGAGATAGAAACATCAATGAGAGAGAAACATCGATCAGCTGCCTCCTGCACATCTCCTACTGGGGATATGCTCGCAACCCAGGTACATGCCCTTGACCGGAATCGAACCTGGGACCTTTCAGTCCGCAGGCCGACGCTCTATCCACTGAGCCAAACCGGTTTCGGCTCCTCTCTGACTTTTTCCTCTACTTTTTAAATTCTTTCAGATTCCCTCATCTAAGAACTAGAAGTTGTCTTAAGCTCACTTATTCTTATGCCCCCATTTTCCATCTGAAGAAAAGGAGGCCTAGAGATATTCAGCATTCAACTTCAGATCACCGTTATTTAGATCCAGTGCTCATTATACCAACGGAGTCTGCAAAAAGTATACAAAGTGCTGATGTGAGTGAATGTGGGGTAGGCATCAGGATTTTAAAGGGACACAAAGGAATGAGATCAGCCCCTCTTAGCCATGAACAGTGTATTAGATATTGTGTGTCTTTAATACCAAAGGGAAAATAGAACATGTTTCTCTAAAATATTAACCATCCTTTTAAGAATCATTTATTGTGAACTAGATACAATGCTAGGCACAGGAGATACAAAGATAAAGAAGACGTGCTTTGTGCCCTATTTAATAAAGTAACACTATATAACTTTGATTTTCCAAGTGATAAAGTATATCGGAGGAGATTATGAAATAGGATTTATAATGAGAATTCTTTCAGGGAAGAGAAAGAAATGAAATGCACTAAAAATAAGTATTCTGATACTCTATAACCATGAAATGATTCCTTCTTAAAGGGAATTGGATATGTATTGTGAGATTATCCAAATTAGGTACATTTTAGTGTGGTTCTTTCAAAAGCAGATGATTCTGACTGTGCAAGCTTTTTACTGCAGAATCCCCCAATCTAGATAAAGGACACAGTGAGGCTGCAACTGATGTCCATGACCTCAGGGATCTGAACACAGGGCAGGGATGGGGTGAGGGTGGGAGGAGTAGAGAGAGTTTAGTTTTGTCTGTCTGTACCCTGATTCTTTCAGACCCTAGGTTCCTGATATTCTGCATGGTTAATAACGGTTCCCATTTCATAGGTATTGAGATTTGTTATATCTATGTGAAAGTGCAAGGTTTCTCGTGTACATCTTGTGAAATTATTACAATTATTTACCTTAGAGGAAACAGAGAGAGAAAAAAGACCTTGTGGATCACCTTTCTGTAGCTAAGGAGATTAGCCCACACAGCAGAACTGATTTGTTCGGAACTTCAGTTTCTGGCAAAATGCAGGCCTCCGCACGCTTTGCGTAGCGCTACATGTGATTTTGGAATAGCACAAATTTGTGTTTCGTAAGAGGGAAATGACACAGGGGGAGGGCTGCTGACATGGGGGCTGGGACTCCTGGCATTATTTCAGGCTGTTTGCATTTTTTAAAAAATTTATTTTATTGATTTTTCACAGAGAGGACGGGAGAGGGATAGAGAGTTAGAAACATCGATGAGAGAGAAACATCGATTAGCTGCCTCCTGCACACCACCTACTGGGGATGTGCCCGCAACCAAGGTACATGCCCTTGACCGGAATCGAACCTGGGGCCCTTCAGTCCGCAGGGCGACGCTCTATCCACTGAGTCAAACCAGTCAGGGCGGCTATTTGCATTCTTAGAACAAGCCCAGCAATGGGCTTCCAGGACTGAGACTGACCTGAAATGCGATTACACCGCTTAAAGCCTCTGGTGAAGAGGGTTTTCAGGAGCTGCTGTAACCATGGTCTGGGCCTAAGCAAGGCTTTTAAGGAAAAAGATATTCAAGATGATGAAATGCATGAAGGGAAAGGCCAAACTCTGAGACAAAACAACTCCCTCTGGACAGCTTTAGCCATTACTGCCACCGACTGCGTGCCCGGGAGGCTGAACGCCTGCCTGTCATGTTTACTATATCTACAGCGCCAAGCACAGGCGCGGCCTGTAGCACATACCCGGGAAGTAGGTGTTGAATAAATAAAAGAAGGAGAAATGAATGAAAAGCATTCCTTCTTTGCACTCAGAAGGTGTCCAACATTTGCTATTGGACATCTCAGGACCTTTCCCTGTACTAATGATTTTCGTTCCTAAGGTCAGAAGTTGCTGCTCAGAGCATTTCTGTTTTACCAAATGTCCCAGCAGCCACATGCAGAAGAATGAATCCAGACGACTGCCTTTCAACCATCCTCAAAAATTAACTCAAAATGGGTTAAAGCCTTGAATGTCACACCTGAAACCATAAAACACATGGAAGAACACAGATGCTAAGTTTCTGGACATAACTTAGTGATGATTTTGTGGATTTAATTCCAATGGCAAGGGAAACAAAAGCAAAAATAAACAAATGGGACTACATCAAACTAAAAAGCGTTTGTACAGCAAAGGAAACCATCAACAAATTGAAAAGGCAGCCTACGAATGGGAAAAGATATTTGCAAATCATATACCTGATAAGCAGTTAATATCAAAATATATAAGAATTCAAACATCTCAACAACAACAACAACCAAAAAACCCAATCAAAAAAATGGGCAAGGAGCTCTATCAGTGGATAGAGAGTCAGCTTGCAGATTGAAGGGTCCTGGGTTCGATTCCAGTCAAGGGCACATGCCTGGGTTGCGGGCTTGATCCCCAGTAGGGGGCATGCAGGAAGCAGCCAATCAATGATTCTCTCTCATCATTGATGTTTCTAACTCTTTCTCCTGTCCTCTCTGAAATCAATAAAAAAGTATTTAAAAAAAGGGCAAGGGATCTGAATAGGCACTTTTGCAAAGATGACATACAGATAGCCAACAGGCACATGAAAAGATGTTCAACATCATTAATTATTAGGGAAATGTAAATCAAAACCACAATGAGAATCACTGCACACCTGTTGGAATGGCTATCATCAAAGAGACAAGAAATAACAAATGTTGTTGACGATGCAGAGAACAGAGAACGCTTGTGCACTGCTCGTGGGATTGTAAATGAGTGCAGCCACTATGGAAAACAGTATGAAGATGCCTCAAATTACCATATGACCTAGCTATTTCTCTTCTGTGTATTTACCTGGAGAATATGAAATACTAATTTGAAACGATATTTGCACACCTACGCTCATTGCAGCATTATTTACAATAGTCAAGATATGGAAATAGCCCTGGCTGGTTAGCTCAGTTGTTTAGAGTGTTGTCTCCATACACCAAGGTTGTGAGTTCGATCCCCGGTCAGGCACATACAAGAATCAACCAATGAATGCATAAGTGGAACAACACATCAATGTTTCTCTATTTCCTCTCTCTCTCAAATCAATAAATTAAAAATTTTTGTAAAAGATATGGAAATAACTTAAGTGCCCATCAACAACCAAAGATAAGCAAATGTGGTCTATATACTATTACTCAGCCATAAAAAAGTGAAATCCTGCCATTTATGACAACATGGATGGACCTTAAAAGTATTACACTTAAGTAAAAGAAGTCAGATAGGAAAAGACAAACACCATATGATTTCACTCATATGTGGGCTATATAACCAAAACCAAATGAGCAAACAACAAAACAAACGAAAAGCAAACTTACAGAGGCAGACAACAGATGGTGGTTACCCGAGGGGAAGGGGGTGGAGGAAGGGCAAAACGGAAAGGGGGTCCACTGAATGGTGCTGGGTGGAAGCTTGACTTTTGAGGTGAGCATGATGTAGTATATACAGATGTTGAAGTATAATGTTACACACCTGAAACAATGTTATAAACCAATCTTGCCTCAATCAAACATTTTAAAAATTATTTAATTATAAAGAAGGAAGGAGGGAAGAAAGCATTCTGGGATATTGTTCAGACACAGATCTTGAGTGGAGAGGATAGGAGGTGCCAGATGTGAGAATGTATTTTGCCTTTTTTTTTTTTAAATTCTCACTTGAGGATATGTTTTTATTGGTTTTTAGAGAAAAACAGAGAGAGAAAAACATTGATATGAGAGATCACTGATCTCAATTGGTTGCCTCCCTATATACCTCGACTGGGATGGAACCTGAAACCTAGGTTTATGCCCTAAGGAGGAATCAAATCTGCAACCTTTTTGGTGTATGGGACGACGCTCCAACCAACTGAGCCACACTGGTCAGGGCTTGCCTTTTCCTTCCTTTTTTAAAAAAAAAAATAAATAAAATTTTTTATTGATTTCAGAGAGGAAGGGAAAGGGAGAGAAAGAAACATCAATGATGAGTCACTGATTGGCTGCCTCCTGCACGCCCCCTACTGGGGGTCCTGCAACCCAGGCAAGTGTCCTTGACTGGAATCAAACCTGGGACCCTTCAATCTGCAGACGGGCGCTCTATCCACTGCGCATACCGGCTAGGGCGAGCTTGCCTTTTCTTTAAATGAACTTGGACTGGTCTTGACTTTGGCAAGAGCTTCCCTCCCCAGCAATTCCCACTCACCTCTGCAGTGGGCTGCTTCCCAGCTCCTCCAATGTCCCGGCCACAGCTCAGGGCTGCTTTCTCTTCCCCTTCAGCCCCTGCCCAGGCGGCTGCAGTCGCCTTACCCTGTTTTGTTACTGGAGTGGGTCAGGAGGCTGGCCTTGGAGATCACGTTACCCAGCAGCCCACTGGCTTGAGCCAGGCACGTGACAAGAGGAAAAAGCCTGCGTCTGTGTGGACAGGAGACAAAAAGTGCCCTTCTTGCCAAAGAACACCTCCTTAAAGCCCAGAGGAGATGGGTAGTCAGGCAGGAGCTTGAAAGAGGGCACTTGGCCAAACTTTGGGCTTTTGTTTTCTTTTTAAAAACTTTGTTCATCTTCCTCAACTTAAGAAAATGTTGCTGTCCCATGGGAGGCAGTTTCAGTAAGAGATGTGGAAAGCAGAAGGCAGGCAGTCCAAGCAGATAAAAAGGTTACATGGAGCAGAGAAGCTCACTCTCACTCTCTCTCTCTTATTTGTTATTGCTGGGGAGGGCAGGCAAGGGAGAAGGCAAGGTGCATGTGCTTATACTAGTGAGTCTGGAAGGGGTGCCTGGAGAGGTGAAGTTTACATGTTGATTGAAACAGGTGAAATTAGGATACAGGATCCATGACATGAACGGGTGAGCACCTTTGAAAAGGAACCGAGCTTTTATTTTTTTAAATTTCTAAAAAAATTTTTTGAATAGGCAATATATGCATCTGATACAAAATACAAAAGGGGCAAAAGAGTGGACAGGAAAAAGTCTTTTTTCACTCCCTCTCCCCAACCCAGTGTTTTTTTCTATCTGTCCATGGCTTGTTTATGTAAATACAAACATGTCTGCCTCTCTTCTTTAGAAACCTCATACACAGGTGTTAGTTCTGCTCCTTGCTTTTTCGATTTAACAAACGTGGAAATTGTTTCATATAGTACCTTGAAGTGATAGCACATTCTTTTTAATGGCTGCATGCTGCCCCATTGTATAGGTGTGTCATGCTCTATTTGGCTAATAAAGGACCATGAATGCTTGGTCACAAATTAATTACATTTTGTACAACTTGTTCATGTTTATCCTCATCTTTCCTTTCAGAGGTACCCATATTGTTTTTCAATATTCCAGGTATTTATGTAATGTATATATTCCCTGGTTCAACAAGTCTGTCTATCTTGTGTGCTGATCAGATTTTGCTACCTGACTTCCAAGGCCCACCTTAATCTAGTTGCTCTCATGTAACATTATTCCACACTTCTTTCTACTTTATAATGCTCCAAGCATCACCGTCAAGCACAAACATTTATTGTTCCCTAGCCATGTGCAGACATTTTTTTTTTAAACTTGGAAAGAGGAGGGGCGGGGGGGGGGGGAGAAACATTGATTCATTATTCCACTTATTTATGTATTCATTGGTTGACTTTTTAAAAAAATATATTTTATTGATTTTTTTACAGAGAGGGAGAGGGATAGAGAGTTAGAAACATCAATCAGCTGCCTCCTGCACACTCCCTACTGGGGTTGTGCCCGCAACCAAGGTACATGCCCTTGACCGGAATTGAACCTGGGACCCTTGAGTCCGCAGGCTGACGCTCTATCCACTGAGCCAAACTGGTTAGGGCAATTTGGTTGACTCCTGTATGTGCCCTGACCAGGGATCAAACCCATAACCTTGGCATATGAGGGAACGCTCCAACCAACTGAGCAACCTGGCCACGTCCATGAAGTGCTCTTGAGGGGTCCTGAGACCCTGCAGGAGGCAGGTCTGAGTTCCACCTGAGAGCAGACACCACCAGCTTTGTGAGCTCGGCCTCTCTCAGTCTGTTGCCTCATTTGTACAATGAGTGAGATGGGCTAGTGTAGTGGTTCTCAACCTTCCCAATGCCACGACCCTTTAATACAGTTCCTCATGTTGTGGTGACCCCCAATGTCATTGTTACAAATTGAACATAATTAAAGCATAGTGATTAATCACAAAAACAATATGTCATTATATATGTGTTTTCCGATGGTCTCAGGCGACCCCTGTGAAAGGGTCGTTCAACCGCCAAAGGGGTCGCGACTCACAGGTTGAGAACCGATGGGTTAGTGGCTCTCTGAGGCCCCTCCCAGTTCTAATGTCTGATAATCTGGAGTTGAGATTTTAAACTGTGTTTAAATTTTCCTGGAATACATCCCCTATCCCAAGCCCCAAACACACACATCTGGTTAGAAACTTCCAAGATATTCTGAAGCCTTTGGGTCCCATTGTTTCTAGAACATTACAGAATGTTAGAGAAGTTCAAAAGAAGATTCTCAATACTGGTCATATAAAAAAAATCACAGATCTGGCTGTAACAAGAGAGATGCTGGGGTTGATGTATGTAATACCAGGGACTGGGAGAGAGGAAGGGAAGAGAGGCTTAAAACTGACTACAGAGTCCCGAAAGACAAGTTTTACTTTTAACTCTTTGCACTGGCCTATATTTTTATTTGCCTATAGCAGGGATCAACTTTCTTCTTTGTAAAGTACTGAATATTCAGTTAGCAGCCTTGGAGAATTCCACAATAGCAATAATCAAAAGGATGTAGTTGTCCTCGCTGGTTTGGCTCAGTGCAGTGGTCGGCAAACTGCGGCTCGCGAGCCATGTGCGGCTCTTTGGCCCCTGGAGTGTGGCCACGACGTTTCAATCGCACTGTACGTGCTCGCCCGCACGTGGTATTTTGTGGAAGAGCCACACTCAAGGGGCTGCAGTTTGCCGACCACTTGCTCAGTGGATAGAGCACCAGCTTTGCAGGCTGAGGGCCCCGGGTTCGATTCCACTCAAGCTTGATCCCCAGGTGGGGGTGTGCTGGAGGCAGCTGATCAATGATTCTCTCTCATCATTGATGTTTCTCTCTTTCCCTCTCCCTTCCTCTCGGAAATTAATAATAATTTAAAAAAGGATGTAGTTAATTATTTCTCAATCAGAATCACCTAGTAAAATTACCTAAATTGTTACTTAATATTTCCATAAGCAACATTTACCATAACTGGGAGAGGCTAGCTTTCTTTTTAAAAAATCAAATTTAGTGTAATTTTAAAAAAAGCTAAATGTTTTTGCCTTTACTCCATTCTCTGTGTCAAAATAATCTTTAAAAACATAAACCAGGTCAGGAAAATCCTCCTGGGTTTCCCAGTGCCCTTTCAAGAGTATAATTCTAAAGCCCCCCACATTTTGGCTCACCTGGGGTCTCTGTTTTCCTCTCCAGCCTCACCTTGAACTACTTTGCCTTTGCTTCACCTCTCCGAAGCCGCCCAGGCCTCCCTTTACCTCTTACACATACAACTCAGTTTCCCTCTGCCTGAAACTTAATTGCTCCCATTCCTCATGCCCCCCTTTCTCTCTGATTCCGCCCTGATCTCTGCCTAAATGCATCTTCCTAGAGAGGTCTTCTTTGACCTAAGTAACTTCGCCTATCTTCCCCCAATCCAGTTATTCTGTCACTTCACCCCATTAGTTTCCTTCATGATAGTTATCAGTTTCTCATTATCCTTTCCATTATTACTCAATGCTTATTTACTTGCTCTATTGTCCTCCCTGACACCAAATGTCAAGTTGCACAAGGCCAGGAAATATGTCTATTTCATTCACCAGTGTATCCTCCAGTGTCAGCCTGGTGTTCTGGCCTGATCAAATGGCCCATAAACAAACCTGGATAAACACCCAATCTCATATTAGAAGATTCAAATCCTGGTCTTATCTCTGGGAGCTGGGTGACCTTAAATTATTTAATTACTTTCCGTGAAATTAGGGGAATGCATTCTTCTTATTGCTAGTACATTCTGAAGTGTTACTTTAGAAGACTTTAACGTCAAAGAAAATCAAATGAGATATGAATAAAATAGATTTGATATCTATTTCTGGATTAAAAAATAAACTGATCTCATCAGAGATCTGAAGGTTTTCAGGTTGTAATCAAAAGATCAAAATAATACTCAAATGCATAGTCATGAAATACGATATTTGCCTTATATTCAGGAGAAGTTTGATGATGTGTTGATAATTTTCAAGTCAGAAGAAGGGTTTTCTATTATGTAGAAAAAACAGGGACAACATACTGTGAAAGCAAGAAGTTAACCCCAAAGATACCAAGAAGAAAATGTCAGCTGGGTGTGTTTTTCAGTGGAATGTAAAGATAAATATATTATCTGATAAAGGACATTATACAAAGTGACAGACCTTGTTTACTTCGGAGGCGGGGTGGAGGGAGCACTCTAACAGTGGGACTAGTCAATTGACTGGCATCTATAATAAATGTGTGAGACTTGGCGCAGAGGGTGATTTACAATGGTACTGTACGCCTGGACGCATTTACCTTCTTACCCATTTCCAAAACATTTCAAACCTGTTTTTATTACATTTTATCCCCCATTTCAAACCTGTTTTTATTACATTTTATCTTGGCACACACATTACACTTTAAGAAACGCACCCTGTTAGATTTACTTCGGACTGGGAGTAACAGAAAGCCTAACTGGCCAAGGATAGCGCCCTGACTGGGTCTTAGGGAGATCCATTTACGAGTGTTTCTCAATTTTCTTTGACCTATAATCTCCCAGCTGAGAAATTATGATTAAGCCTTACTTTCTATACTTTGTAGTTCAAAAGCAATATATATATATATATATATATATATATATATATATATATATATATATATTTAAAATAAATATAACATTGTATTAGTGAAGATATTCCCCAACTGCCCTCCCATTTGTTTGGGGCCTTTCTCCCAAAGACCATCAGTGACTTTGTTCTAATTTTGAACTAGCGGGAGTGCAGCAAAAAAAAAATCCATTGTTCACAACAAACACGCCAGCACCTCCTGCAATACAAGCCACCTGTGTTTTTTGTTTTACATTTATCTTCAATAAATAACCTGAGAAATAAACACCATGTTCTAATCTAGGTGAAGGTGTGCGGGGGGTGGAGATGTTTCCGGGTTGATTGTTTCAGTGCACAACAGGCCTGAGCTGCAGGAAAAAACAAAATTCCAAGCAAGGACTGTGAAGCCTGCTCCTCTGCCCTCCTCTCCCGAGCCTCGCAAGCGGGCCAAAGGGCACCGGGACCCCGGGGACCAGCGGAGGGAGCGTCCCCGGCTGCTCCATCACGTCTGCAGCGCCGCTCACAGCCCCGACCCGGCCCGGCCCGGGGGTAACAGACCACCAGGAACGGTCATTGAACACACACGTTTCCCATTTATTAATCCAACCACCTTGCGAGAGAGCTACTCATCTCTGTTACAGACAAGGAGGCGACACTCACTTGCGGTGAAGGGTCCCGGAAGTGCCTGTGATACTCTACCCTGGGGGCTGGGGGGGCCGGGGGCTCACCCCGGAGCACAGAGGGGAAACCCAGCTGGAAACGGCGGCTGAAGGCCCGCTCTGCGCCCGGCCTTGGAAATGGACGGAGGGTTCCGAGACTTCCCTTGGAGGGAAATGTTTACACGTGGGGAGGCCTCCGGACCAGCACGGGGCTTTGGCGTCCTCGTCTCCTCTCAGGAACCGGGAATGGTGGCCGCGGGCGGGATGTCAGCGCTTGGTCGTCCTGGCCCCGCTGGAGGCCACGGCAGCGAGGCACCCCGGCCCCGCTAACCGCTCCCGGGGCCGGGCGTTAGCAAAGAGCCTTTCCCAACGGGATTTATTGGGAATTCAGGGACCTCCTAGGCCAGGCCTCGGGCCCTCGCTCTCGCCATGGAAACCTAGGGAGTCTACCTCGCGTTCGCCGGCGACGCTGGGCCCGCCCCGGCTTCCCCCAGGGGAGTCCGCGTGCTCTTTGTAACTCGAGTAGGTCCTGGCGGGCCCGTTGCTATGGTAACGTTGCTCGCCCGCCTCCCATAGGCTGGGAGGAGGGAGGCGGGCCTCGGCGGACGTCGCCCACGCTCGGTTTGGGGGTGCTGCTCCACCTCTAATAACTGTTTGCCCGAAAGGAGACCGTAAGGTAGATCCTTTGTGAGGGGTTCAGGGAAGCCCATCAGTACAGAGTGAAACGTCAGGATCACGCCCCACCAACCTTCCCCCCCAAATCCGCTCCTACCAAAGATGTGAAGATCCTTCAAACTAGGGAGAAGTAAGCGTTGTAATTTGGGATGTGGTCTGGTGGGCCACCTCCTTTGGTCCATCCAGGCCCCGGCCACCAAGGAGGGGCTAATTCGAGACCACGCCCCTTCCCTGCTGCAGGGAAGGAGAACCAAAATGGAGGAGTTGGGATCAAGATTAAATTGAGTCAGCGCGACTAATCTCGCGAAGACCCAGGGCGGCTGTGTTCCGCACGCGTCCTCCCAGGCCACACCGCTCCGCCATTTTCTTAGCTTTGCGCCTGCGCGCTTGCTCCCGCGAGCTCAGCGGGTGGGCTGTAGCGGGGGCGCGCCGGAGGGGAGGAGAAGGCATTGCCAGGCGCGCGCGCGTCGGGAGTGACGCGAAGGGAGCAGGCGAGTTGGGAGGACCGGGTGGGTAGAGTGGCACAGCCAGGGTGTTTGGTGGGCGGTACGTAAGGCCGCTCTGCGTACGAGGGCGCCCATCTCGCTGGCCAGCTGGATCCTAGGAACAGATCCGGGGCAGAGGGAAGAGAGCGCCGGGTCAGGGGCCGCAACCGCCGCTCCCGCGGAGTCCGCCCGCCAGCCCGCCAGCTCTCGCGGGCCTGCCTGTCAGGGTAAGCGGGCCCGCGCCGACCGGAGAGGAACGGGCGGCCAGAGGGTGTGGGGGGGCCCTCTGGGCCTGTGGGAGGAAGGAGAACGGGGCGTGATGAGAGGCAGGGTGAGCGAGACCAGACAGAGGCCCATGGGATAGTAGTAATGTAAACAGCCTCTTCCGCAGGGCAATAATACTCCAGGGACGTGTGCCAGGACTTTACAAAGCACCTGAAATAGGCTCCTCCACTGCAGTCTGCCGAGGTGTATGCTGTTGTTAAGGCCATTTTACGGGGTAGGCAGACTGAGGCGTGCCGGAGGCTAAGTGGTTCATGCAGAGCCCCGTGGCTAGGGGTGGTGTGGCTTCGAACTTAGGTCTGTCTGCCCCTACGCTACGGCCTGCAATTTGAATTCCTTTGCACAAAAAGCGGGGAGGGCTGAGGAGGAGGAGGGGACGGAGGAGTGTGAAGTGGGTGGGTCATCCAGAACCGGAGGCGAATGGTGACGGCCGTTGTGTAGAAGAAAGGACCGAGTTTGGAACCTTGCAGGCTGCCCCCCCCCCTCCCGCGCCCCCCTCGGGTTCCTGTGGTCCCGCCACCTTCCCGGCCGTGCTATGGCTTTATGAGCCGGACCTGTGGCTCCGGAGGAGCCGACGCTCAGGCCTGGCCCCCGCGGGTGGTGTTACCGAGGTTCAGTTCAGGGTAGTGCCTTCCGACACTTCGGGGGGAAGGCCGAGGAGGGCGGCGGCGGCGGCGGCCACCGGCCGTGCGCGTTTATGGAGAGGACCCTCTTCCGAGTGGCTGCCATCTCTTCTAACGTGCTTCTGCTTCCTTTTCCATCGCAGGCAGAGGCCGCCGAGCCTTTGTTCAGCCTCTAGCAGGGGGATGTGATGTTTATTGGTGTGTGTTTTTTTGCACACTTCGTCTTAAAACCAGAAAAACCAAACGTTCTTTTCCCAAGCTGGCGCTGGATTGCTTGCGGAGAAAGCTTTCAGGTGGCTGTATCATTAGCTGCTCTTCAGAGCTTTCCTGGGTAAACAAGCTTTGTTTTGGAGTTGTCTTACTGACTTACTCTGTAGGTCGTCAGGAACGATCTGAACAGATTGTACTACAGATCAGCACAGGGCAGGGACCTCAGTAAGTGTGTGTGTGTGTGTGTGTGTGTGTGTGTGTGTAAGAGAAAGAGAGGGACCTTTTGTTCTTGTACAGTCTAGTGCTGGTAAACAACAGGTATCAATTAGTGCTTGTCCTGGCTTTCTTAGGGAGTGGAGTAGCTCATGTGGAGTCATTTTAAAGTCAGCCTATTGCATGCGATCAAATTCATCCTTAAAAATTGGTTAGGAAGTTGCAGTTATGGAGATGGCAGGCCCGTTTCTCAGTAAATCCAGCAGACTCAGTCTTTCCTTTAGCTTCGAAATTCGTTACTCTTTTTTTGGTCCTAAACCAGATGAAGTACTTAGGTTACCTTTAGGGACTGTGTTGCACAAATAGATACTTGAAGAACGTAGTCATTGTGCACTGTGAAGTGTACTCTCTGAGAGGCAGGTACTGAGAGGCTTAAAAGGAGGAAGACTAACCGAGGGGAATATTGTGTCTCGTTCCCATCTTAGGCTCATTCAGGAGCAAGTCCTCACTGAATGGAAAGTGGCAAGCAGAATTGCTGGCACTATTTATTATTATTATTATTATTTCTCTTTTTGGCTAGCATACCCAGTTATTTATACTAAGGTGAATGTGCATAATATGATTCCTGTTCAGTTTTTTAAAAATATATTTTTACTGATGTCAGAGAGGAAGGGAGAGGAAGAGATAGATAGAAACATCAATGATGAGAGAGAATTATGGATCAGCTGCCTCCTGCATGCCCCACACTGGGGATCGATCCCGAAACCCGGGCATGTGCCCTTGGCTGAAATCGAACCCGGGACCCTTCAGTCCACAGGCTGATGCTCTAACCACTGAGCCAAATCGGCTAGGGCTGATTCCTCTTCATTTTTTGAGTGGCACTACATTTAGGGGCTTACAAGCTATTTCCCAACAGTTTTTCTAGATAAAGGTTTGGTGAAGAATGTCTTAACATATTTTTTTGTCAATAGTCTGCTTTTGTGTTCCCCATTTGTCAGGTATGTATAACAATGTGGTTAGCTTATTTTATTTATTTAAAAATATATTTTATTGATTTTTTTACAGAGAGGAAGGGAGAGGGATAGAGTTAGAAACATCGATGAGAGAGAAACATTGACCAGCTGCCTCCTGCGCACCTCCTACTGGGGATGTGCCTGCAACCAAGGTACATGCCCTTGATCGGAATTGAACCTGGGACCTTTCAGTCCGCAGGCCAACACTCTATCCACTGAGCCAAACCGATTAGGGCTGATTAGCTTTTTTAAAAAAATTCTCTTGCAAATGAAGTCATGCTGCTGCCTTTTTTTTTTTTTAATCCTCACCCGAGGATGTGTTTTCATTAATTTTTAGAGAGAGTGGAAGGGAGAGAGAAAGAAAGAGAGAGAAACATTGATGTGAGAGAAACATTGATTGGTTGCCTTCAACTGGGGAACCAGCCCACAACCTAGTTACGTGCCCTAACTGGGAATCGAACCTGCAGCCTTTAGGTGTATGGGACAACGCTCCAATCAACTGAGCCACTCAACCAGGGCATGATGCTGCCTTTTTAAATTAATGTCTCTGAATTTCAGTTTCTTATTTATAAAATGCATAGGAAGACAGCATTGTATAAAGTTGTGAGGAGTTTTCTCCATTGTTATTTTGAAACAGAACCCCACATTTAGTATCATCTATATTTTGCATTATCTTTAAAAGATAAAGACTCATTTAAAAATCATAACCACAATTTAATGTAACCAAAAACGGGGGGTTTGGGGGAACCCTCACAAGAACCCAAAACAAAAAAGTAAAACCAGCCAGTCATTGTTAAAACTTCTAAAGGTCTCAAAAATGTGAGAGCCCCCCGCCCCCGCAACAATAGTTTGTTTAAAACTGGATCCAACTAAGGCCTATACATTTTGATGGGTTGATAAGTCTCCTGAGAGTCTTTTACTATTAAAAAAAAAAAATTTTAGCCCTAGCTGGTTTGGCTCGGTGGATAGAGTATGGACCTGCGGAGTGAAGGGTCCCAGGTTCAATTCCGGTCAAGGGCACATACTTCAGTTGCAGGTTCCCCAGCCCTTGTCAGGCGTGTGTGCAGGAGGCAATACCTATTCGATGTGTCTCTCTCACATTGATGTTTCTCTCTGTCTCTTCTCCCTCCACTTTCTCTAAAAATCAATGGAAAAATATCCTCGGCTGAGGATTAAACAAACAAAAATTTTTTTTCTAAAATTTATTTATTGATTTTAGAGAGGGGGAGGGAGAGAGAGAGAAACATGGATTTTTTTTAAAGTTTTTTTTTTCACCCCAAGAAAAACGATTTTGAATATAATAATGTTACATGCAGTAAACCTTAATATTTCAAGAAAAATGGTTTTAAATATAATAATGTCACATGCAATAAACATTAATATTTCAAGAATAAAAGGATTTTAAGTACAATAATATTACCAAAACTGTACTAACATAGTATGTTATCACAAAAGTTGTAGGAAATATTAAAAATCTGCAAATAACAGGATTCCTTCCATTATATTTTAGAATATTTTCCCCCCCCTCTGGCTCTATTTTTGTTCATCAGTTTATGTTGTTCACTATATTTCCCAAATGTTGTGGCACTTATTTATGGATTCATTGGTTGCTTTTTAAAATATATTTTTTATTGATTTCAGAGAGGAAGGGAGAGGGAGAGAGAGTTAGGAACATCAGTGATGAGAGAATCACTGATTGGCTGCCTCCTGCAGGCCCTCTTCTGGGCATGAAGCCTGCAACCGGGCATGTGCCCTGACAGGGAATTGAAACCTGACCTCCTGGTTCATAGGTTGACGCTCAGCCTCAGAGGTTGAACCACGCAGGCTGGGCATTGGTTACTTCTTGTATGTGCCCCCAGAGATTGAGCCTGCCATCTTGGCATATGGGGGATGACGCTTAAACCAACTGAACTACCTGGCCAGGGCTATTCTCTTACTTTTATTTCTTGCAATTTGTTGAAGAAGTTGGATGGTTCTTTAGATTTCTACAGTGGTCCCTCCTTCCCTCCCTCCCTTCCTTCCTTTTAAAAAAAAAAACATTTTGCCGAAACCGGTTTGGCTCAGTGGATAGAGCGTTGGCCTGCGGACTGAAAGGTCCCAGGTTCGATTCCGGTCAAGGGCATATACCTGGGTTGCGGGCATATCCCCAGTAGGAGATGTGCAGGAGGCAGCTGATCAATGTTTCTCTCTCATCGATGTTTCTAACTCTCTATCTCTCTCCCTTCCTCTCTGTAAAAAATCAATAAAATATATTTAAAAAATAAATAAATAAATAAACAAAAAAAAAACCAATAAAAAAAAACCATTTCTATTGTAGAGAGGAAGGGAGAGGAAGAGAGAGAAACATCAATGATGAGAGAGAATCATCGATCAGCTGCTTCCTGCATGCCCCACACTGGGGATTGAGCCCGCAATCTGGGCATATGCCCTGACTGGGAATCGAACAGTGACCTCCTGGTTCATAGGTTGATGCTCTAGGTCAATGCTCAACCACTGAGCCATGCTGGCTGGGCTCCACAGTGGTTTCTGTATTTTGCTGATTGTATTTCTTTTTCTTTTAAACATCGATTTATTGTTGCCCTTATGCATTCATTGGCTGACTCTTGTATGTGCCCTGACTATCAAACCATAACCTTGGTGTATTGGGATGGCACTCCAACCAACTCAGCCACCCAGCCAGGGTGCTGATTGAACTTCTGTGGTCTTATTTAACTTGTTCCTTTGTCCCCTATAATTCCTGTAAATTGATAGTTAAATCTAGAGGTGTGGTCAGATTCAAATTAGATTCCCCCCCGCAAAACGACAGTCATGTGCAGCATAATATTTTGGTCAATGATAGATTGATGTACTATGGTGGTCCTATCTATAATAATAAAAGAGTAATATGCTAATTAGACCGCACATCCTTCTGGACAACCTTCTGGATGAAGCCAGGGCTATGAGGGAAGCCCGGGTCCCGGTGCCTGCTGGTGGCTGGAGGGAAGCCCGGGTGCCAGGTGCCAGAGGGAAGCTGGTGCCAGCAGCTGGTGGAAGGCCTACTCTTCCATGAATTTTGTGCATTGGGCCTCTAGTAAGATTATAAGTGAGCTGAAAAATTTCTACTGCCTAGTGATGTCATGGCTATCCTTACATTTAAGTGAAACACATTATTAATGGCTTTGAAGTGATACTGGTGTAAATCTACTGCACTGTCAATCATATAAAAATATAGCATATAACCCTGCCCTGGGGGGGGCTCAGTTGGTTGGTGCATTGTTCCGCACACCAACAGGTTGCAGGTTCGATTCCTGGTCAGGGCACATACCTAGGTTTTGGGTTCTATCCCTGGTTGGGGCGCATATGGGAGGCAACTAATTGATGTTTCTCACATTGATGTGTCTGTCTGTCTGTCTCATGTAATAAAAACATATCCTTGGGTGAAGATTAAAAAAGTATGGCATACAATTATATACAATACATAATACTTTACAATTATAATAAGTGACCATGTTACTGGTTTATGTACTTACTTTTTGTGTTATTTTAGAGCAGTGATGGCGAACCTTTTGAGCTCGGTGTGTCAGCATTTTGAAAAACCCTAACTTAACTCTGGTGCCGTGTCACATATAGAAATTTGTTGATATTGCAGCCATAGTAAAACAAAGATTTATATTTTTGATATTTATTTTATATATTTAAATGCCATTTAACAAAGAAAAATCAACCAAAAAAATGAGTTCACGTGTCACCTCTAACTCGTGTGTCATAGCTTTGCCATCACTGTTTTAGAGGGTATTCTTTCTACTTACAAAAAAAAGTTTGCTGTACAATAATATATCATGTTACACTTGCAACAGCCTCATACATCTGGTGCTTACTGAATCTCTTTCTTAATTGCATCCTTTTCTCTTGTCCTTGATTTATCTTGTGTTGTTTTGTACAATAACATTGCACAGGTTTGTAGCCTGGGAGCAATAGACTATATACTATGTAGCAAAGTGTGAAGTGGGCCATGTGCCATCTAGGTTCGTGTTCGTGCACTCTATGATGTTTTTTTTTTTTTTTTTGATTTTTTAAAGAGAGGAAGGAAGAGGGACAGAGAGCCAGAAACATCGATGAGAGAGAAACATTGATCAGCCGCCTCCTGCACACTCCCTACTGGGTATGTGCCTGCAACCAAGTTACATGCCCTTGACCGGAATCAAACCTGGGACTCTTGAGTCCGCAGGCCGCCACTCTGTCCACCAAGCCAAACTGGTCAGGGCTACGATGTTTTTTTTCAAGTGTGTGTGTGTGTGTGTGTGTGTTTTACTCCTCACCTGAGGATATTTTTCCATTGATTTTTAGGGAGAGGGGAAGAGAGAGGGAAAAACAGAGAGAAACATTGATGTGAGAGAAACACATTGATTGGTTGTTCCTATATGTTCCACAACCAGGACCAGGACCGGGGAGGAGCCTGCAACCAAAGTACGTGCCCCTTACTGGAATCGAACCCTGGACCTTTGGTCCGCAGGCCGACGCTCTATCCACTGAGCCACACCAGCTAGGGCTGAATATATATTTTTACTGACTTCAGAGAGGAAGGGAGAGGGAGAGAGAGATAGAAACATCAATAATGAGAGAGAATCATTGATTGGCTGCCTCTTGCACGCCCTCCACTGGGGATCGAGCCCGCAACCCAGGCATGTGCCCTGACCAGGAATGGAACCGTGATCTCCTGGTTCATAAGTCAACACTCAGCCAACTGAGTAATACAGCTGGGCTGTGATGTTTGCACAAGAATGAAATTATGTAATGATGCATTTATTAGACGTAGTCTCTTCTTAAATGGTGTGTGACTATTTCATAGCAGGGATGTGCTTTGTCAAGAGGCACATGATGCCTTGTTGCTTTTTGTGATAACAGCCATTGTGATTATTTTAACAAGTTTCAAAGCTGAAGTATAATTTACATGTTATAAAATTTGCCCATTGTAATGTATAGTTTAATGATTTTTGCAAAATTTACTGAGTTCTGCAATCGTAGTTGAGTTGGGAGCATTTCCATCACTTCAGGAAGATACCTCATGCCCATTTTCGTTAAACTCCTATCCCCATCCCACTACTGTAGCCTACTTTTCTGTCTTTATAGATTTGCCTTTTGTGCTTATCCCATGTAAATGACATTATGATTATTCATTAGGAGTCACACAATAATGATGTTCTATCATTTCATATTCCCTTGTTAGCTGGATAACTTTTCTGAAGAGAAACCCTCAGTTATGTGATTGCTTCGAGGTACAGTTTATATCAGAAAGACAAGATACAATTTTAAAAATAAGTTAATTCACTACCATTCTCCACTGATGACCAATTAAGTTTATTTTCTTAGTTCATTACAAACTAATGGATATAAACCTCTCTGAGAATTTTAATACACTGTAGTAATTATTCATAATGATGTTCGTACTGTCCTTGACTAGAGGGAGCCTCTTCAGATTGTTTCTTGAGTTATTTTGATACAATTATAAGAGTATCTTAGCTGGGGAGCCTGGTTCTAAGGGTTTAGTGTAAATACCTAATTATCCTCTTTTTAAGCTTGCTTTTTACTGCTTGTAGGCCAAAGGCATTTCTTCCCTTGGGTCTCTTGGTTGCTTTTGCTTTTATGGAAGTGATACTTCCTCTATAGTGATTTACGGTTGTGTTTCAAATGGCACCAAAAAGGAAGTGAATTGTTTCAGTTAGGAAAATAAGGAAGCTAAGTGGTATTGGTTTAACATTAATGGGCGTAGAAATGGGTTAAAGCCCTTTTGCTGGGGAAAACCGTAAGCACAGTTTAGAACAGTGATGGCGAACCTATGACACGCGTGTCAGAGGTGACACGCCAACTCATTTTTTTGGTTGATTTTTCTTTGTTAAATGGCATTTAAATATATAAAATAAATGTCAAAAATATAAATCTTTGTTTTACTATGGTTGCAAATATCAAAAAATTTCTATATGTGACACGGCACCAGAGTTAAGTTAGGGTTTTTCAAAATGCTGACACTCTGAGCTCAAAAGGTTCTTACTGTAATTTGAAAGTAGAAAGCAGAGATTTTCCTTGCTCTGTCCTTTGGAAGACAGACATGTGCATTTTACTATTTCTAGGAATTTCATTGTATATTCAGGGAGAAATTCCTAGAAACTAAAATGCACGTGACTGTCTTATATTGAGGATCCATGTGGTGGGGTTGCCTTTTAAGTAAATGCTTATATGATAACTTCCTTAGTCTTTTTATAACTAAGCATCTTAAGTTGCATCGTTTGCTAAAATTAACAGCATACTCTGAGGCTGAACCATATGGAGTTTTATCTTGCAGAATACTGTCCCCTCCCCAGTTTCCTCCCAGAATATACACCATTCTAGTTTTGGTAGAATTCATACCTGCTATCTTCTCTATCTTGATTGTTGAATTGCTGCTTGGCTTCTTTTTTTTAATACATATTTTATTGATTTTTTTAAAGAGAGGAAGGGAGAGGGATAGAGAGTTAGAAACATCGATGAGAGAGAAACATTGATCAGCTGCCTCCTGCACACTCCCTACTGGGGATGTGCCTGCAACCAAGGTACATGCTCTTGACCGGAATTGAACCTGGGACCCTTCAGTCTGCAGGCCGACTCTCTATCCACTGAGGCAAACCGGTCAGGACATTGCTTCGCTTCTTTAAAATATTATGTGTTTAAAAGTAGACATTAATAACTCAAATTCACATATTTCTTGTGATTGTTAAGGTTGAAATTAGCAAGTATTTTACAACTTCAATCACCATTTGCACAAATCTGAAGAGGCACTATAGCCTAGGTGTGGCTCAGTGGTTGAGCCTATGAACCAAGGGGTCACTGTTGGATTCCTGGTGAGGGCACATGCCCAGGTTGTGGGCTCGATTCCCAGTAGGGGGTGTACAGGAGGCAGCCAATCAACGATTCTCTCTCATCGATGTTTCCTTCTTTTCTGAAATCAATAAAAAAAAATAAAGAGGCACTATATTAAGTTAGTTAATTGCTTCTACTTCTATTTGACTTTCAAATTGTAGGGGGAAAGAATTTCCCTGTTTTGGGGGGAAAGGGGAGAGTCCCAGACCCATATTCATCATATAAGTGTAAAGACTTTAAGTGTGAGAATTTAGGTCCACATTCTTTCAGGCTTTCAAAGCATCCAGGTACATTTAAACTGGCTAAAGTTATTTCTTTAGAAAAGTTCCCATTATGTGATCTCTGAGTAAAATGCTGTGAAAGTTACAGATAAGGGCATTTTTATGGTCACGGGACTATTTCAGTCTGTAGGTGTTGTAGAGAGAGCTGAAAGCTGGTGTAGGGTAATGATTTTTACTCCCCTTTTATTTAAAGGAAGCGTGGGCAAAAGTTTCTTCAGGTTTCTTAATTTTAGTTTCTTTAGGTTAAAGAAATACGTGTGTGTGTGTGTGTGGAGTAAATAATATGACAGTCTCAATGTTTTAGCTTAAACTGGTAAGTGATGATAAAATACTGTTTTGATGCCTTTGTTTTATTGACATCTTATGCCAGTGTGTAAATTTATGTGATTGCACAATGTGTTTTTGAATTTAGGTCAGATCAACCATTGGCTTGCCCTCTGTCATAGTCAGCTGAAAGTGACTTCTCAAGCTTCTTCAGGATGCCCGCAGCACTTGTGGAGAATAGCCAGGTTATCTGTGAAGTCTGGGCCAGCAATCTAGAAGAAGAGATGAGGAAGATTCGAGAAATTGTGCTCAGTTACAGTTATATTGCCATGGTAAAGAGCTCTACTCTACTCTTTTTGACTCACCTCTGGTATGGATTTAGGGAGTATTTAATTAAAGATTTTGAAATAATTGATCACACTGAAGTGGTGGCATATTAAACATGATAGAAGTTTATATTGCTTTTATGAAACAGCAAGGGTAGCCAATGTGTCTGAGAAGGATGTAACCTATAACGTCTTGATGTTTTGTAATGTTACTTTGTGTTTGAAAGTCTTTAAAGCCATAGGGCATATCTGTCTCACAGATATGGAACATTTGTATAGTATTTAAAACAATTTTTAAAAATTGTTAGCATTTAAAAATCAAGGGACCTACTTAAATTCCAGATTTTTGCCATCTCTAGAAAAATTGAAAAGATCTGGCAGTATAGGGGCCGCATTCCTGCCTGACATTGAGTGGCTGACGAGGGACATGTGTGATCATGGTGATATCCAGGGCCTCTTTTAGAGGAGGCATGGAAGCTCCCACAACTCCTAACCATTTTCATACCCAGTTTTGCTTTACTGCTTTTTTCTGATTGGCATTTTCACTTCCCTATTTCTATATTTTTATTTCTATATTGTTCTGAACTTAGAATGTTCTTAATTGCCTATGTATCTACCTATAGTTTATCACCTACTTCTATTCATGTCCTGCTAGGATCTCCAAGTTGTTGTGTAAAGCTTTGTGATTTTCGTGCTTCTGTAGATGTCAACAAGATCAGTATTTTAAGATAGATTTTTTTTTTTTGCACAATCTTGGGGCTTGTCACACAACTTTTATAAATTGAGGTAAAAATATTGTTTATGAATGATCAGTTCAGCAGCCACTATTTTGTGAAAACTTATGTGTTTTTTTTTTCCAGGACACAGAATTTCCAGGTGTTGTGGTGCGACCAATTGGTGAATTTCGTAGTTCCATAGATTACCAGTATCAGCTTTTGCGGTGCAATGTTGACCTTTTAAAAATTATCCAGCTGGGCCTTACATTCACGAATGAGAAGGGAGAATATCCTTCTGGAATCAACACTTGGCAGTTCAACTTCAAATTCAACCTTACGTAAGTGTCTGAGATACTTCTGAGTATTATTCTTAGGTCTGCAACATTTGTGCAGATTGTAATTTCTAATTGAATTTATTTTTTATTAAAAAATATATTTTTTTATTGATTACAGAGAGGAAGGGAGAGGGAGAGAACAATAGAAACATCAATGATGAGAGAGAATCATTGATCGGTTGCCTCCTGCAAGCCCCCTACTGAGGATCAAGCCCACAACCCAGGCATGCGCCCTTGACTGGGAATCGAAACAGGGACCTTTCAGTCTGCAGGCCGATGCTCTATCCACTGAGCCAAACCAGCTAGGGCTCTAATTGAATTTATTAATTTTAAGTTTTATTTCCACCAAACCCAGGTAAGGGTTGGACAGAGCAATCAAGCAGAGGATGAAATAAATAATTTCAAAGTAAAGTCCCCCTTAAAACTCTCACAAGTCAACAATAAAAAGACAAATAGTCCAATTAGAAATGGGCAAAATATCTGAATAGACATTTCTCCAATGAAGATATACAAACCTATCTATCTTCTATATATATATTAAACTGATAAGAACAGATACTACACTTGATCTTAGCCAAAAGGCCGAGAAGCGATATCTTCTATATATATAAAAGGCTAATATGTAAAGTGTCCCTTTGGGAGTTCGACCGGGAGTTCGATTGCTTGCGATGACATGTGCTGACCACCAGGGGGCGGTGGGGAATGAAGAAAGGCCCTGGCCAACAGCTGAAAGGCTCTGATTGGCCCTGATCGCTGGCCAGGCCTAGGGACCCTACCCATGCACAAATTTTGTGCACCGGGCCTCTGGTGGTTAATAAGCCCATGACAAGTTGCTCATAATCGTGTCATTAGAGAAATGCAAATCAAAACCACAGTGAGATACCACTTTATACCCCTAGATGGCTATAGTAAAAAGACATAAATGTTGGGGAGGTTGTGGAGAAATTAGAATATTCATACATTGTTAGGGGAAATGTAAAATGGCATAGCCTCTTTGGAAAACAGTCCAATTAGAAAGGCTGTTTCTCAAAAGGTTAAACAGTTACTATATGACCCAGCAATTCTACTCATAGGCATATGTCCAGGAGATTAGAAAACATATCCATGTAAAACCTTGTAGTGAATGTTTATAGCAGCATTATTCATGAAGGCCCAAAAGTTGAAGCAATGCAAATATCTGTGAACTGACAAATGGATAAATTAAACAGTATATCCATGGAATTGAATGTTATGGAGCAGTAAAAAGGAATAAAGTACAGATATATACTATACATGGATGAACTTTGAAATCATGCTAAGGGGAAGGAGCCAGGCACAAAAGCCCACATATATGATTCTATTTATTTGAGATGTCCAAGATAGGCACATCTAGAATAAATTAGTGGTTCTAAAGCAGGGAATGGGGAGATTATGGGATAATGGGGAGTGATTGCTTAATGAGACAGGGTTTCTTTTTGAGGTGATGAAATGGTTTATAATTGGTGGTGATGATTGCAAATCTGTGCTTTGCGAAAAACTATTGAATTGTGTCCTTTAAATGAGTGAATTGTGTAGCATGGGAATTATCCTATCTAATAAGAGAGAAACATGGTAATTGGCGTACAACCGCTACCCTTCCCATTGGCTAATCAGCGAGATATGCAAATTAACTGCCAGCCAAGATGGCGGCCGGCAGCCAGGCAGCTTGAAACTAACATGAGGCTTGCTTGCTTCAGTGACGGAGGACTCCAACATTCCCTGCCTGCCTTGCTGGCCTCTGAGCCTGCAGTTTAAGAAACATTGTAACAAATATAGAAGCTAAACAAAACCCCAGAAACCAGCTTTCAGCCCGCCGGGATCTCAGAGCTGGAGTTATACATTGTTTCAATTATACAACCTAAACAAACCAGATACCTTCTTTCAGCAGCAGAGGCCTCAGAGCTAAATCTGGCCCAGAATAAAAAAAGAAAAAAAGGAGCAGTTGGGAGCTTCAGTCCCAGCCTGAAAACAGCCCTCAGCCAGGCTGGCCAGGCACCCCAGTGGGGACCCCCACCCTGAAGGGTATGTGACCAGCTGCAAACAGCCATCATCCCCTCATCCAGGCTGGCCAGGCACCCCAGTGGGGACCCCCACACTGAAGGGTGTGTGACCAGCTGCAAATAGCCATCATCCCCTCATCCAGGCTGGCCAGGCACCCCAGTGGGGACCCCCACCCTGATCCAGGACACCCTTCAGGGCAAACCAGCCAGCCCCCACCCATGCAACAGGCCTCTATCCTATATAGTAAAAGGATAATAGGCCTCCCGGCACCGGGATCAGCGGAGCCGAGAGGCCTCCCGGCACTGGGATCAGTGTGACAGGGGGCAGCGCCCAAACCCCCTGATCGCCCTGTGGCTCTGTGTGTGACAGGGGGTGGGGCCACAACCTCCCTATCGGCCCTGCTCTGTTCCTGACAGGGGAAGGCGCCCCAACCCCCTGATCGACCCTGCTCTGTGCCTGATAGGGGGGAGCTCCCTAACCCCCTGATTGCCCTGCGGCTCTGTGTGTGACAGGGTGCGGCGTCCCAACCCCCCCACCCCACAGGCCCTGCTCTGTGTGTGACGGGGTAGAGCCATAACCTCCCCATCAGCCCTGCCCTGAGTGTGAGAGTGGCGGCGCCCCAACCCCCTGATGGGCCCTGCTCTGTGGGTGATAGAGGGCGGTGCCCCAACACCCCCCCCCCCCCCCGCCCCGGGCCCTGCTCTGTGTGTGATGAGGTAGAGCCATAACCTCCCCATCGGCCCTGCCCTGAGTGTGACAGTGGCGGCGCCCCAACCCCCTGATTGGCCCTGCTCTGTGGGTGACGGGGTGGTGCCCCAACTCCCCTATCGGCCCTACTCTGTGAGTGACAGGGGGGAGCTCCCCAACCCCCTGATCGACCCTGCTCTGTGCGTGACAGGGGACAGCGCCCCAACCCCCTGATTGGCCCTGCTCTGTGCGTGACGGGGTGGCGCCACAACCTCCCCATCGACCCTGCCTTGAGTGTGACGGGGCGGTGCCCCAACCCCCCAATCGGCCCTACCCTGAGCATGACTGAGGGTGGCATTGCAACCTCCCAATCCGCCCTGCTCTGTGCATGACAGGGGGTGGCACCCCAACTCCCCAATCGGCCCTGCTCTGAGCCCGACCAGGGGCTGCACCTAGGGATTAGGCCTGCCCTCTGCCACCCGGGAGCAGGCCTAAGCCAGCAGGTCGTTATCTCCCGAGGGGTCCCAGGCTGCGAGAGGGCACAGGCCGGGCTGAGGGATCCCCCCTCCCCCGCTAGTGCACAAATTTTTGTGCACCGGGCCTCTAGTCCTATATAATAAAAGGTTAATATGCAAATTGACTGAACAGTGGAACAACTGGGCGCTATGACACTCACTGACCACCAGGGGGCAGATACTCAACGCAGGAGCTGCCCCCTGGTGGTCAGTGCGCTCCCACAGGGGGAGCTCCAATCAGCCAGAAGCCTGGCTCATGGCTGGCGAGCATAGCAGCAGAGGCAGGAGCCTCTCCTGTCTCTGCAGCAGTCGGACATCCCCCAAGGGCTCTGGGACTGCGAGAGGGTCTAGGCCAGTGATGGCGAACCTATGACACGCGAACTCATTTTTTTGGTTGATTTTTCTTTGTTAAATGGCATTTAAATATATAAAATAAATGTCAAAAATATAAATCTTTGTTTTACTATAGTTGCAAATATCAAAAAATTTCTATATGTGACACGGCACCAGAGTTAAGTTAGGGTTTTTCAAAATGCTGACACGCCGAGCTCAAAAGGTTCGCCATCACTGGTCTAGGCCAATGGTCGGCAAACCGCAGCTCGCGAGCCACATGCGGCTCTTTGGCCCCTTGAGTGTGGCTCTTCCACAAATTACCACGAGCGGGCGCGCATGTACAGTGCGATTGAAACTTCGTGGCCCATGCGCAGAAGTCAGTTTTCGGCCTGGGCCAGTCATTGTCATGATTTAATTTTATGGATATTGTAAGGTAAATTGTAAGGAATTTAATTTTATCAATAAATAATCATTATTAAGTATGATATCAAGTTTTATTCAATGTACCTATAGTTTAACGAAAACTTAAAACTTTAAGTAAAGTTTATTAAGGTAATTTTAGGGAACGTTGTGGAGTGAAAGAAGATGTGTCGAGGATTGAGAAAGGTATGTTGAGATGGTTTGGACATATAGAGAGGATGAACGAAAGGAGATAAATGAAACAAATATACAAGACGAGTGTGGATGGGAGAGTTGGAAGGGGTTGACCTCAGCGAAGGTACCTCAGTCAGATTGAGGATGTTTTTAGCAAAGGCCAGCTTAGGAGTACCCTAATTAAGTTAATAACAATATACCTATCTATATAGTTTAAGTTTAAAAAATTTGGCTTTCAAAAGAAATTTCAATCATTGTACTGTTGATATTTGGCTCTGCTGACTAATGAGTTTGCCGACGACTGGTCTAGGCTGAGCTGAGGGATGCGCGCCCCCCATCCCCTGCCCCCCCACCCCCCCGTGCATGAATTTCACGCACCGGGCCTCTAGTATCTCAGTAAAGCTATTTAAAGTCAAGTCAGTTTCCCAGTTAAGAGATCAGTATTTGAATTTCTGCCATTTCTTTCCTGGTTGACGTTGGGTCAGTTATTTTCCCTTTTGTAATTCAGTTTCCTTATCTGTAAAAGAGGGTTATTCGTATTTTTCATAATAAAAATAAGATATAGAGTGGGTGCTAATCCAAGATAGTTGAAACAAGGCTATTTGGTAATGGGAAAATTTTGATGTAACTTAAAAAATGTGGTAAAAAATAAAATTTACTGTCTTTGCACTGTTGTGAAACAGACCTCCAGAACTTTCATTTGCAAGCCTGAAGCTGTATACCTATTAAATAACAATTCTTTTTTTCCCTTCCCCTAGCTCTTGTCAACCACCATTCTACTTTCTGTTTAAGTGGGATCCTGTAGTATCTATCCTATCTTATAAAGAGGTAATAATGCAAATTGACCATCACTCCAACACACAAGATAGCCACCCCCATGTGGACACAAGATGGCCAGCAGGAGAGGCCAGTTGGGAGGGACCAGGCCTGCAAGGGAGGGCAGTTGGCGATCAGGCCTGCAGGAGTGGGCAGTTAGGGGTGACCGGGCCAGCAGAGGAGGGCAGTTGGGAGTGACCAGGCCTGCAGGAGAGGGCAGTTGTGGGTGACCAGGCCAGCTGGGGAGGGCAGTTAGGGGCAATTGGGCTGGCAGGGGAGCAGTTAGGCGTCAATCAGACTGGCAGGGGAGTGTTTAGGAGGTGGTCAGGCTGCCAGGCAGAAGCGGTTATGGGCAATCAGGCAGGCAGGCATGCAAGCGGTTGGGAGCCAGCAGTCCTGGATTGTGAGAGGGACGTCCAGCTGCCCGTTTAGGCCTGATCGCACCGGGCTGTCGGACATTTCTCAAGGGGTCCCAGATTGGAGAGGGTGCAGGCTGGGCTGAGGGACACCCCCCCCCCACACACACATGCACGAATTTCATGCACCGGGCCTCTAGTTGTTTTATGAGTGGCTTATTTCACTTAGTATAAAGTCATCAAGGTTCATTCATGTTGTAGCATGTGGCAGGATTTCTTTCCTAAAACTGAATAATACTGCATTGTATGTACTAGTATATGCCACATTTTGTTTAGCCATTCATCTGTGTTGATGGACATTTGGGTTATTTTCACCTCTTGACAATTGTAAATAGTATTGCTGTAAAGATAGATGTGCAAATGTCTCAACACCCTGTTTGCAATTCTTTTTGATATATGCCCAGAAATGGGATTGCTGGATCATATGGTAATTGTCTTTTTCAGTTTTTGAGGGTGATGTAAATTTTAAGGGGCATATTGAGGGTACACTATTGTTTTGCTGATTGTTTGAGGTAGTGTTTCTGTATTTCTTATTAGGCCCCAGTAATTTTAATTTTTAAAATGTTTTTATTGATTTTTAGAGAGAGGAAGGGAGAGGGGTAGAGAGATGGAAACATCAATGAGAAGGGAACAGCATCAATCAGCTGCTCCTTACACCCCCCTCCTGGGGATTGAGCCTGCAACCTGGGCATGTGCCCTGAACTGGGAATCGAACAGGCCAGTTCTTGGTTCCTAGGTCAGTGCTCAAATACTGAGCAACATGGGCTGGGCAGCCCAGCTCTTTTTTTTAAATCCTCACCCAAGGATATATTTTCCATTGATTTTAGAGAGAGGAAGGGGGAAGAGGAGAAAGAGAAAAATCTGTGTGAGAGAAACATCGATTGGCAGCCTCCCATACACAATCCCTGGGATTACACCTGCAACCTGGGTATGTGCCCTGACCAATAATTGATTCCATCACCTTTCAGTGTATGGGACGATGCTCCAACCAGCTGAGCCACACTGGCCATGGCTAGGCTCCAACACTGCTTTGTTTAACTAGGCACCAAGAGCATTTGATGGCTCAGGAATCATTTTTTGATTGTTGTCCATGTGTTTTGAAGATTTCTTTGACTTTCAAAGAATTATTTTAGGAGATAATCTGGATTGTCCTTTAACTGCATTTTTCTAGTCCATTGCCAAAGCCTGTTATTTGTAATATAATGATAATATAATATGCAAAATAATATAATAACTATATTGCAGGATTTGTATTTAAAATGTTTTCATAAGGTAGAGCAAAAGATTGTAATTCAACACCAGTTTTCATTTAGTGAAAAAAATTAAAGTTGTGGTGATTTTCTTGCCAGTTACATCACCTAAATTTATGTGAAAAACAAAAGAAAGGAAAACAGTGAAATCTGATGGAAAATGAGTTATTTCCCTCCTTTTGTGTTATTCTAAATATTCTTGTGTTTAAGGGATATATCTTTACAGTGAAATATTATGCCAGCGTTACAAAGACTGTGATATGTCTGAGTATTGATCTAGAAAGATGAACTGTGTTATCAAGGTGAAGGGATGGAGGCGTGTATGTGTAGGCAGAGAAAATAGTCTGCAAGGATATATAAACCTTTAGTTATATTTATTATTTCCATGGGGGAACATTGTAGGAGTACTAGGGGCCCAGTGCACTAATTTGTGCACCTTGAAAGGAACTGTGGGCCACAAGGCTGAGGTGGGCACAGGGGCAGGTCTTGGCCCATCCTCTGTGCCCCCGCCTGGCCTCTCCTGCCATGGCCCCTGGTCCCCTGTCTGCCGGCAGCCCCGCTCCCGCCACCATTCCCATGTGCTGACAGTGCTGGCCCGCTCGCACCTGCTGGCGGCGTGGAGCGATTGGGGCCGGCGCCAGCAGCAGGTGCAAGCGGGGCCAGCACCATCAGTGTGTGAGAGCAGCATCTGCTGCCCCGATCCTCCCTCAGGAGCAGGGGGAGGTAGATAGAGAAGCCCTCAGGGGCGATCGGGGCTGGCTCTGGGTGCTGGCAGCGGGTGTGAGCGCCTAGCGGGACTGTGGCACACAGGAGCAAAGTATTTTCGGTAACCACCAGAGGCTCACCCCGATGACAGCTACTGGCACCCTGGTCTAGTGTCCCCGCTCAGTGCTCCACCATCCTGCCGCAGCCAATGCCCGCCACATTCTGCACTCTGTTGCCTGCTGCTGACGCCCGCCATGTTCCATGCGCACCCCGTGGTGATCAGTGCACGTCTTAGCGACCAGTTGTTTGGTTGTTCCGCCATTCGGTCTATTTGCATATTAGGGTGTGTATGTGTATATATACATATATATATATGTGTGTGTGTGTGTGTGTGTGTGTGTGTGTATATATATGTAAATTTTTTTCATTTTCTTTGAGATTTTTCTTTTAAAAATTGGAAAATGTGGATTTTATAATTAGGACATTTTATGGGAAAAATCACATTTTGTATCTGTTAGAGATAAGATCATCTACTTTTTATGCTTGCTGGAATACTGGAAAGAAGGAATTGTATTCTTAAATAATTAAAGATTTAAAGAAAACTTGTTGTATGATATGCTGTTACCCACTACTTTTGTTACATTATCCATCAACTAAGACGTGAACACCTTCTTTTTTAGAGAGGACATGTACTCTCAGGATTCCATAGATCTCCTTGCAAACTCAGGACTACAGTTTCAGAAGCACGAAGAGGAAGGGATTGACACACTGCACTTTGCGGAGCTGCTTATGACATCAGGGGTGGTTCTCTGTGACAATGTCAAATGGCTTTCATTTCACAGGTCAGCCCCAGAGAATGTGTAGCTCTCGGTTTGGGAGCAGGGAATTGAATTCTTACGCTCTCTTCTGTTGGTCACTAGCAGTTATGAAGTTGAAATGGTAACTATTACTCATGTTTGTTTTTCAAAAAATAATTTGGAGCTCATATTGGTTTGTGTTACACAGTAATGGGCTCTATCATGTAGCTGCCAGTGGGTGTATTCCAAGTGGAAAGTGGTGGGTGGAGAGGATCGAAGCACTTGGTTGTTTATTCTTACTATTTTTAAAATATATTTTTATTGATTTCAGAGAGGAAGGGAGAAGGAGAGACAGAAACATCAATGATGAGAGAGAATTATTGATTGGCTGCCTCCAGCATGCCCCCTACTGGGTTGAGCCCCCAACCCAGGCATGTACCCTGACCAGGAATTGAACCAGCAATCTTCTGGTGCACGGGATGATGCCTAGGCAACTGAACCATACTGGCCAGGTCTATCGGTTGATTCTTGTATGTGCCCTGAATTGGGGATGGAACTAGCAATCTTGATGAATTGGGATGATGATCTAACCAACTTAGCTACCCAGCCAGGGCCAGTACTTCTGAATTTTTGATGAATAAAACACACATTTATCAACCTTTGAGTTTTCTTCCATATTAGTTTGTGTTGCTTTTTAATGGAATGTTCAGATCACAGTAGGATAAACTACTTTGGAATACTGAAAGGTGGTAGCATCATGAATTTTGAGAAGGAAAGTTGTTGAATGCGGGGGCCTAATAACTGCTGCTTTTTCACTTAGTGCCTCCTCCTCTCCTTGCAGTGGCTATGACTTTGGCTACATGGTAAAGTTACTTACTGACTCTCGTTTGCCAGAAGAGGAACATGAATTCTTTCATATTCTGAACCTTTTCTTCCCATCCATTTATGATGTGAAATACCTGATGAAGAGTTGCAAAAATCTTAAGGTACAATATTTTTCTTAAAACCAGTAACAGCAAAAAAAAGCAAACGTATCATCTTGCCTTGTTATTTGTTCAGCATGCATTCTTGAGTACCTCCTAGATGCCGACATTATACTAGACAGGTTGTATATGTGGCTAATTGCCACAGGAATGTGTGTGGCACGAAGGGAGTCCTCTGCCTCTCTCATAAGGCAGGCTTTCTTCACTTAAGGCCTATACTAGTTGGTAAAAGGAGGTGTATGTGCCGTGTGTCAGGAATGGGTCTATAGCGTACCAGACTCCGATCAGAGGGGTTCCTAACCCAACACCAGCAGTTTTCAGCTGTTGTGCTGCAAAACATGCAATACCTGACTATTTAGTTAAAGGCATTGACATTTTTTCCCTTAGACTATCAAATAAAAAAATAACAGCCAACACATAGCTGTCCGATGTGAATGCCCTGTCTTGAACCATAAATATATAGGTCATATAATAAACTTTGAGTTTTATTGGTCACGTCACATAATAAGGTTGTATCTGATTAACTCTTGGTACTTGATATCCTTACATATAATTATAAACACTTGATTTTTGAAAAAGTCACTTTGGAACAAAAAGGGTCAGATCGACAAAAAAATAGTATGCCGCATAATTTTGGCAGTTAATTTGTGTGCCATGAAATGGAAAAGGTGGAAAGTTGCTCCCCTAGATAGTTTAAGAACTCACTACCCTAAATATATTATTGATATAAGAGATTTGCTGTTTTGTATTAGATTGGCATTTACTACTACTTTTTTTATTTCTTTTAAAATAATTTTTATTTATTGACCTTAGAGAGAAAGAAGGGAGAGAGAGAGAGCAAGAGAAAGAGATAGAGACATCGATTTGTTGTTCAACCCACCAAGGCATTTACTGGTTGCTTCCTATATGTGCCCTGACCGAGGATTGAACCTGAAACCCTGGTTTATTGGGACGATGCTCCAACCAACTGAGCTACCCAGCCAGGGCTGGCATTTACTATTTCTTAAACCTTGTTTTATAGCAGTTAATATTTTATGGAGCAAAGATCTGACAAAATTAATGATAAAGAGAAAAAAGAAGTGAAAAATGGAACATAACACAATGTATCATTTGGAGGGCTGGGGTAAGGCCTGTTAAGTAAATGGCCTGTTCCATCACCAAAAGAAGTAAACTCAAGAATGGACTTCATTGACTTTAGTAGAGGACTGTTGGGTCTGTAATATTATCTGTCTTCCTTACATCTCCAGGGAGGTCTTCAGGAAGTTGCTGATCAGTTAGATTTGCAGAGAATTGGAAGGCAGCATCAGGCAGGCTCAGACTCACTGCTGACAGGAATGGCATTCTTCAGGATGAAAGAGGTAAGGCAAGGAGATGGATGACCTTTGTGGGCTGAGGTTTGTTGAAATTTATAGTGTCTATTGGAAGTTGATAACTACATTGAAAGCAGTTTTTTTGTTTTTGTTTGTAATGATGTTCAATATATTAAATATAGTTTGGAAAGCAAAGCAGCATTCTGAAATGGAGGCCACTCAGCATGCCCAAATCTAAAAGTATATTTGGTGTTCCTAGCAGCTCTAATTGTAATTATTTGTTTTTCTTCCAATTTCTATTATGTGAACACGTTTGGTAGACCACCCACTTATCCTACAGCTGACATCACAATCAACAGTGCTAAGGTTAGGAACAAGACAAGGATGCCCACTCTTGCTACTTTTATTCAACACGGTATTGGCAGTTCTAGCTAGGACAGGTAGGCAAGAAAAATAAAAGGCATGTAGATCAAAAAAGAGGAAGTAAAGCTCTATTCACAGACGACATGATATTATCTATGGAAAACTTAAAGATTTCACTAAAAAACTGTTAGAACTAATAAATTCAGTAAAATTGTAGGATACTAGCCCTGGCAGGATAGCTCAGTTCATTTAGAGCATCGTCCCAATTCTTCAAGGTTGCAAGTTCAGTCTCTGGATAGGGCACATACAAAAAGCAACCAATAAATGCATAAGCAAGTGGAACAACAAATCAATGTCCCTCCTTCCCTCCTTCCCTCCCTCTCTCTCTCTCAAAATCAATTAAAAAAAAGTTACAGGATGCAAAATCAATATACAGAATTCTATTGTGTTTCTTTACACTAATAATGAAATATCATAAAGAAGTTAAAGAAAAAAAATCCCATTTATAATTGCATCACAAAAAATAAAATACCTTGGAATAAATTTAACCAAAGACCTGTACACTGAACACTATAAGACATTGATGAAAGAAATTGAAGATGACACAGATGAGTGAAAAAATAATCCGTGCTCATGGATTGGAAGAGTTAATATTGTTAAACTGTCCATACTACCCAAAGCAAAAATTCCAATGGCATTTTCCACAGAAATAGAGCAAACGATTCTAAAATTTACATGGAACCACAAAAAGATTCCAAATAGAGCAATCTTGAGAAAGAACAAAGCTGACAGCATCATTCTTCCTAATTTTGTCCCCCAAAGTACTATTTGCAGTGTCTGGAGACATTTTGGTTGTCACAACCTGGGGGTTAGGCTTGAGGGGCAGTGTGCTACTGGCCAGGGATGCTGCTACACATCCTACACTGGACAAGCCCCCCTGCACCCCAACAAAGTCATTCTGCCCAGTTGTGCCAGGGTTGAAATGTCCTGTTATAAGTGGTTAATGTCCATTATCTCACTCATGACAACCTGTTACAGTATTACTGTTTTATAGATAGGGAACAGGGGCTTACGGAGAGTTGAAGTGACTTTCCTAAGGTCACACAGGAAGTCAGTCTGTAGAGCCCAAGCTCCTAACCATTGCACTGCCTGCTAAAGAGAAGGGACGAAATGGGACATTTGTACTTAAACAGCAGCAGCAGCAGCACAGGGATCCTCGTAGTAAAAGAACTCATGGAAAATAGGTCCGTTCACAAAGGAGCATGGAAAGGTTTGGAACCTTTCTGTATGGAATTAATTTCTAGTTGGTTACATTTTGAGGGCTCTAAGAGAGCCGGGAAGTGCTGATGTGGTAGTATTGAGACTTGGCATGATTCTTAACCACGGGTTCTCTGTCCCATTCTGCAGTTGTTTTTTGAGGACAGTATTGATGATGCCAAATATTGTGGGCGGCTCTATGGCCTGGGCACGGGAGTGGCCCAGAAGCAGAATGAGGATGTGGACTCTGCCCAGGAGAAGATGAGCATCCTGGCGATCATCAACAACATGCAGCAGTGATGGTGGCGAGGCTCTGCGGAGCGGGCCCGCCCCAGAATGGTGCTCACTGTGCTGACTCTGTACTTACCTTCCTCCCCACGAGAAACCGCCACTTTTGAGCAAGCTGTACTTACCATCTCCACTGCGCAGAAAGACGTTTGTTTTACTAAAGACAAAGAAGTCTTTTAGATCCAGAAGAGGGCAGTTTTCTCTGAATTTGTAAACAAGTCTTATGTATTCCTCATCCCTAGGCCTCTTTTCCAGTTGCCTCCTGCCACCAGCATCCATGGCTCATTTGACACCTTTTTAAATACCCAGGACGAGTGAGAAACAAACTAGTAAAATGTATATAACTCTTACCTGTTGTCATTCTTTTTCTTTTAAATTTGTTGCTAATCTCTGAGGATGAAGACTTCTGATTCTCAGCTGAGCTGAGGGCTTCCAGGAAAAGTAGAACAAAATTGTATTCTTAAGTGTGGGTGATAGGTTTTGAGTCTTTTCCTTTTTTTTGACCCTTCTCCAGGACATTTGCTTTCCTCATGGAAATGAATTACATGCTCAGTGCTGAAATTTGAAGACCAGATGATAACTTACCTTAAAAAAAAAATTCTACTGAACCTGTCTACTCTTTATTCATAAGGAACACCAGAGTGGGCATTAAGTTAACCACTTAAGTGTCTTTATATCCTATTGTGCCACTGAGATTTGCTATCACATGTGCATCATCTGAAATCACTTTATGTTTTCATATAACAAAATCACAGATTTGAGAAATTAGTTAAGATCAGATTTTTGAATCCTAGGTCTGTTGTGATTTCAGAATGGCATTTGTATTCCCCCACCTCTCTTCTCTGTTTTCAGCTTTTCCTTTTAGCAAACCTGAGAAGTTAGGGAGATGGATTAATGTGAGTACCAGAAATGTGAATCTTCAGAAAGTTTTAGTAGTTCATATAAACAGGGCAGTAAGGAATTTGTTTTACAGAGTTCTTGTGGAGTAATATCCCACAACTGGGGTAGAAAGCTCAGGACTGTGATTTTTTCCCCCCAAAACTAGTCATTTAAAAAGTACACTGTATTTTTTTTTTTTAAATGACACTATGGACAATTTTGAAAACCCATTTGCAATGGTGGAAATGAAACTGGTAACTCACTGAAGTGGATGAATAGTCTTGCATTTTAAAAGCTTATAGAAAACCCAATTTGAAATGATTCAAAAATGTCAAGTATTATAAGCTGGTATTTAAGATGCTTGTAAATATATTTATGTTTTTAATTTTGTATAATAAAGATTTCTTTTTAACTACTGGCATGCAGGTTTGATCTTTTATAGCTATGAATTCCTGGCTCTAGAAATGGCCATTAATGGTTGGTAACAGAGCATCTTGTCTATCCCCAAAGTCTTGCCTCCGTTTCCCACAAGTTGGCTCACATACAGAACCCTTTACTTTGAAGGAAGCTTTTAATGAGCAGCTGTGTAAGTGGAACACTTCACACTCGTCGCTGATTATTTGGCCTTACTTGGAAACCAGTTTTAACTCTATTTCCTGGGACCACTCATTGTATATGTGGTGAATTAGCTTGTTAGTGAAATTCTTGCAGAAAAGCCATGAATCAGTTCAGTTGTTGGGAAAGAGTGCTCCTCGTCAACCCCACCCAACTGTCTTAATTTTTATGTTCTAGCAACTCGGATATTATGGAAACATCTGTTCCTGACATTGTTCAACTATTTAACCAAAGAAAAGAACAGACCTCAAAAGACTTCTCATTAGTTTAAAAATAAATAAATACAAGAACAAGGGTTTGTAATTAATTAGTTTGTAGGGTCTATTATGCATGATCCAAAAGTCAAAATCCAATAATCCAAAACTTACATATAAAAAATTAGGAAAGAATATGCATTTTTCTTGGAAGATCATCTGTGGCTTCAATCTAATTCTCCTGTGATCCAAAAAAGATTAAGAACAACTGAGACTAATTTCTTTCTGAGCTATTTTGATCACCATCAAAACTGAAGGGATAAGATTCATTTGAGTTATTTGTTCTTCTAACACTTTAGTAAATGATTTCAAACAAGCAATTACATGAAACAAAACCAAGTTTTTGACCTAGGATAGACTCAACATGATGGGTAAGGCCTGTTTCACATTCAGTAGAAGTGTAGTTAGTAGAGTAGAAGGGGAGAAGAGCCCAAGTTAACAAAATTTTTAAAATGATACCAATCGCCATGAACTACAGCAATTCTATCTCCAACAAGAACGACACTGTTTATGATCAGGGGAAGCATTTATAAAGGTAGCTTGTGTATAAGAACGTAACACTTGGACAATTAAAAGTTTCTCCTCTTTGGATGAAATCTACATAAGGCTTTAGAGATGACCAACAGTTACTCTTGCATGTGTTCTAACAACTGCTGGCTTTTGATCCTTTAGTGGGAAACCACAACTGAATCCAAAGTCAGATTGTTTTTAAGGGTAGAGTTGATTCAAACTTGACCCTCGTTTTGTATTATTTGGATCACTGCAAAAACATCTAGGGATCAGAGCAAATGCCTGGCAGAGGTGAAAGGTATCAGAAGTTTTGAATTTGATGCAATTTATTTTAAAGGTCCTTGAAAGTTCACGTGCAGAAGGTCTGGCAGTGTCTTTGGTAAACTTTAGTGCTGCCGTATTTCTGAAGCAGCTCTTGGGCCTGTTGCTGCATTTCCTGGGTCACGCTGCCAGGACACTGGGACCCGATGTGAAGCAGGACCAGGCAGCACTCCAGCACATCTGGGAAGGGCCAGGTCTGAAAGATGAGAGTGAAACAAGGAAGCATTTGCGAAAGAGCCACAAACACCTGCAGAGAAGGCACCAGTAACTCAAAGTCTCAACTGACACTTCTCAGGCACAGCTGGGCCATTTCTCTCACGATGTTTTGTGAGAGAAGACAGGCAATGCCTTGTTCTTCATCAGTTACTCTAAGGACAGATGATACTCAAAACTGGAATGTTTACTGGGACGTCCTTCTCCAACGAATACAATCTTCTAGAGCTCTACTCGAATTAATTTAAAAAGTGATGTTTCTATTACTACCAGGGCCACATCCAAATATACTTATCCATCTGTAAGCTATCAAATATATGACACCAATTTTACTTTACCTCCCAGTTACAAAATTTGTTAGGTTTCTCTGAAGACTGAGGTATAAAATTGCTTGTGTTGTCAACAATTCTACTCTCACAAAACATTTTAGCTAACCAAAGGCAACTAGATCCTAACTTTTAAGCACATTCAAATGTGCAGAGATTTCAGAAACTGAAAAGTAGAGAATTTGGTATAGTCAACTGATACTACAAAAAGTAACGTTTTACCAAATGAACTGCTATAAATCTTACCTTAACACTCTCAGAAAACTTAGCTATTCTCTCATTCGCCTCCGTAAGCCTTTTGGTTAATTCAGGTAGAGAAAGTGGCTCATTTTTCTCTTCTTTACTGGTAAATAATAATAAAAAGTATAAGTCATTATTTGTCTTGCCCTGGGTAACTTTTATTTCAATTGCCTATAAATAAAATTCCCTTATCACCCGCGTCTTTATCTCCCATCTTTAGGAAAAGTTTAAGAGAGGGCAATTTAATATGATGTGACATAAAGTTTTCAAAATGCAGTATTATTCCTTATCATATTCCAAATCCCCACTCCTTAGACACACAGCTCCAATGAAATACAGGACTCTTGGGGGATTCAATCTGCAGCCAAGAGCAGAGGGCCTACCTTCATTTGGGGAATGGGTAGAGTCGGGCTCTTACTCATCGGGTGTATGGACGCACATTTTTCCTGGGAGAGTGTGTTAAGCTTCTCAAAGGGGGTCCTGTGATTTACAGGTTAAGAGCTACTGGGTTAGAGAACTTTTCAGTGTTTTTCTTGTTAATAAAACCAAACCTAAAGCTGCTTAGAGTGTTGTAGTTTATTGGAGAAGTAATTTAGAATTCTAAATCAAGATTTCAGTGGGAGTATTTTTAGAGCAATTAACAGGGATGTCAAAGCTTCTTAATTTTAATTTGTAAAGTTAATAACAGCTTTAAGTTGGTCAGTATTGTAATTGCTATGTTTTAGGCCCTGTGCTGGGGGGCATAAGGTAAAAGGTACTCATCAGAATAACGAATCAATAACTTGATCACTGCAAACACCCATAGCAAAGTGCCTTATAATAATGCAAGCTCTGCTCTACAGTGCCTGGTGACGGGTTCCTGTCATCCATCCGGTCCCTCTTTTCGATGGAAGTGATTAGGATGCTACAGCATCCAATCATTTGATTTCTCTCAGTTCGTAAGCAGTTCTGTGCACTACCCTCTTTGTGTATTTTTTTGTGATAGTACAGAATTAAACAATGGTTTTCATTAGTGATGCAATACATCTCATTTTACTGATTAATTTTTTTGGGGGGAACCTACTTAATGCACAAAAGTAATATTTTACTATACTATTGTTATTAATAATTTTGTGACTTAATTCTTAAGCAAGGTAGGAGTTGGTACTCCCATTTATAGACAAGGGACCTAAAGCTCAGAGACATTGAGACTCTTGCCTGAGGTCACAGCAGGGCCAGGACTAGAACCCACGTTTGGCTCCAAAGCCTGTGTGCTCACCACTAAATCATGTTGCTTCCAAGTGTCCGGACCTATCCCGTCATGTATTGATTGTGCTGTGACGCTGTGAGAACCCAGGAGGGTATTTTTAATTCCATCGTGCATTGACTCAGTACTTACCCCTGGCTCTGAGGACTAGGGAGGGGCTGTTCGGCTTCCTGTTCAGGGTCATTTTTATCAGGACCATTCGCTGTGGGTTTGCAGAATTGACTCTTCTGGTGTCGGCGGATCATTTCTGCCAAGGTCTCCTGAACTTCAGCAACAGTTCTCTGTGAGTTTTGGAAACTGGCGTGCTTTTCTGAAAAAAGCTCCTTACAAGTGTTCAGCATTCGCTTACTTTCCTCTGTGAGTCTCATGTCTAGTTCTGGAGGCTTGCTTGGCTCTGGCTGAGGAGCTTGGGTGTCAGTTTCTTCAGAGCCAGCATCATCCAACTGCTGGCTTTGTTCAACAGAGGTTGTCCTTCTATGAGCAGCCCTTACCCAGACACTAGATTCAGGGCAAGGCCTGGAGAGAGACCACCAGAATTCATACAGACGCCCATAGATAAAAAAGGCCTCCAAACTTTTGAAAGCTGGTGTGGCAGGGGACTGATGGTCACCCAGCTTGTCTCTTAGGTGATCACAGCCTAGGAAAAGAAGGAAAGGACTTGGGGTTGTGCATTTCTCTATCTGCCAGAAATCTGGCCTCCTACCTGCATGTTGTTTCCTATCGCCTAAGAGACTCCAAGAAAAGACAGCCGTGATCTATGGGACCATATACCTCCCACCAAAAGCCAACCAAAGCTAAACATTTGGGGGAACCTACTTAATGCACAAAAGTAGTATTTTAGGACAATGTTCTTGTTGCTACAGGCTAGCTAGTCGGTCATGATATAAAATGTATTCAATCTGTCTGACGGCTCTGGGGATCCTATTGTGTCTATGAAAAAAATCACAGTGATATAGTTTAGTGACTATGCAACTCAAGTATGTCTATCTGTTGTTTTTTTTTAATCCTCACCCAAGGATATGTTATTGATTTTAGAGAGGGGGCGGGGCAGGAGAGAGAAACATTTATCAGTTGCCTCCTGTACATGCCCTGACTGGGGATCGAACCCACACCTAGGTATGTGCCCTGACTAGGAATGGAAGCTGCAACCTTTTTGGTGTGTGAGACGACACTCCAACAGAGCCACCCAGCCAAAGCAAGAAGTGCCTATCTTTTGTGCTTCTCCAGTCTTACTAATTTATGGGACAAGGCTACTTCTCTTGCTCTTAAACTGTGTAGAAAATAAGTACGAGGCATAAGGTAAAGGGCTCAGACATTCTGGCTATTCTCTTAGGAGCCTAGGTAAGAGAGCTCAAACTTTCTACTAAATGACACCACCAGCCAATAACCATCCCAGAGCCGTCTGTCAGTGGTGTGCGTGGGGTCGTTTACCCTCAGGAAGAAAGGCCGAGTGCACCTCCTGCATGACGGTGAAGTTCCCCGAGTCGTAGCTCCGGACCACAGCCCGAAGCAGAGCTTCCACAGCCTTGTCCCAGGAGGCCACCTGCTGGCTCAGCACTGCCAAAGTCAGGTCATGGCAAATGTGAAGCAGGAGCTGGAGGGAGAGGCCAGAGTCTGTTAAACATCCTCCCACAGAAAGCACTAGGGACACCACAATGTTCCTAATAACAGCACTTGGACAGAAGTACACACAGTCTACATTTAAGAAAGGTCCTCCTTCCACCATTCATTTTTGCTTCCCTACCTGAAGCTTTCATATCTAGTTACACAACAACGTATACTGTCTGAGTTAAATCTGCTCATGTTAAGAAAATGCCTTCACATTTGTGTTTAATTAAAACAAAAAGTGAATTTCTGGAACTAAAATCTAATTAAAAACAACTACAAGCAAATCTGAACTATAAGAAAATTATCAATTTTAAGTGAACAATTTGATGAGTTTGGATAAATATATACATATCTATATAGATATATGTGCTGTAACTACACAGAAATCAAAACAGGATGTTTTCATCATTGGAAAATATTTCCATGTGCCCTTTGCAGCCAGTTCGCTCTCTCCAGTCCCTGGCAACCATTGATCTGGTTTTTGCCACGACAGTTTTGTCTTTTCTAGAATTCATGTAAATGGAACGGTGGAGTATGTAGTCTTTTGTGTCTTGGTTCTTTCACATAATGCTTCTGAGCTTCACTGATAATGTTTGTGTATCAGGAATCTGTTCCTTTTTACCGCTGCATAGTATAGTATTCCTCTGTATGGTGGTGCACAGCTTGCACATCCATTCACCAGCTGATGGACATTTGGGCAGTTTCTAGTTTTTGGCTGTTGTGACTAAGCTGTAATCATTTGTGCACAAGTCTGTGTGGACACCCTGTTTTGTTTCTTTTAATGAAGTATCTAGGCCAGCCGTGGGCAAACTACGGCCCGCGGGCCGTATCCGGCCCGTTTGAAATGAATAAAACTAAAAAAAAAAAAGACCGTACCCTTTTATGTAATGATGTTTACTTTGAATTTATATTAATTCACACAAACACTCCATCCATGCTTTTGTTCGGGCCCTCCGGTCCAGTTTAAGAACCCATTGTGGCCCTCGAGTCAAAAAGTTTGCCCACCCCTGATCTAGGCAGTGATTGCTGGGTCACTGGGCACATGAATGTTTATAAGAAACTGCCACACCGTTTTCCAAAGTGTTTATCATTTGAGGAAGTCTCATTCATCAATAATATAATAATATCCCCTCATTTTTAAAAGAGAAATAGGTAAATTGAGATATATATTCATAGGACGGGTAGAATAGTTATAATGAATCAATTTGATCTCTGGATAGATTTTACAAACAATGGTCATTGCAACAAGCAACGAATAAAATGATACATATGTACATATGGTCTGACATAGGGGCTGTGTTCGGTGCCTAGGAATGGGACTGAGGAATAGAACACAAGGGATTTCAACTGGATTGTATTTCCTTTACCAAAAAACAAGAAAATACAAAACAACCCCCAAAATACTATGAAACAAAATGACAAATGTGAACATTTGTTAACTCTGGTTGAACATTTTCTCAGCTTTCCTATATGTTTAGACTTCTTTTTTCCTTTTAAAAGGGAATGCCAATAAATGGCGCCAGAAGATTTGACTTTGGGTGGTGGGCACACAGTGCAATATACAGATATTGTAACATAGAAACCTACACCTGAAACCTCTATGTTCATGTTGACCAATGTCACCCCATAAATTAAAAAAGAAAAGAAAAGGGAAAGCCGATTTAAATTTAACTTCAAAGCTAAAGGGCTTTAGTCTGAAGGGATCTTTCCAGGTTGCCTGGGCCTGTCTTGGTCTTTTCTGAAATGCAAACTGGCATCGACTCGTTTCCTTACTATACTAGGCACCGATGAAGGAGAATTCCTACAACTGAGTGATGAATATGAGAAGCTCATGCAGACAGGTACCTGCTTGAAGGGAGTGTTATTCGTAGCAGATGGGTACTTGATCGTCTGCAGCTGCTGCAGCGCTGCCTGGTACTGCTCGGGGGTGTCCAGGCTGAAGGCGCTCTTCCATACTGCGGTCACCCTCTCCGGGAGGGGCCCTGCGATGCCGGTGGACCAGGTGTTGTAAGATGAGGAAGCGCTTTCGCCCTCTGACAGCTGCCTTTCCTCCCAGTGCTTAGAGAGCAGCTCATGAAGGCAAAACACCAGTCTCTGACCCTGGAACCCAACAAAGGAGAGGACTGTTATGCAGGCAAAGGGCTTGACTAGACAGCCTCCCTGTTCTCAGTGTCCCCCTTCGCGGCTGCCTGCCCAGTGTGAGCTGTACCCGAGGGGGAGAGTGATCCAGCAGACAGCTTTTCCAGATATCCTTCGGAGGAATTCCTTCCATAGCCCTTGGAGCCCAAACAACCATGTTTATAACATGAAACCCCAACTCCAGCCCTGCCCACTGCAATTTAAGACACACACAGATCAGCCAATATTTGTGCCCCTGTCTGAGAGAAGATGGTCTGGGCTCACCCAGTTCTTTCCCTTGCCCAGACCGGAGACAAGGGGAGTACAGAGAAGAGCCTAATGGGCAGAAGGTGCGGGAGCAGACAAACTGTAGATCTGAGCTGGAGCAGTGGGTAGGGGCCATGTCCAAACAGGTTTAACAGAGAGTCGCTGGAAGAGAACAGAAAGCCAGAGAAGGGCCTGGGAAACCTTGATGTTTGCTGGTTTTTAGTTGCCATGAGATTGCTTGTATGCCCCATAAACACTACTTCCTCAGTGACACGTGGGAAGGTCTGTGCCACTGCCAGAATACTATATCAGAACAACAGGCAGCATAAACTTACAGGTGCTGTTGAGGACAAAGGTGATGCTAAATGACCATTCTGAAAACGTTTTGTTGTGAATAAATTAAAATTTCTCTAGATTTGGTCATTTTGTGAATTCTATACCAAGTGACACTATCTTTGAGGATGTGTGCACTACTTTTGCCTTCTTTTTATTTTGCAATTCTTGGAAAGCTACGTCCTTACTTAGCATTTGTCTTGGGCTTTGGATATCCAGCTAGGAGTTATTTTAAGGCTTGGTTACTCTACCAGGGAAAGAGGAACTGAAAAAGTTCATGTTAGTATCTGACAAAGCAAAGTCATCTAACACGGACCAAATGTTTATGTATTTTGGAAACTAGGTGAGAGTGCTGCCTCTAAAGTCATCTCAGTTTTGATGTGTCAAAAAAAGGCAGAGGGAACACACGAACACACACACACACACACACACACACACACACACACACACACACACACACACGGCAGTGGAAGTCAGTCATCTTTAACCACATGGGCACAAAACATTTACCAAAGGCTGCAGTCTCACAGTTGCTTACGGCATACAGCTGAGGGGTGCCACAGGCAGAGCACCACCATTTCTGTTGGAGCCAGTCCCTCTTCACTGATGTGCTGATGACGTCAACACACACCACTAGGCTGCCAGCCAGGCAGGGGCTCAGCTGACTAGTCTATTTGTGGGTGTTGTACACAAACTGATACGCCATGGGAATTACTGTGAATGACCACGTTATCTCCTACTCTGCATATGGCAACTGACAGGCCAGGGTGTGTCAGTGGGATGGTATGTCCAGGACACCTGCCAAATCAGTACAGCTTGTGTAACTGGGTTGTTCACCCGGAGTTTGATGAGAAAAGGATTTGGGGCGCTTTCTCCTTAAATATCAGAAGATGCAATAACAGACTGACCTTCAGACTTTCATGGAGCTGCAGGGCTTCCTGGGCTCCCACCCAGTTCCTGGCCAGAAGCAGCTCTTGGGCACATCTGAGAGCCAGGGAAGCAGACAGCTCATCCTCTCCCACGATGGAAGCCAACTCCGCGGCCGTTTTAAGCGACGCTGCATCCCCCTTTTTGGCCAGAACTTTGGCTGCATCATAAGCGGAAGCGGCCCCTAAATAGCTATAACACAAAACAAAACGCAAAGTGTCATAAACAGATCTCCTATTCCTCCCAGATGGTCAAATCATTTCTGTGGGCTTTTCCTTGCCCCTGTGCCTTCCTGTGGTCCTAGGTAGCCACTGTCGCCAGCTCTCAGCTGAGTCCAGCCAGCAGAGGAGATACAGCATTATATGGGTCAAGGACATAAAAGAATCTCAATACTTGCTGAAATGAACCCAAGCAAAGGAGTCATTCTCTCCCATTTTTCTTATTTGATGGTGCAAGATGTCCCTAAAAGAGATTTCTTACTGCTACTGGGGTTTCTTGAATAGTTATGGCGATGTACATACCTACCAAGGAGGTAGATGTTGATGCGTCTTACCAAGCTGGATTAATACACATATGCTTTTTTGTTTTCTAGACACTTGACCCCCACCTCTGTGCTGCTCACTCTCAGTCTGCTCTAGGTTTGGTGCACTCCTGGCTCCCCAGGCTTACCATTTAGCAGCTACAGCATAATGGCCGTCTTTTTCAAGGATGGCTCCCCAGCTGAGGTACAGGTCTTTCAGGATCGGGTCCTCAGGGCGCAGGCGGGCCTTGGCAACTGCAATGGCCTCCCTAGAGGCAACAACAGATAATTAGCCAATCTGAAAAGAAAAGGCTTCTCGGTGAGGGGCCCCTAGGAGGGGCTGCAAGATAGGACAAACCATCCCCTTTGTGGTGTTCCTACTTCTTAAAAAAACGAAGGTCCTACATACACAGGAAGAGGTGCTGCGCTCAATTCTTCTCCCAGGTCAGCAGATTCCTGGGGTCCCCAAGGCCCTTTCGGGTGGATGGTCTGCCTGTGGAGTGGCCTTACTCTCTGTCTCACTGCTTGCTTCACTAACAAACTCACTTTTATTCTAAACTCTAAAAAACAAACAAACAAACAAAACTCCACCTGTTTTAACAATGATGCTTAGAGGTCATTTGCCTTTTCTCGCTGTGTTGACATTTGCACTGGGTGTGCAAGAGCAATGGAGGGTAACTGCTGGCATCTGAGCAAGAATCAAGGTAGTGACCCTTGTAGTTTAAAAAGAAAAAGGTCCGTGTCCCTGATGAAGCAGGAAAAATGAGTTAGAAGCTATGAAACAACTGGAACTTAAGGGGAAGGAAGAAGCTGTCCAGAGAAAGAGCTCCAGAACTTCCTTGAGGGACCAACCCTATTTAGTCTTTGGCTAAACACAAAGCCATGCCTGTGTGGGAACCTCCTTAAGGCAGGACCAAGAACAGTCAGGGAGTAAATCCCCGAGCTTACTCAGGGCTTGGGGACTTGTGAGTTTTGACCAGCCAGACATGAAAGTTCTGATTTACTGAACACATGAGGCATTCAGTAAAGACACCAGAAGGTAGGACAGACTAATTCCAGAGTATGGATTTCTTTAACCTGTCCTAACAGAAGCTTCAAAACAAGCCATGAAAATATCAAGCTGATCCACAAGCAACTTTACTGCTTGCCAAAACAGAGTTCAACACTCTAAAGCAGTGATGGCGAACCTTTTGAGCTCGGCGTGTCAGCATTTTGAAAAACCCTAACTTAACTCTGGTGCCGTGTCACATATAGAAATTTTTTGATATTTGCAACCATAGTAAAACAAAGTCTTATATTTTTGATATTTATTTTATATATTTAAATGCCATTTAACAAAGAAAAATCAACCAAAAAAATGAGTTCACGTGTCACCTCTGACACGCGTGCCATAGTTTGCCATCACTGCTCTAAAGGAAGAAAAACAAAGAGGATAAACAGACGTCTCACCAAAGCCATCATATCAAATGGCTAAATATCAGTGATGGAGAAAGTACTGAAAATAGAGAAAAAATACATAGTTCCTATATAACAAAGATAAGGGGAAGATGAAGAGGGCAAAATGGGTCAAATATATGGTAATGCAAGAAACTTGAGTACATAATGGATGTGGTATTTGAAGTTGTATAGTTGAAATTTAATGTTATTAAGCAGTTACCTCAGTAAATTAAAAAAAAAAAAAGAATAAATGCAGTAGAGTCATGTCAAAAACAATGCAAGCCAAGAGAAAGACAACTTTTGAAGTACTGAAAGACAGAAGCAGTGGATGGAATCTGTCACCAGCAGAACCACACGACAGAAAAAAGGTGAAGTTCTTTAGGTGAAGAAGGAATTGACAGCAACTGGAAACTCAGATCTACATAAAAGGATGAAAAGTGCTGGAAATAAGTATGTGGGTAAATGTAAACAAATGTTTAAAAATGATTAAAAAACGTTTCAACAGCAGAAAGAGTAGGAGGAAGGAGAGAAATATGGTACTTGTAAGAAGTGGTATATTATTTAAAAGTAAACTATCATAAATTAAAAATGCTCACCCTAAACCAGGGGTGGGCAAACTTTTTGACTCGAGGGTCACAATGGGTTCTTAAACTGGACCAGAGGGCCGGAACAAAAGCATGGATGGAGTGTTTGTGTGAACTAATATAAATTCAAAGTAAACATCATTACATAAAAGGGTACGGTCTTTTTTTTCAATAGTTTTATTCATTTCAAACGGTCCGCCCGTGGGCCATAGTTTGCCCACGGCTGTCCTAAACCCTTGGGTAATCATTTAAAAACAACAAAGGAATCCTATTAATAAAAGCCTGTGTGGCAGTGATGCCCTCACGCCATTAACAAGCGATCACCAGGAGGCTGCGTGCTCAGTGGGTGTGTGCGGGTGGGTGGGGGCTTGATGCTGTGTGCACGGCGTGGAGGCAGGTCCTGTGGCTCCACGTGGTGAGGCCGGGTGTCCCGTGGCTCCAGCCTACCTCTTTGGGGCAATCATCGAGGAGCCCCAGGTGGGTGGGCGGGGCCTACCTCTTTGGGGTGATTGATCACAAGGCTCCCATATTGTGAGAGAGTGCAGGCCAGGCTGGGGGACACCCCCCCTCCTCCCGACAGTGCACAAATTTCGTGCACCGGGACTCTAGAATAATAAGTCAGTATGTCCGGTCATCCATTCAACCAATCAAAGTGTAATATGCTAATGATATGCTAAGGTTGCTCAAATGTTCGCTATGACATGCACTGACCACCAGGGGACAGTCAACTGATCGACCAGTCGCTATGACGTGCACTCACCACCAGGGGGCAGATGCTCTGACTGGTAGGTTAGCTTGCTGCTGGGGTCCGGCTGAGCAGGACTTAAGTGAGACAGGCCAGACATGCCCTGGAGCCCTCCCGCGGTCCCTACCCAGCTGGTCAACCTCCCGCGCCCCTCCACAGCCATGATCATGCACCGGTGGGGTCCCTCGGCCTGGCCTGCGCCCTCTCGGGGAATGTCGAAGAGCCGGTTTCAGCCCGATCCCACAGGCCAAGCAGAGGGACAACTCCCACCCCCCCCCCCCAACTGGTGTACGAATTCATGTACCAGGCCCCTAGTTAGGGATACAAACAATATTCAGTTGATCAAAAATTAAAAAAAGCAGGAGAAAATGAAGAAATAACAGACAGCACAAATAGCAAGATGGTAGATTTAAATCAATCATACCAATACTTATATTAAATGTAAATGGCTAAACATTCTAATTTAAGAGACTATCTGACTTGATAAAAAAACAAGATCCAACTAGATGCTGTCTATAAGAAAGATTTTGCTCTTTTTGTTCACTGGCACTTATATATGTAGTCTTGCGCCCCATTATGATGTTTTAGTCAACGACGGACTGGATATATGATGGTGGTCCCATAGGACTATAATTGCCTAGTGACACGATAGCCCTTATAAAGTCACAGTGCAATGTGTTACTCACATCTGTGGTGATGCTGGTGTCAACAGACCTGCACTGCCAGTTGTTTAAAGTATAGCACATACAATCACGTGCAGTACATAATACTTGATAATGATAAATGGCTGTTCCTGGTTTATGTACTTACTGTACTTTTTATTACTTTAGTGTTCTCTTTCTACTTATAAAAAAGTTTGCTGTGAAACAGTATCCACGTGACACCTGCAGAGGCCTCACATCTGGTGCTTACCTCGTCTCCTGATTACACTATTTTCTGTGCTTGTGCTTGATTTAATCTCATGTTTTGCATAGTAATGTGCTATACAGGTTTGTAGCCTAGGCTACACCATACAGCCTAGTGGATGCGTAGTAGGCTACACCATCTAGGTTTGTGTACATGAACTTGATGTTCACAAAATGATGAAACTGCCTAATGACGCATGAATGTCTTTCCTGTTAAGCAGCATGACCTGGACAGGAAAGATTTATACCAATCTCAGGAAACTGGTTACTTCTAGAGAAGGGATGAAGACAGAATTGGGGAAGAGCAATTCAACTAAATCTTAAATATTATACTTAAAAAACAACAACTGGGGCATATGGAGAGCTTTTGGGATGTCTGGGAGATTCTGTCTCTTCATGTATGGAGCTAAAGAAGGGAGTTCCTCTTTTAATAATCCATTAAGCTGTTCATTTGTCTTACGCTGTCTTCTCTATTTGTGTTAAAGTAACAAAGTAAAGAAGCTTACAAAAGTAAAGTTTAAAAAGATCAGTGGCGTATATTGATAAAAGTTAACATTTGTTAAGTATAGGTGGTAGGTGCATTGATGTTTGTTAAGCTAGTATACATATATTTCTGTATGTTTCACATGTTTAATTACTGTAAAGGTTTTATGCTAGAGCTGTTAAGTAGATTAATTTCACGGTATGTCCAACTATTAGTTCAACTGTAGGATTGTACAGACCTGTAGAAATGGTGTGACTTGAGCAGCTCCACAGCTTCATACACTTTGTGAATAGAAAGTAGGTGAGAGGCAGCCTTGACATACTGTTCCTGAAAACACAACTGTTTGGCAAAAGCTTCTACAGCCCACAGCCACACATGGTAGCCAGCTTAAAAAAGAAAAAAAAAAAAGTGGTTAAATAAGCAGCAAGTTTAAGGAAAAGCATGTACATAAGGGTTGAAAATGCCTTTTGTTACTGTATTAAGTAGAAAATTTAGATAATTCAATCGCCACTATAGATCATTTGCTTCACCTACTCTTCCCCACACCCACGTAAATTGTTTCTTTGATTATGTAATAACACAAAACTAAAAAGGTACCAAAAGTATGGAAGTCAGGGTAGTGGTTACTCTTGTTGGGGTGTGTGGATACTGATGGAAATAGAGCATGAGAGAAGGGTGCAAGTAATGTTATGTTTCTTGATATGGGTGCTGGTTACAAGGGTGTATTCAGTTTGTGAAATCCATGATACACTTATGTACACTGTGTGTGTGGTGTCGCATCTCTATATATAAAAGCCTAAGCAACCGGCCAACTGGCTGGTAGCTATGATGCGCACTGACCACAAGGGGGCAGACACTCAATGTAAATGTAGGAGCTGCCCAGTGACAACAACTTTGCAGAGTGCCCTCTTGCACTCCAGGATGCCTCAAGGGATGTCAGACTGCTGGTTTCAGCCCAATTCCTGCAGGCCAGGCCAAGGAACCCCACTGGTGCATGAATCTGTGCACTGGGCCTCTAGTATTGAATAAAAAGCTAAAAAGCTGGGCATGGCATAAAAGGTTTCCTTGTTATCCTAGCATCTTCCCATCTATATCGTCCAATCCTTTCCTCAGAGATAACCATTATTACTAGTTTCTTTTGAAACCTTTGGAAATATAGTCTATGAATACACAACCACACATGTATAAATATAAATGACAGAGTATTAAATATTCTTTTGCGCATCTACACCTTGCTTTTCACTTACTATACTCTGGAGTTCTGTTCCATATTAGAATGCATAGAGCTGCCTCATTCTTTTGGTATCTGTAGGAGTTTCTATTGTACAGATGTAACCAGTCTCTCACTGACGGACTCAGAGGTTGTTGTGATCTTTTGCTATTACAAATAATGCTGCAACAATAGTCCATGAATATTTATCATGTTGTACGTGTGCGTACAGTTCAATTCCTACAATTAGAACAGCTGAGTCAAGGGGGATATGCATTTTAAATTTATTAAAAATGGCCAAATTATCCTTCAAGACACTATCCATCTTTAGTGAGATCCTAGAGAGGACAGTGTTCGTTGTAAAGAACATACCCACGGGCGCCATAGCCACGAGATTGTCTGTCAGCTCCCCTCTGTCCGCTGCAGTCTGGAGAACACCTTTTAGGTCTCCTTTCCAAAGCATAAGCTGGTGATATAACTCAGGGTGGCCATTTTCCAAGTGACCCTTTCCTATATGGAAGAGAGATAATGTTTGGAAGCTGTTTCAGAAACATCTGCCTGCATTAACTCCTACAAAAAGAAAGGCAGGATAAAGGAGCCACGAACTCCTAGAATACGCAGTCATTCGCTAATGGGGAAGTCACCTCCCAGAGTGTTCACGATGGGGCCGGAAGCCCACTCAGTCACTCAGAGTGAGCACTGTATGTTATGTTTAGGGTCTTAGGACAGAAGCAAGGGATCTGTAAGTATGCAAACTGGGGAGCTCAAAACCTAGTTAGTTGGCATGTAAAACTAACCATGACAAGGCCCCAGGATGGTAGCCATAAAAAAGGTGTGTGCAAAGCATTAGGGAATCATAAAGCTGGAGGGGACTGTGTTGACTGAATGTGCCTCACCTTCAACCTCCATCATTCTGTACAGGGTAGCCCTGTCTGTGAACAGCCCCAGGTGAAATCTTTCCTCAAGATCGGCAGATACGTCCTCATTTAGCTCTGCTAATTCAAAAAGACCAAAAAAAAAATTTAAAAAATCAGATGAAGCGATTACTCAGGTTACTGTTTTCTGCCTAAATACTTCCGAATGTTATGCCCAGACCCCAAGATAGAGTCCTATGCCCTTGTTTACCCTAACAGAGACAAAGGTAGCAAAATAGGAAAATATATACAGTGTGTGAAACTCGGCTTGGGTCAATCCAATGAGACAATTTAGTTTATAGATTGTTCAAAGAAAGATTGGGGGGTGGGGGTGGGAGGAAGTAATGTAAAAAGCCAACCCAAAATTTCATATGTATTTAAATGCAGTAAAAATAAAAAACTATCAAGTGAAGAAATGCCCTAATGATCACCAGGATCTACCACAAAGGAATTCAGTATTCATTCTCTGTTTTTAAAGAAGTCAACTGAGTAATTTCCCAATAAGGGAAATAATGTAAAACTTTATGGTTAAGCCCTAGCTGGTTTGGCTTAGTGGACAGAGCATTTGTCCCGGGTTTGATTCCAGTCAAGGGTACATGCCCGGGTTGCGAGCTCGATCCCCAGGAGGGGACGTGCAGGAGGCAGCCGATCCATGATTCTCTCTCATCATTGATGTTTCAATCTCTCTCTCCCTCTCCCTTCCTCTCTGAAATCAATAAAAATATATTTAAAACAATCAAAATAAAACAAACTATATGGTTAATTGTTTAAGTTATAAGAAATCATCATAAAGTTCCAAAATGGGGGCTATGTATATAATAAGAGCATAAAATATCTCTACAGGGAGACAAAATGATAGTAATGTGGCCTTGGGGAGAAATGGAGGAGTGGGTGTTAGAGGTGGGAGACAGGTTTACTTTCTATTCATACTGCGCATTCCTCTTTAACATGTAAAATTAAAAATTAAAAATATACAACTGCTGCAATATCAAAATAAAAGGCATTAGATGAGGCTTTGGAAAATTAAAACCAAAAAATACTCTGTAAAAAACTTCCATTGATTTTTCTTAAAGGAACTGCCATATTGTGATATTTCCAATAAGCAAATAATTTTGTTTTTACATGAAGATGCTGTTCGTTCATGCTGAGATATCTAAGCCATCATACCAATTCTAGCACAGAGATGGCTGGTAACAATCCTATATAATAAAAGGCTAATATGCAAATCGACTGAACGGTAGAATGACCGGTCACTACGATGCACACTGACCACCAGGGGGCAGGCGCTCAGTGCAGGAGCTGCTCCCTGGTGGTCAGTGTGCTCCCATAGGGGGAGTGCCGCTCATCTAGAAGCCGGGCTCACAGTTGGTGAGCGCAGCGGCGGTGGCGGGAGCCTCTCCCACCTCCACGGCAGTGCTAAGGATGTCTGACTGTGGACAAGCAGGCCTAAGCTGTCAGTTGGACATCCACCGAGGGCTCCTGGACTGCGAGAGGGCATAGGCCAAACTAGAGGCCCATACACTGGGCCTCTAGTTTGACTTATAATAGTAAAAGCAGAGCACTGGGGAGTGTTGACAGTGGTTAGGATTAGGGTTAGGGTCAGGGTCAGGAAAGGGAGCTTGGCAATGGGATGTGGGGGAGGGAAGAATGGAAAAGAATGTAGAAATGCACACAATTTTGGATATTTGTTTACACATTCATTCAACAAATAAATAAGTGCCTCTCTGTGCCAGTTCCCAGAAGACCACGGATGGGCCGAGGAAGTGTATTTTTGTACCTTTGAAGTGTTTTGCAGTCGCTAGTACCAAACAGTCCTGATGAAGCTCCTCTTTGGACCTGTGGTCCAGGCTTGTGCTCAGGGGAAGCATGGAACGGGCTTTTCGCTTCTTGATTACTAAGGCTTCTGAAAGGTAACAGAAGTACAGGCTGTCTGAAGAACAGCAGATCAGAAACACAAACTGAATGCCCAGTTGTGTGACTGTAACCTACTGGAGGATACCGCTGGGCAAAGAAAGTCCCTACTATTATAAAGAAGCTTTCAAATTACATTAGCTCGAGGTAATATCACAGCACACAAACATGACCCTGTGAACATGTGTGAAGCAGTATCAACTGCAAAACGACACTTCATCAAGTACTAAAAATGTTCTAGAAAGTATGATCCTTCCTGGCTGGTGTGGCTCAGTGAGTTGGAGCATCATCCCGAAAACCAAAAGGTGGTTGGGTTCAATTCCCAGTCACTGCATGCGGAAGGGAGGCATGATCGATGTTTCTCTCTCTCAAATCAATAATCAATCAATCAATAAGCATGACTCAAGATTGAGATATAATCAAAACACAAGTGTTTAAAACTTAAAAGCAACAACTAAAACCCCACACTTCTGAGTTTCCAGCTGCATGGGACATCTGATTGAGGATGTTTTAACGAAGTGTTTTAATTAGTAAATACCAACCTGGCTTGTCTTTAGGTGGTTCCTTTTTCAGTAAAGTGACTTTATTATTAACGATGACTTTTGGCTTTTCCAAGCCTACGGAAAGTGGAGGGCATATAACTGGTTCTCTAGAAACTAGATGAAGAAAAAAAGTTTGGATGAGAACAATGCGGAATCCAGTTCCTTTTGAAAATTAAGAACTATACCAGACTTAACAGTGCATTTTATCTATTACCCAAAATGTGAGACCAAATACTTTGCAAAGGCAGCATGGGTGGTTTCGCTTTCTCAGCTCACACACTGTGTTCCAGAATTTTCTAAGTTTATTGCTTCTAACTTTGACTAATTAATCTAAGGAAAAGTTATAAGCTTCTACCTTCCACAACTTTACACCATAGGCTCAAAAAGTTCCCAAACTTTGCTCAGGTGACAAAGGATATTACATATTTAGATAACAAAGTACTAATTGCATATTTAATTACACAAATAAGGAACAACTTTACTAATAGAAAAGATTCAGGTATGTGATATGGAGTCACAATCCTGAGCCTACCACAACCATGAACTTAAAACCAAACAAGCTGCTGATCTACAGGGGTAAAGGATGTTTCTTGTGCAGTCATTTTGTAATAAAAAGGTATTTTGATGAACCTAAAAAATAAATCCATTACGCTTTTAGTTCTTTATTTACCCAAACCACAGGTCCAACAGCCAAGCCTTGGGATGGAGAGGGTCAGGGATGACTTTGTACCATACATTTTAGCCACTTTAATGCTTTCACATCAAAATACTGTTTTAGAGTTAAACATGATTCACAGCTTCCATTTATATTGTTTGCTATTTAGTCATTCATTTCAACAGGTAACAGGCTCCAGAACTTGAAGGTAAATATATAAAGGAGTTAAAGGGTTAAAATTATATCCCTTGACCTTTCTTCCCGTCAATATCTGTGGAAGACTGCTTTATTAGAAATTAGCGATGGAGCCTAGAAAAGCAGGTTTGTAAGAAATCTGAGAGCTGTCACTATAGTTTAACAGACTGAAAGAACATCATCATCATTCATAAATTTTTTTAGGAAAACACCACCAGGTGGAAACAAGTAGGAAGAGTGAAAGCTTGTAAGTTCCCAGAGCGGTGGTAGCTTCTAGGTCAGACATTTGTATCCGACAGTGGTTTTTCTTTTTTTTTTTTTACTGGTTTCTTTCAATACATGTGGATGACGATGTCAATTGTCAGAACTGTTCTCATGTAAGTTTCTATGTAAATGCTCCCTGGCTCTGCTGTGTCCCACAGGCTTACCTGCTCAAGCTGAGCAGAAGTTACTCTACAGAACTTCGCTATTTCCACCCCAATCATCCACTAAATCCCCTCTAACACTTCAAAGGTGTTTAGAGGCTTAAAGATGCCCTTTGACAAACCTAATGTAATTTCCAAAAGCACCAAAAATACCACCCAAGTTAAGGAGCTGGGAACCAGGTAGGTCAGAGGCAGAGAAGTTTCTGGTCACAACTCTTTGGTCCTAGAGAGCGGGTGACGTGGGACTCGGGCACATACCTACGGAGGCGACACCACAGGGCAACTCTGGCTCCCGGGCTTCCTCTTCTCCCTCCTGCTCGGACACGCTGCCATTCTCAGCAGGCCCCGCACTCTCCCTGATGCTCTCTTCTTCATTCCCATCGTACAGCTCCTGCTTGACAGACACTCGCGAGGTGAGCTTTTTCTTCTTCTTGGGCTTTGGCTTAGGTTGAGAGAGCCTTTTTTTCTCTAATTCAATACTTTTCTTGCCTAGAGGAATAGCAAAAAAAGAAAAAAATATATATATATATATTTATTGCTGGTTAAAAGCACCCTAGAAGATCATCTCCAGACCCTTATTACCCTTTTTGGATAGCATTCTTACCCTCTCCCTTCCTTTATAATGAATGTTTAGTTACATTATCCAAATGTTAACCAAACCCTTTTGGGATGTAATTAAATCAGAAATACTATGGCTAGTTAACCCTGAATACTTCAGTGTGTGTATCCCACAACCGTGGACATTCTCCTCCATCATCACAGCACAACCGCTCAAGCCAGGAAGTTAACACTGATACGCTCCTCCTGTCCACTCCACACATTTCAGTCAGGTTTCACTAGTTTTGCCAAGCATGGCTCTTACAGCAAAAGGCATCCACACTGTACTTGCTTGTTATGGCTCTAGTTTCCTTCAGCTTGGAACAGGCTCGGATTTCTTCTGACTTCAAACGTTTTTTTAAAGGGCTTTTTATTTTTTAAAATATATTTTTATTGATTTCAGAGAGGAAGAGAGAGGGAGAGATAGAAACATCAGTAATGAGAATCATTGATCAGCTACCTCCGTAACACCTCCTCCTGGGGATTGAGCCCAGAACCTGGGCACGTGCCCTGACTGAATTGAAACATGACCTCCAGTATTTAGAAATCAAGACCTGGGTGCCAGGAATACTTGTACTACTTGGGTGCCGTCCTCAGGCTCCCCGGGGCTGCCTTCCTTGCATAGGCTCCAACGCCCTGCCACACGGCTGCAGCTGCCCTGTGTGAATGTCTTCCTCGCTTGCCCCTGATCAACTCAGTTACTGAGAAAGGGAGACAGGGAAGAAGGCAAGCATTTCTGGGCTCCAAGCTCTGACTGACCTTGGGGAGGCCGGGAATGTTCTTGCATGGAAGCGAGCCATTTATACACACAGAAGTCATCTGCCCCTGAGTAGATGCAGTCTGGATCCAAGGGGGACCATGCCACGCAAAGCAGCCGACCTCGATGTCCTCGGAAATTGCATAGAGGCTCTTCCTGGAGGGCATCCCACACCTAAAGCCAAAAATGACATAACAGAATAGGCAATTTCTGGTTATTCTATTATTCTGGGGGGATAAGACAAATAATATTTTAAAGATCTGTGCACACTTATTTCCTCTTGTGATTTGTAGTTTCCTCTTAAGAGTTCAATTTCAGAGAGTGCTATTTCCGGTGGGGGTGATTTTGAGCGAGCTTCTAATGGTGGCCTACGGATTTCACCATCCTGGAGTAGTACTGTATATCTATCTATATAAAACCCTAATATGCAAATCGACTGAATGGCAGAATGACCAGTTGCTATGACATGCACCGACCACCAGGGGGCAGACGCTCAGTGCAGAAGCTTCCCCCAGCCCACAGGCCCTTACCATGCCGCAAGCGGCAGTGCCAGGCCAGCCAAGGCGGGTGCGAGTGGGGGCCCCGATTACCCTGTCAGCCACCCCACAGATCAGCCCTGGGTCTAGGGACCCTACCCATGCATGAATTTCATGCACCAGGCCTCTAGTTATTTATAAAGAGAATTCTAACTCAGGCTACCCTGCACGCATGTGCATACTTGGGGTTCTAACTTCTCACAGGTGATTCTTTTGTCCCCAAGTACCTGGGCAACTGATTAGTGTCCTACCTGCTTTTTTCTTTAAAAATTTATTTGAGAGGAAGGGAGAGGGAGAGAGAAACAGAAACATCAATGATGACAGAGAATCATTGATTGGCTGCCTTCTGCACACCCCCTACTGTCTCATGAGATAGACATCCACCACAGATACTGCCCTCCAGTTCCCAAGGTCTGTTTTGGTTCTGATACCTGAAACTCCTACCTCATAGTTCATACTTGGCAGCTCATCTTTACTTTTTAGAACTTGGAGATTTCGGACTTACCATTTTATTATTAAAAATTGTTTTTCACATCAATTTATAAGTCCATCATACTGACAGTGATAAGTTAGAATGAAATCTTAAAGTCAGAGTTTAGCTAGTTTCTATTAATACTTTCCTTTTCATCTAAGTAAAAAACAACAACCCAATCATAGCCCGACAAGGGCCTGGAATAAAACTAAGATGCCTCCTAGAACTCAGAAAATCCCTCTCTGTGAAAGGTAACAGTGAGGGAAGGGGAACGCACACAACTGGGGAAAAGAGGAAAGCGTTTACGTTAGAGTACGCAGTGAGGAGCCCACTCCCAGAGACGCAACAGTACCTGAGCTGTGCCATCATAGGAAGCAGATACCAGCCTTCCATCATGGTGTGGGCTCCACGCCAGACTGGTAATCTTGGCTGTGTGCCCTGAGAGGGTCCGGTAGGGCTCTGTAATGGTCACTGGAGATTCAGGATTGCTCTCTACAAGGCGAGGGGAAAATGAGGATAAAAAAAGCTACCTCACAGAGAGGAGGATGCAGTGAAACGTGAATGGGATGGGTGTTGTGTGTAAAGTACTCAAACGCTACAGGAAGGTGGTATAAACTGGAACAGTCTTTTTGGAGAGCCACTTGGCAATAACCAGTCTTTAAAAAATCTGGAGAAGCTCTGGCCTCTATGGTTCAGTGGTTAGAGCGTCAGCCTGAGACTGAAGGGTGGCGGGTTCAATCCTTGGCCCCAGTTGGAAAGCAACCAATCAATGTGTCTCTCACATCAATGTTTCTCTCTTGCGCGCGCGCTCTCTCTCCCCTCTACCTCCGTCCCTTTTACTTTCTCTAAAAATTAATGGGAAAAATATCCTCCGGTGAGGATTAACAAAACAAAACAAAAAAAACTGGAGAAAACACTCAGCAAACTGATAACATGGATTATTATTGAGGGATGATATTACGGGAGGAACTTTATTTTCTTAGTTACCATATATGTCATATTTGAAATTTTTCTTATTTTAAATAAGATGAATATATTACTTTTGCAAACAGAAAAAAAATAAGAATAACATTTATTTTAATAGTAAAAAGGTATAGAGACTGGAATGGAAAGTAGCTAAACAGAGGATCGCACCCCCAGTATAGAAGAAACCAGTTACCTATGACAGCCTTCAGGTTGTGCACATAAATGACGGCATTGTTGGACCCGGAGGCCATCAGATAGCTCAGCTCTGGCTGGCTGCTGTGCTCATGATGCCAGCTGATGGTATTCACGAGCTTGTGATGCTGCTGGATGGTGCAGATCAGTTTCAAGTTGGGAACCTGAAATATTTCTATTGATCTGAAATAAGAAACACATGAAGACATGGAAGATGGATAAGTTTACAGTTAACGCAAACAGGCATCTCCTTCACTCCCTCAGTCAAGGAAAGGTGAAGTGGAATAGGATAACCCTACCTATCACTCTCTTAGAACCAGGGGCAAAAGGTTGTCTCTCAAACAAGTATTTCAGCTTTAAAAAAATCCCCAAACTTTGAAAAGTGTTTATCAGGCTCTTGTAATAGACAGTGCTAGAGAGAAGCTGACGGAAGAAGGAATGAGCCAGTGGATGAATTAGGATTATGTTACTCTGAACAGCGTGGAAAGGGCACGGTGAGACCTAAGGAGGACTTATGCCTGGGCTTCATTTTAAAAACTGACGGGGAATTTAGGCAGTTCAGTGCAGGAGATGAGCATTTTGTAAAGCATCAAACAGCCAAACTGAGTAGGCAAACACTCCTTGGAATAAAAATATCCAATTTATTTTGTAATTTTCAAAGATGCAGAGAGCTCCTGGATCATTCACAGACATCAAGGATAAATCAGAATATCAAATACAACTGGGCTTCCCCAGCTAACATTACAGATGGCATCAGCCAGCTTGCAATCAAATATATGTGCAGTTACAAAGTGGTGTTTTTTTTAAAGAAACAAACACATACCCGTCTTCATTGCCAAGAGCCATGATTTTGCCATCTGCTTTCCAGCTGATCTCTGTGTGTACAGGCAGTTTGTACTAGAAAGCAAAATAAACCAATCTTGACTAAAAATATTGTTCCTCGCCAAAACCGGTTTGGCTCAGTGGATAGAGCGTCGGCCTGCGGACTGGGGGGTCCCAGGTTCGATTCCGGTCAAGGGCATGTACCTGGGTTGCGGGCACATTCCCAGTGGGAGATGTGCGGGAGGCGGCTGATCGATGTTTCTCTCCCATCGATGTTTCTGACTCTCTCTCTCTCTCCCTTCCTCTCTGTAAAAAGTCAATAAAATATATTTAAAAAAAAAACAACAAAAAACATTGTTCCTCTCTGCATATAGCTTATAAACCAATGATGACAGCACTAGAGAAAAAATCCCTAGAGTTTAAAAATCTTCTAATTATACAATAGTCATTCTTATAAATAACCTTTATAATAACCAAAGAATTACTAAGAGCAAATGTACAATTTCTTTTTAAAAAAATATATTTTTATTGATTTCAGAGAGGAAGGGAGAGGGAGAGAGAGAAACATCATTGATGAGAGAGAATCATTGATTGGCTACCTCCTGCACGCCCCCCCCCACTGGGGATCAAGCCTGCAACCAGGGCACATGCCCTTGACTGGAATGGAACCCGGGACCCTTCAGTCCGCAGGCTGACTCTCTATCCACTGAGCCAAACCAGCTAGGGCTAATTATAATTTCTTAGTTGGGACAAAAAGAGGCCAGCAAATACTAAATGTCTACAATGTCTAACCTTGTGAATTGAGCTTCATTAAAAACAATTTTATCCCACAATGAAGAATTAAACATATCTGCTGGCTTGGATGACATAGGGGTCATAGTCTCCTTAACAAAAACCATACACCTTGCCCTTGCTTTCTTCTATCCCTTTCGTTTCTTTTCATGTTGGTCGCCAAGGCTGCTGGGTCCTCTTCTTGTCTTTTTAGACCAACTCATACATGCCCACAGCTGCTTTTTTTTTTCTTTTTAAGTATGTTTTTATTAATTTTTTAAAAAATATATTTTATTGATTTTTTATAGAGAGAGAGGAAGGGAGAGGGATAGAGAGTTAGAAACATCGATGAGAGAGAAACATCGATCAGCTGCCTCCTGCACACCCACTACTGGGGATGTGCCTGCAACCCAGGTACATGGCCTTGACTGGAATCGAATCCGGGACCCTTCAGTCCGCAGGGCAATGCCCTATCCACTGAGCCAAACCGGTCAGGGCTTTTGAATTTTTTAGAAGGGAGAGGGATAGAGAGAGAGAGAAACATTGATGAAAAAGGAACATTATTGATCCGCTGCCTCCCACACGCCCCCTACTGGGGATCAAGCCCACAACCCGGGCATGTGCCCTGACTGCGAAGTGAACCAATGACCTCAACCACTGCGCCACACGGGCCAGGCACCCACAGCTTTTTTAGCTACCATAAAGGGATTCTAAATTTCCATCTGCAGCCCAAACTCCTTGTATGAGTTTCTGATCCATACATTCAGCTGCTACAAAATCCAAAGCTCACTGGGAACAGGGATCTGGTCTCTATAATCATTGTTGAATGTTAATGTGCAGATAATATACAGAGACAATGGAGGAATGTAGTCAATAAAAATAATTCAGTTTATGATTAAATGTTATTTTTATGTTAGCCATATAAGAATAATGAGCAACAATAAAAAATGCTCATTTGAAAGAATAATGAAATCTCAGCATTTATGATTTCACTTCAAAAGATAGTTCTGGCATACAGACATACTGATAAGATATAAAGCAAATGTGATTAAATGCAGGAATCTGGGTCAAAGATAACAGGGAATTACTTTTGCAGCTTTTTAATAAATCTATAATTACTTCATTAAAAAATTAAAAACAAATGACAATTCTATCTTGAGCAAAATACCCCGCAGCCACACGTGGATGCCATCTTACCAAGTTATTTTACCAAGGCCTCACTCTGGAGGAACTGGCTGGCTGGAAAAGAATGCTCTATATCCAAGATCTGAAAGTTTACAATAAATCACCAATGCAACTGAGATAAAACATTTTGTTGTTAAGTTCCTTGCTTTACTCAAGGATAAAGAATTGTAAGATATGTGTGATAACTTATTAATTCACTGAGTTTTTAAAGAACATCTCAGAAGTCTGAGCATAACAGATATCTCTAATAATGGCATTTATTATGTAAGATGGAAAATAAAGATACAGAGATCAAGAGAAGACTTTAAACCACAAGAACTTACTTTGACTGAATTGGTGTCCCTGATGAGTCTGTTGATGTCGAAAGCCTCTCCACTGAGCTTCCAGGGGCTATGCTGTAGGACAAGCCCCTCCCCGCCACAGCTGTATAAGGTGAGGGAGGGTCTGTCTCCTTCTCCTCCTATGTGAGACAAGAAAGCTTACCAGTTTTGCATTCCACCAGCCAAAGCACCACCGTGTCATACTATCAATTGTTTAATACACTGTAATAAAGCCACAGTTCTTTGCATCTGAACCTAGTTGGTGGGAGTAAAAGTAACAACGGTATACTAATAAGTCTACATTACTATCTATAATGTAACATATTTGTTTTAAGCATTCTTCTGTCATTCAAAATAGTATGGGGTGCCAAAACTGGAATCAGAAAATATGTTCTCAAAGTTTTTGAATTTTTATGTTTTCTTTCAGAAATAAGTACTCTCCTCTTTGGGCATTTAAATATATGGAGCTGCAGGAATGTCTATGACTAACTATAAGGAGCAAACTTCCTCAGTGTTACAGCAATCCTCTTGTTGATTTTTAAGAAGCAAACAGTAGTTGTGATGGCTTTCTGTAAGGGCAAGTTTTACTCTCACCACTGTTGAAACTCTGCCTGACACAAATCAAGGATCCAGTAAACATTTGTTAAATGAATGGATGAAAGATGATTGCAATGCTGTTTGAGTTCTGATGATTTACACCATCCTCTCTATGTAATGCAGTTACTATGGAAATTTACAGATGTTTCATTATAGAAGAGTAAGAAAACCAAAGATGTTGCTGAACACACTCATTTTGAAAGATATTCTGAAGGAACTATCACTTTAGGAATAAGAAAGAGAAAGACAAGGCTGAGGAAAAGCCTAGAAGAGGAAAAGCGTCAGAATACAATGAAAGGCAAAAGGAGGTCACTTGAGAATCTGTTTGCTTTAGAGTTTAGGGAAGCTTGTTCTGGGTGAATGGTTTCTGACCTTTCACCCAGCACGTCTGCCCTCACAGACCCCTGGCTACATAGCAGCCAGCATAAGCAGTCACTGCCCTGGAATATTTAGGACTCTTGAATATCCTAGGGTTAAACTGTAAGAAAGAGAATATTCTTGCATTTGTAAGAAAATGGCTCCGACACTTACCAAGTGACAGGGAAGGTATTGGTGGCCCCCAGGCTAAACTATACACAGTCTTCTTATGGTATGTGCTGGAAATCTGTGGAGGCCTAAGAGAAGGGGGATTACAAACAGAAAGATTTAAACAAAACGGCATAGTGGAAATAAAACACCTTTTCCTTGTAAAAGGTTCCTATTATAAACTTACTTGCTGACATTAGAGAAAAACAATTTAACAGTACCCTTCTCCAAATAGCTGATTTGTAAAGAAGCAAATACTTAAATGACATACCATGTAATGATATCTACTAACAAAATCAGTAAAGTCTCAAATACACTTTATTTTTTTTTAACATGACTATTTATGTATTTATTTTTTATATATTTTATTGATTTTTTACAGAGAGGAAGGGAGAGAGATAGAGAGCCAGAAACATCGATGAGAGAGAAACATCGATCAGCTGCCTCCTGCACACCTCCTACTGGGGATGTGCCCGCAACCAAGGTACATGCCCTTGACCGGAATCGAACCTGGAATCTTTCAGTCCGCAGGCCGACGCTCTATCCACCGAGCCAAACCGGTTACGGCTCAAATACACTTTAAACACAGAAAAAATGTTACCTCCCTCTCCCCACCCAACCCGCTCATCTGGTCAGTGTATAAACATTTCCCATCTCTCCCTCTGAGTTGCCTACTTTACTTAAATGTCAAACATGTTAATATTACTGTAGTTATGTAGCAGTGTAAAGGCTATCCCAGTGAGAGGCAGACAGAACTAGATAGAAAATGCAAACTGCTTAGCACAGAACTAAAGCTACTGCTAAGCATGCAAATGGCTCCACCTCATAGTCAAGTAAAAGACTAAATGTAGTTTTAGGTTTACCCTGTTTTTAATACCACATTCTTAAACTAAGAGAAGATTTTAGATAGACTTTAAAGTTCTTTATTGTTTCTTTTTAAAAGAAACCTTGGTCTCAAAAGTGTTTCTTACGGTTCCTGTGGTGGTGAATAATATGTGAGGTGTCAGTCAAAGGCAGGGTGGTTATTACCTTCAGTGTATACTATATTCTTTGTATGACTTTAGAATTCCAAGATTCCGGAACCTATGGCTGAACTAGCTGTTGACTTATTTACTTCCATGTGTCTGACATATTGTTATTATTCTAGACAATAAACGAAAATTGCTTTGGCTAAAGGAAACAGAATAGCAGCTCTGGCTGAATGCCTAAGAAGAATTTGTCCACAGCAACATCCTTCCCCCTAATCATACCTTTTCTAGTGTTATATAGTTTTATTTTCTTAGATGTTTCTTTGAAATAGTTTTTTGAGAATTAAAAATGGGCGGGAGGGGGAATTGGAGCCCTGGCTGGTGTGCCCAGTGGTTAGAGCATCGGCCTGAACACCAGAGGGGTCACAGGTTGGATTCCGCAGGTTCGAGCCCCACCCCCAGTCAGGGTAAGTGCTGAGGGCAGCCAATCGACCTGTCTCTCTCACATCCATGTTTCTCTCTTCTCTCTCTCTCCTCCCCCTCCTCACTATACTGCCCCCGCCCCTCCCACTCTCTCTAAAAATCAATGGAAAAAATATCCTCGCTCTTTGGGTGAGGAAAAAAAAAGGAGAAAAATAGTTAACTACATGTAGATTACACATAAGTACTTAAATAATCGCAAAAAGGTTAGCACCGCAGTATAATAATTCTCAGTTGAAGCAAATAATGTACAACAGAGGTAGGCAAACTTATCTTGCAAAGGGCCAGATAGTGAACATTTTAGGCTTTTTGAGCCATGCTATCTCCGTCACAACTGGTCCACTCTGCTGTGGTACTATGAAAGCAGCTCCAGACAAGATATAAACAAACGAGGATGGCTGGGTTCCAATAAAACTTAATTTAATTTAATTTGTATATGGCTGGACATTAGGTCATACTATAGAACTACTATTTAAAAAATCGAGGGAAAAGGAAATACTTTATATTCCCACAAGTCAGAACCACCATAACCTGAACTTAAAAGAGAGAGAGGAAGGGAAAGGGAGAGAAAGGAGAAACATCAATTGGTTGCCTCTAGTATACACCCCGACAGGGGACCGAACCAGCAACTTGGGCACGTGCCCTGAGTGGGAATCGCACAGGTGACCTTTTCGTGCACAGGACGATGCTCAACCCACTGAAGCACACTGGCCAGAGCTGAAAAATACATTTTTAAAATTAAACCTCGAGTTTTAAGCCTCAGTTTCAGAGCCACACACTCTCACACACACACACTCTCTCTTAATATAAAATAGTATATAGTTAAGATTGTTCTTATTATAATGGCAAATTCTGAAAACTGTAACAAATAATAGTCATTGAAGAGTCAAATGGTCATATTCCTAATCAGGAAGAAGTTCAGAACCAGACTCCTAAAGATGCTTCCAGGCCAGTTTTGATGCATGTCCGGGTTTCTGAACTCAAACTCCATCGGCAAAGAATCATCTCTTTCTCTTACTTGTTGGAGTAGGTGTCATACAATCCCACTTTTCCGTCATCAGTTCCAAAAGCTAAGCAGCCTTCCTTGGTTGGGTGCCAGCACAGCTACAAAAAATAACATGAGGAAAGAGACAGACTGTAATGGGGATTCTCAGATTATCCTTCAGGCGTTTAAATGGAAAACGTTCTTGCTCTTGGTGTCTTCTAATTTTACAAACTCTCGTTATTTAAAAGAGAAACAAAGAAGTATTAAAAACAAAGTGAGAATTACCGGTAATGTCACCCCCAAAACACCCCATTGCCAGTATTGAACTTTTTGGTGAATAATCTTACAATATATAAAATTGAAAAAAACAAAAATAGATTCAAACATATAAATGATGTACATGATACACTGTTGAGTGGGGATAAAAATGCTAGAACAATTTAGAAAATATGATCCTAATATTAAAATTTTGAAAGACACATCACAAATTGTCAACAGTAGTTCAATGGATCATGGAAATGGGTGAATGGAGTGGAGAAACATTTATTGCTTTTAGACTAAATGGCCACAACAGAGGTCTCACTTTAGAAAAAAACAAAAAAATTTATACATGTGGTTTTATAATGTGCTTTCTGTGTTTTGTCATTTGCATTCTTCGTGAGTTATTACCATCTTTTCACATAAAATAAAGATCTGCATTGTTATTTCTAATAGTTTGATACCATTCCATGTGGTTATAATAATTATCTTCCATGAATGCACATCCAGATTATTTCTAATTTCTTACTATTAGAAAACATGGTAACTTGAACAAAGCTTTAACTTTAAATCCTAAATTTGGAGATAATGGGTTTGTTTGGAGAGAATCCTTCACTTTCCCCAGTTGCAAACTCTATTGAAAATACCCTTGAACAACCTGTGATTCTCAACAGAATTCATTTAAATGAAAAGGTATTCTCTAAAAGAGAATTACTGACTTGAAAATAAGTTCACAGTAAGCTCAAAGAGAGCATCCGTACCGCTGTAACCTTGGACTTGACACCCTGCCAGAAATTTTTCACATCATAGTTGTTCTTTATGGAGATTGTATTCCATACACGGATCATGCCATCTCCAACGCCTATGGCCAAACAGCCTGTGTCCACAGGAGAGAAAGCCAGGCTGTAGGCAAAGCCACCAAGGGAAGGCAGGGTCCAGCAGCACTCCAGGGTGGCCATGTCCCAGCATTTTACCTGAAAAGATGAAGAGTTAAGGCCTAAATATAAAAAAGATCAGAGAAACAAGAAAAGGAATCAACATTTCAAATAGGATGGGTTTAGAGAGTAAACAAAATAGTGTAATTTAACTATTCTAATAGGAATTGGAAAAAGCATGCCTTAGAAAACACACACCCAAAAAACCAATAATAAATTGTAGAGCTCAGAGGGATCTTAGCATACACTTATTCCCAGAGATGTCACGTGAATTCTGAGCCATACAATTAATAAACCAGAACAGGCCTGCCACTTACAAGGTCAGTGGCCTTTCTACTCTATTGTATTAGCACATCAGTGATTTGCTCATTTGGCAAACTCTAAGCCAGGGGTCCTCAAACTACGGCCTGCGGGCCACATGCAAATACAAATATTGTATTTGTTCCCGTTTGTTTTTTTACTTCAAAATAAGATATGTGCAGTGTGCATAGGAATTTGTTCATAGTTTTTTTTTAAACTATAGTCCGGCCCTCCAACAGTCTGAGGGACAGTGAACTGGCCCGTTTAAAAAGTTTGAGGACCCCTGCTCTAAGCAATAAAGATGGTCTCAAGATACTGGAAAAAAATCAGTGTCATCTCAAAAAGCAAAATATCAGTATCATACCAATGGGAAGAGCAGTGCTAAGGTTTTAACTGTAACTTGTGTAACAGAGGGACTTGGGAGAAAAAGTTTATCAAATGAGCCTAGCTTAACGGCAAAAGAGTAAGGCCATAGCCTCTTAAAGCCAATTCTCCCTTAGAGAGATTTCACCAAGAGCAGATGATTCTGCTACCGAACTATAGACAAGGATATAATAAAGCCAAAGCACAATGATCTCACATATCCTTCCCTGGACACATCTACTCTTCTTTATCACATCTGCTTCAACAAAAAGGCATCTTGGTGGTTCCTCCCCTGCCCCTACCTCTCTGCTGTTACTGTATTTAGTGCCAATCGGTAACAGTAACTGAAATAGGAACTGGAGGTAAGGTGGGGTATGAATGGAACTGACGGCTGGTTTGAAAAAGCCCTCTAATCCCACGTAAGCCATAAATCACCGCTTTTCCATGCTGAACACAGGAATAAGCTGTCCTTACATCTCTGTCCATCGATGTGGAAAGCAGCAGCTGTTTGTCATCCTCAGTTTGCAAGGGACATAAATTAAACACAATTCTTGAATGATTCTGCCCTTCTGCTGAGGCACTAAAGAGGGTATATTTCCGTCTCCAAGACTGAGTGAGATCCCACAGCAGCAGTTCACCTCTGCGAAGGAAGGACAGGCATTAGTTCTCTTTCACAAGCCCTTTGAAAAGAAGAGATTCTGGGCCAGAGTGTGGGCCCAGTTGCAAAATAATTTCTATTCATTGTTCCTATAAGTAGAGAACAACCGTGAAGTATGCACAGGATATCTCTGGAAGCACACGCAAAAACAAGGAGTCAGTCCTACGGGGAGAGGAACCAAGTAGCTGGAGGAATCAGAGGCAGAACGGTACTTTATCATAGCTTTCCTTCTTTCCGGACCATAGGGCTATACTGGGCTACCTTTTGAACAGATTTTCCTAACAGCTTTAATTAGGAAATGCCAAAGGCGTTAAGATATACTATCTCTTTTTTGGGTCAGTGAGGGTGGCAGAGGGTAGGGCCATGACTAATGTTTTGGTGAGATTTCTATATGCTTTACCTGTATTATTTCATTTAAAAGCAGGGCCTTTTCTGTTAAATTCACTTTATTATCTCAAGCAACTAAAAGCTGGTACTCAGATTTTGTTTACTGAGTGGCTCTAATCATCCTACGAGATAGGAGATGCCATAACCTCCTCTTTTTATGTGAAGTAATTGAAGCTCAGAAAAGTGAAGGGTCTTGCTCATGAATACGCAGCAGGTAAGTCATGGACTGATTCTGAAATTCAATTCTGCCTGGCTTCAGAGTCCATTCTTACCCACCAGGCTATACTTATTTGATCTTTTCACAACTCTCTTATTACACAACACAGATATCGATCCCATGATTTTTCCAATACAAATGGCCTATCATAATATAAGCCTCAGCCACTGCTTTTTCCATCTGCAAGTCCAGGAATTCCTGAGGCTAGAGAAGAAAACAAAACATGACAAAGGGCACGACCAGGAAAAAGACTTACCCAAAACAGCTAGATACCAGCTGTGTTGGCTGATCCCTGGGCCAATGGAGTGTCAACCAAAGGCGCTCCTTAACAGTTGGGTCTACCCCTCCTCTTCTCTTCAGAAAGGGCAATTTCAAAGTCATCACACCTGCAGATGAGCATAAAGTCATTAGCAGCTCACAATGCAGTAACCCCCTCTATCTGCGGCTTCAGTAACCTGTGGGCAGCCATGGTCCAAAAACATTAAACGGAAAATTCCAGAAATAACAATTCCTGTTTTAAATCGCACACTGTTCTGAGTAGTGTGATGAAATCTTGTGCTGCCCTGCCCTGAACACGAATCATCCCTTTGTCCAATGTATCCATGTCGTATGTGCTTCCCATCCGTTAGTCACTTAGCAGGTGATCAGACAGACTACTGTGGTCTCACAGTGCTTGTGTTCAGGTAATCCATTTTACTTAATAATGGCCTCAAAGTCATTCACATACTTATTACAGTATGTCATAATAATTGTTATACTTAATTATTATTATTTTAAATCTCTTATTGTGCCTAATTTATAAATTAAACTTTATTACAGGTATGTATGAATAGGAAAAAACGTTAAGTCTATATAGGATTCGGTGCTATCTGAGGTTTCAGGCATCCCGTGGAGCTCCTGGGACGTATTCCTCTCAGATAAGAGGGAAGTACTGTATGTTTGTGGTTTAGAAGTTTGTTAGTTTGGTTACTTAGGATTCAGACCTCATTTTCTCCTGGTAACACTATTATGCTTAGTGGTTAATACTAGTCCAGCTAATTTAAGTCAAAGCTTTTACAGGCCGAGGAAGTGAGTTTCCAACTAGAACTGAGCACCCAGGTGGTAGCACAATCTGATTCTCCAAAGTTGGCAGGACAGAGGGTGGGGTTCCTTCTCCTAGCTGTGAAGAAATCCAACGAAGGGGACAAAGCTGGCATTGACATGTGACAGGGAAGTCCCTCCACCCCTGGATGCTACTAACCGGTGGTTCTTAATTTCTACGGAGTATCAGAACCACTGGTGGAATTTCTAAAATTCATAAGTCGGGGCCCAACCACAAGAGATTCTTTTTTTTTTTTTAACCCCAAGAGATTCTGATTCAGAAAAATTGAAGACAGTTGTCCCTAAGTGTATTATTTATTTTTTTATTCCTCAGCATCATTAAAGTTTAGAAGTTACCCTTTTGGATGGATTCTTAGCCTGATGTTATCCCTACTTGGGAGAATCAGCCAAAGTATGTCCAAAAGCCATCCACAAATCCTAAAACATTCTGTTTCCCCAAATTATGCGAATAGCTACCACTGACTAAGCCCTAACTATGCTACTTGCTTTACATGCACAAATGCATTTGGACAGATGATAAAACTTCTATGGTTTAAGTAGAGAAAATAGACTGCTATAAAGTGAAAGGTTTGTGTTTACTATACAGGTAACATCCACTCTGCCTGGATCTTCTCTCAATCTTACGGTAAAAGTTCTGCTCAAAGAAATGCTTAGGAAAGCTGAATGACTGAGCTTCTACATTTAAATATGCATGTCTCTAGTGGGTGTATATTATTTATTCTGCATCTGTGCATTGAAAGTTCTTACTCTAGCCCTAGCTGATTTGGCTCAGTGGATAGAGCATCAGCCTACGGACTAAAGGGTCCCAGGTTCGATTCCTGTCAAGGGCACTTGCCCAGGTTGTGGGCTCGACCCCCAGTATGGGGCATGTAGGAGGCAGTTAATCAATGATTCTTTCTCATCATTGGTATTTCTATCTTTCCCTCTCCCTTCCTCTCTGAAATAAATAAAAATATGTATTATTTTAAAAAGTTCTAACTCTAGTGATCTTTTCCATTCCTCTGATCAAGGCCTTGCCAAGTTCCAATATTCCCAGCCTCAGCAAACATCTTATCCCCCATGCCACAGAACGACCCTTCTATGAATGTAACAGAAACCCTCACCTCCAGCACCAAAACCAGATGTTAGGAGCACAGAGTTCTAGTCTAGGCTAGGTTGGGAAACAACTTTCTGCATAGAAAAGTAAAGGAACCGCGTTTGACAGATGACATACTCTCAGTACAAGGCAGAATAAACAACTTATGCCTCTCCTGGCCCAATCTAGGTTATATCGCAAAAGAAATGATCAAACATCGATCTTACCTCGACCTCGAGAGCAGCTCCAGATTCGAATGGTCTGATCTTTGCTTCCAGTGGCTAAGTAGCAGCCTTTTGTTACTGGAGTTTGTGCTATAACTCTCCCATTAGGAAGTTCAGGTTCTTCTAGGATAGAGATGGTAATTTTGTTACACGAAACAGGCACTTATCTCAAAGAAAAAATAGTTTGCAAGGGTTCCAGGATCTTAGCTATCAGCTTTCATATATCTGATCTGCAAAAGTCACATTTTAAATATAATTCAAATGATACAATTCTACACATTGTGTTCCTTAGCTCTAAAGAATACAGAACCCTTCCTTAAATGACGGCTACCTGAATTTTCCTCTTGATTTATGGGTAAACAGTCTTCACCAGGCAGAGGACACCAGGCTATGGAGTGGATCTCATCATCATGGCCCCGAAGCCTGTGAATAACTTCTCCTTTCTTGCTGATGTCAATTATAACCACTATGCCATCCTTGTAGCTGAAAAACAAGTTGGAAAACATTTTTTTTTCGAGTAAAATTTTGCCTTAGGAGTTATTGTGCATTTTTAAAAGTTAAGTGCATTGGGAGTTGGGGAGAAGAAGACAAGAAACGATTAACTTTGTCCTTTTTCTAAAGTGTTCATTTCATGCTTCCTGATTTTTCAAATCCTCCTCCATGATCAATCTTGTAATAGTAATAGTGCACGTTACCTCGCACAAAGCTCAAACGGAAGTGTGCTTACGTTCCAAGTTCTTTTAGGGGCCCAGCAGTTCCTCTAATTACACTAAAAAAACTCCTTCTTTATACCAGCAATCCTGCTTTTCCAACTAGAAATTTAACAAAAGCTGCAGAACTCTTAATTCTAGATCTGGGTATTCCAAGGCTCTATCATTCAGTGAGTTCAAAAGAGGCTGAGAAATTCTAACAGCTTATTTTTTTTAAGTGGGAAAGTATTTCAGACACAAAGTATCTACCACTCAGACTAAGAAAAAAACAATTATCAATACAGTTGAAGTCCTCTGAAGTCCTCACCCAAACTCTGTCCCTCTCTTCCCTAGAGGGAAATTGCTATTTGTGAATTTTGTGTTACATTATTCCTAGCCTTTCTTTATTTACATTCCTAAATAAAATACAGAATTATTTTATATACTAGAGGCCTGGTGCACGAATTTGTGCATGGGTGGGTCCCTCAGCCCCAGCAGGCCGTGGGGGGGTGGGGAGGAAGGCGGGCGGGACTGGCTGTGGGAGCGTACTGGGGTAGATGCTCAACACAGGAGCTGCCTCCTGGTGGTCAGTGCACATCATAGCAACTGGTCATTTAGGCTTTTATATATGTAGATTTTAAAACTTCATATAAATATCATGTGGTCTCTTTATGCAGCTTGCTTCCTTAACTCATTCTATTCATGAGTCAGCCATGATGGCACATGTGACTGTTCCTGGCCAGCCATTTATACTGTTGTGTAGTCCTCCATCATCTGAATATACCTCAACTTTTTTATTCCTTTTCCTTTTGAAGGGCTTAAATTTTTAGCTATTACAAACAAAAAATGCTGCCATTAATGTTCTTATACAAACCTAAGACAATATCTGGTTTGATGCCTAGTAATGAAACTGTCAGGATGTAAGATCTGCACCTCTTTGCTTTACTAAGAAATGCAAAGCTGCTCTCCAAAGTGTGTGCACCTATTTGCATTTCCTACCTAACAGATACTTCTACAGGGAAAAATACCAGTGACAGCTTTATTTCCTTAGTTTTCTCCTTTTATAAAATTTTCCCTCATTACAGCTTTATTAAAAAATGCAATCATAGAATATGTCAATCTTCAAAGAATATGGACTTTGAAACCACCAAGTTCTGTAACCTAATAGTCAGGCGATCAAGCTCTCAAGAAATAATCACCATTTTGAAGGTCCTTGGAAAACAATCATTCTCATTCAATCCTGTGTCTGACTGTACCTGACTCTTCTCTTCTTGTGAATTCCAGCTCATCTTTCAAGATCAGTGTGGTTTAACCTTCTCTGACCCCTGCCTACCACCCTTTCTGCTCCCTCTCTAGTGCCCCCCACTGCACAGAGACTGCCGATCCACAGACCCCTTCCATTTTCACTGTTATTCACTCCTTTAAAAACCCTTATCTTCTTGTCCCTCTCTCTCAGGGGTATTTACTCCACAAAACCTCAAACCTGGTTGAATACAACCATCTTCTTTCTTAACCAGTGTGAATAGTTTAAAGTCATGACCATGATCCTTAGCTTGGCACTCAACAGGGACTTCCTATTCTCTGAGATGACTTTTCATACCTTCTTCCTGCATCCAGTCCCATCCCCACCGTGAACTTGACTCCATCTCCTCTCTGACTTACGCCTCACTGAGAAAATCAGAAGCCATCAGAATGAAGCACCCGCCCCTTTCAACAGATCTACAAACCTACCCGCACTATTTCCATGGTCTCCGCTGCTCTTTCTACTTGTGACCAATACAGATACAACAGTACTTACCAATGGCTACGTCTTATCACGGTTCACCCCTGCAACAAGCTCTCCCTCTTCTGCCTCGTTTTCATCGGCATAAAAATACGCCCTTTCTATCTTCTGTCTAATACTCCCTCGACCCCCGGATACCTCTTGGCTTCATGTCTGTGCACATTTTTGGGAAACAAACTGTGGCAACGTGTCTCCATGTATACTTTACTACCTTATATGCCCCTCCCCCGCCTCCTGAATCCTCTCCAGCCAGACTTTCTAGTGCTTATCCAGTCTTCAAATCAGAGTGAATGGACATCTTTGGGAGAGAAGTAAATAGAGAGGTGAGGGAAGGGGAAGCCCACTCAGGCAGCTCGTGTGAAACCACCTTGGTGACCAATAAGGAGACAGATCCCAAATGCCAGGTCACTTTCCCAACCTAGAGGGAGAGCTGAGAACCAGAGAGACAGAGCTGAGCCATTTGATTCTCTGGGAGTAAATGTTACATCCAAGGGCAAGTAAAGACAGAGAAAAAAGTGAAGATGTGAAGAATGAGGGAAGGAAGCTATCCTAGAAACCGAGGAATTAACAACAGAGAGTGGAAGAGATTGTAGGACCTGGAGGTCACAGGACTAAAGGACGCCAAGGGGTCAGGGGAAGTGGTTAACACCTATAAATGGTTTCCTTTGAGGAGTAAAGGGACAGGAGAGGGGAAAGCAAATGCAATAAATGAGCATAAGCACAGATAAATGATCAATACAGATAGAACACTACTTACCCAATGGCTACTAAGTCTTCATGATGAGGTGAGCAAGTAAGGCAGAAAATGGTCCTGGGCTCTACAAAGAGGTGCTGGCTGTCATTTCTGTTAAGCCAGTAACAGAAAACCACTCCTTTTTCATCTCCAGATACTATTAGGTCCTTTACCCGAGGAGACCAATGCAATGCTGATATTGTATGCTTTAAAACAAAACAAATATATTTGCTTCTCACTTGTCAATGCTGAATTTTCACTTAGTTTTTAACCAGTATGAGGCACATTATAGGTACCTAATAAATACTATAGGTACCTAATAAATACCACTTGTGTAGCAAGACTATGCTAACCAAATGGTAGGAGAATTTAGGCTATTGAGGATCAAAGAACCATTTGAAATAATTTCTTTAACAGCTTAATGCAGAGTTCTTACTGAGTTACTAAGTAAGTTAACTGTGTTCCTTTCCAACATTCTCTCAAAAGACAGGTAAATCAAGTTTCATTTACTGACTTATAGTTTATATCAGCAGCCTAAGCAGACAGTAAATACTTTAGATTTTGTGGGCCACATTTTCTCTGACGCAACTATTCCACTCTGCGAATGTAGCATGCAGGCAGCCAATACTGAAGCTGTGAACAATCCTTAAATGAACGACTGGCTGCATTACAGTAAAACAATTTGCAAATATAGGCTGCATTGTAGTTTGCTGACCTTCGGTTTGTAAGTCTTGCCTTCCAAAAATGTCTCTTACAACACAGAGCTCCTTATTTACTTTATGAATACAACTGTAAAAGTTAACTTGCACAAACGAGCTAGCAAAACTATACTTGAAACAAAAGAACGCTTGGCACAGATACGTGACAGTCTGAGAAACCAGTAAGCCGTGGTACCTGATGGAGTGCATGTTCTGCCACAACTGCTTTTGTCTCCACGTCCCAGATTTTCAAAGTCCCATCATCAGAGCTGGTGGCACAAAGGTTGTATTGACCCGGATGATGAGAAAACGTGAAGCCGGAGACTCTCTCGGTGTGTCCCACCAGCTCCCCTATGACTTCAAGCAAAACCAGACTCCGGGTTAAAGGGCTACCTAAGATTTCTGGCTGAATCAGGCTGTTGTTAGATGCTGAGTGGGATCGCACCTGTTCCATGACATAACAAAAATATCCGGGGACTCACAGTCAAAAACTCCCAAGTGCGGGGGTACTGGCTCTGTCACGTGACTTTAGACAAGTCATTTTATTTCCTGGGGCCTCAGTCCTCTCAACTGTAAAAGGCTGTTGATATTCCCTGATGTGCCTAGTTCACAGGCCGAGGAGCAGCCCAAATGAAGAATGGGAGCCCTAGCTGGTTTGGCTCAGTGGATAGAGCGTTGGCCTGTGGATTGGAGGGTCCTGGGTTTGATTCTGGTCAAGGGCACGCACCTTGGTTGCAGGCTCCTGGCCTTGGTCAGGGGCATGTGGGAGGCAACCAATCAATGTATCTCTCTCACATCGGTGTTTCTCTCTCTCTCTCTCTCCCTTCCACTCTCCCTAAAAAATCAATGGAAAAAATGTCCTTGGGTGAGGATTTAAAAATAAAATAATAAAAAAATCATTTTAAAAAAATGGGATTCTTACTTAGATCTGGCCAGAGATCGTTTGGAGTAGAATAGCTGGCATGCCATATCCCAAGGTATAGTCAAGACCTAGTTTGGAGCCTAACAGCACCTGGCTCCATGCGTTCATCTCACAGAAATGAGTATCATATTTGTAGGATCTTGCTTAGGGCCTGGAGCTGAAGGCAACCCCAACCCCAAGAAGGCTCCTAAGGGATCCACGTGCAATGGGTCGGGGACGGGGGAGGCCATAGATGTTAAAAATTCCTGGGTCTGGACAGAGATAACTTCCTGGGGAAGCGAGCAGTCCCTCGTGAGGGCGCCGGGAGGCGGGACCGCTCATCCACAGCGCAGTGTAGCTCAGTCTTGGAGATCGGGACGCGACTCCGTTTAGGGGCTGTGAGCAGACGCTTCTCCCTGCCGGGGCCTCAGTTTCCCCTTCTGTAGAAGGGGGTGGCTGAAGGCGCATACTCGGCGCCTCCAGGGAACGCTAGACGTGCAGGAAAGGTGGGGGCAGGGGCAGAGAGTTACCTCGAAATGGGGGCGTCCCAGGGATCGCGCCTGCGCCCGGGCCCACGCGGACAAGGAAGACGGAGGTCCGCGCCGCGAACCCGAAGAGGCCCCCGGGGACCGCATCGCTGCAGCGGGCGCAGTACCAGTTGGGGGAGGGCGGCAGCGTGCGCGGCTCCTGGCCCATGATCACGAGCCACCGGGGAGGAGGTAAGAAGCCACTGGGACAAACCGTTCGCAGCCCCACGCCGTGGCCGGGAAGGGGGCGGGGCCAGCTCGGAGCCCCGCCTCCCGGGCCGGCTGCTGCTACGGCGCGCGCCGAGGCCCAGGCCGCACCGCGCGCTCGCTGCCGCCGCCGCCGCCGCGGGGTCTGTCGCTGCCTGAGCCCAGCCCCGGGGTTAGGCTTTCTCGCTTCCTACAGTCGAGGTACATAATTAACGGGTTAGACCAGTGGCGACATCTTCCCGCTCCGCCGGTTTAACGCCGCCCCAAGGAATTTTTGAACGCTTCCTGCCAGGGCACTTCGCTAGCTCTGGAGATGCTTTTTAAAGCAGAGGTTTTCCACTGGTGTGCCGCCGAGACAGCAAGAATTTTTAAAACACGCAATACCTGGCTACTTAGTGAGGGGCATTGACCCCGTTTCCCTTAGATTGTCAAATAAAAAAATAAGGACAGCCAACACAACAATAGCGGCTCGGTATGAATGAATCAAAATTATGCCCCCCCCCTTTTTTGTTTTGCTCAGATTGGCAAAAAAATACATTTTTTGGTGTGCCACAGGATTTTAGTAATTAGTTTATGTGTACCATGAGACGAAAAGGTTGAAAGATAGCTACAAGGATATATCCAAAGATATCTAACAAATAGATAAATGTTCCAATCAGAACTCAAAAAAAAAAAAAAAAAGAGTTTGTGCTCTTGGGTGGAAATTCTGGCTTCGGGTTCTTGGTAAGTCAGGGAGAAGAAGAGTAGAGTGACTCCATTTGACTGAGTGCCAGCTCCGTGAAACTATGTGCTAAGTGCTGCGGAGGAAAAGAATGGAAGTTTCCTTCCAACGCAAACGGGCAGGTGCTCACACTGCTGCACTACACTCTCCTGCTCCGGTATTGCTTGCATTGGGTAGCTGGCACTCCCGTATGTAGCAAACGAAACCCGAGATATCTATCTTAACACAGGCAAAACGCATATCTTTGGATATGGGTAGGGGTACTAACTTTGGAGGCATAACGCCTTAGATGGACTACTGGTTTTTGCCAGTTGTTATCTAAGAGACTTTAGCTTATCCTAAGCCTCTTTCTTCATTTGAAGAAGGAAAATGATAATCTATGCCTTGTTGCATTGCTCTGAGGAATACTGAGATTTAGTGAAATGCTCGCTGGACATAGACAGTAGCAAGTGCCCGATGATAATTAACTTCTATCTCTTGTAGGTCAACCTGGAGATTAATAGGGATTAGGACATCATACTTTATATTTGAACTGTTTGTTTTATAAAAGATCTTTCCACGTGATCTCCAGTGGAACTCTTAAAACAAAACTGCTGTAAGGATAATTATTCTATTTCACTGGCTAGAACCCTGAGGCCCACCCAGGTTAGGTGGCTTGTTCGAGGTCTCTGCTCCCCTAATCCTTTCAGACCATTTGTGAGGTGAGGTTTCGTAATTTTTCTGGATCCCGATGAATTTCCGGAAACTGACTACTTTTCGGCTTTTGTTAAGTCATTCATTCCTTAGCAAGGTTGGGCTGATCACGCCTTAAGCGCTGGCAGCGCTGGCAGCGTCTTGGTGGTCTCCATGACAACACCGCAGGTGTAGGTACTGACGGGTTTTCCCCGGGGGGCGGGGGAAGGAAAGCGGAGAATCGCGCATGCGTCCTGTCCAGACGCTGACTGAGCTCGGAGGCTTCCGTAGAGGGGAGGAGCAAGATGGCGGCGGCAGTACTGGACCGTCTGGGTGAGGGTTTTGGTGGTTAAGGGGCGGTAGAAGAGAGAGGAGGTGGGAGTCTGAGTTGACGGCTTGTGTTGCTGTTGCAGGTGCGTTCTGGATGCAGAGTCTGAGGCGGAAGCTGGCCCTGGGGTAAGTGGCCTCGGAGTTGCAGAAGGGCCACGGCCTTACTAGTGCGGGCTCCGTTTTAGGCTCTGGGGCCACCATTCCACCGCCTTATTCGTAGCCCTCGGGGGATCAGAATTAGGATTACCTGCAATGTCTCTTTTCTTTCTTCTTTTTTAAAAAATTGATTTCAGAGAGGAAGGAGGGGGTGGGGGAGAGAGAAACATCAATGATGAGAGAGAATCATTGATCGGCACTGGGGATCGAGCTTGCAATTTAGGCATATGCCCTTGGCGGGAATCGAACCTGGGACCCTTCAATAAACGCTCTACCCACTGAGCCAAACCATCTAGGGCTGCAATGTCTTTTCTGATCTTTCTGAACACGGTCAGACTCTCCCAACCTCACCGCAGCGTCCTTCCTGGTTCCCGCTCCAGTGCCTGCTTACACCTGCAGGGCCCGCGTTGCAGACAGCGCGGCTGACCTCGCCTGGGGTTGTGTTGCTCGCTTTTTATGCATTCTCTCGTTCTCGTACCATCCTGTGTAGTGTACGTCCCCATTTTTCAGACAAGGAATTTAGAGCCCTCCAAAGTAAAAACTTGCCTAAGGTCCCTCAGATATAGGGATTGTAAAATTTCTGATTGTAAAATTTCTGATCAGCCTTTACTTTTGTTTATATAGGCTTTGGAGACAGAAAAGTTGGGTGCAAATCTTTTTAAGTGTGTGATTTGGGGGAAGTTACTTATTTTTCTAAGTTTCAGTTCTCATGCTATAAGAGAAATAGTAGTACTTACCTCATAGATTATTTTATGAGGATTGAGATAATGTATATGAAATGTTTAGGACAGTGCATGTTATATAATAATCCACCCTAAATTTTAACTGCCATTGCTGCTTTTACCATTATAAATGACTAGAGGCCCGGTGCACAAAATTTGTGCACTCTAGGGGGGTCCCTTAGCCCAGCCTGTGCCCTCTCATAGTCCCAGAGCCTTTGGGGGCTGTCAGTTGGACATCCTTAGCACTGCAGCCAGGGGGAGAGGCTCCTTCCACCGCCACTGTGCTGGCCAGCTGTGAGCCCAGCCTCTGGCTGAGCAGTGCTCCCCTGTGGGAGCACACTGACCACCAGGGGAGCAGCTCCTGCGTTGAGCATATGCCCCCTGGTGGTCAGTGTGTGTCATAGCGACAGGCTGTTCTGCCATTCGGTCCATTTGCATATTAACCTTTCATTATATAGGATTACTGATTTCCCGTTTTTTGTTGTTGTTTGTTTTGTTTTGTTTTTTGCTCCATCCTAGGCTCTTGGTTCAAGAGGATGAAGAGGTGGGCTAACAAAGAAAATAGGGGGCACAGCCCTTAGGGTTTGCCTACACTTTGCTTTCTTAGGTTCCTTCTCTCTACTGCAGCCATGCTGATTAACTTACTGTCTTCTGAATATGTTGTGCATACACTTGCCTCTTGGCTTTTTCATGCTGTGCCCTCACTTCCTGTCTTCAACAGTAGTCCTACTTGTTATTTAACCCCCTATTCAAAATGTTTCACCTTCAGAAGCTTTTCTTGGGTCTCACTAAAAATGAAAGGCATTAATTTCTCCTTCCTTTTAGCGTGTGTGCCTTGAGTAGTCACTTCATGTGCATGTGTCTGGCCCTTTAGTAGCTGTGAACCCTGGACAGATAGGGTCAGTTCTTGTTTCTCTTGTAGCTCCAGCATTGGGTCCTGAAAAAAGTAAAGACTTTGTTAATGTTTGTTGATTTAAATTGTCCTGCAGTGATTTATATTGGGAAGATCTGAGCCAAATAACTTAGTTTGGCTTCAGTTTTTTCATCAATGTCATACAAGATGGTTGGAATTTTCTAGATAATCTTGTAAGACTCTTTCCAGTTCTGCAATTATGTAATTCTCTGAATCCCTATTCTGGACTTTCTAATGGGGAAATGATCAGATGAAAACTAAGTGGAAAAGGTATAAATCAGGGGTGGGCAAACTTTTTGACTCGAGGGCCACAATGGGTTCTTTTTTTTTTTTTTTTTTTTTTTAAATATATTTTATTGATTTTTTTCACAGAGGAAGGGAGAGAGATAGAGAGTTAGAAACATCGATGGGAGAGAAACATCGATCAGCCGCCTCCTGCACATCTCCCACTGGGGATGTGCCCGCAACCCAGGTACATGCCCTTGACCGGAATCGAACCTGGGACCCCTCAGTCCGCAGGCCGACGCTCTATCCACTGAGCCAAACCGGTTTCGGCCACAATGGGTTCTTAAACTGAACCGGAGGGCTGGAACAAAAGCATGGATGGAGTGTTTGTGTGAACTAATATAAATTCAAAGTAAACATCATTACATAAAAGGGTGCGGTCTTTTTTTTTTTTTAGTTTGCCCACGGCTGGTATAAATACTGCCCGTGATAACTGTAAAATCTTAGGGATCATCTAATTCAGTGTTTAGGAACTAATTGCATATAGGTGCTAGAAATAAATTAATTAGGAGAAGTGGTTTTTGTAAAATGAGAGAGTGTTAGGGCCTGTGTCAATTTAGAGTGCATTCCTCATCTAAAGGCTTTGAATTGGGCTAAGACCAGATGAAACCTTTCCATAGGCTGTATTTGGTTGCAAACGGACATTTTCCAACCTTTGAATTCCAAGTCTCCCATTTCACTGATGGATGCATTTGAGAAATTTTGTGACCTACTGAAAGTTATACAGTTAATACGTGGCAAGTCTAGGATCTAAACAAAAAATCCTCTGGCTTTAAATAGTGTCCTGTCACACTATGGAGGGACAGAGTGTTGGGCACAGAAAAGGTTTGTCAGGGAAGTTTTTTGGGAAGAGGTGACAAGTTTAAAGTGAAGAGTACATTTTGGTGGTTTAGAAAATATCTCTAAATCTGATTGTCAATTTTCTGATCAGAGTACATTTTGGTGGTTTAGGAAATATCTCTGGTTTTTATTCATCTCTGCTTTCAAGTGTTCTGATTGCATGACCAGCAAGATTTGACAACCACATTGATTTTGTGCTCTCTTAATTAAATCTTACCTTGTGATCTGAGAGATTGTGGTTTCTTGCTTTTTAAGACAATGGTTCTTAATTGGAGTCACAGACCCCTTTGAGAATATGAGGAAAGCCACAAAGCATCTTCCTAGAAAAACACATATTATAGTCATAGTTGTTTGTAATTTAATAGTCCTCAAGCTAGGAATCTGCACTGGGACATCACACCTAAACACAAGCATCTGTTTGTGATGCGTGAGGTGCTGTAATGCTCACTCTGCAATGAGGACACAATCATGACTAGTGCAGTACACAGTAGAGCTTTGCGGCTGTAGTTAGAGGACTTGGTTAGGGGAGGGTTGGTTTTAAGTTGGGAGACTATTTGAGTTTATTTGTTTGCTGATGGGAATGATCCAATAGAGATGAAAACATTGCTGATAGGAAGAGGGAAGAAAGAAATGCCTGAGCAATGTACTTGAATAGTGGGAAGGAATGGGATCTAGGGAGAAGGGATGAGAGTGGTACTAGCTAGGGCCTAGACATTTCATGCATAATAATGAGAGAAGGTATGTGGCTAGGTATATGGATTAGGTGGTGGGAGCTTGTGGAAATTATCTTCCAATTGTTTGCTTTTTCTTAGCTAAATAAGCATTGTTAACAGTTGAGATTGAGAGTGAGAGAGGTGATATGGGAGGCTTGACTAGCAAGAAAAGGTATGATATTTGTTTGTAGGGGCTAGGACAGTGATGGCGAACCTATGACACGTGTGTCAGGTGACACGCAAACTCATTCTTTTGGTTGATTTTTCTTTGTTAAATGGCATTTAAATATATAAAATAAATATCAAAAATATAAATCTTTGTTTTACTATTGTTGCAAATATCAAAAAGTTTCTCTATATGACATGGCACCAGAGTTAAGTTAGGGTTTTTCAAAATGCTGACATGTCGAGCTCAAAAGGTTCATCATCATTGGGCTAGGAGATGAAATGGACAAGGGAAATAAAATAGGAATGCCAGGCAGCCTTCAGGGTCCACTTGGGGTTTATGAATAAAAATGTAAAAATTGATGTTTCTATCTCCCTCTCCCTCTCTGTCTCTGAAATCAATAAAAAAAAATATATTTTTTAAATATAAAATTTAGCCCTAACCGGTTTGCCTCAGTGGATAGAGTGTCGGCCTGCAGACTCAAGGGTCCCAGGTTCGGTTCTGGTCAGGGGCATGTACCTTGGTTGTGGGCATATCCCCAGTAGGGGGTGTGCAGGAGGCAGCTGATGGATGTTTGTCTCTCATCGATGTTTCTAACTCTCTATCCCTCTCCCTTCCTCTCTGTAAAAAATCAATAAAATATATTTTAAAAATATATATATATAAAATTTAGCCTGGCCAGTGTGGCTCAGTTGGTTGGAGCATCGTCTCGTACACTGAAAGACCAAGGTTCAATAACAGGTGAGGACACATACCCAGGTTGCAGGTTCGAGTCCCGGTTGGGGTGTGTATGGGAAGCAGCTGATTGATATTTATCTCTCACATCAATGTTTCTCTCCCTCCTTCCCTCTCCCTTTCTCTCTCTCTCTCTCTAAAATAAATTTTAAAAACCTAAAAGACATATCCTCGGTTGAAGAATGTAAAATTTAAGCATTTAGCTAACCTTGGCTTACATAGAAAATCTGGCTTATTAACCACCCACATATGTATGACATAGTAACAGGAACCTTTTGGAACAGAGAGCTCATGTTCTGCAAGAATTAACTGTTTGTTTGTTTGTTTGTTTGTTTTTGACTGTCACTTTAGCTAATAGTGTCTTTCTACTGCGGGCAGTTTTGCCACCCAGGGGACATTTGTCAATTTCTGGAGACATTTTTGTTTCTTACAACTGAGGCAGGGTTGTTACTGGCATCTGGTGGGTAGAGGTGAGGGATGCTACTGTACATCCTATAAGGCACAGGACAGCCCTCCACAGAAAAAGCCCAAAATGTCAGTAGTGCAGAGGTTGGAAAACTCGGAAAGTTGCTGGAATTTTACTTTTTTCATTGGCTAAGCTGTTTCCTTGTTTGATTGTCCTTGACTTTGACAAAGTAAGATTATATTGAGTTATGAGAATATGCATATCACTTCAGCCCTTTATTTTAGATTTTAAATGAGGCAAGGGGGAGGCAGTTCTTTTATTCAGTCTCAAGTGCAGGATTAACTTAATGTTATCAGAAGTAAATTTGGAACAAAGAATTTTTTCCTTGATGCATATAGAATGATATTATCAAGATTGAGCCTGAGGCCAGTATTATCTTCGCTTGGGACTTGGGTATATCTTGTTCTGAATTTCAAAATGAACTTTGAATAATAAATAGGAAGTATTAGTTCTTTCAATTGTGACTTTGGAAAGTTTCAGAGTCTCTGTCTTATTGGAATTAACTCTTAATTCTAAAGTTTGGCTTTTATCTACTACTCCCCAATGCCTAAAGAATGTGGGTAGACTTTAAAAAGTGATACTTAAATGTAATCCTTGAGTATCGGTAGACAGGAAACACCAGAATCATGAGAGTAAGGAAATGCTTCATGTGCCAGTTTTAGTCTGCCACCTGCTTTCTGCGTGCCTCTGGCATCTCACCTTACTGCGGGCCACCTGTGTGCATGTTGTGTGTACAAGCACTCTGGAGCGTTGGTTCACCTACTTACAGTGAAGTTAACAGGATTTCGGATTCCTAGTAAATGAAAAGCTATTGTTAGTGATGATACTTGAATTTCAAAATGATAAAAGTAGATTCTAGATGTCCTTTACTGGTTAAAAAAAAAAAAAGGTTTAACAGTCCTAGCTGGTGTGGCTCAGTGGTTGAGCACAATCCCATGCACTGAGAGGTCACAGAAGTCACAGGTTCAATTCCCAGTCAGGGTACATGCCTGGGTTTGGGGCTCAGTCCCCAGTGCCCCCCATGCAGGAGGCAGCTGATCTATGTTACTCTCCACATCCATGTTTCTCTCTCTCCCTCTTCCTCTCTCTCTCAAATCAATAGTAAAAACAAGTTAAAGAAAAAAAGATTTAGCTTACTTTGATTCTTTAGAATGCTAACAGTAAACTGGACCTCCAGGCAAACTTAAAATTTAATGTTTGCCCTGGCCGTATAGTTCGGTTGGAGCGTGATCCCGTACACTGAAAAGTTGTTGGTTTGATTTCCAGTCAGGGCATATACCCAGCTTCAGTCCCTGGTCTGGGTGTGTACAGAAGGCAATTGATTGGTGATTCTCTATCACATCGATGTTTCTCTCTCTCTAAAATCAATTTTAAAAAAATGAATGTTTGTTGGAAAACAATAGCAATAACCTATGCCATTGTTTTTAATTCCAGCAACTTCCTTTTCTTGAGTTTGTTTTTTCAAGTGACCCTTCATAGGCTTTCTCACATAAAAAGGTGTTATAAAAGCTTCAATTTTGAATTAGTTTTATTTTCAATTCTACCTTATGATTACATTTTATTTTTTTGATTTAGTGTTATTCTAACAGCTGGCCAGGAGAGGGCACATAAGAACTTTGGATTTAATACACTTCTGAATTAGTACCCAATTTGGAATAATGATTTAATTTGATTACAGTAGTTTTGTTTTTACTTGATAATTCATCTTATGAACCATTTGAGTCCTGAAAGTATTGTAGGTATTCAGAAAACTTTGTCATTATTAATTTATAATGTGTTTAATTTATTTTGGTCATCTTAATGACCAGATGTATATTTACTATGTATATTTGGACTGGAAACAGAATTAAGGTTTGGAGAGACCCTAGAGATGACATAGTCCAATTGCTCTTTTCATAGATAAAGAAAATGAAGCCCAAAGAGGTGACAAACTTCGTGTGCCCATAGTTAATTACAACTTTGTAGAAACATAAACGATATGACTTAAACATGAGAAGATTTGAAAGGGTGTAATATGAAGTTTACAGTTCACGGGATTTATTTTTCAGAGAACAGGAAAGAATTAACTGCTCAGAGGGCCTAATTTAAAATTAATACTAGCTATCAGTGTTTATCATCTCCTTGATACTGTAAGATATGGCACATTAATTACTAATTTACCAACAACCAAGTGAGGTAGTTATTCTTCTCAATCTAAAAATAATACCTACAATTTATTGAGCCCTATGAAGTGTCAGGTTAAGTATTTAACTTACAGTATCTCATTTGAGCTACTGAAGAAGCCTATGAAGTAATTACTATTATTACTCCTTTTCCTGCTGAGAAACCAGAGATCTAGAAAGTTATGTGGCTTCCCCAAGGCCATTCTCTTAGTAAATTAGAGTTAGAATTTAGACCCAGGTCTGCGTGACTCCATACTCTCTGCCCTCCTCACCTGGCTTATAGTTTCATTAGGAAATCCTGCCCTCTAACATCATGTATCCTACTTTTGTACTTTTCATGTAAAACATTGGAACCTAAATGTATTGTGTGAGAATCTGGCGGTATACAACAACTTTGAATATGAAAGTCTGGGTTAAGTATTTACTCATTATCCCTAGGCCAGGTGTTGTCCTTGGTGCTGGAACAGAAAGGATGCCAGGCTTGCCCTCGATGCTCAAATCTGTTCCTTACTACAGGAACTCATTGTTCCACAGGTACAGTAGTCCGGCTCCTTGCTGAGTGGCTGGCAAGAGCCAAGTACGGAGATCATTGAGGGAACGGTTGTCTGGGAGATGGACTAAGTAACTTTTGAGGTGGAACTTTAAACAGGATAAGCATTTCTCAGGAGATCAGGGAGGAGAAAACAATATTAACAAAAGTGTAGAGATATGAAAGTGTGTGCCTTATTCAGGGAACAAAGCATGTCTCTGGGCTAGGCCATACAGTGGGTAAGCTGAAAGGCCTGGTTGGGGTTAGGTTATAAAAGGCCTTATAATGTGGGACTCTATACTACAGGCAGTAGGGAAACATCTAAGTTTGTTGTGCTACTTGGATATATCCAGATATACACAAAAGTAGACAATATGATGAGCCCATCACCCAACTTCAGCAGTTATTAACACATGGCTAATCTTGTTTTATCTATAGACTCTACTCTCGCCCATCATATTTTGAAACAGATCTTAGCCCAGTGATGACACGCGAACTCATTTTTTTGGTTGATTTTTCTGTTAAATGGCATTTAAATATATAAAATAAATATCAAAAATATAAATCTTTGTTTTACTATGGTTGCAAATATCAAAAAATTTCTCTATGTGACACGGCACCAGAGTTAAGTTAGGGTTTTTCAAAATGCTGACATGCCGAGTTCAAAAGGTTTGCCATCACTGTCTTAGCCACTATATTATTTCATCCACAAACATTTCACTACATATCTCTTTACGAATCAAATGTCCATTTAATGTTTAAATTTCCAATAATGGTTAAGTAGCTGTCATATTTTTGAAATAATAGTCCACGCATTGAAATTAATTGTTTCTATTACATCTTTAATATGTAGGTTCTTAATTCAGCTCTCTTTTCCCCCTTACAGTTTATCTATAGAAGAAAATGGGTTGTTTGTCTTGTAGAGTTTTGTACAGCTTGGATTTTGCTGAGTGCATTCTCTTGATGTTGTTTGATATGATCTCTCTATGTATTTCCTGTATTGAATCTAGAGGCTTTATCAGTTTAGGTTAATTTTGTGGAAAGACTACTTCATGGATGGCGGGTGGCATGTTCTTTTATCAGGAGACACATCTTGCCAACTTTATCCATTAATTTCTTAGTGTTTATAAAATAATGTTATTTGTCTTCTTACCCAACAAAGTTGAGGAAATCTACACATCAGGTCAGCAATGCATTATGTCTTTAAATTTACTTTAGGACTGGGCTGCCTTATAATACAGAGTCATATTTATTGGTCAGTGAGAGCAAGAGATCTTGGGTGAATATTTATTATTTGACTTTATTCAAATTATTAACTTTTCATTCTTCCTAGCCTTTGATAAACTAGCTCTTTTAGCTTTTTTATGTAAAAGAAGTCTCTATTAATGAGTATGTCTGGAATGTTTCCATTTGTGATCCTTAAATAGTTTCTGTCAAAATGGAACCGATATGGCTCAGAAGACATGTAGGCTCTGCGAAAAGATGCTAAGTGTCTGTTGTTTTACAGGCTTCTTCCATCTCAGAGTGTTTTACCCCAATCCCACATCCACACAAGTGCTTCTCTTGACACTTCTCGAAGATGGGAGAAGAAGAATAAAATTGTTTATCCTCCACAACTGCCTGGAGAACCTCGGAGACCAGCAGTAAGTTTGTGATAGAACCAATTTCTAAATTTTGATAAAGCTCTAGCACTCTTCTGTGGCCCACAGTGATTTATTATTCCATGTTAAGAAAAGAAAAAAATATACAGCAGTTGGCATAATCCTTTAATTGATAAAGAAAATGTACTGGGTTTATCCCTTTGGAAGTTTTAAAAGATGGTATTTGTTGTTCCTTTTTGTTTGCCTTACATTGTTAACCTCCCAGATAGGGGCCTTAACTCTAAGCTAGTAGTTTTGAGATTTACTGATTTTTTTATTTTAAGGGGTTTGCTAATGAATTCTTGATAATGGAGCATGAGGAGTGGACAAGAATGACTTAAACTATTGACCAATATTTAAATCATATATGATTTTCCAATGTTTTATATTTGAATATGGGCACACTTGGTTGTTTTATAATTCACAAATCTTTGAACATAAGGTTTGAATTTAATCAAGTATTATCTTAATCTTTAGCTGCTCAGAATTCTTTTTTTTTTAAATTAAATCTTTATTGTTCAGATTATTACATTAGTTACTCTTTTTTCCCACCATAACTCCCCTCCACCCAGTTCCCACCCCACCCTCCACCCTCACTCCCCACCCACTGTCCTCATCCATAGGTGCACGATTATTGTCCAATCTCTTCCCTCACCCCACACCCCTTCCCCCCCCCCCCAAGAATAGTCCATTCCCTTTCTATGTCCCTGATTCTATTACAATCGCCAGTTCATACTGTTCATCAGATTATTTATTCACTTGATTTTTAGATTCACTTGTTAATAGATGTGTATTTGTTGTTCATAATTTGTATCTTTCCCTTTTTCTTCTTCTTCCTCTTCTTAAAGGATACCTTTCAGCATTTCATATAATCCTGGTTTGGTGGTGATGAACTCCTTTAGCTTTTCCTTATCTGTGAAGCTCTTTATCTGGCCTTCACTTCTGAATGATAGTTTTGCTGGATAAAGTAGTCTTGGTTGTAGGTTCTTGGTATTCATCACTTTGAATATTTCTTGCCACTCCCTTCGGACCTGCAAAGTTTCTGTTGAGAAATCAGCTGACAGTCGTATGGGTACTCCCTTGTAGGTAACTGAGTTTCTTTCTCTTGCTGCTTTTAGGATTCTCTCTTTGTCTTTTGCTCTTGGCATTTTAATTATGATGTGTCTTGGTGTGGTCCTCTTTGGATTCCTTTTGTTTGGGGTTCTCTGCACTTCCTGGACTTGTAAGTCTATTTCTTTGACCAGGTAGGGGAAGTTTTCTGTCATTATTTCTTCAAATAGGTTTTCAATATCTTGCTCTCTCTCATCTTCTGGCACCCCTATAATTCTGATGTTGGTACGCTTGAAGCTGTCCCAGAGGCTCCTTACACTATCTTCGTATTTTCGGATTCTTTTTTCATTTTGCTTTTCCGGTTGGGTGTTTTTTGTTTCTTTGTATTTCAAATCTTTGACTTGATTCTTGCGATCCTCTGGTCTGTTGTTGGGAGTCTGTATAATGTTCTTTATTTCAGTCAGTGTATGCTTAATTTCTAGTTGGTCCTTTATCACAACATCGAGGGTCTCATTAGATTTCTTGAGGATCTCACTACATTTATCGGCAGTCTCACCAGTCTTCTTGAAGATCTCACTACATTTATCGGCGGTCTCACCAGTCTTTTCGAGGGCCTTATTAAGTTTATCGGCGGCTTCTATACAGTTCTTTAAAGACCTTAAAAGTATGGTTTTGAACTCTATATCCAGCAGTTTGCTTTCCTCCAATTCTGTCGTTTGTGTCCTGTTTCTTTGTCTCGGCATTTTTTATGCTTCGCTGTGTCGATAGAGTTCCTTTCTGTGCTAAGTGTCCCAATTACCTGAGGTAGACACTCTTGGTGCACCCCCTTGTGGGCTTTGTGCACAGTCTTGTTGTAATTAGCCTTGATTGTTGTAGTTATCACTGTGAGGAATTGACCTCCAGGCCAATTGGCTGTGAGAATCAGCTGTGTCTGCAGTAGGAGAACTTCTGTGCTGGAAACACCCCTCTGGGGCTAGACTTGCTTCGATGGGGCTTTGGTGCTCATTGAGTCTTCCCCCTGAGTGTGTCTTTTACGGTTCCACAGAACTGCAAACTGGATGGTCCCACTCTGATCTCTGGGTACATTGGCTCCTGGATCTCTAGGGAGGCGCTAATCTAGCCTTTGCCTGAGGCTATCCAGCAAAAGTCTCCCTGCAGGGCTTGGGTGGGATGGGTCCCAAGGGATCAACAAGGTGGGGTTAGCAATTATGGCTGCTCTCAGTCTTGCCGTCAGAGGCTCTGCTTCCCAGTGCCCCAGCAATCGCTGCAAGCCCCATGGAGAGAAAGCTGCCCTAGGGTTCTGAGCGATGCCAGACAGTCCCGCTTCTCCCGTTTGAGTCTGGGTCCCTAGAGACTCGCCCGGAGCTGGAGCTCAGAGTCTGAGACTCCCTCCCGATTGAAAACAACAACCACGCCCTCAGCCGCCAGCCCACTCCGCATGCACTCCGCACCTCAGTATCCCACTTCAGCACTGCGCCTCCTCTGAGTCTCGGTATGTTTTACTCTTTTCTCCTAGTTGCAGAATTTCCACTCAGCCAGCCTTCCTGTGGTTCTGGATGGTGTCCGTTCCGTCTTTTATTTTTATTTTTATTTTTATTTTTTTTAATTAAATCTTTATTGTTCAGATTATTACATTTGTTCCTCTTTTTTTTCCCCCCATAACTCCCCTCCTCCCAGCTCCTGCCCCACCCTCCGCCCTCACTCCCCACCCACTGTCCTCTTCCATAGGTGCACGATTTTTGTCCAGTCTCTTCCCGCATCTCCCACACCCCTTTCCCCCCCAAGAATAGTCAGTCCATTCCCTTTCTATGTCCCTGATTCTATTATGATCACCAGATTATTTATTCACTTGATTCTTAGATTCACTTGTTGATAGATGCATATTTGTTGTTCATAATTTGTATCTTTACCTTTTTTTTTTTTCTTCTTCCTCTTCTTAAAGGATACCTTTCAGCATTTCATATAATACTGGTTTGGTGGTGATGAACTCCTTTAGCTTTTCCTTATCTGTGAAGCTCTTTATCTGACCTTCCATTCTGAATGATAGCTTTGCTGGATAAAGTAATCTTGGTTGTAGGTTCTTGGTATTCATCACTTTGAATATTTCTTGCCATTCCCTTCTGGCCTGCAAAGTTTCTGTTGAGAAATCAGCTGACAGTCGTATAGGTATTCCCTTGTAGGTAACTGGGTTTCTTTCTCTTGCTGCTTTTAAGATTCTCTCTTTGTCTTTTGCTCTTGGCATTTTAATTATGATGTGTCTTGGTGTGGTCCTCTTTGGATTCCTTTTGTTTGGGGTTCTCTGCGCTTCCTGGACCTGTAGGTCTATTTCTTTCACCAGGTGGGGGAAGTTTTCTGTCATTATTTCTTTAAATAGGTTTTCAATATCTTGCTCTCTCTCATCCTCTGGCACCCCTATAATTCTGATGTTGGTGCGCTTGAAGCTGTCCCAGAGGCTCCTTACACTATCTTCATATTTTCGGATTCTTTTTTCATTTTGCTTTTCCAGTTGGGTGTTTTTTGCTTCTTCGCATTTCGAATCTTTGACTTGATTCTTGCGCTCCTCTGGTCTGCTGTTGGGTGTCTGTATAATATTCTTTATTTCAGTCAGTGTATGCTTAATTTCTAGTTGGTTCTTTATCACAACATCGAGGGTCTCATTAGATTTCTTGAGGATCTCACTACATTTATCGGCGGTCTCACCAGTCTTTTCAAGGGCCTTACTAAGTTTATCGGCAGCTTCTAGACAGTTCTTAAGAGACCTTAAAAGTGTGGTTCTGAACTCAATATCCTCCATTGACAGTTTTGTCCTGTTTCTTTGTCTCCGCATTTTTTATGCTTTCTTGGTGCACCCCCTAGTGGTCTTTGTCCGCAGTCTTGTTGCCTTTAAGCCTTGATTGATGTCGGCAATACCGGGGTGATTTGACCTCCAGGCTAACTGGCTATGAGAGTCTGCTGTGTCTGTAGTGGGAGGGCTTCTGTGCTGGATCTCTAGGGCGGTGCTAATCTAGCGTTTGCCTGGGGCTATCCGGCAAATGGTTCTGTGCAGGGCTTGGGCGGGGCGGGTCCCCGGGGATCTACAGGGCGGGCGGAACGAGCAGTTATGGCGACTCTCAGTTCCTTCCCCAGGGGCTCTGCCTCTCAGAGCCCCAGCAATGGCTGCAAACCTCGGAGAGAAAGCTGCCTTCGAGTTCCGACCGAAGCCAGACAGTCCCGTTTCTCCCGTTTGAGTCTCGGTCCCCAGAGACTCGCCCGGATCTGGAGCTCAGAGTCTGAAACTCCCTCCCGATTGAAAACAACAACCGCGCCCTCCGCCGCCAGCCCGCTCCGCGCGCGCACTCCGCACCTGAGTATTTCACTTCAGCACTGCGCCTCCTCTGAGTCTGGGTATGATATTCTCTTTCCTCCTAGTTGTAGAATTTCCACTCAGCCAGCCTTCCCGTGGTTCTGGGTGATGTCTGTTCTGTCCTTTAGTTATATCTCTGAAGTCGTTCCGTCTTTTAGTTGTATTTTTGAAGTGGTTGTTCGAGGCAGCAAACTCCGGTGTTTACCTATGCCACCATCTTGGTTTCTCTCTCAGAATTCTTTTACCCTCTTCAAATTGCTTGTGATTACTCATCTGAGATATGACTGATATCAGCTTAATGTGAATTTACTGTGGAATATATTTACATCTGTTTAAAAGGTTATGCCTGGCCGGTGTCTCTCAGTGGTTGAGTGTCAACCTATGAACTAGGAGGTCATGGTTCAGTTCCCAGTGTGGGGTGTGTAGGAGCCAGCCAATCAGTGATTCGCTCTCCTCATTGATGTTTTTCTCTCTCTCTCCCTCTCCTTTCCTCTCTGAAATTTAAAAAAAAAAAAAAAAAAAAAGTTTAAGCAAGTAGTGATAGCATAAACAAGAAGGGAACATTGGAATCCTTAAGTAAATAAACTGGTAAATACTATAGAAATAGAATTACTGTGTTAATTATAAATCATTCAGTTCAGCAAACATCTTTTAAAGGCCTTTGGGATTAAGGCTCCTGGATAATCCATATGGTCTAAATAATGTTATTTGCTTATTTTTTATATGGACTTGACCACATACATTTTATTAAGGTTCAGTTGCTAAGTATTGGTCTGAATTAATACAGTTTTATGTTTTCTTTTTATTTTCTCATTTAAGGGAGTTAATTTATTGATTTAAAGAAATCCCACCTGATTGGGAAATCTGAGGAGAAAGATGCTAATAGTTTAAACACATTTTTAATTTTCATATTTTATCATGCCATCAAAATTTAAAATTAGATTTGTAACAATCTATACTATTAAGAATTTTTCTTTCTTTAATTTTATCACCATTTATCCCCTCTATACCCTCCTCCATCTCTATTACTGTACTATTAAGTATTGACTCCATTTTGTAATTAAAAAAAATTTAGAAAATGTTACACATTTGCACAGTTTATTATAAATCACATATTTCCTAGAATTAATGAGCTTTCTTTACTTCTTACTTGAGCTCTTTGAACTTATATATTAATTGGAAGTAAATAAATCATAATAGTATTTGTCAGGTCCAGAATCTAAGAGCAAAATTTTATATTTTGTAGCATTAGTCTGTTTTGGTTATTAAAAAGAAAATGTATTCCAGGATTCATACCAAATGTCAAAATTAAAATAGTTAACTGTAGGTCATTTACTTAACTTTAGCAAAGGAAGAACAATGCCACTCTAATCATTTGTTATATATTGTATTTCCTGAAACTATTTTGATTAACTTTTTTTATATCATTTATACTCATTATACAAGTGCCTGTATGAAAATATTTGGCTTGATTTTATATAGGCACTTTGAGAAACCTAATTTAATTTTCTATGTTGTACAGATTTTGTTTGAGAGAGTAATCCTTTTGGGACTTTGGTGTATCACTAATACCTATTATGACTGAAATATTAATGCCCTTCATAAATACCTACTTTATTAATAGGGGATAATTTGCTCATCTAGCCACATAGTTCATGCACTGTGACATTATGTGCAGTGTCCCTTAGGCTTACCAATCTGCTGGCTGCAAACATTTTAAAAATTAGTTTTATTTCTAATTTAACAGAGGGAGAGATAATATTTCCCATTCTACATCATTCTGATCTTCAGCATTGGAATATGTAGTTAAACAAATCATAGTGAATGGGGTATTGAGTATATCCTATAGCAGTAAGTTAAAAAGAATGTCACTACGTTAGGCATGTTTTCGGTCACTCCTGTTATTTTAAGACTACCTGCCTAATTAAATTAGCACAAATTTACAAACAATGTAGTTTCCTATGTAGACTTTATCTTACATGTGGGTTCATCGTGGTAAAGAAAATGAGCCAGAAAGAAATTAATACAGTTTCCTTATAATAGTCATACTTTGTTAATTTGGGATTAAGTTTACTTTTGTAGTATCTTTGATAAAAGCTATTTTAAGTAAATTAAAAGTATAGTAAGACTATAAGATGGGGCAAAGTAGGTTTACAGTTGTGAATATTTGAAACAGCTTATTTCTTGTTTTATTAATTATTGTGTTATTTGCCCCACCCTGTAGATCATAACTGTTTAAGAAACCATTTCTATTAGAGCCATATCTTATTGATAAAAAGTCATTCTTATATATTATTAATGTGGGTTCACATAGGCTCTTGTAAGGACTTTTATTAGGTGACACTTTTTCATCATCTTTAAAAGTTCCTGGTTTTGATGTTTCATAATTTAGATTTACTTTTACTTCATTGGATAACTATTTTGTGCATTATATCCTAACTTTACCTCATTTACCATATGGTTAATTAATATCAGTGATGTTTAACCAGATTTATAGTAACACTTGGTTTATCTTAAGAAAGTATCCTTAGGCATGGCACCTGCCTAAGGTAAATGTAGAACTTTTTAGTTTTAGAAGAGGAGGATTGAATAACTTTCCCCTTTTTTTGTAAACTCCTGAGTCCTCTTTTCCCATGCCCTTGCCAGGATTACATCTTTTTTACAAAATTTGAAGATAATTATCTACAATTCAGGTTTAAAGAGAGCCCACCATGGGGTACCAAGAATTGAAATGTTTTTATATAAAATATTTTTTTGAGTGTATTAATTTTTGCAAATTAATATTATCAGTCACGACAGTTCTTCTTTCCTCTCCTGTGCTCCCCAGAACACTTTATTGCTGAAAATGTAATTAGGGGATTGCTACAGTTTTCAGCCTGTCAGCTTCTATTGCAACTGAAATGAAATGTGCTACAGATTAAAAGATGGCCACTTGAGAAAACTGCTGTTTCTGAGGCATTTGAAAATTTCCTGCAGGAGTCGATGTTAGAAAATTCTCAGGTCTCCTTGTTATCGCTTGCCTTGACAAATGTTTCCTACATTTTTTAAAGTGGCAGTATGTAGCTGCTGGCTTACGTGTTTCATAATTTAGACCTCCTTTTGCTTCATTCAAATAACTCTTTTGCACATTATGTCCTGTATAGGTGAGTTAATAGCATATAGTGGTGGAAATAATGCGGGTTTTAGAGTCAGAAGGGGAACTTCGAAGATATAGCTACCAGACATTGTATTTCTCTGGTTTTCACTTTGTGAAAGGATTGTAAAATGTTTCCTCTCCCGACCCGTAGAGTTAGATCAAATAAAATTTGATGATTGCTTTGTGAGTTATAAATTACTTAATGGATTATTGATTTAAAAAAATTAAACGGGGGCCAAAACCGGTTTGGCTCGGTGGATAGAGCGTCGGCCTGCGGACTGAAGGGTCCCGGGTTCGATTCCGGTCAGGGGCATGTACCTGGGTTGCGGGCACATCCCCAGTGGGAGATGTGCAGGAGGCAGCTGGTCGATGTTTCTCTCTCATCGATGTTTCTGGCTCTCTGTCTCTCTCCCTTCCTCTCTGTAAAAAATCAATAAAATATATTTTTTAAAAATAATTAAACGGGGGAGGAGGGAGGAAATGGGAGATATCTGTAATACCATCAACAATAAAAAATATATTTAAGAAAATTAAATAGGATGTACCTACCACTGTAAATAGAAGGTAAAGAAAATTAAATAGGATGTACCTACCACTGTAAATAGAAGGTAACAAAACTAACATTTACTAAGATCTTACCATGTGCTAGGCAATGTAAAGTGCTTTTTTAAACATGTTATTTTATTTCATTCTTATGGTTTTATGATGTAGGTAATATTATCTTCATTTTAAAGAAGTAGGAATTTAGGCCCAGAGAGGTTAAGGAGCTTGGGTTCTGTGGTCAGTACATGGTAGAGCTAGGGTTCCAGCCCAGGCGGCTTGATCTTAGAACCTATGCTGTTGACCAAACACCTGGCAGACTGGTGAGAACAGTTATTCTGTCCATTTCAAAGTTGTTCTCTTCACTAACAGGAAACGTTTTTTCTTGTTATTCTTTTTTTTTTTTGGTCCTTTAGCCAACTAAATGTTTTAAAAATACTTTCATTTAATTTCATTAAATCTTTCACTATTCCTCTGGATAAAAATATAGCACACATTAGCACAAACTGGTCATTTTGTAATTTCTATTTTTCCCTTAGCAATTTTTTTTTAATATAGTGAGACTTTGGAAAATATATAATCTTGTGTAGGGAAAAAGAATCTATAAATATTAATAATGTTTTTATTTCTTATGACAGAATTTTCATTAGGCATAGAAAGTCAAAACTTTATTAACACTATGTTACTGTCATTTAAAAAATTATTTTTTTTTATTTCAGAGAGGAAGGGAGAGGGAGGGAGGGAGGGAGAGAGAGAGAGAGAGAGAGAGAGAGAGAGAGAGAGAGAGAGCGGGAGGGAGAGAGAGAGAGAACACCCTTCATTGGGTTTTGAGGCTGCAATCCAGGCATGTGCCCTGACCTGGAATCAGGAATCGAACTGTGACCTCCTGGTTCAACCACTGAGCAAAACCATTATTGTTATTTTGGTATAAACTTGCTAAAGTTTTTTTTTTTCTTTTCTATTTGTAAGGAAATCTACCATTGTCGAAGACAAATAAAGTACAGCAGAGACAAGATGTGGTATTTGGCAAAATTGGTAAGCTAAAATAACTATTACCGTGTAATATTTAGTTAAAGAAGCTAGCCTATGACTTCCCCCCAGGATTTGAAAAATCAAAAGAATTTGCCTCTAAAAAGTGAGGAATATAATTGCATTTTCAGACAGTTGGTAGGTAATTCAAAAATGATTGCTCAGAGATGAGTGATTTTGCTTAATTTTTACCTTTCTTCTAAGAAACCGTGTCACATTGGATACATAGATATTTAGAAAAAGGCATCAGGAACCTGGCTATAACCAGAGATTCCAGAAAGCAAGTTTATTCACCTGTAAGAGTTGATTCAACCTGTTTCAAAACTGTTGCTTTCTATGTTTTTTCTCTGGAAAGTGAAATGTAGGTATGAGAGGCGACAAAAGCAGCAAATGTACATGTAATGCATCTGTCCTGTAGGAGAAAGAGATGCCTTTATTGCCCAGTGTGGTCCTAGCCCACCGTGATCTCTCTGTCATGTGTGCTCTCTTTTAATATTATGGAAACTATTACAACCTAGGTTTTATGGTTAACATGTTTAAGCTTGATCTTGACAGTGGCATTCCTTCTCAAACTTTTCTTTTGCCTGCATTTAGTTAGCTGTCTGTATATATCTGTATATATAAAAGGCTAAGTGACTGACTGGCCGGCCAGTTGGTACATATGACACGCACTGGCAACTTAAAAAGAAAAATAAACGTTGACTCCAGCATGCGCTGTATTTGTCTCTGTCTGACACTGGCCTCCCACTTAAATTAACTCAAAGACAGTTTCCTGTGATGCCAGCATTTGCAATGACTATTAATAAATCACAAGGACAAATTCTAGACAGAGTGGGAATATTCCTATCTGAATCCGTTTTCGGACATGGTTTATATGTTGCTTTCTCTTCAGTTCCAAGAGCTTGTGATATTAAAGTTGTAAATACTTCATTGCAAGGGAAATTAGGCAAGCACTCTGAAAGTGTTTTTACTCTTAATGTGGTATACAGGGAGATACTAGAATAAGTTTAATCAATTTATCAGTCATTGTTTTTATCAATGTTTTTATATCATGTTTTTGTTGTTTTTATGTCATGTTTTTGTTTTTATATCATGTGTTGTTTTTATATCATGTGTTTGTTGTTATATCATGTTATTGTTTGTTTATTAATATATTTCATATACATTTTACTAATTTTCTTTGATCTCTGACACTTCTATTATAGAGAAAGGGCAAATAGCGATATTAAAATATTTCTTCTAATTTCCTTTCAATGTGCACAAATCCATGCACTGGGCCACTAGTTTTATTTAAAAATTTTCCCCCAGTTTTATTGAGATATAATCAGTGTATAACTACTTAGCTATTTGTATAAGTTATTTAGATTATGTAAGACTCGAAGGACTTGTATGCATGCATATACGCATAACCAATGGACACAGACAGTAGGAGGATGAGGGCCTGTGCTGGGGAGTGGGAGCGGGTGGGGAGAGGCCAATGGGGGAAAAAGGAGACATATGTAATACTTTCAACAATAAAGAATTTAAAAAAAGAGACTTTTGCTTTTCGTTGAAATGAGAACATTGGTTTTGTAAGTTAATTTTCTCTTGTCTCTCACTCCTTAATTCTAGATTCGAGGAATGTCCATTGACCAGGCTTTGGCTCAATTGGAATTCAGTGACAAAAAAGGAGCCCAAATAATTAAAGAGGTAAACTAAGATTTGAGGTGAGGGGTGCATAGCTGTCTTGCAAGTGTTAGTAAGCTCAGCCTAAATTCTGAATTCCCTGGTGTTAATGCCTAGTGTATATAATACAGATTTAGGATGCTCAGTTTCATTAATGCCCTTATACCTTCGGAATGTCATGTGCTTTAAGCATTTTTTCTTTTGATGCTTTTATTTGCACCAGACATTTATATTTGAAGTGATAGTGATAGATGTTATTTTTAATGATTTGGGGCTTGATATATTTTTTAGAATATTTTTTTTGATCAATTCCACAACTGAGAGTTCATGATTTTCTAACTAGTTGAGTGGAAAGAGCATTGGACTGGGATTCCAGAGACTTGGAGTCTAGTCCTTTTTCTCATATTTCTATTGTGATAATCTGTCTGGTCCCATTTTTCTTGTTTGTAAAATAGGTGGGATTGGATTAGAAGATCTTTAAAGACCCGGCTTTAAGTGTAGCTGATTTACTACGTATAAATGGACTGATGGTAAATTCACTGACTCGTGTTTCAAAAAGCTGGTTTGAGGATATCCAGGGATATCAGAATTATTTTCTATACTTCAGTTAAGTCTCTCACCTAAAGTTAGATCTTATATTTTCAGTTTAGTAGGTGAATAGTTAACGATTGATGGACTCGGACTTTTCAGAGGTTCCATATAATCCAATGCCTATATTTAATCCAATTCAGAATGCAATTACTGAATGTCTGTTGTGTACCAGCTTTGTACTATATTCTTTATCTAAAGGAGTGAAAGATTTGATTTCTGTTATTTCTGACAATTTTCCTGTTTCTAAAAATGTCATCTGGAGGAAGTTAATTCAAAATATGTATGGAGTTTAAATGTAGTAATTCTTAAAGGAAAATTTCAAGTATGTTTTTTTCTACTTGTCTGATATTGTTAATGGTTACTGTGGATATGAAGTTTAAGTATTTTCAATAAGAGTTAGTTCTTGAGCTTCTTGAACTTTTTGGCAAGTCTCAGACTCAAAGACATGCTATTCATTACGAAGGGTACTGCTGCAAGGGCTGCTATCTGCTCCTTCACAGCTCACACATTCCAGTTAAAACCTGGCTTGATGGACTGTATTCCTTTCATTTGCAGTTCTTGTCTGAGAAAGGAAAGCTCACTCACTGTACCCCTTCTCCTTGGTACTGTTATCAGTTGATATTCTCTTTTTAAAATTGACTGTAAACTGGAGGCATGTGACTAGCAGTCAGAGAGAGAACAACAAGAAATGACAAATTTAATTTCATTTTAGTTCAGGGTCAGTCATATGACTGCCTTTCTTTTCCTTGTTTAAGATTCTTTTAGAAGCACAAGAAATGGCAGTGCGAGACCACAATGTGGAATTCAGATCCAATTTATACATAGGTAAGATCTTTAACATTTTTAGTGTTGGAAATCTCTTCTGATAGTGATGTCATGTTCTTTATCTAACAGTAGTCTTTGATATCTAATTACTTAGGGCTGGGTTTGCCAGTGAAAATTGCTGGTAATAGCTCTTCAGTCTTCAGTGTGCTTATGTTAACCTGTTGTAAATGGTAATAACCTTACTGCTCTCTTGTTACTTGTTCTATAATGAGACTGAGATTATGAAACCTATTGCCAATAATTATTGAGTAATGGATATCAAGGTAGTACATAGAGTGGTCCTTTAATCATAATAAAACTAAGAAAGAACATAACTGATTTTGTTTCAGATGAATCATTTGTCAACCCAAAGGATCGTAGGTGGACTTAAAAAAAGGTCTTTATTCATGTGACAAGCCAGGTGCCTAACCCATAAAGGTGTCCTGTAGATTAACCTTCCAGTGACCAGAGTGGAAGGTCTGTTGAATTGTAGAAGCCAAGGGCCTTGGAAGACTCGGATGACCCAGGAGTGTTAGTTTCCCTTTGGTATTACATCCTGAAGCATTATCTTTGGTTTTGCATACTTTTTCCACATCAAATTAAACTCATGTAAGTTAAATGCTTTGGGAAGCATTTTACAAAGTGTGAGGGATTTTTTTGTAGTGTACCTTCACACAGCTCTTTTTCCAGAAAGAGATCAATGATTATTACAAAGTTCTCTTGCCTCCTCCCAACACCACAGTAAAGTGGAGCAGTAGCTGGAGTTAATGTTTTTCTCTCACTTCAGCAGCAGTTACTCCTAACTTCAGCAGTTTTGTAATCAAACAAAGATGCTGATGTCTAAGCAAAATTTTCTCCATCTGCTAAACCTACATATAGGTAGGATTCTTTTTTTAATATATTTTATTGATTTTTTTTACAGAGAGGAAAGGAGAGGGATAGAGAAGTTAGAAACATCGATGAGAGAGAAACATCGATTCAGCTGCCTCCTGCACACTCCCCACCGAGGATGTGCCCGCAACCAAGGTACATGTCCTTGACTGGAATCGAACCCGGGACCCTTGAGTCCACAGTCCGACGCTCTATCCACTGAGCCAAACCGGTCAGGGCGGGAGGATTCTTTTATCTAAAGATTAGAGGCCCGATGCACGAAATTTGTGCAACAGTAGGCCTTCCTTCCCCCAGCTGCCGGCCCCAGCTTCCCTCTGGCACCTGGGACCCGGGCTTCTCTTGCAGCCCTGGCTTCTTCCGGAAGGTTGTCCAGAAGGATGTCCAGTCTAATTAGCATATTACGCTTTTATTATTATAGATATTTTAATTTCACGATATGGGCTAACTGCTACTCTTCAAATAGAGGGAAAAGGGCTGGATTATTATGGGGGAAATTTGTTGTACCTTAGAGAATTTTTCAACAATTAGAGTAGAAGAAAAGTCATCTGAATTCCTCTTTGTCATATAACCTTTGTCCTAGTGGAGATACTTATTCTGGTTCAGTTGAAATCTCATGTCAGCTCATCTGGAATTGATGCTGCAACCACACCTACTTCTAAAATTCAAATGAGTTAAGATTCTCAATGGAAATATTTTAAAGCTGAAATTTTAAAATATATTCTGATAACATGCATGGATGCAGAAGGAAATCAATCTGGTAACTCAGAAGATACAGGGCTGCAGTAGTTAATCATAAGCATTTTCTTCTGGGAGCAGCATGAATAAATAATACTGGGAGGGCTCAGAATTATTGGAAGAGGTGAAATGGATGAAGAGTAAGACCATTTGCTTAAAACCTCTTGGTGACCTTTCCTGTGCTATGCTGAATATAAAATCAGATTTAATTAATGTTATTCAATTTCATAGGAATGTGTGGGCTTCTTAGCTGATAGACAACACTTTGTAATGGAATTCAGATACAAATGAAATAGAATTTGTCTTTAAATCCATTTTAATAATTGTAGTAGAGATAGGGTGAGGAGCTTAATCCTGTCCCCCCAAATGAATGAGCAAAGTCCATTGTTGCCATTGAGCAAAAATAAACATAATCCATCTACGTGAATGGGCCTTTAATTCATTGGTCTCATTATGCACATTTCTGTTGAAAAACCTCTGCCGTACCTGCACCCTCTTTTCATCTAATTCTGTGTAAAAAACTTTTAATTAGGGCTGGTAGTTTGGATTTGTTTTATAATTTTCTTTTCTTATTTTTTTGTTAATCTTTACCCGAGGATATTTTTCCCATTGATTTTTAGAGAGAGTGGAAGGGAGGAAGGGAAGGAGAGAGAGAGAGAGAGAGAGAGAGGAGAGAGAGAGAGAGAGAGAGAGAGAGAGAGAGAGAGAGAGAGAGAAAGAGAGAGAGAGAAACATACATCGATATGAGAGAGACACATTGATTGGTTGGCTCCTGCACGTGTTGTGTGTGACCAGGACCAGGGATTGAACCTGCAACCCAGGTATGTGCCCTTGATTGGGAATCGAACTCAAGACTCTTCAGTGCACAGGCCAGTGCTCTAACCACTCAGGAACACTGGCCAGGGCAGGATTTGTTTTATGATTTAAAAAACTCATTTGTTAAGTATTTTATTGCCTAATCCCATTAGGAATGAACTATCTTACCATGACATATCAGGCACTGTGTCCTCGTATTTGCCAAATTCCCGCGGTAAGAATCACCCGAGGTTCTTAGTAGAAATACAGATTTGTAGGCCTCACCACAGACTCACTGGATCTAAACCGTAGGGGAGCGGCCTGGGTAAGTACCCTAGTGACTCTTACTGATAAAATGTGGGAAACTGATTGATTTTATTGTATTTTTTGAAAAGGCTTAGACATTTTATTCCATAGACTTCTTTTAAGATTTGAAAGACTAACTACTTGTTGGCTACCATTTCTTGTCAGCAGTCACCTAGAATAGGTAAGGATAGGTATTTATTTATTTATTTATTTATTTTAATATATTTTATTGATTTTTTACAGAGAGGAAGGGAGAGAGATAGTTAGAAACATCGATCAGCTGCCTCCTTCACATCTCCTACAGGGTATGTGCCCGCAATCTAGGTACATGCCCTTGACCGGAATCGAACCTGGGACCTTTCAGTCTGCAGGCTGACGCTCTATCCACTGAGCCAAACCGGTTTCGGCAAGGATAGGTATTTAAAGGAAGTGCTTTTGGGTAGCATATGTTCTCATTATACAGTAATTCCTTCAGATGCCTGACATCCGTCTAAAGCTAATACCCGGTGTTGCATGACCACAGACTTTGAAAGTTCATTTCCCCTTCAAACTTATAATGATGACTAATGACACTGTGAATAGCCTTAACAAGTGGACATGGACTAATAAAATGTCACTGCTTAATGATTCATGGCATCTAAAGTGATTCACTAGAGAAAGTGATCGACTGACTTTGTAAATCAGTCTTCTGGGCTAAGAGTGATGAAGTGGGGAAGGGAGAGTTTCTAATGTTAAAATGTCAAGGTTCTCAATTACCTAAATGCTAGTGATTGGAAATATTGACATTATTTTAACTACATGGTACCTATTGGACATTACCTTTAGAAGGTTGTCCCTATTTTTGAGATGTCTTAATGTTTTCTCTTTCATTCAAAAAGCATTCGAGTACCTTCCATGTTCACTCTACACACACTGGTGATGGGACGTAGCAGTTTGAAACCTTTAGCGCCTGTCCTTTTGTTCTTATGCAGTAGTAGCACTTTGGAAGGATACATGGATTGTTCTGAACTGGAACAAAACTGTGTACAGTTAGTATTATATGTTCTTGGAAAACTTTGAATCTTATTTTATAATTTGAGCAAACTTATCAGAGATGTCTGTAGTGGAAATATTATATTAGTTAGCAGAGGATGTATTATAAAAGCATTTCTATTTCTTGTGCAGCATGAATTTCTGGGGCATTACAAAAGGAATAGAAGTTTGGTTGAAGAAGTGATTTTACAGGGGAAACGTGAACACTTACACAAGATAGCATATGGTTGGGACCAAAAGGAGTAATACAGATAAATGTATTGCAGTAGAGAAGAGGAGGTCAGTATGGGTTAGAATAGTCATGGAGATTTTCTAGAAAAATTAGATTTTGAAGATAGGCTTTTGAAAGAGTGTTCATGAGAAAAGATTGTCAAGCTGAGGTAATTGCATAAGCAAAGGCACCTGGGTTGTCAAGTGCATACTTTGATATAGTCCCTGTATCGAAAAAGTTATGTCACAGTAAGAATATGCAAATGGAAAGTACTGAAGTGGGTGAATTTTATATGTAGTCTATAGATTTTGCCTTCTTAAAAGGCTTATTAAGTTAACTAAAAAAAGTAATTAAGTAAATTCAGAAAATAGTAGGAAGTGGTTACTACTCTGATTTACTATGGGTGAACAGATTTCCTTTTATGGACTATTTAAAAGTTTTCTTCAAATTTTACAAGGTCAAACTTTGCCATGCAGAGTGGGAAATGGGAGTTGAGGGGCAGCTGCAATGCAGGAGTTCTTAAAACTGTCTGGAAATCAGAATGGGGCCTGTGGGAGTGGGAGTGTTTGCTCAGGATGTGATTTCCAAGCCCACCTCAAATGTACTAAATTAGAATCTCCAGGGGTGGGGTCTTAGCATTAGCATTTAAAATATAGTCCGTAGGTTAGTTTGATCTGGCTAGCCCAAGAACCAGCATTTGGGAACTGTTGGTTCCAGGGGCTTTCATCACAATTAGAATAAAATAAAAACTCCTTACCTCAATCTACAGGGCTGTATGTAATGTTGCCTTCATCTGATCTCTTTCCCTTGTTTGTACCACTTGTCACCTTACTTACTGTGCTCCAACAGGCTGGTCTCTCTGTTCCTAAAACAGCCCAAACCCAGTGCCACGACTGGGCCTTTGCACGTGCTGTTCCCTCTGCCTGGAACACTTCACCCATAGACATTTGCCTGGATGATTCATTCTGATCTTAGATCAAATGTTTCTTCTTCAAGGGTTCCCCTTGACACCCCCTTATCTAAAGTTGCCCCCAGCACCCCATCAGTTTTATTTTGCTCATAGCACCTGTCACTAACGGAAGTGAGCATGTTTACTTTCTGTCTCCTCTGTAGTGTACACTGCATGGAGGCAGGGTCCTTGCTAGTCTCATCCACTCTGTTTCTCCAACACCTAGAAGACAGCCTGGTCCTTAGTGAGTGCTCAGGAGATACTTGCTTTGAGACAAGCCTGCTCTAGCCAGCCAGAAAGCTCATGTAGTCTTAGAATCCAGTCAAGGAAAGGACAGAAATTGCTCAACTGATCAAGCTCGAGTCTCGTGAGCACAGTCATTTCCCGTAATCCTCTTTTTTCTTCCCTGTCTAGCTGTGTCCACCTCAGGCCGAGGCCAGTACCTGAAACGCATTCGATACCATGGCAGAGGTCGCTTTGGGATCATGGAGAAGGTTTATTGCCATTATTTTGTGAAGCTGGTAGAAGGCCCTCCACCTTTACCTGAACCACCAAAGACAGCGGTCACCCACGCCAAAGAATACATTCAGCAGCTTCGAAACCGGACCATCATTCACACTCTATGATGGCGGCATTCAGACTCCACAGTGTGTACAGTTTGCCATTTATTTCCTGGAAACAAACAGTGATTAAAGACAGATGCTTTTTATGACTTGTCATTGCGTTATTGAAATACGAAGTACAACTGCTTTTTGTCTGTGTATGAGATTGCCTGTCTTTGAGCCTCTGGATATATTTTATGCATTTGCAACTTGGAAGGGGAAATCTGCCTTAGACATAGTAACAGACTGGAATTCACTAGGCATTTTGAAGGGAATATTAACTTTCCAACTAGTGTCCTACAGGTGGAAGTTTGATACTGAACATGAGTAGATTACAGGATAAGAAAGCTTATCCTTATTTCTCTCATTTTCCCTTGGGAATGGAGGGAGTGTGGAGCTGAGCATACCTGCATGTTGTTTTATTGCAGTATTTTAGGGCATCCTCTGGTTCTGTTTTTCCTTTCACTGTTGGTATAGGCCAGTGGTCGGCAAAGTCATTAGTCAACAGAGCCAAATCTCAACAGTACAACGATTGAAATTTCTTTTGAGAGCCAATTTTTTTTTTTTAATTAAATCTTTATTGTTCAGATTATTACATTTGTTCCTCTTTTTTTTCCCCCCATAACTCCCCTCCTCCCAGTTCCCGCCCCACCCTCTGCCCTCACTCCCCACCCACTGTCCTCATCCATAGGTGCACGATTTTTGTCCAGTCTCTTCCCGCATCTCCCACACCCCTTTCCCCCCCCAGGAATAGTCAGTCCATTCCCTTTCTATGTCCCTGATTCTATTATAATCAACAGTTCATTCTGCTCATCAGATTATTTATTCACTTGATTCTTAGATTCACTTGTTGATAGATGCATATTTGTTGTTCATAATTTGTATCTTTACCTTTTTCTTCCTCTTCCTCTTCTTAGAGGATACCTTTCAGCATTTCATATAATCCTGGTTTGGTGGTGATGAACTCCTTTAGCTTTTCCTTATCTGTGAAGCTCTTTATCTGACCTTCAGTTCTGAATGATAGCTTTGCTGGATAAAGTAATCTTGGTTGTAGGTTCTTGGTATTCATCACTTTGAATATTTCTTGCCACTCCCTTCTGGCCTGCAAAGTTTCTGTTGAGAAATCAGCTGACAGTCGTATGGGTATTCCCTTGTAGGTAACTGAGTTTCTTTCTCTTGCTGTTTTTAAGATTCTCTCTTTATCTTTTGCTCTTGGCATTTTAATTATGATGTGTCTTGGTGTGGTCCTCTTTGGATTCCTTTTGTTTGGGGTTCTCCGCGCTTCTTGGACCTGTAAGTCCATTTCTTTCACCAGGTGGGGGAAGTTTTCTGTCATTATTTCTTCAAATAGGTTTTCAATATCTTGCTCTCTCTCATCTTCTGGCACCCCTATAATTCTGATGTTGGTGCGCTTGAAGCTGTCCCAGAGGCTCCTTACACTATCCTCGCATTTTTGGATTCTTTTTTCATTTTGCTTTTCCGGTTGGGTGTTTTTTGCTTCCTCGCATTTCAAATCATTGACTTGATTCTTGCGCTCCTCTGGTCTGCTGTCGGGAGTCTGTATAATATTCGTTATTTCAGTCCGTGTATGCTTAATTTCTAGTTGGTTCCCCAATATAAGATCGAGGGTCTCATTAGTTTTCTTGTAGATCTCATTAAGTTTATCGGCGGCTTCTAAACAGTTCTTGAGAGACCTTAAAAGTGTGGTTCTGAACTCTATATCTTCCATTGACAATTTTGTCCTGTTTCTTTGTCTCTGCATTTTGTTATGCTTCCTTGGTGCACCCCCTAGTGGTCTTTGTTCGAAGTCTTATAGTTAAATCTTGATTGTTGTAGCTAATTCCAGGGAGGGTTTGACCTCCAGGCCAAGTGGCTATGAGAATCAGCTGTGTCAGCAGTGAGAGAACTTCTGTCCTCTAGGGAGGTGCTAATCTGGCGTTTGCCTGAGGCTATCCGGCAAATGCCTGTGTGCAGGGCTTGGGCGGGGCGGGTCACACAGGATCAACAGGGTGGGCCGGAGAGAGCAGTTATGGCTGCTCTCAGTCCTGTCCCCAGGGGCTCTGCCTCTCTGAGTCCCAGCACCCACTGCAGACCTCGGAGAGAAAGCTGCACTCGCTCTGACCGAAGCCAGACAGTCCCGCTTCTTCCGTTTGAGTCTGGGTCCCTAAAGACTCGCCCGGATCTGGAGCTCAGAGTCTGCGACTCCCTCCCGATTGAAAACGCCAACCGCGCCCTCTGCCGCCAGCCCGCTCCGCGAACTCCACACCTCAGAATTTGACTTCAGCACTGCGCCTCCTCTGAGTGTCCGTATGCGTTTCTCTTTCCTCCTAGTTGTAGGACTTCCACTCAGCCAGCGTTCCTGTGGTTCTGGGTGATGTCCCTTCCGTTTTTTGGTTTCACTTTTGAAGTAGTTGTTCAAAGCAGCAAACTCCGGCGTTAACCTATGCCGCCATCTTGGTTCTCGAGAGCCAAATTTTTTAAACTTAAACTATATAGGTAGGTACATTGTTATTAACTTAATTAGGGTACTCCTAAGGCTTAGGAAGAGCCACACTCAAGGGGCCAAAGAGCCGCATGTGGCTCGAGAGCTGCAGTTTGCTGACCACGGGTATAGGCCAATGGATGAGGGATTATATTTTCCTTTACTGTTTTAGTAGTAACTTGAAATTACAGGAGTTTATTACATATATTTAACATAAAACTTCAAAAACCCTTAACTCAGAAAGTTTTCTCCTAGGTATTAATACTGTTTTCATGTTCCATTCTAACAATGCTTTCTAGAGGTTGGATATCTTATTTAGGATTGATTCATTTTTTTCAGAGTAAATTCAATTACTGAGAGGAATTGAAGCAATCTCAGCATTGCATTCTAAGCGGGGCAGTAGGTGGTGCTCATTTACCTTTTGTTAGCAGAACATTGTTAGTATTAAATTAGTGCTCAGCACTTCCTGGCTGTCAGTGATATACCTGTTTCATTGACAGGAAGCTGCTCTGTCCACAGCCCTAGTTCAGTGTTTCTCAGACTTTCGTATGCAGAGGAAGTCTGGGTGCTTGCTCGTTAATGTAGAGTCTCAGTTTTGTTCCAGTGATTCTGATTCACTTGATCTTGTTAACTTTTTAAAATTAAAAACAATTTTTTTATTGTCAGTGTCCTCCAGCCGGAGACCACCATGAACACAACTGCAGCTGAACAGGTTCCGGTTGTTGTGTCGAGTGGAGAACACACACCGTGGGGAGCCATGTTGCCTCAACAAGGAGGTGTTAGAACTGCTGGGTTGGATGATTTGTGGACAGTCCAGCAAAACAAGGGGCTGCTCTAGGCTGGGTGCTGCTGGAAAGTGTGTGTGGCAGTGAGAATTCTGTGGTGATCTCAATACATTTTATATATTGGGAGGGCAAGCTAGGGTGAGAAAAAAGGCATAATTGGTAAAGAATTACTAGTCCCTCGTTTTAACCAAGAGGGGGATGTTTGGTATTTGTGGGTGGCACAGTGACTCTGTTTTTGTCTGTGCTTAGACAAAGTTATGGACGGTATGGACTCGCTTTACCTCATTTACTCACGGCCTCAGAGTGGCCTTGTCCGAGCTGGCATTCTGTGAGACGTGTATGTCCAGCACGGAGGACTGCGTGGCCTAGTTGCGAGTGCTTTTTTCCTTTCTCACACGAAAAGGGGGTTGGAGTATCTGTTGAGTAAGAGAATTTATTGTACCTGCCTCAGGTATCCTCATACTTAACGGTAAAGCTCTGGTGTTTTCTACCAAAGTCAGGTAAGGGCAGGTGTGCCCACTATCCATGGCCATTTAATATTTCCTGAAAGTTTAGTCAACACAGCAAGTCAAAATGAAATAAGAGAAAAATCTTTGGCAAGGAGGAGACAAAGTATTACTTGTATATACTTGTCTACCAAGGAACTCAGGAAAATAAACTGAAAAATTATTAGAAGTAAGGAGAGTTCAATAAAGCAGTTGGGTACAAAATCACTATATAAAAATCAATGCTTATCCTTAAGACAACAAATATCAGCAAATAAAATTTTTTTTAAAGGCATTAAAATAAAGAAAATATAAAAAATATCTAGGAATAAACTTGACATAAGAAATGTATATAGGACCCATATAAATAAAACTAAAACTTTACTGGGGAAATTGAAGATTTAAATAAGTGGTAGCGCATACCACATTATTGGATGGCACAACTCAATAATTCAGCCAGTTCAATTCTAATAAAAATGTCGAAAGTGAGGAGTTCCGGATGTCACGTGGTCTGTTGACCCGGGGCGGGGCATAAAAAAAATGTCGAGCCGAAACCGGTTTGGTAGAGCGTCGGCCTGCGGACTGGAGGGTCCCGGGTTCGATTCCGGTCAAGGGCATGTGCCTGGGTTGCGGGCATATCCCTAGTGGGGGATGTGCAGGAGGCAGCTGGTCGATGTTTCTCGTCGATGTTTCTAACTCTCTATCTCTCTCCCTTCCTCTCTGTAAAAAATCAATAAAATATATTAAAAAAAAATGTCGAAAGTATTTTTAACTAGACAATATAATTCTAGGGTCACGTGGGAAGTTTAATAAAAGGCTGAAGAATTTTTGGGAGGTTGAGGGGTGATTTACACTGCTAGAAAGAGATTTATCAAAGCAGCATGATTCCTATGGAAGAATAAAAATAGCTTCATACAGGTTCAGGTGTACATTTGCTATGGGATAAAGGTGGAATTTAAATGCTGGTATGCTTCTTAGGATATGGCATGCTGCTCAGCACATCCATCCGGCCCTACCATGAGAAAATGATAAACTGCAAAATCATTACTTTTGTTCAGCCCACGAGAAAGGTGAGTTTGTGAGGCAACCAAAGAGAGGCCCCTCGGAGGAGAGGTGAGCTACACAGACTGTCTCCTCTGGCCGAGCACAGGAGCGGAGGCACCACCACTGTCCACAGGGGTGAGAAGAGATGGCTACCCTGTGACAGACTAAAAACCCACACGTGGGGTCTGGAATAGCTGAGATAGTGCAGGAGATCGCACTCAGCTGCAGACTTCTCTCCAGACTCCCAACGGGTCAGGCAGGAGACTGGTTCTCCAGCTCTCTTCTGAGGCCCAGGCTGGGGGGACAGTCAATGGTTCTGAGCACAAATGCCATGGAATTCCCTGGATTCTTAGGAAATCAGGGATGAAAATATCAGTGGAGAGCAGCTATTTAGAATGACACTCAGTGATGGTAGTGAGTGACGTCAGGATGTCTAAACGAGATAAGGTTCATGACACGGGCCAGCCTTGGTGAGCAGGTTCTAATCTGAGCAAAACTTCTCTGACCCAGCCCTGCTCATCACAGAAGCTATGGGTCCGAAGAGCTCGGCACAGGCAGGGCACAGAGGAGAGCGCAGTGGGGAGCTTTGGTTAAGTCACAGGAGCCTGGGAAGCCCGGTACCCCTTCCCAGTGATGAGAGTGGAGGTGAGAGAGCGGCCCCTCTGGAGTTTGTGCAGAAGCAGAGCTTGACTTGAGTAAGCAGCTGGACACATTATATCCAGTTCCCTGTCCTGAGAAGGAAGGTGTTGGTGCAATGGGAGTGTTAATGTGGCATTTCCTTTAATGACTGGTTTTCCCTTAAGCCAATGGTGTTAATTATTTGTGTTAATGGAGAGGAGAAAGCCCATTACTGAGTGAAATATACAGACATCTATGGGCCTAAAACCATATAGCTCAGTGTTTACCCCTCTCCCATCTCTGCCACCTTCTCTAATATTTTCTCCCATGGGTTACAACCCTCCAGTGACCTTCCACAAGCTTCAGGACAAAGTTCTAGCTAGGGACCGCAGAGAATTTGACTGCCTGATTTCACTCTGCTTACTGTCTCCAAGGTTCATCCACGCTGTAGCAGGTGTCAGAACTCCCTTCCTAAGGCGGAAGAATATTTCATTGTAGGCCCCTACCACATTTTATCTCCTTCGTCCATCGATGGACATGGCGGGTGCTTCCTTCTGGTGGCTATTGTGAATAATAGTTACAAACTTGGGAGTACAAATACCTGTTCCAGTCCCTGCTGTCACTTCTTTTGGGTATAGACGCAGAAGTGGAATTGCTGGATCACGTGGTAATGCTACGTGAAGTCTTTTGAAGGACCACCAAATGGTTTTCCCCAGTGGCTGCACCATTTTATGTTCCCATCCACAGTGCACGAATGTCCGCATTTTCCCACACCCTCACCAACACTTGTTTATTTGTTTTATAATCGCCAGCCTAATGGGTGTGAAGTGGTATCTCGTTGTGGCAAAGCTGGTTTTTAGGTGAGAGATAGTCACATGGCACTGCCAAGTAGATGCTCGGCTACAACAGGCAGGAGTTCCAAAGAGGTCTTTCTAGCCCACTGGCCAGGGGACAGTCCCACAGCGGGTCCTAGTGAATGCCTGGCCCTGTGGACCTCCTGTGCTCGTTAAGGTGTCCACCCCTCGCCCCCCCCCTCCCCCCGCCCCCGGCAGGCCGACTATTTGAGGATGTGAGCAGCTGGGCTTTTGAGTTCACTTTTGGTGAACAAATACCATCTTGTACCTGGTTCTCTCTAATCCATATTGCAGGTCCAGTCGAAATTAACCAAGAATAACTAAATCTGAGCCTCAAATAGAAGTGGTGGAAGACCTCCAAAAGTGGGAATTTATTGTCAGGGTTTTGGAAGGTTATCCAGCTGAAATCAAATAGATTCGATGATCTTTTAGAGTGAACGGGAGGCATTTTTGTTTGTTTTCCCTCTTAACAAAGAAAATGCAGCTTTAAAGTGTTTTTCAATTTCTTTCTCAGCTCCCTTTCATTCTCTGATTTCTTTACTCTTAATGGGATAACATAAACCAGTTTTCTGTCATCTCTTATTCATCAAAGCTGTCGATTTAGCCTGAACAGAAAGAAGGCAAGGATGTTATTAAAATAAAGCAACTTCCAATTGAGCTGCTAATGCTGAAATGTATCCACATTTCTCCTATTGATTATCTCCCACCGACAAAGGCAGACACAAGCTTGCATCTCACGCTGCCCGTGGAAATGAAAGATTTAATTAGATGAAAACCAAAGGAGCTGGAAGATGAACTGCACGCGGCCATCCGATGATTGTTATTCATAATTGGCTGTTCGCTACGCCCTGCTTCTTGAGCCTTTTTTACTTAAAAAAGTTCCCTGCAGTGCACGAAGATGAGCACAGTCATTAGTAAGCCCCCCACCCACCCCCATTCCCCGTGCATTTCACAAGCTCAAGGTTCTGGGCTACACTGAGCCCTATCAGGCCATAAATCAGGTGTAATAGAACGTCTTGAAATTGAGAATTAGCTAGCAAGAACAGGAAGGCAGCAAATGCTGAAGGTAGGAAAAGAGGTGCTTGCTGATGGGGAGGACGGAAGAAGAGGCCCATAAGCTCGGAGTGGAATTGTTTAGAACTCACCAGCTCTGACGTGTGTGCATGTAAAGTTTAATGTCTGGTAATAAATACACTGATGTTTAGTGATGGGAGTGTATTAAAAAGTTGGTATTGCCCAGCCAGTGGTTCTCAGTGGTCGAGCATTGACTTATGAACCAGGAGGTCACGGTTCGATTCCTAGTCAGGCCACATGCCTGGGGTTTGGGCTCAATCCCCAGTGGGCAACCAATCAATGATTCTCTCTCATCATTGATGTTTTTCTCTCTCCCCCTCTCCCTTTCTCTCTCTGAAATCAATAAAAACATTTTTTAATATGTTGATATTTACTTTTTTAAAGTTAGTATTCACTTTGCCAGGAATGTTGCAAGCACCTGTCAGGTGACCTTTTTAAGACACGGGGACAAAGGGAAGATGGACAGAAACCACTGCCTTCAGTAGCACGTGGAAGCCTAGAAGGTATTTCTTTTTCGAAGCCTGAGCAGGTGTTACCATTGGAAGATTTTATTTTCTCATTTGCACAGTGGGATATTAATTGTACCCATTTTATTGATTTGTTAGGTGGAGTAAATGAGATAATGTAGACAAAGCTTTTAGCACAGTGACTGGGCACACGGTCTGCCCTAAATGAATATGAGCTGTTAGCAATAATAATTCACCTTCCACGTCTGCAAGGCACTGAAGGGAAGACATCGTGTCTTCTATTGTATTTCCTAGTATCTAGCTCAGTGCTTAGCACCCTGCTCTCAATAAAACTTTTAGTCTGAATTAAAAGAAGTGTCAATATCTCAGTCGTGAGGTTCTTAGAAATTTAGACGGGAGTTGACAGTCATTCAATCCATGTGTATTTAACATCTTAAATTGCTTTAAAAATAATATTTTGTTTTCCGATTACAAAAGAAGTAACACCTACTCCTTGGCTGAGGTGGTGACGAGAGTGGCTCAGAGGGCAGGTGCTGGAGCCACACTGCCTGGGTGCACGCTTCTGCTCCCCCAGCCCCGGCATGATCCTACTCTGTGAGGATTAGATGAGTGAAGACACCTACAACACTTGCAACAGGGCCTCGCACATAATGTGTTCTCAATAATACTGCTTAGTACTAATAAAATACAGGAAGAAACAACTAGAAGGCCACTCATTCTATCACCCCGGGATAACCACTAAGAAATACTTCTTGAAAGTGTGCTTAGTGATTCACACAGTGGCAGGCATTGTGGGCATCCTATATAATAAAGAGGTAATATGCAAATTAACCCTCATGCTCTCACAAGATGGCTGCCTATGACCAGGTTAGCAGGGGTGCTGGTGAGGGACAACCAGATGACAACAAGCAGGCTGCATGGGGCAACCAGGCCAGTGGGGGGGGGGGGGGTGAGGGGTGACTAGGCCAGCGGGGGGGGGGGCAGTTGGGGGCAACCAGGCCAGCAGAGGGGGGCAGTTGGTGGTGACCAGGCCGGTGGGGGAGGGGGTCAGTTGGGGGCGACCAGGCAGGCAGGCAGGTGAGTGATTAGGAGCCAGTGGTCCAGGATTGTAAGAGGGATGTCCGACTGCCGGTTTAGGCCCGATCCCCCAAGGGGTCCCGGATTGGAGAGGGTGCAGGCTGGGCTGAGGGGACCCCCCCTCCCCCCCGCACGAATTTCATGTACCAGGCCTCTAGTCTACAATAATAGCCCATTTATGGAACCCTTGTTGCCACCAGGCACTGCACCTAGTGCTTGGCACATACTCTCTCATTTAATTCACACGACAGTCTTACAAGGTGGGCGATATCATTATCCCCTTTTGAGATAAGAAAACAAGACCAGTGATGTTAGCTAACTTCCCAAGGTCACACAAGTGGTCAGGGATGAGCTAAGTTTCCAACACAGGTCTCTGGTTCCAAGTTAACCTTTATGCTGCCCTACCTCAGGAAGCCCGATATTGAATCGACACCGGGCAGCCCATACGAAAGAGGCAGGCAGGATCTAAGTGAGGCGGGAGAGCGGGTGGAGGACAAGAATAGGGGACTATAATTTGCTCTGTGCTGTGACTGGGACTCTTCTAACCAAGCCTCCGACTCTTTCTCAACCCAGTGGTTTGGACATTAGCACCAAGCTGGCACATGAGACAAAACCCTTCTGCACCCCTAGCACAATGCTGCCGTTAAACAGGGACACCCCCCCCCCCCCCCCCGCCCATGTGTGTTTCCAAGGCTTTATTGCGCTCCGACTTGCTGGGGCCTGATTCTTGATGTCATATTGCACTGAGTTTATGCTGCACCAGAATCTCAGGCTAGACACTTCCTTTACCATCTGGCCCTCTGTGGTCACCGCTTCTGTTTAAAAATACTGTGGTGTGTTCCTGTTTCTCAGGTGTCATTTGGAGTCAATTCAAATAGATAAACACTGTCAATAAAAATATCTTGTAGACACTGCTAGGACTTATCTGTGTAGAAACGAAGAGATAAAGGACACATCAATGTTTAATTTTTCTTTGCGTGTCAATCTAACCACTGAACACCCTTGGTCCCCAAGCAAATTAATTGTCACAAAAGGAGTAAATGACACGCATCTGTACTGAGCTGTTGAAGCAGCCACCCCTCGGCGTGGTACCGTGGAAGAGGCGGGTCTCTGCAGGCGCAGCTGAGCTGGATCACGCGATTAGAAGACTCCTCAGGAAACTCCGGGCGCTGGTCTAGCCTGAGGTTGGTTCTCGGCGTGTTTGGAGCCAAGGCTCCCTGTCCCTTGCAGAGGAGGAGGAGGCCGGGGCTGGTCTCAGAAGTCCCCACGTGGAGGCGAGCTTCTCCAGTGAGTCACAGCCGCTCTGAGCGTTACTTGGTTCATATGCAAAGTAGAGCTGTGGCTAGGATATATGTAAAAATTAGCCACACATTTTCTGTGGATAGAATTTTACTTTTTAATTGTGCCTGCTGCGTAGTGGATGCAAGAGTGGAGGGAGGGAGTTAGGTAGCTAGGCAGGGGGTTGGACTTGGAGAGGGCCTGGAGTGGAGGGAGGGAGACTGGTTGGGATTCAGAGTGTAAATGAAGTAGGTCTGACTATCACCCTCACCTACAGGTGAGCGAGGCTTGTGGAGGCAGGACGGCAAGTTTGGCCTGCATGACCCTGGTGCTCTGCTCAAGGGCGAGGGGCAGGTGGGCCAGGGGCAGGTGGGCGAGGGGCAGGTGGGCGAGGGGCAAGTGGGCCAGGGGCAGGTGGGCGAGGGGCAGGTCTTGACCTTTGGGACTGCAGAGGGTCAGCCCCTGATTCTGACTCTGCAGCGGGGGCAAGAGGGAGGAGAGCCCAGGATGAAGAGGCCACCTTCTCCCCTCCCTCCTGCATTCTTCCCCAGCACTGATTCTGCCCGGGACTCGGCACCTTAGGTAATCTTACTCGTTCCTGGTTTTATATGGGTAAAAATCTTGTCTCCTCCATACAAAAAATATTAAAAAAAGAGTACGTGCTCTTGTAAGTTGGCAGCTGTGACACCAATAGCGACGTAAACTCTAGAAAGAGGGGGTGACCTTTGTTCTGTGTGATCCTTGGGCCCCTGGGTTGTGAGGAAAGAGGCTTTGGAATCAGCCACACCTGGCCCTGAACCTCATTCACAGCTGAGCCTTGTTTTGTTTGCAGAAGTATCCTCCCCCCATCCCCCTCCCCCCCATACTTGCTGAGAGCTTTACAAAGCTGAGGGCATTGCAAGGGAAAATGTGCCTGAGGCTAGTAGCGTCCAATACATGTGATTCCTTTTAGGGCAGTGGTTCTCAACCTTCTGGCCCTTTAAATATAGTTCCTCATGTTGTGACCCAACCATAAAATTACTTTCGTTGCTACTTCATAACTGTAATGTTGCCACTGTTATGAATCATAATGTAAATATCTGATATGCAGGATGGTCTTAGGCGACCCCTGTGAAAGGGTCATTCGACCACCAGAGGGGTCGCGACCCACAGGTTGAGAACCGCTGTTTTAGGGTTTGTGGATCATTTAGGCTCCAGCCGGCTCTTAGCGCTGCCCTTTCACCAGTTAGGGTCACCTACTGACCCTGATCTTCCCGACATTCCCCACCCCCTCCCCTTGCCTGCTTCCATCCTGCCTCGTGTCCAGAGCCCACATCTGGGCCTGGAGGGGAAACTCCGGGAGGAGGGATCAGGAAGGCCCTTCCATCCGTGAACCTGTTCTCTGGAACTGGATGATGAAATAGTCGTTTACGTCCAGTGAAAGACACTGCAAACTGGATGCTGGCTTAGTTCCAGAAGCACCTGCTGATAAGAAACAGATTAGAAATGCAAGTGTTTCCCCAAGTGCTGTAAGATGCGTGTCGGTGGTGCAGCTGGTCTTTCCCGTGGGTCAGTTAGGCTCTCCCTGAAGCATAAATGCAGATACGAATGGCCGCTGCTTCTGATGAGGCCATCAGAGCTCTGTATCAGAAATTTGGGAAAGGTATTTGAAGTCCTGCTTATTGGAATCTTTCATAAACACACTCTGTTAGATGTCTGGTTGCTCTTGGGGAGGGCTGAGGGAGGGAGCAGGTTTTTCTGGGTGGATTTCAAATGTAGGAAGGACTGATAAGGCCATGAATTCACAGCAGAAGAGCCCTTGGAAACCTAGGGGAACTGTTGTTTTAATTTTTAAAACAATATATATTTTATTGATTTTTTACAGAGAGGAAGGGAGAGGGATAGAGAGTTAGAAACATTGATGAGAAAGAAACATCTATCAGCTGCCTCCTGCACACTCCCTACTGGGGATGTGCCCGCAACCAAGGTACATGCCCTTGACTGGAATCGAACCTGGGACCCTTGAGTCCACAGGCTGACACTCTATCCACTGAGCCATACCGGTTAGAGCTGTTTTAATTTTTTTAATCCTCACCCAAGGATATGTATTTTTTTAAAATTGATTTTAGAGAAAGAGAAAGGGAGGAAGGGAGGGAGGGAGGGAGGAAGAGGGAGGGAGGGAGAGGAGAGAGAGAGAGAGAGAGAGAGAGAGAGAGAGAGAGAGAGAGAGAAATATCGATGTGAGAGAGAAACGTAGATTAGTTGTCTCCCGTACACCCTCATCAGGGATTGAATCTGAAACCCAGGTATGTGCCCTGACCAGGAATCAAATCTGCAACCTTTTGGTATACAGGATGATGCTCTAACCCACTGAGCCACCCGGCCAGGGCAGGAACTGTTGTTTTTAGAGATAAGGATACTGAAGCCCAGAAAGGGGTGCTTACTCTCCCAAAGTCACACAGCTTAGCTCAAAGGTAAAGTATAGGAGAACTTGGGTGGGCATTGGGGTCAGAGAGAGTTCGGTTCAAATCTTGGATCTATATTGGGTAAGTTACTTAATTTTCTGAAGCTTCAATTTCCTCACTTGTAATATGGGGGTAATAATAGTTCCTACTTCATAGAGTGAATATGAGGATTAACAAGAAAATTCACATAAAATAGCTAGCACAGACCTTGACACTTCGTAAGTGCTCAGTAAATATTGGTATTTTGTGGTGTTGATGATAATATATATTTTGGGGTCCTAGGAACTGACAGGAGGAAAATCTTCCTGTTGTGAGCATGCCACGGGCTTCTGGTCGGGCCTCAGTAGAGGGTGGGTGGGCTGAATTGTGTTATCCCCAAAGGTGTGGTCCAGTATTCACTCCCAGTGCCTGTGCGTGTGACCTTGCTTGGAAATGGGGTCTTTGCAGATGTAATCAGTGAAATTGAGGACCTACTGGAGGAGGGCGGGCTCTGATCCAATGATTGGTGTCCTTATAGGAAGAGGGCAGTGTGTTCAGACACACAGGGAGGACCACGTGAATAGAGGCAGAGGCCGGAGTGGTTCCACCATGAAAGGGCGAGGACTACGCCCTCCATCTTGCCCTGGGTCCTCCATTTTTGGGCAGAGCCATGTGTTCAGCGAGGCTTCTTCCCGGAAGCCCAAGCCTCTGCTAGCCACACCCAGGATTTCTCTGGACTAACCAATGATAATCAAGGGAAGTGCACGCCATCAATATGACCACATCCTGTGTAATGAGACACCGACTTGCGCCTGGCCAATCGGCAGGGCCCACAGTCCCCTCTCCTGCCCTTACTCCACCCCCCTATAAAACTCCTCTTCCCATCAGGCTAGGTCTCTCTCTGCCACTAGGCTTACCATTACATCGGTGAGTGTGGTTGGGGAGCCGAACTAGTTTGAATAAAGGACTCTTTGCTTTTGCATCAGACACGGCTGGCTCCCTTGCGTGGTCTGTTGGGGATCTTGAAATCTGGGCATAACACACCACAAATCAAGAGCCATCAAGGTAACCACGCAAAGCTAGAAGAGGCAAAGGGTTCTTTCCCAGCCTTTGGCGGGAGCGTGGCCTTGCCAATGCCGTGGTTTGGGGATTTGAGCCTCCAGTGCTGTTGTAAGCCTCCCAGGTGGTAACTTGTCATCACAGCCCCGGGATACTAACACAGAGGATGTCAGTGGAGGGGGGCGCTCTGGGCGTCCAGGTGCGTATCTAAGGGGAGGGTTGGTAGCTAGACAACATCCATTTCCTGATTTAGGAACGGCACCACTGAATAATAACCTCCCAAAGAGATCCTGGGTCTTCGCCTACTGACTCCGTGATGCTGGCGGTGTGTGTGTATTGGGGTGGGGACCACAGGAACCACGACTGAGGAGAGCCAGGATTCCTCTCGATCACGTGTGGATGTACAAGACGACAGAATGCCAAGAGCACACTCGGGAGAGACAGGAGGGATCGAGGTTGGACAGAGGGCAGAGGCTTGTCTCATTGGTTCTGTCCGTCGTCCTCCTTCTTCCCTGTCATGTGAATGTAGGTAGTTTTCTTGTTGGGCTGAGATGCAGAGATTGGAACAGACTTGGGAAACAGGTTTCTAAGTCCTTAGTGAGCATCTCTTTCTTCAGGTCAGGGAGGGCCCAGGGAATAAGGCCAGGGGTGTGCCGTGTGTCCATATCATTTCCCAAAGGCAGCAGGTGGTCTCCGTCTTCTCCGTGTTTCTGCAGGATGGTCCTGAGACAGGAGAAGTCCTTTTCCAGTCCCGAAGCCCTGCATCTCCGGTTGATCTCTTTGGTCCTGCCTCCCCATCAGTCAGTCCTTCCTCCTCCGCCTCTCCCGCCCTGCACCCTGGCAGCGTCATTTGGGGTAGCTCTGAGGTTCTCCGCCATCTCCAACCAGAAGGGAAAACACTCACAGGCAGAAGTGATAACTCAGTCTCGCTGCTCACGACCATAGGGGTTACGGGAGGTACTAGAATTTGTTTGCAGAGGAGAGAGCATACGTTATAAGGATGTACGCAGTTTTCAGGACTCCCACGCCCAGGTGAAGGCTAATGGGGGTGGGAGCGGAGGCAACAGTTCAATCATGTGATTGATAGCGGATCCCTGTGCCCAGGTTACAAGCTGCTGTTTGGACTGCTGCTGTCTGGAGCCAAGACAGAAGGGGTCGAATCATTGGATTGCCTAGGCCACCTGCTCAGGAGGAGGCACAGTTCCCAGCTCATTGGTTGGGAAGGTGTTTTTGTTGTTGTTGTTTTTGTTTGTTTTGTTTTTAGAGTGAATGTGAAAGGGAAAGTAGGGGGGGGACTGGCCAGCCAAGAGGCAGCACAATGGCAACATGGGAAGTCAGGGGAGGATGTAGAAGAACTCCCCCTACTCTGCTCTGAGAACGCCTTTATCTACAAAATGCAGGAGTTGTGAGAGTTGCTGTCACCTGGAGAGATCTCCTAGCAGTGACCCCATCTAAATAAAATATTCAGAACAGGTAAATCCTAGAGACTCAAAGCAGATTAGCGATTGCCAGGGGCTGGGGAGGGGTGGAGAGTGGGGAGTGACTGCTTAATGGGGTTTCCTTTTGGAGTGATAGAAATGTTCTGGAACTAGACCAGTGATGGCGAACCTTTTGAGCTCGACATGTCAGCATTTTGAAAAACCCTAACTTAACTCTGGTGCCGTGTCACATATAGAATTTTTTTGATATTTGCAACCATAGTAAACAAAGACTTATATTTTTGATATTTATTTTATATATTTAAATGCCATTTAACAAAGAAAAATCAACCAAAAAAATGAGTTCGCATGTCACCTCTGACACGCGTGTCACAGGTTCGCCATCACTGAACTAGACAAAGGTGGAGGATGCCCAACATTGTGACTGTTCCAAATGCCACTGAACTGTACATGGTAGAGTGTTTCATTTTACCTCAGAAAACAGAAGCCATGTACCCACTCCCCCATGGCTGCTCTTCCTCCTGCCGCCCCACCCCATCCCTTTCAACCACACTGATGCCCTTGAGGTGCCCTCTGGAAAGATAATGATTGGCTGGGCTCTGAGCCTGGCAGCATCACCCGAATGGGAGCATGGGGCTCCTCACCCCCTCTGGCCTGCCCCCTCCTGGCCTCTCAGAGGAACAGGGCTCCTTCCTGAGCCCACCCGTCAGGGCAGGCACTCCATCTCCGGGGGAGAGAAGCCAGTGGAACTCCTCCCAAATGGAAGAAAAGTCAGAGGGGGACAGGGGTGGCTTAACATTGGTAGCTACAGGCCCCATAAGAGTTGTCTCCGTGGTGCCCTGGCCAGTGTCTCAGTTGGTTAGAGCCTTGTCCCGATATGCCAAGGTTTTGGGTTTAATCCCCGGTCAGGGCACATGCAAGAATTAACCGATGAATGTATAAATAAGGGAAACAACAAATCCATATCTGTCTCTCCGCACCCCCCCCCCCCCATTCCTCTCTTCCTCTAAAATCTATGAACAACAAATTTTAAAAAGGGTTATCTCCATGGCAAACAGGCTTCCCCAGGGCCAGAGGCATTCTCACCTCCTCCCCACATGGTCTCACACGGTGATGGGCACTCAGCTGGTGTCTTCTCCTTTGCATTCAGCAAGGAGTCCTTTGTTACAAAAGAAATATAATAGCAAAATAACCAAGCAAACAAAGAAAAACCCCTGGCTGCAGCCTCATTTCATCTAACTGGTAAATTATAGAATATCCATTCAATGGAATGTTAAGCCATTTTAAAAGGCTGTTTACAAAGGATTTGAAATGATGTGGGAATTAATTATATGGTAATGTCAGGTGGAAAACATGATACAAAATTGCACATATAATATGAACTCAGCTATATTAAAACCTCCCAAAGATTATGCATAGAAAAATGAAAAATTTAAGAGGAAATTTCCAAAACATTAACAATGGTGGTCTTTCTGTTTAGTTTTTTTTCTTAGAGTTTACAAATTTTCCGCAATGAGTATGTATTTCTTTTGTAATGGGAAAACTCACCTTTATTAAAAAATAAAACTGTTTTACTATGGTGAAGGTTACACATTACCAATCAAACCAACAATTTTAGAACCTTATAGATTCATATGATTACAGAATGCTAATGCTGCAAGGGACTTCAGAGATTTTTCTAGTTTAAGGATTTTAAATCTTTTTTTGGGGGGGTCACAGATCCATTTGAAGATTTCCCAGAATCTATGGCTTCTCTCCTGAGAACATTTCACAAATAAACATACTATCACTTAAGCTGCTCTTTGTTTTAAGTTATAGAAAGCCCCATTCAGAGCATCTTAAACAGTGGAGGAAATTTACTGGTTCATGTAACAAAAATCTTCACGGTAGTCAGGTAGTGTTTGATGCAGCACTTTAACAATTTCATCAAGACTCATTTCTTTGTTATTAATTAATTAATTAATTTAAATCCTCACCCGAGGATCTTTTTCCATTGAATTTTTTTAGAGATAGTGGAAGAGAGAGGGAAAGATAGAGAGAAATATCGATGTGAGAGAAACACATCGATTGGTTGCCTCCTGCACACACCCGGACCAGGGCCTGGGCCGGGGAGGAGCCTGCAACCAAGGTTTGTGCCCTCGACCTGAACTGAACCTGGTCCATAGGCTGATGCTCTATCCACTGAGCCAAACAGGCTAGGGTTCTCATTTTTTTTTTTAATTAAATCTTTATTGTTCAGATTATTACATTTGTTCCTCTTTTTTCCCCCCACAACTCCCCTCCTCCCAGTTCCCGCCCCACCCTCCGCCCTCACTCCCCACCCACTGTCCTCATCCATAGGTGCACGATTTTTGTCCAGTCTCTTCCCGCATCTCCCACACCCCTTTCCCCCCCAAGAATAGTCAGTCCATTCCCTTTCTATGTCCCTGATTCTATTATGATCACCAGATTATTTATTCACTTGATTCTTAGATTCACTTGTTGATAGATGCATGTTTGTTGTTCATAATTTGTATCTTTACCTTTTTCTTCTTCTTCCTCTTCTTAAAGGATACCTTTCAGCATTTCATATAATACTGGTTTGGTGGTGATGAACTTCTTTAGCTTTTCCTTATCTGTGAAGCTCTTTATCTGACCTTCAGTTCTGAATGATAGTTTTGCTGGATAAAGTAATCTTGGTTGTAGGTTCTTGGTATTCATCACTTTGAATATTTCTTGCCATTCCCTTCTGGCCTGCAAAGTTTCTGTTGAGAAATCAGCTGACAGTCATATGGGTATTCCCTTGTAGGTAACTGAGTTTCTTTCTCTTGCTGCTTTTAAGATTCTCTCTTTGTCTTTTGCTCTTGGCATTTTAATGATGATGTGTCTTGGTGTGGTCCTCTTTGGATTCCTTTTGTTTGGGGTTCTCTGCGCTTCCTGGACTTGTAAGTCTATTCCTTTCACCAGGTGGGGGAAGTTTTCTGTCATTATTTCTTCAAATAGGTTTTCAATATCTTGCTCTCTCTCATCTTCTGGCACCCCTATAATTCTGATGTTGGTACGCTTGAAGTTGTCCCAGAGGCTCCTTACACTATCTTCGTATTTTCGGATTCTTTTTTCATTTTGCTTTTCTGGTTGGGTGTTTTTTGCTTCTTCATATTTCAAATCTTTGCCGTGATTCTTGCGCTCCTCTGGTCTGCTGTTGGGAGTCTGTATAGTATCGTTATTTCAGTCTGTGTATGCTTAATTTCTAGTTGGTTCTTTATCATAACATCGAGGGTCTCATTAGATTTCTTGAGGATCTCACTACATTTATCGGCGGCTTCTAGACAGTTCTTAAGAGACCTTAAAAGTGTGGTTCTGAACTCAATATCCTCCATTGACAGTTTTGTCCTGTTTCTTTGTCTCTGCATTTTTTATGCTTTCTTGGTGCACCCCCTAGTGGTCTTTGTGCGCAGTCTTGTTGTAGTTAAGCCTTAATTGTTGTCGGCAATACCGGGGGTGATTTGACCTCCAGGCTAACTGGCTATGAGAGTCCGCTCGGTTCTCATTTCTTAAAAAAAAAAAATAATAATGTTTTTATTGATTTTTAGAGAGAGAGGAAGGGAGAAGGATAGAGAGACAGAAACATCAAAGAGAGAGAAACATCACTGATAGGGACTCCTCATGGGGATCGAGCCCGAAGCCCCGCATATGCCCTGACCAGGAATCGAACCATGACCTCCTGGTTCATAGATGGACGCTCAACCACTGAGCCACTGCAACCTGGCAAGGCTCTCATTTCTTGATGTCTCTCTGCTCTGCCTCCTACAATGTCAACTTCAGCCCAAGGCTGTCTGCCCTGTGGCCTCTGAGGCAGCTGGTGGAAGGTTCTAGCACTTCGCTCTTACTTGCTTCTGTCTAGCAGGAAGAGAGGCTCTGTTTCAGCATCCCCAGCAAAGGTTATCAGATTTGGCCTGAATGTGAGGTGAAGGCACATGATCATCTCTGAACCAATACCTTGGCCGGGAACCGAGAGCACTGGTTGTCTGCGTTGGGCCACCTGCTCTGCCATGGAGCTGACATGGAGTGAGCGTCTCTGTGACCACATTATTCTCTCAATAGAAACTGGGGACACGAGTGTCCCTCACACGACTTACTGCATGTGATCTAGGCTTTGCTGAAATTCCCCAAGGCTTGCCATGTGCCCCAAGTTAAGAATTCCTGGTTTAGTCCCAACCCCTTACTTTAGAGATGGGGTTTCAGAGGCCAGGAGGTCACAGATGCTCAAAGCCACTCAGTTGCCTCTGTCAGTCTCCTGCATAGCACCCTGCCAGACTCCCTCCCACGTCTCATGCAGCGGTAAGCAAGTCAGAGATGAGTAAGTAATAAATCGGACCCTTAGAAAACCCCTACGCTCCTCTAGGACCCAGGACAGATGTGTTTGGATGAAAAAACGGAGACAGGGAGGAAGGGCCTTCTCTCGAGGGGACAAAGGTGGCTGCGCTGAGTCACTCCTGGCTAGAAGCCCGTCTCTGAGAGCGCATGTAAGGGGGCCGGGGAGAGGAGGGATGGTTATATTATTCACGTCTGTATCTTGAAGATAATCCTCGTAATTTCCCCTCTAAAAGCCCCGCTTGCTCGGAGGAAACGACTGTATTCTAATAAGCTCTTGTTTCTGAAACTCGCGGTAATCGGATCGGAATGTGAATTATTAAACTGAATGTGGGGCGGCATTTCGCGCCAGGTGTTTAATGATTATGCTCCGACGTGTGGGGCTGGCCTGTCGACTGGGAAGATAATACTCCCAGGAAGAAAACAGCTTAACTCCAAGTCAGGGCGAGGGTGTCCTCACAGACAGAATTCTGAAAGAGCCGGCCTGCCGAGGCCCTTGCAAATCACATTGTTCGGTTGCCTCATTTCACAGATGGGGAAACGGAGACTCAGCACGTGATGGCACTTGCTGAAGGCTGGGCGGGGGTTGCACTGACAACCAGTTCTTCCTTTATCATATTCGTCATAGTCATTCAGCCCTTGGGGGCTTGCTCAACTGCCATTTCCTCTTCCTTCTACTCGAGAGATTGGCAGGCTAACCTGTCTTCCTTGCAGTTCGGATTTCAGATACAAGAAAGTTCCACCAGTTAGTTGCCCTTGCATGAGCTCCCTCTGCAGTGGGGCTGTGGGGAGACAAGGTGGTGGCGATGTGTTAGGAGGCAGCGTGGTGACAGGACTTAGCATTCCAATGGCGGCCATCAGCCTCCAGGGTTTAAGGGACAGTGGTGGCAGGAGCTTCCTGACCTTGGGATTGCATCTATGGTGGCATGTCCTTGAGCTCCACAGTCTAAGGGGAGACCGCGCCCCCCCCCCCCCCGTCCCCCCACTCCTGTGCCTCCTAGCCTTCAGTGCTATTTTTTTTGAGTAATTCCCTGTATTAAACCTCTTTCTGCTTGACATACCTAGAGTGGCTTCTGTTTCTTGCACTGAGCTCACACATCCCTCTATGTCAGCACACATCACACGATAGGTAATAATTTTTCTCCCCTGGATCCCGATCTTGTTGCCTGTGTCCTATAGAATATAGCTCCATTCATGTCATCCTAAAATATTAAGCTCAAGAAACCCAAAACTAACCTCATTTTCCCTCCAAAACATGCTTTTCCTATAGATTTCCCTTTGTCCATTCTCGTGCCTACTTCCTCCCAATAGGTCAGGTTCGGGGGTAGCTCTGGTTTTCCTCTTACTGCTGTCACATACTTTTAAAATCTTATTGATTCTGTTTTCTTTGTTTGTTAGGGATATTGGTTTTAAGTGATCCAATTATATTGATTAATAAATAGAATTTAATAATCTGCATAACTAGAAGTGCAGCATCAGGCATAGTTGGATCCAGGAGCTTGGAGAATGCCATCAGTACTTGTTCTCTCCTTCTTCAGGCTCTGCCTTCTGCAAGTCCCTTTCTAATGGTGGGCTGGGGGGCCCTGACAGTTTTCGGTTTCTATACTTTTTTATATCAAACCATGTGGGTATAAGGTTTATCTTTTCCATTATTTCCAGAAAAAGTTCTAAAAAGAGTCTTTTTGGGCAAAATTAAATCAACTGTGTACTCTAAAAAGATATGTTGAAGTCCTAACCTCTGTACCTCAGAATGTGGACTTATTTGGAAATAGTATTTTTGTTGCTATAATTAGTTATGATGAGGACATCCTTGCATAGGATGGGCCATTAACCTAGTGTGATTGGTGTCCTTGTAAGAGGAGGAAGCGAAGAGACATGGAGAAGGTGGCCACGAGGCCGAAATTGGGGTGATGCTGCCAACACTGGGGGTAGACTCCAACATATACTTTGGTGCGGGAGGCACAGCTCAGTCCATAGCAGCACTTAAAACTTTCTATTGTGTTGTATTGATATCTGTGTGCTTATTTTAACTCTCTTAGAAGACGGTAAGCTGCTTGAAGGTAGGAAGTATATCTTGTTTACATCCTTTTATCTACCATAGTGTTTAAATACTATGTAGACTTAGTAAGTGCTCAGAACTTTCATTGAATGAATCAGTGGTACAGGACGTAATTCTTGATCCATGAGACTGTCTCATTTCCCAAACTCTTGGTGTTAAGAAAGCTGGGTGGGGCAGGCAGCATCGGACTTGATGTCAAAGGCCCAGGTTCTTTCCCCACTCTCACTTTCTAGCTGTGAGACCTTGAGCAAGTCCCTTACTCACCCTGGGTCTCACCTGTAAAAGGGGAATAATCACGCCGTCCTGTTGGTTTCACAAGGCAGTTTATGAGGACTAAGGAAGTAGTTCAGTCATTCAGAAAATACTGCGCGACGCCTGCTGCTCCGGGCGCGGGGTGTGGAATGGTGAGCAAGTTAGGCAAGCGTCCTGTCCTCACGGTTCTTTCTGGGACAGTGAACGAGACCACGAACACAGAACACAGTTTCGGGAAGTGCTATGTAGTCGGTAAATTGTCTACGTGGACAATAAAGCAAGAGATGTCAGAGTGATGGGTGGTGAGGGAAGGCCTCTCTGAGGAGGTGACGTCTGAGCTGGGATGTGAATCACCAGCAAGAAGTGACTATTCCTGGGGGAAGAGCAGCCCCGGCCTCGGGAGGAGCGAGGCCCCGACAGGAAGACAGGGAGCGCGATGCTCACCGAGCTAGCAGAGTCGTGACATTTAGAACGAGAGGCTCCTGTATCGTGGAAATGTACAGGTCAATCCTACATTAACCAGTCACTTCAATAAAGTTGATAAAAAATAAAATGCGAGGCTCAGTCACTGTGCAAGGTTTCTCGGGCATCGTAGGAAGGTCCTGGAAGTCGGGGTTTCGCCTCTGGCTCAGACACAGTGTATAGTTGGGACATAACTTGGCATGTGTGCAGCCCTGGGCGCAGCACCGCCTCCGGTGCCAGCGCCGGGAGAGGGGCACCTGGGACCACGCAGGTGCAGGCACGTGGAAAATGCAAGGTGCGGTACCGTTCCCAGGTGGCATCGTCATTTGAAAACATGTTTCCCGTGATTAAGGGATTTGGACATTGAGTTTAGCAACTAGCTTGCTGATCAAATTTTCGAGCTGCAGTCATCCCTGTTTAGGGCTCAAAAATGCTTGTGTCAGGCTTTTCGAAGCAAATTGATAAGAATTAAGTAGGCGCTGCAGCCGTGATCTGCAAGCTGTGTTTGTAGGGGTTGAATTCCAATTTTCTTTCCTACCGAGGCTCTGTAATACGGCCTGGGATGGCCAGTCACCTTGTTGGGCTTTGGGTGCCTATGAAACTACCGTGGGGTCTGGTTGCTCACACTGTGTGTGTGTGTGTGTGTGTGTGTATGTGTTTTGCACACACACACATTGTTTTGCATTGAAATAGAATATTCCAGAAAAGAGTCTTCTACTCAGCTCGTCAGCACTCCCCTCCTGCCAGAGTGGTGTGATTGAAACACTGCACACATATTTCTTGAGAGTGAAATTGCACCCAAGACACCTATAAACGCCACCGTAACAGAGCATTCTTTTAAGAAGAGCTGATTACTTCAAAGTTCTTGGTAGTCAAGTCGATTTCCTTTGAACTTGTTCCCAGTCCTCCCGCCGCCCCCCCCCCCCCCCCCCGCCCCCAAGAACCACCTCCCTCTGCCTCCTTCCCCCCATTCTCACCAACCTTCATGACTTCAGCATCCGCAAGGGCACAGCGCCTCCCTTTGGCTCACCCTGAAGGGTGCGGGGTGCCGAGGCCTTTAGGGTAATGGGTAAGGCGATGGGATGGGAAGGTCACGGATGCTGGGCAGTGCACGGCTTCCTATTTTTACCTGTGCTGAAGGAAGTAGGAAGTGCCTGGGGATTTGACCAAGTCTGAGTTTAGAAAACAGGCAGGACTGTGTGAAAACTGTCCTGGCTGCAGCGTTGGCTGTTAGAGGTTTGAAGAACTCATTCTCTCTCTGTGTCAGCCTCCTCCCTCTGTGTCTGTTGGTGGGACTCTCTGTCTCCATCCCCCCCCCCCCCCCCCCCCCCCCCCCAACCAGCCTCCCCATCCCTTAATGATTTGCCTCATTGGAATAGAGTTCTGTTCAACCAGCGGGGTTTCCATAATTGCAGCTCTGGGGCATTGCAAATGGGACAGCTAATGGTGACTTTCTTTTTTCAAGGCAGGTTATCAATTAAGAATGGCCCGGCAATCAGAGATCAAAAGAGGCCTGTTTCCCCAAATGAATTAGTGGGTTTTAGAATGAAATGAAATGGAGTTTTTTCTTTCTTTCTTTTTTTTTTTAGAAGGCTGAGGGATTTGGAGCTAGAGGTATGAAGCTCAGACTCCTGGAGGCTGCTTGCTCTGGTTCCAGAGTCTGGGCAGCCTGTGTGCAAGGGTATGTCCCGGAGGGGGAGGGTGCTGGAGTGACCAGGAGGCGAGGCGCGGGAAGGTCAGCAGGCCAGCGGCTGTGAGAATGGGCCTTGCAGTCTAAAGGGCTCACAGGAACCTGGCATCAGGGCTGGGACTGGTTCTTTCTAGGCCTCATCTCCACGCTACCCCAGCGGCCCTGGACTTGCGATTTCCAGAAGAGAGTGATGCTGGGAAGGTTTTCCAGACACACCCCAGGAGGAAGCATTATTCTAATGGTGTTATCGTTGCTGCTTCCCTGGGTTTACTGGTCCAGGGATTTGGGCAGCTGTTGTGATTATTCTCTGTCTCTGTCTGTGTGTCTCTCTCCTTGTATTTGCCCACTCTGTCTGTCTGTCTCTCTCTTCTTCCCTTCTCTCTCTCTCTCTCTCTCTCTCTCTCTCTCTCACACACACACACACACACACACACACACACACACACACTGCACAGTGGCTTCATTTCCCAGCGTGGCTAGAAGGCCATGTATTCTTAGCTATAGGACAGAAAACCCGTGGAGGCACATGGGGCTAATTAATAAGGGAAAGCGATTGTTTCCCGTACATTCCATAACTTTTTTATGACTTTACTAGAGGTGAATTTTTAAAAAGTCACTAAATAATACATGTTCACCATAGAAAATTTAGAAACTACAGATAAAAAGGAAAATGAAATTTACTCAGTGTATAAGGAAGTTCTTTTTCATTAAATGCTAGTGTTTTTTTTTAAAAGGAACCTGTAACACTAAAAAATGTTCAAAGGTTTCAGAAGGGCATGAATTAGAGTAAGATTCCCTTCTCACTGGGTCCCCAGAAAGACAGGACACACCAGACGTTTACTACGGCTGCACAGATGTGTATCTCTATGCGTGAGAACTAGAAGGAAACGGGACCATAAGGTACCTGCCATCCTGCACCTTATTTCTTTACCTAATACATTTTGGCCATCTTTCCATGACTGCCCATACAGATGAATTGTTTAATATGGCAAACATTCCTTAGTCACCATCTGCGATTATGAATACCATGCTCGTTTGTACAGATCCTGAATAACATTGGAAAAAGAGAAGCAAAAAAAATGGACACTCAGCACTACTGGGATGGGAAACGATGCTTCGATATTCAAGAATCTATCACATTTATGCTATCTCGGTGGAAGGATTAGACAAATTAATTAACTTGTCTTTTCTCTGACGACTCACTCGCTCTCCACAAACGCTGCGCGCACTCTGCATCACTGTCCGTCTCTCATAGCAGCAGAGGTGCGGCCCACAGACCTCACGGCATTCAGACTCGGCATCTTCTTTTCAAGGACGCAGGGCAAGAGCCGAGCAGCCCCACTTCCCTGGGCCCGCGTGGAGTTGGTATGAGAGCAGGTGGTTAGGGAATAGGCCAGGAGGGGTGGGCAAACTTTTTGACTCGAGGGCCACAATGGGTTCTTACACTGGACCGGAGGGCCGGAACAAAAGCATGGGTGGAGTGTTTGTGTGAACTAATATAAATTCAAAGTAAACATCATTACATAAAAGGGTACGGTCTTTTTTTTTTTTTTTTTTTTTAGTTTTATTCATTTCAAACGGGCCAGATCCGGCCCGCGGGCCGTAGTTTGCCCACGGCTGGAATTGGCCATGCGTGCTAGTGTTGCACACTGGCCAACAAAGGTGCCTATATTTAATAAACATAATTAATCATATTTTTGTGACATGTGAGGCCTTCCAAAATGTAGGGGCCAGAGTAAGGACCCCTCCTGCCCAGGTTGCGGGCTCGATCCCTAGTGTGGGGCGTGCAGAAGGCAGCCGATCCACGATGCTCTCTCATCCTCTCTGAAATCAATAAAAATATATTTTTTAAAAAAGTCTGACTTCTATACAGGGAAAGCCCACCTGAGAATGACTCCAGCACAGAGGGACTGGGCACAGCCAACAGGTCAGCAGAGGTGACTCCTGCTGAGGTCACAGAGCACACAGGCCGTCAGCTGCATGAGAATGGAGACCTCTGCCTGCTTCGCCCACTGCTGTGCCCAGTGCCTGGAACCCGCCCTCCAGGCTGGGCGTGGCCTTTCCCCTGCGGAACCACACTTGTTCCTGCTGGAGTTCCCTCATAAAGTCCCAGTATTACATCACTGCACGTTCTCCAACTGCAGATGCACAGCCCCAGCTCTGTGCAGAGGAAGAAAAACAAAGCACCCAATACATCTTTCCGAAGAATCGAGTTTATTACAAAACTTGAGAGAACAAAATACTTCAATAAGAAGCCCCGCAAACAGGAGCAGAGGAGCAGGGGCGGGAGAAGGGCCCTAAGAAAAACAGTCCAGTCTCTGAAGTCTCATGCAGGTGGGGGCAGAGGGGTGGACGCACAGCGAGGGCAGCCTCTCCCCTAGACCTGCAGGGGGCTCCGGCTCCAGGCAGTCTTCCAAGCTCAGCAGGCATTTGGGATAAGAGGCTTCTGAAGGTCATGGTGCTGCTGGAGACCCTCCTGATGTGAATCCCATGCAGAGAACCCCTCGGCAGTTCGCACACCTCCATCACCCGCTGGACCAAGTCCTCTCACCTTCGCACACAGCGTGTGCTTCTGGCACCGCTCTCACCCGCGGCTGTTTGTGTCCAGCCTCTGGCTCACCTCCCTGGAGCTCAGCACCTTCCAGTTTGAGTGCAAGGAGTGTGGCTTGATCGCCCCAGCAACTTTGTGGCCCTGCCTTCGCCATTCACAATTTTAAATTGATCTTTAATTTTAAATTTATCCTTATTACAGATGTCCTCCTTTTCCCCCTCATTGACCCCTTCCACCATACCCTCTCCCCAGGCCTTCCCCGCACTATTGTCTGTCCATGGGCTATGCATATATTCATATAAATTCATTGGTTAATTTCTTCCCCCTTCCCCCACTTCCCTCTGAAATATGTCAATCTGTGGCATGCTTCAGTGTCTCTGAATCTTTTTGTTCATCAGTTTATTTTCCTCATTAGATTCCACATATGAGTGAGATCCTGTGATACTTGTCTTTCTCTGACTGGCTTATTTCACTTAGCATGATACTCTCCATGTCCCTCCAGGCTGCCTCAAAGGGTAAGAGATCCTTCTTTTTTTTACAGCTGCATAGTATTCCATTGTGCAAATGTACCACAGCTTTTTATTTTTTACTTTATTATTATTTTTAAAAATATATTTTATTGATTTTTTACAGAGAGGAAGGGAGAGGGATAGAGAGTTAGAAACATCGATGAGAGAGAAACATCCATCAACTGCCTCCTGCACACTCCCTACTGGGGTTGTGCCTGCAACCAAGGTACATGCCCTTGACCGGAATCGAACCTGGGACCTTCAGTCTGCAGGCTGACGCTCTATCCATTGAGCCAAACCGGTTAGGGCATACCACGGCTTTTTAAAATTATTTATTTATTTATTTTTAAAATATATTTTATTGATTTTTTACAGAGAGGAAGGGAGAGCGATAGAGAGCCAGAAACATCGATGAGAGAGAAGCATCGATCAGCTGCCTCCTGCACACCCCCTACTGGGGATGTGCCCGCAACCAAGGTACATGCCCAGGAATTGAACCTGGGACCCTTCAGTCCGCAGGCTAACGCTCTATCCACTGAGCCAAACCAGTTAGGGCCACAGCTTAAAAAAAAAAAAAATGCATTCATCTACTGATGGGCATTTGAGCTGATTCCAAATCTCCGGAGGAAAGAATTTCTACAGAGGTACAAAGGGCGAGGTAACAATATCAACAAAATAGAACATGTTCTGCCCTCTTTCAGCAAGGTAAATACAGACTCAAAGATAAGGCAAAAACCGAGCTCTGGATAACTCCAATTTGAGATCTTCTATGCGCTGGAATGTTCAATCATGTGAATGAGGTGCAAGTTCGAGGGCTCTTTAAAATGAAAAACATAACTCAATACCTTTTAACCTGGCAACCTAGGGATTAGTTAACAACATCCGGTACGGTCCACCCCAGCAAGGCTGGAGGGAGTCCTTGTGGAGATGTTTTTCTGATGGACCATGTATCCAGGTTGTAGCATGATGCTCAGTGTCTTTGTCTCCTGGAAGTGAGTTATGGAAAGATTGCCCCGTGAACTTGCGTTAATTTCAAGAGCCTTTGTAAGTTCTTAGCAATGAGTTAAAAACTCTCCTTAATTAGGCAAGTTTGCACATTCCCTCTCTAACCTCACAGGAAAGGCCTTCCGGTAACAATTTCAGAGGGGCAGTCGATGTATACAAATAGGAATTGATCTTAAGTTAAGCAATACCAAGGGAAAGATAGCCAAGGCAGATGAAAAGATTCAACGTGTCTTGCCGTCTGAATCTCACCTATCTATTCAGTTTGTTCTATGAAGCCAGAGAGCCGCGGTGACCCATGCAAAGGAAATGCTACAGTATCAGCCAAGATGGGCACCCCTGGTGTGCAATTTGTTTAGTGAAATGGGTTCCCCGGCCCCTATGGGACTCCATGAGGATTTCCCAAGCAGCAAAAATCCTTTCGGGAAGTGTTTTAGTAACTGCTGTGGCCGTAGCCCCACCCAATGAAATACATATGGATCATCATTATATTTTTATCCTTGGAGGGGGCCGCAATTGGATTGAAAGTCACTTTCCAAACATCAAATAGGCCTAATTAGTTTTATTTTTCCCTTTTGTAAAGAGAGATTCCCTCATTTTAGTTATGCCTTTACTCATTCACTTAAAAAACGTCACAAGGAATTATAGAAAGTTAAATGGTTAATAAGAAAACCCAGCTCTTTAGATATTAAGGTTTTCTGAAAATGGAACTCCCATTTGACCCTGTGATCCCACTTCTAGGAATATATCCCAAGAAACCAGAAACACCAATCAGAAAGGATATATGCACCCCTATGTTCATAGCAGCACAATTTACCATAGCTAAGATCTGGAAACAGCCTAAGTGCCCATCTGTAGATGAATGGATTAGAAAACTGTGGTACATCTACACGATGGAATACTATGCTGCTCTAAAAAGGAAGGAACTCTTACCATTTGCAACGTCATGGATGGAACTGGAGAGCATTATGCTAACTGAAATAAGCCAGTCAATGAAGGAAAAATACCACATGATCTCACTCATTCATGGATAATAGAGACCATTATAAACTTTTGAACAATAATAGATACAGAGGCAGAGCTTCCTCAAACAGATTGTCAAACTGCAGCGGGAAGGCCGGGGAGGGTTGGGGGGCATGAGGTAGGGGGGTAAGAGATCAACTTAAGGACTTGTATGCATGCATATAAGCATAACCAATGGACATAAGACACTGGGGGATAGGGGAGGCTAGGGGACTGTCTAGGGCGGGGGGATAAAATGGACACATATGTAATACCCTTTGTAATACTTTAAGCAATAAAAAAAAAAAGATATTAAGGTTTGGTTTACCTAAGCACTCACAGACCTGATGATGCAGAGTGCATCTTTACTCTCTTTTATAATTTCCTATTAAGAGCATACCAAGAATATAGAAAAAGAAAGCTTTTGTCCTTTCAACAGAGAGAGAAATCTAAGTCCCAATTCTGGATCAGCGTACTTTAACTTAAATGAATCCATTCCAAACTTAGCTTGACCATACATAAGATTTCTTTTTCAAGACTCCTTTTCCATGAACTTTCTGCATCATACACAGACTTTCTGTAACTTTCATAAGCATTTCATCTTTTGTTCTACCTTTTTCCTTTTTTATTGTAGAGCATCATGTACTTTAGGACAAGATTACTTTCTTTTTCTTCAATAAAAATGTGTTCCGTTACTTGTAAGTTCTTTTACCAAGCATACATCTTATTCTCTATCCGCAATCATTTTCAATCGCCCTCACAACCTAATCGGGCTTTATCACAAATGCCTGGGTCTTCATCTGAGGCATCTTGTGCCCTTCTAGCCTGTAAAATGCTAGACTCCAAATTTATTACCCTCACTTCCCAGCTGGTCGGTTAGGTCCAAAGCTACAGAGTAGTGGTCAACTGTGTGTCCTTAATTAAACCAACATCCTCAAGCTAGTTCTTACTTACTAAAGATTGATCCTAGATCATGCGCACTTTAAAAGCAGTTATGTTAGCTTCCATTATTTCTCCAATTTGTATGAGCGCTCATTTGTTTTAAACCAACTGAATTGGTTTTACAATCTAAATTTGAATTTACCAATCAATTTTTGGCAGTACCATCTAGTACTGGTAATATACTATGTAGAGCTATAACAAACATACATAGATAGCACAATACAAAACACAAAATAAAAAAATAAAAATTATGGATCCAAATATGTTTTCTGGCAGCTGGACTAGGCTAAAGTTCTGATCAGATCGTCAAAGTGTTTGCATGCTGTAAGAATTCCTTTAAAGCCTTTTTAAAAAAAATTTAAATAAATAAACAAATAAAAGAATGTACTTCTGGTCAAGAAGGTGGAGTACAAAAATGTGGTACTCGAATCCTCCCTTTGAAATTTTAACCCCGATAGTATGGCTTCTGTAAATGCTTACTTGCTTAAATAATAAGGAAAATAAGACTCCTCCCATTCCAGAGAGGCCAGAAGCTATGCCCCAGACAGAGTTGTCAGTGCTGACACCAGGCCAGGCCTTGAGATATGGTCTCATGGCCCCTTCTCAGCAGCACACAGGCCTTCTTTCTCAGAAGGCCCGAAGTATCATTCCACATTTGGGAGACAAAGGACAGGAAAAAGTATAAAAGAATTTTCTCCATGTTGGGGGCCCAGAATTTGAAAGACACATTTTATTCTGGTCCTGCGCAGAATTTATAAATAAAATGTAACTCCCTTTCTCTAAGCGTGACTTGGTTTTTCTCCAGTCTTCTGCAACACTAGGGTTCTTGAAAATAATGTGCAAATGCATCCAGCACAGTGCCTGGGCTCAGCAAATGGAACCTGCTTCTAGGGGGGGCAGATTGGAGGTTCCTGGCGTCACAATGAGGAAGCTGAGGTGCACACACTGTGTCTCTGCACCCCACTTCCCTGTTCTCTTTGCCTCTTACAATCTGGGGTCCTTCCCAGGCTCTGCAGGCTTGGAGCCTTGGCCAGCCTTGGAATGCTTCGCTCGCCCACACTGAGGGGGATAGGCTGTTGGCAGGGACTATCCACACCATCCGGATCAGAGCTGGTTCGCTGCTCCCCCAGCCTGGTGGGGAGCGGAGGGGGTGGAACTGAAAGGGAACTGAATGGGGGTCCCGGGGAAGTATCCGCAGGTAAGTGCCGACCCGCTGGTGGAAAGCACTTAAAGTGATTTCTGGCATTTCCCTAAAAGCATTCATATGCCATCCAGGGAGGGCATGTGTTCTGAAAGGCAGGTGGAAATGCGCCCTGCTGTTCTCAGGAGGCTGCATTTGGAAGGCTCTCGTCCAATTAAAGTATTACTGAGCCCAACTGCTCCTTGAGGTTGTTTCCAAAGAGGGAGGGGCTGATTTTTGCCTCCTTATGGGGTGGAGGTGAAGCTGAGAGGCAGCACCTGACACAGAATGAAAGGATGCCTGTCTGTACTGATATGGCTGGCCCGAATTCTCCCTCTCTGTGTGAGTGTAAATGTGTGTGTATCTTCCCTCATTGTTTGCCTTTGTTCTGGAACTTTCTCTCTCTCTGGTCTCTTAGTGGCTCTCAAGATTCGGACTATGTAGGTGTGAGTTCTGTCTGTCCTTGAACAAATGTAGTACCTGCCTCATAGGGCTATTGTGAGAGAAGGTGCATGTAAAGCACTTAGCAGTGTGCCTGGCACGTAGTAGATGCTCAATAAACTGGATATATTTTCCTACAACTTTTCTTTCTGTGTGTGCATTTCTCTACATTGTGGCAGGTGTAAGGACTACCGTGGTGTCCTGGGTTGAGGATAACAGAGCTGGTTGCCGGTAAGCTCCAAGGGATCAGGAATGTGTGTTGTGTTCACCGCTGTTTCTTCAGCACCAAGGACAGCACCCGGCTCAGCGTGGATGCTCAAACTGCCCGATAATGGAATGAACGAGAGATTCTGACTAGAGCTAGCTAAATAGAAATGGGGAAATGATGATGAGGACGTAAAGTGTCACATGGAACTCAAGGGGGAGGGGAGGAGGAAGTCCCCAGGGAGGCCTCAGGAAGAGATAGAAGCTGGGGTCTGGGATGCCGCAGGGCTATGCTTGTCATCTCTGCACCTGATTGCTGCCACTCTGTTCTTTCCCCGCAAGTTTAGTTTCTTCTGCTTGTCAGGTGCATTCTGGCAATGATCAGTTCGGCCAATTTCAGATGCTGACTAGATGTCTCTGAATCCCAATGTCAAATTCCCAGGAGTGAATCTGATTGGCTGATCTTTGGTCAAGTCTACTTATCAGAAATGGCAGGAAGCAGGGTCCCATGGCCCCCACCCCTCCCATGGGCTGGGGGAACTTTCTAAAGAAGGGACTTGGGAGTGGCAGGTGCCCAGTCTAGTGGCTGCCTTGCTTTCCCAAGTCTGTGGGAGAGGGGCCAATCCACAAGAGGGCGAGAGTGATCTGGGGCATCATCTTCGTTGTCGGAGCATGGCTGGGGGGAATGTGCATGTAATGGAATCCCTGGTCCTGGCCAGGTGGCTTATGCTGGAGTGGTATTTGGGTATTGGAGTTGAAGGAAATTCTTTCCAATGAGGCCTGAAATTTTCTAGCACCTGCCATGTAATATTTTCCATGTGTTAAAATATATTTTTATTGATTTCAGAGAAGGATAGGGAGAGAGAGATAGAAACATCAATGATGAGAGAGAATCATTGATCGGAATATTTTCCATTTTAATGGGAAAAATGAGTGCTGACAAATGTGAGACTGAGCGAGGTATGCCCAAGACCAGCACACGCTTCCCTGTGCGATACCTGTACGCTTACCCCAGGGGGAATGAATTACGTGGCAAATCTCTGACTTAGAGTCCCCCTTGGCCCTTCCCACTGAGCTGTGTTTCACCTCATCCAGTGCTTCTCGGAGAATGGTCTCCCATTGACCACCACGGAGGCCTTCCCAGGGGACCTGTTAGAAACGCAAGTTCACAGCCCTTCCTGCAGCCTCAGTGCTGGGGCGGCGGTGGGGGGGTGGGAGGGAGTCCAGCACGCTGTTTCGATGCTGTTAAAGCTGGGAAAACCAGTGCCTTCATCGGTCCAGGGACAGATTTGTTCCTTGGTTCAAGGCTTCATAGCATCCAGATGTGTGAAGGCTTTTCTGAGAAAAGTCTCGGAGAGGAGGCCCTGAGGAGGCGTTGAGCAGAGGTTGCCATTAGCTCCAACCAGCTCCGGCCTTGGGCAAAGTTACAATTCCTGAAGAGCTATTGGCCCGGGAGCTCCGCGTAGAGGCTGAGCTGATGAGGGTGACACTACTCTCTGGCCTCACCCTCCGGAGAGTAAGTGGTAGCAGTGTGAAGTTCAAGTTCAGACCTTCAGGCAGAGGGCGCTGTATAGGGCACTCTGGATTGAATTACGGTGGACCAGTGACCATTTTGGTCTTGATTTGTAAGCAAAATGGAAAGGAGCAAGACTGATTCAGTGTCTGCATCCTTCCGTCTCCTTCCACTCCTACAACGACCCCTGACATGGATACTGTTGTCCTTGAAGTAGTTGGATCTCTCCCGGTGATTTAAACCCAGGCAAGTATATGCCTTTTACCAAACATTCACACATGGCATGTCAGCCTCTTCTCTTTCCAACTTGTATTCCAGCCTCCCTCCCGGCCCCCCCCCCCCCCCCCCGCCCCAGGCCCTGGGTAGCGCCCTACTTGGCCCTGGACCATGTTCCCTCGTCTCCTCTCAGGGAGGCTGGGCAGGACTGAGGGCTTGTCATGCTCCCACCAGCTGACTTTACGAGTGTGGAAGGCAGAGGGTTTATAACACCTGCAGCCCTGTCCAGACTCGTCGAAGAGCCCTGTGTGCAGAGGAGTGCTGAGATGGAGGGTGAGAGCCTTTCACTTCGTGGACCTGGGAGAGAGGGACCCCCTGTCCTGCCCTGGGCTCAGCACCAGGGAGTAGCAGAAGAAAAAGGGGTGTGGCTGGTCTCAGAGGGAGCCAAGTGCAAAGGCACAGGGGCATCTGACAGCAACCTGTGTGGACCTAACCCCATTCCCAGCACAGGGGCACCCTGTGAACTTGGACACATCCTGGTGTAACAGTGAATGCGAGTATTGGGAGTGGGGTGGGAATAGAGCCGGCTGTACTGTGTTGACTGAAAATAAGTTTCCTCCATCCTGGCAGAATAAGAACTCCAAGTAGAGGCTTAGCTGAGTTGTAACAAATAAGAGAAATTGTGTTTCTTGCACAAGCAAGCGTGCGAACTGGGAGTCTTGGCCTCTATACTTACTCGGTTCATTCTCTCCTCACAGCCAACTGCGAGGTCAGTGGGGCTCCTGAGGACCCCGGTTAGTCCCTAGCATTTTGCAGCATTTAGCCATGCAGCCCATCGCCTCCTCTCCTTTTGCAAAAACAATGTATTTCCCTACTCCGTTTTGGTGCCTGAAATTCACCTGTTGGCCACTAGGTGGGGTTATAAATTGCAGGATGCTTGGGGGCTTGCAGGACAGGTTGGAGCTCATAGGAAAAACACGTTAAAAAAAGTAGAAGTGAAGGGTGACTAACTCTTGCTTGTGCTCAGAAATAGCACTCTCTCCTCCCCCATCCGGGCATTTCATACTCCTTATTTGCTAACCTGGGTTTTGAAAATTACAACAGTAAAGTGACTGCAAATAGTTTAGAAGTTTATCAATTTCAACCACCACCATCCCGTTCCTGAGAGATTCCCTGGTAACAGTTTGGTCTGTATCCTTTCTAACTTTTTCCTGTGACTCTAAATCCATATCACATACATGCCCACATGTGCTTACATAGGTGTAGCTCCATGTCCCCATATTAGATATTAGAAACCACATGCATTGTTTCCCAGCTTGCTCGTTTTCACTTAGCATATTTCATAAATGTTTTCCCATCAGCACAGATAGATCTATCTCATGTATTTATTGAGCTCATAATACTCTACAGTATGAGCGTACCATAATTTTAAAAACTATATTCCTCCATCCTTCATTCTCTTCCCCTGCCTTTGTTTTGCTATTACTAACAAAATTGAAACAAATGTTTTCACATCTATAACTTTGTGCCCTTGCTTTAGTATCTGATGTTTTAGTTCCGTTTGTTTTGTTTCACTTTTGCATCTGCTGGGTTCTAACTGATGCACATTTAAAATTTTTATAGCTATGGCTAGAATTGCTCTTCATAAAGGTTGTACTACTTGTTTAAAAAATATATTAATTGGTTTCAGAGAGGAAGGGAGAGGGAGAGGGAGAAAGAAACATCAGTGATGAGAGAGAGCTATTGATTGGCTACCTCCTGCATGCCACCTATTGGGGATTGAGCCTGCAACCTGGGCGTGTGCGCTGACCAGGAATTAAACCATGTCTTCCTGATTCATGGTCAATGCTCAACCACTGAGCCACGCCAGCCAGGCATAAAGGTTGTACTATTTTAAACTCCCACCAACACCAAGAACCATGTTTCTAAATTGTGCACTGTACTTACCTGTTCAATAACCGTGTCATCCTGCAGACTGTAGAGCCCCTGAGGGCAGGACTCTGCCTGCCTGGCCTCAGCTGACTCCTGGGCACTTAGCCCAGCATCTGGCCACCTGAGGTGCTCAGTGAGTACTTGTTGAGTAAAACAAAAGGTCTAGAATGAATACCTGCCAAGCATTCATTCTTAGAGGGATGCCTGGGAGAGTTTTAAAGCAAGAACTTGGATAAGAAAAGTATTCAGGCTTGGAGGACCCTAATTTCCTAAATTCACTTGAGACAGTGAAGGTAAAAACACAAACAAAAAACCTGGCTGGCATGGCTCAGTGGTTGAGGTTCAACCTGTGAACCAGAAGGTCAGGGTTCAACCCCAGGTCAGCGCACATGCCTGGGTTGTGGGCTTGATACCCAGTGGGGGGCGTGCAGGAGGCAGCCAATCAATGATTCTCTCTCATCATTGATGTTTCTATCTCTCTCTCCCTCTCCCTTCCTCTCTGAAATGGATAAAAACATATATTAAAAACAAACAAACAAACCCATGTTATTTTATTCCAAAACTTCAATCTGTTGCTTTGGCTAGATGGTAATACAAAGAGGAAAACCCCTTTGGCTTCTCTAGGTGTGCTCGGCATGGGAAATATATTTGCACATAAGTGCAGACACGGGGCACCTGGGAAGCTGAATCCCCTGCCTCTCACCCTGTCCTACACATTGCCAATGCATGGCCTGGCCCCTGTGGCTGAGAGGCAGTGCGGGGGGGCGGGGGGTGGGGGGTGGGGGGTTGGGGTGCTAGTTTGTGGCGCAGGAGGCCTGGCTTCTGTCCTGCCTTTTGCTCTGGGGCCTTGGGCATCGCTCTGCCTCTCTGGGCCTCTGAGTGCTCATCTCCAGAGCAGATGTGCTCATTTCTGCTGTGCCTGCCTCTTGGTGGGGGAGGCCCAGAAGCAGGTCCGAAACAGTAGTGTGCCATGTAAATGTGAAATGTTGCTACCTTCTTGAGAAGACAAGACATAAAACAGGTGAGAAGGTCACTGAGAAAAGCAAGAGCTATTTCCTGTGAAAGCAGAACAATGCTTGAGGGCCCCCAGGGAGAAGGAGAGGATGAGAGGAGTGAGGCTGGAGAGGAGGAGGAGGAGGAGGAGGGGAGGGCTCTAGTACTGCAGCTGAGAGTGGAAAGCAGCCAAGCCTTCCATGGATGCTAAGGCAGAGGGTGCTCTCTCCCCACCAGCAGGCACCTGCCTGTCTCCTGGGGCTGCTGCTGCCTGATTGGCTGTGCAGTTCACCTTTGCTCAGCCCCAGGCTGAGGTTAACTTGGGGCCATGGGCAGGGGGGAGAAGGTCACAACAGATTTAGTGGGAGGCATTTTAAGTACCTAAAGCAATAAATCCTCCTGTACCTCGAGCCTGCCCAGGCTTCCCCAACCCTGGGAATTCAATTCCGTGCAGCACATACCGCTGGCCGGGTCTGCCCAGTCACCAGGAGAAACTCTGAATGTATTGCTGTGGGGAAAACCTGCATCGTCCCTTTCTTCACTCGCATGAACACCTTTTCACACTGGCCGACAGGTGACTGGTCACCTGAGAATATATCCCGGCTCCAAGTGATTTCATATCTCTTCCTCCTGTGTTTCCCTGACTTTATTTTTATGCCTTAAAAACGTCAACAGAAAACATTATTATTGTTGCTACAGACTCAGTACCTGTTTCTCAGCCGTAAGCGGCGGGGCCTGGCATATGGCAGGCATTAATAAATGCTGAATAAATGACTAGGTTGGGTTGATGTCTGCAGACCGCCCTGTTTCCCTCCGAGAGGGTCGAAGGAAGCTTTTGCTTTGTTGTGTGTGTGTGTGTGTGTGTGTGTGTGTGTGTGTGTGTGTGTGTGTGGTGGTGGTGGTGGTGGTGGTGGTGGTGATGGTGGTGGTGGCTGTTGTATGCAGGACATGTGTGCACTGCTCCGAGGCCCCTGTACTGGAGGGCTTGTCTGGCTTCTGGGAATGCTGGTGGCCACGAGGGACTGGCCGAGCTGCTGGGAATCCCCTTCCCCAAGGTCAGTCCTTCAGGGTGGCCTGCATCCAACGGCTGGCCCTGTGGTTGTGAAGTCTTGCCTTCCCAGTCCTGGGTCATGCCTGAAGGGTGGTTTCACTTCAGACCTCTACCTGGGGCCACTATCCTAGGGCTGCATCATAACTCAGCTTTCTCTCTCCCCTCCCCTTCCCTTCCCTTCCCTTCCCTTCCCTTCCCTTCCCTTCCCTTCCCTTCCCTTCCCTTCCCTTCCCTTCCCTTCCCTTCCCTTCCCTTCCCTTCCCTTCCCTTCCCTTCCCTTCCCCCATGTTGACCTCAAGAGCACTCCTTAGGCGACCTCCTGCATGCTGAACTTCACATGGGAGTCTGCTTTCTGAGGAGCCCACCCTGCGGCCGTCTGCTCTGTGTTTAAATACATCCCACTCGGACTTGTGCTCTTGGGCAGTGATATCAGCGAACATTCCCGAGGGCTCACATGAGCTGGACACTCTGCCGCTCTGTCTCCCTCGGTCCTCAAGGGCAACCCTGTGAGTTAGGCCCCGTTGGAATCTGCGTGTTACAGGCAGGGAAGCGGAGGAAGCTGGAGCAGGTGACTCCTCGCAGGCCCCGGCCAGTGAGTGCTAGAGCCAGAACTTGAACCCATGGGGCTTCTAGAGCCCAGGCTCCTAACTACTCTGCTGCCCCCGCTGGTAACTTCAGATGAGTGTGAGGACAGGAGTTTGATGAGCACTTTTGTCTAAAGGGGTTCTGGAGTCAAAGAGGTCAGAAATATTTCATGTCGAGGGCTCTCAGTGCAGTTCACCAAGCGCATTCATGTAGTAGAAGCTCTGAGAAGTCCTACCATAGGATAACCTGTGGATATTTCCCAAACTTGGTTTTTAAAAAATATGTTTTTATTGATTTTAGAAAGAGAGGGAGAGAGAAACACTGATGAGAGAGAAACACCAACGTCGATTGGCTGCTTCCTGCACGCTTCCTGATCGAGCCCGGAACCCCGGCGTGTGCCCTGACGGGGAATAGAACCATGGCCTCCTGGTTCATGGGTCGTTGCTCAGCTATTGCACCACACCAGCTGGACCCAAACTTCTTTATCCACAAAAAAAACATGTGGCGGCCCCATAAAAGTCCTGATGTTCTGTGGGAAAATAACTATAGGAGACACTGGCCTCGACCTTAAGTGATGATTAGACTTGGTAAATATTTGTGCTACTAACAAGTTGTTTCAAATCTGTAAAATGGAAGTAAGCTTTTACCTCATGAAAGCTAGGTAGAAATCAATGAGCTACTAGTTACAGAAATGCTGAAAATCATTAAAAACCATAGCACTGGGAGTTAAGAAGCCATTCATATTTTCAGATTCAGAAAAGGTGGCTGGCGTGTCAAAAACATATAAACTCTAGCTTTGGAAACATTTCTGGTGGGAGTCAGGGCTACACATCTGTGTGTTAGGGGCTGTTTGAAGGAATCATAATTAGAACACATATGATTCATACATTAGAGTTAGGTCATTGTTAAAATATTTAGTCATCAGATAATATTTGAGCATGCATTGTGTGTCTATGCAAATATTCCTGGGAATACAAGGAAGGGAGTGTTATGGACCCTGTCTTTGAAGAATTTATTTACCATACTTTTTTTTTAAACCTGGCCATGCCCACTGCAGACTTTGCTAATCAATCACTCTACTCTTAACACTATAGCACTCTAGGCAGCCACCACTCATTCGCCAGAGTTGGCCCATGAGATGAGACCTATTTCTATAAGAAACATGATCTGCAGAGTCTGGACATACAAATCTAAAGAGCAGGGAGAAGGTGACAAGTGCCAAAGAAATGATAAAGTCAGAGCATACAGTGTATGGCACAGGTGAGGGTGGTCAGGGAGACCTTGAAGGATGGGAGGGACTTGGATGGGGGGAGGACACCTCAAAGGTGAGGTAAGTCCCAAATAAGGGTGTTTAGGCTGGCTCTAAAATCTTTGCTGCGTGTGGACACTGATGTTTCCTTACCCTAGATTCTAGAAGACCTGACTCCTTTCAGAGTCACTGTGACCTTCCCATTGGCTGCCAGCATCCAGCCTGTAATTTCAGTCTATCGCCCAGTCAGAGACAGAGAACCCGAATTCCAGGTGCCCGTAAATTACTTCTAGTTATTGCAATGACAAAGGCCGCTCCGAAGGTGACCTGCGCACTCCCTGTTTTAGAGCCTCATACATCAAACGGGAAGATGGAGCAGAGTCAGTTTCTACGAGGAGACCCAGACTGCAGCGGGGATGGGTGGCAACTGTCTGCGAAATTGAGCACTTTCTGTCAAAACTTAATTAAATTAGCCCTGATTCTATAAATAATAGAGCAGAGTCACCCTCCCGCATCCCTCCAGAACCCTCATGCCTTCTCCCTCTAGCTCCCGAGAAAACCGAGTACTGAGTGCATTGTACCAGGAGTCAGTTTGTAAGAATTAGGCAGTGATTAGTTTAATCCAGCCTTTGCCACTGATTTACAGAAGTGGAATGTGCTTCGGGTTAGAAGGGACAGAGACTTGCAAGATGTGTGGGATGTCCAGCGAGGTAGAGGGGCGGGTACGAGGGGGGTGCCAGAGACTGGGCTTCTTGCCCCTCACTGCCCCCAGGCGGCCAGCTCTGTGGTGTTGGGCTGATCGCTCCCTTTTTGGCTCCTCAGTTTCCCCCTGCAGGTCATATTTAAGGCCTTGTATAGGCAGGCTTACTTCGCATTCATGCCGCGTGCCCAGTGAGTTAGCTGGGGACTTGTCTCCAGGTCCTCTTGGGCCAGGTCTCAGGGTGATGGAGATTGCGAGGACAGAAGGAAAGAGTGCTGTCGAGGGTCTCTCACTGGCAATCAATGGACCTAGGAGTGACGTATGTCACGTCCTCTCACAATTCATTGGACAGACCTCGTCCTACAGCCCCACACAGACACAGAGGGCCAGACAACACAATCCTCCCATGTGCCTGGCTTTGAGCAAACGGCATTTCTCTGGCCTCTTCCAACACCAAAGTCGTCTAATTCTGTACTTTTCAGAGAGCGCTGGAATTTTCATGTCTACATTTCACTTTGATTAGAAATCCTGTCCGCTCACCTTCCTCCTTCAGTTGCTGACTCTTTCCTCATGAATGGGTCCACGATACCTTCATGGTCCTTCTAGCTGTGTGATCCTGGGCAACTGCTCTGTGATCCAGTTTTCCCTTCTGTACAAGAGGGACAATGATGGTACCTACCTAATGAGGTGATACTGAGGATTGAATGAATTGGTGTATAGAACAGTGCCTGGCATATGTTGAATGCTCAAAAGCACTAGAGATTACCAAGAAAAGCAATGCGGTCTGGAATAAAAGAAGACCCAGAATAGCCACAGCAATCCTGAGAAAGAAGAACAAAGTTGGAGGGATCACAATACCAGATATCAAGCTATATTACCAAGCCACGGTTCTCAAAACTGCCTGGTACTGGCACAAGAACAGACATATAGACCAATGGAACAGAACAGAGAACCCAGAAATCGACCCAAGGCATTATGCTCCATTGAAATATTTGACAAAGGAGGCAAGAGCATACAATGGAGTCAAGACAGTCTCTTCAATAAATGGTGCTGGGAAATTTGGTTAGATACATGCAAAAAAAATGAAACTAGACCACAAACTTACATCATACACAAAAAAACCTCAAAATGGCTAAAGGACTTAAATGTAAGATGGGAAACCATAAAAATCCTACAAGACTCCATAGGCAGGAAAATATTAGACATATATTTTAGCAATATCTTTACCGACACAGCTCCTAGGGCCATGAAGACTAAGGAGAAAATAAACAAATGGGACTACATCAAAATAAAAAGCTTCTGCACAGCAAAATAAACCATCAACAACATAACAAGAAAGCCCACTGCATGGGAGAACATATTTGCCAATGTTATTTCAGATAAGGGTTTAATCTCCAAAATTTACAGAGAACTCATATAACTTAACAAAAGGAAGATAAACAATCCAATCAAAAAATGGGCAAAGGACCTAAATAGACACTTTTTGAAAGAGGACATATAGAAGGCTGAGAGACATATGAAAACATGCTCAAAGTCACTAATCATCCGAGAGATGCAAATCAAAACAACAATGAGATACCATCTCACACCTGTCAGAATGGCTATCATCAACAAATCAACAAATGACAAGTGCCAAGGATGTGGAGAAAAAGGAATCCTCGTGCACTGCTGGTGGGAATGCAGACTGGTGCAGCCACTGTGGAAGACAGTATGACATTTCCTCAAAAATTTAAAAATGAAACTCCCATTAGACCCAGTAATCCCACTGTTAGGAATATATCCCAAGAAACCAGAAACACCAATCAGAAAGGATATATGCACCCCTATGTTCATAGCAGCACAATTTACAATAGCTAAGATTTGGAAACAGCCTAAGTGCCCATCAGCAGATGAGTGGATTAGAAAACTGTGGTATATCTACATGATGGAATACTACACTGCTATAAAAAAGAAGGAACTTTTACCATTTGCAACAGCATGGATGGACCTGGAATGCATTATGCTAAGTGACATAAGTCAGTCAGAGAAAGATAAATATCACATGATCTCACTCATATGTGGTGTATAATGATCAACATAAACTGATGAACAAAAATAGATCCAGAGACAAAAGGCAGGGGAGGTGCCGGGGGGGAGGGGTTGTTAGAGAGCAACCAAAGGACTTGTATGCATGCATATTAGCACAACCAATGGACACAGACACTGGGCGACTGGGGCAGTAGGGGCTTCCCTGGGGTGGGAATGGCTGGGGGCAGGGGAGGTCAAAAGGGGAAAAAGGAGACATATGTAAAAATTTAGACCATAAAAAAAAAAGCAGCGTCCCTAGCCTTTAAATCGGAGGTCTCCAGGCTTCCATTCACGGCTGTCTGCCCCCTGCATTCTTTCCATGAGCTTGTTCATTCTCATGCCGTCAGCTTTGTCTTCAGCTCCAGCCTTCCTCCGTGTCTACAGGATTTGTCCATCTGGATATTCCATGGCATTCCACATTTCTGGAAGTGAGTGTATCATCTCCTCCTTATTATCATCATTGTCATCCATTTAGCCATTCACCTTCTTTTGCTGGTTCCGATGGCTCAGAGGACAAGCTTTGAAGTGACATGGGCCTAAGATGAAACCATTGCCGCACACTAGCTGTGTGACCTTGGGCAGGTGACCTAACGCTTTTGAACCCTAATCTCGGAAATGGGGATGATAATAACCGGACCTCCCTAATAGGGTTAGTCTGAAGATTGAATGGGGTCATTATGTGAATCACTGGCAGAGCCGAGGGCACATAATAAGTGCTCAGTATACGGTAGCTCCTGCTAATGTTCTCAGAATGATGCTGGTGCCGATGCTCTCCACCACTCGGCACCTCTGCCTGAGGTTAGGCATTTATTTTCTCCTGCCCAGACAATCACAGCGGCCTCCTGCCTCCTCTGGTCTCCCTGCCTCATCTCCACTGACTCTTATTTCTGCCAGGATTTTCTTCCTAAAACACAGCTCTGACCCTCAAATATCTCCTTGTTGCCTAAAGGATAAAGGCCAAACTTACTGGTTTCAGGTACCCCAACAGTGCCAGCGTATAGGGATGCTCAATAAGTACCTGATGAATACTAATTTGCTTATTTACCTCTAGCCCACCATTGGCACAGGCTGGCTAATTAGTGTAAGAGGGCCCGTGGCTACCCAGCAAGGGTTTGAGCAGGACTGGACACTGCACAACTCCAGGGGGCGCTTTTCACATGATATACTATGAGAAGGGCACTCTTGGAACACAGTGATATTCCCTGGTGTTGGACAGCGCAGTGGCCGGGAATAGTCCTGGAGGCTCATGCCATCCCCAACCTGGGGCAAGTCACTTTGTGACTGGGAGCCTCAGTTATAAGAGGAGGCTAGCAAGGCCTGTGCTACTTCCCTTACAGTTCTCATGGCTGTGAAAGGAAGGGCTTATACACTGGGAAGTGCTGTCCCCCAATCCTCCTGCTATTGCTGTCATCGGTAGTGGCTGTGAACAGTAAACACTAAAAGATCCGAATCACCCGCAGTCGGTTTCCAAGATAGAAGCCCCATTGTGAGCAGTGGATGTGTGATCGGCCCAAGGATATTATTTATTTATAATTTAAATGACCCCGTATTTCTTATATCAAAGGCAATACCCATAAGAGCAGAAAATAATAGTCTAGCCAAAAAAGAGAAAATAAAAATACCCCTAACCCTGCCCACACAAGAGCAAACGTTATTAATTCTTTGATATATTTTCTTCCGGAATCTTTCCCAGGCACATGCGATATATGTACCATTCTATAGCCTGCTTCCCCCCCACTTAATGTACCGCAAACTTCTTTTCATGTTAATAAAGGTACCTTCACAGTGTGATTATTAATGGATGCATGTTCTCTGGGGTGAGGGTACACTTTAATTTATTTCACCAACACACTCTTGCTGGCATTTAGGTTAATTCTTACTTTTCCCTGTGGTAAGTGGGCTGCAAGGAACATCCTTGTGGCTAAATCTGTGTGCACACCCATGCTTATTTTCTCAGTTTAAGTCATAGATATGGAATTACAGAGTCAAAGAGTAGGCATATATATATTTTTTAAAAAAGGCTTTTTGCAAAGAACTGCCAGTTGCCTCTAGTAAGATTATATGATCAATTGGATTTTGAAGGTCATTTCTAAGAGTTGAGTGAGCAAAATAAATAAACGGAACTTTCTTTTTTTTTTTTTCATTAGTGAAACTCTTTTTTTTATTTGTTTTTTTTTAATTAAATCTTTATTGTTCAGATTATTACATTTGTTCCTCTTTTTTCCCCCCCCATAACTCCCCTCCTCCCAGTTCCCGCCCCACCCTCCGCCCTCACTCCCCACCCACTGTCCTCATCCATAGGTGCACCATTTTTGTCCAGTCTCTTCCCGCATCTCCCACACCCCTTTCCACCCCAAGAATAGTCAGTCCATTCCCTTTCTATGTCCCTGAATCTATTATAATCACCAGTTCATTCTGTTCATCAGATTATTTATTCACTTGATTCTCAGATTCACTTGTTGATAGATGCATATTTGTTGTTCATAATTTGTATCTTTACCTTTTTCTTCCTCTTCCTCTTCTTAAAGGATACCTTTCAGCATTTCATATAATCCTGGTTTGGTGGTGATGAACTCCTTTAGCTTTTCCTTATCTGTGAAGCTCTTTATCTGACCTTCAATTCTGAATGATAGCTTTGCTGGATAAAGTAATCTTGGTTGTAGGTTCTTGGTATTCATCACTTTGAATATTTCTTGCCACTCCCTTCTGGCCTGCAAAGTTTCTGTTGAGAAATCAGCTGACAGTCGTATGGGTATTCCCTTGTAGGTAACTGAGTTTCTTTCTCTTGCTGCTTTTAAGATTCTCTCTTTATCTTTTGCTCTTGGCATTTTAATTATGATGTGTCTTGGTGTGGTCCTCTTTGGATTCCTTTTGTTTGGGGTTCTCCACGCTTCTTGGACCTGTAAGTCCATTTCTTTCACCAGGTGGGGGAAGTTTTCTGTCATTATTTCTTCAAGTAGGTTTTCAATATCTTGCTCTCTCTCATCTTCTGGCACCCCTATAATTCTGATGTTGGTACGCTTGAAGCTGTCCCAGAGGCTCCTTACACTATCCTCGCATTTTTGGATTCTTTTTTCATTTTGCTTTTCCGGTTGGATGTTTTTTGCTTCCTCGCATTTCAAATCATTGACTTGATTCTTGCGCTCCTCTGGTCTACTGTCGGGAGTCTGTATAATATTCGTTATTTCAGTCCGTGTATGCTTAATTTCTAGTTGGTTCCCCAATATAACATCGAGGGTCTCATTAGTTTTCTTGTAGATCTCATTAAGTTTATCGGCGGCTTCTAGACAGTTCTTGAGATACCTTAAAAGTGTGGTTCTGAACTCTATATCTTCCATTGACAATTTTGTCCTGTTTCTTTGTCTCCGCATTTTGTTATGCTTCCTTGGTGCACCCCCTAGTGGTCTTTGTGCAGCAGTCTTGTAGTTAAGCCTTGATTGTTGTAGCTAATACCAGGGAGGGTGTGACCTCCAGGCCAAGTGGCTATGAGAATCAGCTGTGTCTGCAGTGAGAGAACTTCTGTCCTCTAGGGAGGTGCTAATCTAGCCTTTGCCTGAGGCTATCCGGCAAATGGCTCTGTGCAGGGCTTGGGGGGGGGGGCGGGTCGCACAGGATCAATAGGGTGGGCCGGAGAGAGCAGTTATGGCGGCTCTCAGTCTTGTCCCCAGGGGCTCTGCCTCTCTGAGTCCCAGCACCCGCTGCAAACCTCGGAGAGAAAGCTGCCCTCGCTCTGACCGAAGCCAGACAGTCCCGCTTCTCCTGTTTGAGTCTGGGTCCCTAAAGACTCGCCTGTATCTGGAGCTCAGAGTCTGCGACTCCCTCCCCATTGAAAACGCCAACCGCGCCCTCTGCCGCCAGCCCGCTCTGCAGACTCCACACCTCAGAATTTGACTTCAGCACTGCGCCTCCTCTGAGTGTCCGTATGCGTTTCTCTTTCCTCCTAGTTGTAGGACTTCCACTCAGCCAGCATTCCTGTGGTTCTGGGTGATGTCCGTTCAGTTTTTTAGTTTCACTTTTGAAGTAGTTGTTCAAGGCAGCAAACTCCGGCGTTAACCTATGCCGCCATCTTGGTTCTCTCCAATAAACGGAACTTTCAAAATGGAATTAGCCCTGCTGGACTGTCGTATGGGTTTTAGTCAGAAATGCTGGGAATGGTGCGCAGTGACGGAGCAGCAGGAAAGCCTTAGGGATAGGTGTGAGGCAATTTTCTCCAGATCCTCTTAATATTTAAAAATTGGGGTATAATTTTTATGGATCATAATTTTACTTTAGTTGATTTTTGTTGAGACGGTTAGAGCTCACACATATCTGACTCTCCTCTCCTTCCAGGCACATGGAAGGGGATAGTCCCCAATTCTTGGCAGTAGGTGGGGCTGGTGACTGGGTCTAGCTCAATGGCTGTGAGTGGAATGACTCGGGTCACTTCTGGAGTGAAGGACCTAATTGCCAGTAGGAGACGCCCCTAGCGCTCCCTTCTGCATGTTGGCTGAGGAGGCTGCGTGCTACAGAGGGTACCCTGCAGGATGGGGCAGCCCCATCCACCTGGGCCTCAGCTTCTCCCGAGGACAGTGGCCCTGAAGAGCCACCTGTGCCGTGGTGGGCTTGGTGTGAGTGAGGAATAAATGTGTGCTGAGTCACAAAGATTTGGGGGTTATATTTTTTAACTGAAGCTCAATCTCATGAATCCTAACTAGCAATACAGTGACATAATTGGATTCCAGAGCTAAGTTATTAGTCACTTCAGAAATACTTCGGAGAGTATATTGTGAGCAAGAGAGTGTCCCCAAAAGGAGTCACTCACCCACGTTGTGCCTTCCCACAATGCCAGGTTTACTAGGGGAGACTGCCCGAGTAAGCCATTAGAGTCGCGCATAGGTTACTCACAAAGAGGGGGAGCATATGGAGCAGAGCAAGTGCCCATGTGCAGTCCAGGCCACTGGCGGACAGGTGGGTGTTGGTCTCAAGCCAGGTAGCCACAGAGGCAGCACATGTCCTGTGGAGTGGAAGTCCCGTTGGGCTCTGAGTGTGACCCGGGTACAGCCAGGCTCGAACACTGAATGGTCAGAGCTCTGAGTTCTTATGACCCACAAGGGGTGGAGGTCCCATGCATACAAGTGTCCAGACTTGTGGTTTTGGGGTTCTGGGCTCCTCCTAAGGGCATTCCCCTTACACCCCACTACCTCAGTCTTGAAATCGCACTTGACATAACTGTCATGGCTGAGAGTGACCCCCTGTTGGGTTGTCCAAGGTGTCCCAGAAGCCCGCTCCGCTCTGCTCTGCCCAGGTGTCTGCTCTGCGCGGGGCACTGTGGAGGGTGGAAGAGAGTGTACACTTCCCTCTGTTTGCGAAGTGTGAACAACCTGTGCTCATCTCTGCTGCCTGTTGAATAATGTGTGTTATTGAATATTAGAGACCTCCATGGGTAGGGTCTACTCTTTGAAGGGATTTCGTCATGATGTTCACATATTAAAAAGAGGGCTAATGAACACCTATTGTTTTAGTCTCCCCGGCGCAACACACCCTTCTTCCTTTGGAGAACTTCCCTCCTGCCCCATGTGGTTCTGGTGGGATAGCCTTCTACAGCCCCCACCTCCCTCGCCACTGGAAAAGGCAAATAACTTCCCTGGAATTTTTTGAATTGAAGGTGGAGGTGGTGGCTCCATCTTGCCCCTGTGTCAAGAGGATGGGATTTGATCCCAGAAGCAATGGCCCCGAGGAGCTGAGACAATGAGGACACTCACAGACCAGAGCCGAGATGAGATCCAGAGTGTTGAATGGAGGCTACTGCTGCCTGAACTTGGGATCCTGACTAGCCTGGGGCCAGCACCACCATGAGTCCCGGTGAGTCAGGCAGTGCATTCCCTCTCTTTCTCATTTAAGCTAATTTCAGCTGGTTTCTGTTTCTTCCAGTAGGAAGAATTTTCACTAATGTAACAAATATATTTATTGACACAAATAACTAACCATGTGCTGATAGCCACTAACACGTATTGAGAATTTTCATACATAATCTCAGTCCTTATAAGGACTCTACCATGTTTGCATACTTACCATCCCTACGTTACAGAGGGAGAGAGTGAGGTTGGGCCGAGACAGATAACTTGCCCAGGTCACACAGTTTGTAAGTGTGAAGACGGGAATAAGACCCAGTCAGTTCACAGTTCCCAGTTTACAGTCTTCACACTAGTCCACCTGGGCCTGAGTCTTAATATCGTGGTTTGTGGGAAGTGTATACTATGTTTTTGTTTCTCTACCTGAAATTATCTTCAAAAGATGACAAAATAATTTATGGCCATTTTGCAGAGACATGTACAATGCCTTCTGCTTTGCAGACGTGAAATACAAATCCTTGTAATTTGCTTTTTCATTTTAAAAGCGTCTAGAAGAAACATTTGACTATTTGGTGTAATTCTAGACCTTGCTCACAAGTACTGAGTTTGAGAAGGTGAGACGTTGTGATAATAAAAATGATGAATTAATATAAGGAATGAAATGATGTTTTCATCATAAACCTCTCATTGTTTTCCCTGCTGCAATGGCCCATATCGCCCATGCTTTTTATCTTATTGCTTTCCCTCCTTTGGATTGCCAGGTCAGCTTAGAGAAACCCACAGGTCTTCCTGGTAAACTGGCCATCCACCTGCCAGGTGGGTTTTAAGACTCTGCCACAGATGAACTTGGCCGTCTGCCCGCTCCAATGGGGTGTGAAGCAGAAGGGAGGGGTAGGAGGTAGCTATTGGCTCACGCACCATCAACCTAGGGCCTGAGGCTGAGAGCAGGGCTGTCCTTATGTGAATGTCATCCTGGGAGCAAGAGCCAGCGACCGCTGCGGAGAAGCAAGAGCTCTTGAAGGTCCATTTGAAATCTCTGTGCTACCGGTTTGAAGGCTTGTGACACCTGCACCTGGCGCCTCCTAATCGATTTTATTTTGTACTCGCATGGGGAGCATCGCTCCCTGTAGGTGCAAACACCTTGAATCTCAGCCTTTGGCCTCACTGTTCATGTGAGTTCCCGCAGGTGACTCATCTCACCAGTGGAGGCGAGAGAAGTACCCACTGTAGAGGGCTGTTTGAAGGATTAACTGAACTAGCTCATGTAAAGTACTTGGGTCACACTCATGCTCATAGTCGGGGAGGAAGCTGTGTGAGGGCTGACATTTGCAGGTACAACAGAGCGGCCAGATGACCCTGGATAAGTCATACGTTCCTTTTTGTCCTTGAATGGGGTCACCTGAGAAAGTCCCTTAAGCATGCCTGGCAGATCAGAGGTGTCTCATAAATGGTACTCCCCGCCTGCCCCCCCCACTCTGGGTCTCAGTTTTCCCATCTGTAAAGTGAAGGTGGTTGAGGCCCTTTCTGTCTTTAACTGCTCAAGAATTCCAGTCACGTATCAGAGGTCCTGCTAAAAAAGGGTCTCTTTTTTGTGGGCTGGTTAGGTGGACCAGTGCCTCAGGGTGAACAGGGCTCCCTCAGTGTTAAGGATCATCACCCAAGAGAGTTGCCATCCACTGTCACCCAGGGCAGAGGGCAGGGTTCCTAGGGAGTGGGCGTGGGGAGGAGGCCGCATGGAGAGGGGGCAGTGCCAGTGGGCTCCAGTCCACCTGCGCCACTAATTAGCTTGGACCTTGCTGTCTCCCAGCCTTCAGCTCCTCCAGCTGGAAAACACAAGGGGCCCCTTTGAGGATTCTAAGAAGTGGAGGGTATAGGCATTGAGGCGAGGGGTCTGGGAAATGTAGGAGACAATGGGTTTAGGCATGGAGGAGTCTATCTTATGGGCCTTTATTCCGGAAGATGGACAGTGCCAATGCCATCATCCCAATTCTACAGGAGAGGGAAGGCGAGAGGGATTCAATGCCTGGTAAGGTGCCACAGTGAGTCAGCAGTAGGATTGGGTCTTAAATCCAGGTTTGCTGACTCCCAATCCAGTGCTCTTTCTCCAGAAGACTGGGTTAAGTCATAGGGTGGCTGGATACTAACACCAGTTCTACCAAAAATGGGGTCTGATGCTCTACCCAGTTTGGCTCAGTGGATAGAGTGTCAACCTGTGGACCAAATGGTCCTGGGTTCGATTCTGGTCAAGGGCACATGCCTTGGTTGCAGGCTCCCCCCCAGCCAGGACCCTGGTCAGGTCTCATGTGGGAGGCAACCAACCGATGTGTTTCTCTCACATCTATGTTTCTCTCTGTCCTTCCCTCTCTCTTCTATTCTCTCTAAAAACCAATGGAAAAATATTCTCAGTTGAGGATTAACAAAAAAAGAAAAGAAAAAAAGGAAAAGAAAAAAGGAAAAAGAAAAATGGGGCCTTGTAAGTTGGGAACAACTTGCTGGCCTTGCCAAGCCTCAGTGTTCTCATCTGTAAAATGGTAGGTTTTCATGACATTGCCTCGAAAATCCTTCTTAGCTCTGAAGTCTAGAACCATCTCTCTGCCCATCAGACTCACCTCCGCTGCCTTCTAAAGAGTAACGCTGAACGTGACCAAGTCTCCTCATCAGCGCCCCGTATGCCTACCACTCTCTTGGAGACAGTGTGTGAACATTGCTTTTATTGCTAGATAGGGAAGTTGGTAATAAAAGCCACCTCCTTGGGTGCCCTAATTCCACTTTAGGAAGAATGAACATATTGTTTTAATTAATCATATGAAAGCAAAATTAGCATGATTGTGTGAAAGGTGTTGTAAATCATCCCGATCCACATCATTGAGCAAAGAGCATTTAGTTATTCCGGCGTTGTTAAAGATTTTATCTACCCAAGTGAAAATTCAATTAGTACTAGCTTCAGCTTCTATAAAACGGAGGATTTTCCACTGTGGGAAAGGACTCTTTGTGTGTGTGAATACCACCTTGTGCCACTTTGATAAATTACTGTAATTAACAGTATCCTACGCAAGCTAAACAAAATTTACTGAACTGTTGTTGTAGAAAAGGGATATCTTCTCTCCTCTTGTTTGGGAGATTACTTTAATCTATACATGATATTGCCTCAAATAGCATTCTTTTTATGCTGAGGTTTGAAAATATCTACAGAGTTCTAGCTGGCACCAGTAAGACGCAGTGGGTTTTCATCGTACCCCACCTTTTCCCTTCCGGGTGTAGAGACATCAGCTACGGCTTCACTATGATTCAATTAAATGCGCTATGTTTAATTAGGTAGCTGGGGAAACCCTGCAAGCAGAACCAACCTGGAACATCCTGATAGCTTAGCCAAAGGGCTGAGTTATTTAGGGGAGGGGAGGGGAGGGGATGATGGAGAGGCAAGGAGAAGGAGGCAAAGCAGACTTTTGCTCCCAGAGCTCTGGCACAGACTCCTGCTTTGGCGATGTGCTTGCTCCTCCTTGTCTTGCATCCCTGGCTGTGACTGCCTCTTTTCTCCCACCCAAATCTTACCTGTACACCAAGGCCCACCCCACCAAAGGTCGTGCTCTAAGTCTAGGCCAGTGGTCGGCAAACTGTGGCTCGTGAGCCACATGCGGTTCTTTGGCCCCTTGAGTGTGGCTCTTCCTAAGCCTTAGGAGTACCCTAATTAAGTTAATAACAATGTACCTACCTATATAGTTGAAGTTTAAAAAATTTGGCTCTCAAAAGAAATTTCAGTCATTGTACTGTTGATATTTAGCTCTGTTGACTAATGAGTTTGCCGACCACTGGACTAGGCCCACCCCTTCCTTCTTTCAGAAGCCTTCCAAAGAGATCTCTGTGTGTGTTTTGCTTGTAAATGTTGCTGGGCATGCCAAGTTCTCTCCCCTGATTTATTAGCACATCTCTTTATGGGTTCTCTGACCTTTTCTCCTATGCCCTCCACAGGGTTTAATTCTCAATGAGGAAACTCCACAGAAATTGGCAGGATTTCCGCCGGAATGGTCCAGCTTTCATCCTGATCTTTATCATACCAACTGCCCAACTCTTGACTCTTTGTGGGCAGAACTCGGGGAACAAGGCCACTCAGAGCCAGAGCTTGTCTAGTGTGTTGTGGTCATTTCTGAAGTTTTCAAGTGATTTCTAGTAGCACTACTGCTGCTATAATGAACTAACAATGACTGAATGTGTGCTGTGTCCTAAGCCTGTTGGAAAGAGCTTTGTATGTGCGCACAGTCCCACCCTGCTTCATGACAGGGATTCGCCCTGAGAAATTCATCCTTAAGCGACTTTGTGGTTGTGCAAACATCACCGAGCGTGCACACCTAGGCTATATGGCACATCACCATTGTGTATGCGGGTCTGTGCTGACTGAAATGTTATGCGGGGCACCACTGTATTATCTTATTTATCCTCACTGGGATATCCTAGGACAGTGATGGCGAACCTATGACACGCATGTCAGAGGTGACACGCGAACTCATTTTTTTGGTTGATTTTTCTTTGTTAAATGGCATTTAAATATATAAAATAAATATAAAAAAATATACATCTTTGTTTTACTATGGTTGCAAATATCAAAAAATTTCTATATGTGACACGGCACCAGAGCTAAGTTAGGGTTTTTCAAAATGCTGACACGCTGAGCTCAAAATGTTCGCCATCACTGTCCTAGGAGATGGGTGTTCTTATTCCCAATTTATAAAAACTGAGGGTCAGAGAGGTAAATAAACTTGCTCAGGGTCATGTAGCGAGAAAGAATGAGAACCAATATTGGAAGCCATGTTCTGTCTGTCACCAAAGGCCGTGCTCTTAGCCGCTGCACAGAGCTGCTTCCCATGCTAGTTGTTGGGAGAATCCGGAGGTATCCAAGGAGTTACCCGCCCGCCTTCTGGCTCACCTGTGCTGTAGGGTACTTTCCTGTTCAGGTGGGAAAGTCCTGTCAGTGAGTGACTGGGACCTGAGTGTGACCCTGAGGATGTTCATGGAGGTGCATCACACCCTGATGTCGTCTGTCACCTGAGTCTCAATGGGGAAAAGCTTGAGAACGTTTGTACCAGGCTGTCAGGCTTCCTGATCAGGCCACTTGGGTACCCTGATGGGTTAGCCTTCATACCTCTGTGTAGTTCCAAGAATCCATCTCTAATGGCCTGGCTAAGTGAATTCATGGAACATAATTCTTCCCAGGAACAGAATTCTCTGCTGTAGATATCACCACCTTTGCTGATACATCACTAGTGTGCAAGGGAAGAATGAAGACAGTAATCTATCCAAGTCAGCTTGTGTCCTGTAACATGTGTATGGTAACCAAGGACCTCACAAGGGCAATGTTGAAGGTTGAATGAGATTGAGTATGTGAAACGGCTTAAAAAAGGAAAATATTGTGCCCATGTGAGTTGCTGCTGTGAGAAATTTTGGCTAATGTAGTGGCTATTGAAATAATTCTTGGCCAGGTAACAGGCATTTTCTTTTCTTTTTTAAAAAAATCTTTTTATTTCAGAGAGGAAGAGAGAGGGAGAAAGAGCGAGAACATCAATGATGAGAGGGAATCATTGATTGGCTGCTTCCAGCCCCCCCCGCCCCCCCGCCCCCTGGGGATTGAGCCCACAACCCGGGCATATGCCCTGACCAGGAATCCAACCATGACCTCCTGGTTCATAGGTCGACGCTCAACCACTGAGCTATGCTGAGGGAGGGGGGGCAGACATTTTCTTTCCTAATCAGTAGCCACACCTGACTTCCCCTCTGGGGAACCATCTTACTTCAGGTGTTTTGGGTGTGGCCCACTCCTGATGGCCAAGTTTACAGGGTCCAAAAGGTCTTGCTGCACCCTGCTCCCCACTCACCATGCCTCAGCTGGCTCTAGAAATGCATTAAAAAAGAAGCTTATTCCACACACACCAGGGAGCAGATGTCTGACTCCCTTTTGGGGCATATCAACAGCATGCCTAGTTTAGTGATGAAAAGCAAACTGTAATCGTTGGACAAGCAGCATTAAGGCAACAGAAGCAGAAATGAATGAGGAAGAAACCAAAAACACCCCCAGTCCCACCACCCTAGCAAGTCATTCAACTGTTTCTAAATGTTTCTGTTACTTTAAGTTTCTGACCCAGAGAGGTTAAATGACATCTCTCAAGTTCCACCCCAAATCAGCACTTGGACAGGAAGGGAGACCGGAGTCTGCACTACACCTTTGCTCTCTAGGCTGTTTTCCCGCAAGCTTCTCCCGATGAAGGTTTGGGTGCTTTCTTGGTCTCCGTCCAGAAGGTTCCCACTTACACACTAGGCAGTGTCCTTCCATAGCAACTGGCTGTGTGAAGGAGACTGTAAGGTGGGGGGGGGGGGGGCATGGGAGAGGAGAGAGTTGAGTAACCCCGGCTTTATTAAAACCACAGCAGTTATTACCTGGTGGTTCTTTCAGATGGCTAACGGGGCAGAATCAGGCTGGGGACCCCGTAGGATTTCTCATTTGTCAACACAACACAGCCCAGCCCTGAGGGGCAGCCCTGAGGGCAGAGGCTGTTAAAGGGAAGGAAAGAAGGCGGCAGAACTGAAGGGCAAGAGGAGGTTGCCTGTTTGCAGCAGAACAAAATGAACTTCAGGCTTTATTTCAGGATTGCCAGGGAAATACAAACTCTCAGGGTGAGAACGGGTTCTAGAGTTCGCTCTGTGATGACCTGTGTCCTGGGATGATGACCAAACCTGTCCCAGTGACTCCGCCGCTGGTAGCCACTGCCTCTGGAGGCAGCTCACTCCAACAGCCACTCATGGGGTCAACAAATATGAATGAAGCACTAAATAGCACTGGACCAGGTGCTGGGTGCGGGGAGAGGCCTGAAATCGGCTTGGCCCTGCCTCGGTGGCACCTACAGAGGTTGCAGACACTAAACAATTCAACGCATGGGTAAAATAATCATAACTTACCATGTCTGTTATGAGCTAAATTGTCTTCCCCTAAATTTACACATTGAAGTCCCAACCCCTAGTCTGTCCGAATGTGACCTTATTTGCAGAGGCAATCAAGTTAAATGAGGTCATTAGTGTGGGCCCTAGTCCAATAGGACTGGTGTCCTTAGAAAAAGGGGACATTTGGACGCAGACACGCATAGAAGGAAGATGATGTGAAGAGACACAGGCAGACACCAGCCCTGCTGATGCCTTGACCTCAGAATCTGGCCCCCAGAACCGTGAGACAATGCATTCCTGTTGTTCCAGGCACGAAGTTTGTTGTGGCTACCCTACCTAACAAACACAATGTCATAAAAGACAAAAGTGCTGTGAGAGATGATAATGGGATTGAGGGATGGAAATGGAGTTTAGTTTTGGGGGTTCCCAGTGGCCTCCATTAAGAAGTGACATTTGATCTGAAGCCTCAGGTGTCCCTGTTGCCTCTCTCATCCCCTCGCTTACTCAAGCCCCTCTTGCTCCCTTCGCTCCAGCACATTGGCCTCCGCGCTGTTCTTTGAACAAACCAGAGATGCTCCCACCACAGGAACTTCAGCTGTTCCCTCTGCCTGGAACGCTCTCCCTCAGATACTCTCTAAGTTCCTTTCCTTCCTCAAGTATCGGCTTCTCCATGAGGTTAAATGCCAGGGTGCCAATCACTATGGGCACCCAACTTCAAATGGCTACTTGTCTGGTACACCCCCACCTTGGCCCCAGAACGCCCAATCCTCCTTCCTTTGCCATCCTTTCTTTATATTCCTCAGCACTTATCACCTAACATACTATATTAGTGACTCATTTATTATGTTCATTGTTCATAGTGTTTATCTTTGGGTAGAATTTAGGTCCATGAGGGCAGGGATTTTTGTCTGTTTTGTTCGCTGCTGTATCCCAAGAACCCAGAATAGAGCCGGCATGGCGTGGCACGGAGCAAGACACAGCTGTGGAATGAGTATATGAGCAAGGCCTGTAAGGTGTCGGGAGGAGTGTCTGAGGCAGAGGCATCCGCATGCCTATGGCCCAAAGGCAAGAAAGAGTTCATGGAACAGAAGGGAGAGTGGGGAGCCCATAGAGAGTGATGGGAAATGTGGTTGGAGAGTGGACAGGAGCCAGATGTTTGGGCGTTTATGATTGTTAGGCATGCTTTTCCTTACTGTGAGTTATGAGCAGTCTCTTTAGAGTTACTACTCCTGGTCTCAGTTACCTGCCGTGGAGTATCATCAACCCATCTTTTAACTTGTGGTTGAATATCATGATTACCCTCCACCTCCGAATTTTCTCCAGGCCAATGGTTCCAGTTGCTTTGGCAAGGGTGCCTTTTAAAACGAGAACCTTAATAAATACAAGTTTGTTTCTTACTCATATCAAGTTTAATTAAGTGTTTTTGATTGGTGAGAAGCTTGTCTCTAAGCAGTAATTCAGAGACCAGGCTCCTTCCATCCTGAGGCTCTGCCTGCATCATCAGACGGTTTCCATGGCCCCCGAGGAGGGGAAAGAGCGCGAGGATTGCACATGGGCAGTTCCAGGGCCCGAGCCTGGAGGTCTGTTCCATCACTTCCACCCACGTCCCATTGGCTAGAACTCAGTCTATGGCCACCCTGACCTGCGAGGGCGACTGGAAAACGTGGTCCCGCCGTGTCCTGCGGAAGAGGAACCAGCTGTCTCTGACAAATGTGTTTGTTGGGTCAGCCTCATCCTTTCTGGCCTGATTTCTTCCCAACAAGGGTGGCTTTTGAGCTTTCCCATCATCTCATCATTCCCCTCTGCTTTGTCACTGTTCCTCTGAAAATGTCATTTCTGGAACTGAGCGGCCAGAGCTGGGCAGAATGTAGGTGAGGCTGTTGGAACTCAGCACTCCACTCGCAGCCCTCAGGACCTGGGGGGAGTCGGTGGTCCCTCCCTTCTCTATTTCTTCTGCCCTCTGGCTGCTCAGAGGAAGCTTCTCAGGGAGGGACATCTCCCTTTCCCGCCACCCCCCGCCACCCCACACATTTAAGGTGATGTATTGAGGTGCTTACAGCATGGGCTTCAGAATCTGATAGAACTGGGCTGGAGTCTGCCCCCTTTTCTTACCAGCTGTGCAACCGTGAGCAAATACCTTAAACTTATAAACCACAGTTTCCTCCCCTGTAAAATGGAGATGATGACGATGACGATGATGGTGATGATACAGGATTTCTGTGCAGTCATTGAGATAATTGGCTCACATTGTTTAGAATCGAGTCTGGCATATGGTAAATGCTCAGTGGGTGGAGGTTAATAATGATGACAACAATGAACAACTTGGTCCTCCCAAACAGACCTATCCAATGTGTTGCAAATAGTTCTCATTTCCTTCCTCTCTGTGTGTGTCCCCAGGTTCGCATCACCCGCGTGTCCTTCCCTCTCCTCTCTGTCAATCCAGCTCCTCCTCGGATCCCCTCCCAGCTGGACTGTCTGTCTTCCTAGCTCAGAACGGCGCTGCTGCCCTGCCTTGTCCCTGTTGAGAAATGAACAAGAGTAGACACTGAAGAGTCAGGCGGAAATAGATGGCACAGGCTCTGCCTGAACCCCTTTCTGCTCCCACCTACAAGCTGCTGGAAATGTTTTATTCACGAGGCTGAGCCCAGGCTCCCCAGCCTGGCTCCACGGCAGACCCAGGACTCCCTCCGATTTCCGAGCGCACAGCCAGCACAGACAATTTTACGGTCTGACAGGCTGTTGCAGATTATATTTGGCGAGTCATTTTCTGTTTGCCAAAACTAATTAGAGATGGATAAATTTAAATGGTTGTGGAAGCCAACAATAAAACATTATGTCCTCATTAGCTGAAATAATACTGTCGCTTCCCCTCTCGTACGAAAGATCTCGACTCAGAAAATGAGGCTCTGGCTGCGTGGGGCCCTGGGGCTGACGCCCCCTGCTCCTGTCTGCTCCTGTGAGCCAACTGTGCCCGTCCCTTCTCAAGTCCATGTCCAGTGACATCATCGCGGGGCCTTGGAATTGGTCCTGGTGGGAGTATTTACTCCTTGGAAATTGGTTGTTAAACATTTATCAGCCCACCACTGCTCTGGCTGGTGTGGAGGGACCAGGCCCAGCTCGCCTTGAGGCTAACACACATAACCCAGGAAGTGCCAGGCATTATTTTGATTAATAAAGTATCTTTGTGGGTAGCATTTCTCCTCTCGGGCCCTGAGGCTTGTGTGAATGTCTGACAGAGCTCTTTGTTTCAGGGGAAGAGAGGGACATGGGAGGAGAGGCCAGGGATGGTGGTTTCCATAGCAATCCGGGCAGGCAGTGGGGCTGGGGAGGCATTTAAAAGCAGCGTTTCTCCGACTGTGAGAAGCAGGTGAATCACCTGGGCATCCTGCTAAAAAGCAGAGTCTGATTCCGTAGGTGTGAGATGGGGCCTGAGTTCTTCATGCCTAACGAGCTCCCCGGTGTCCTCAGCGCTGCCACGCACCGTTCCGCGGGTACCACGGACAGAGGACTCTGAAACGCTGAGACTCATTAATGTCAAATCCACCGAAACCCAAGGACTGGTGCTTCTGTGTTCCCAGCCTGGCTCCAGCTCAGAGGGAGAGCGTGTGTCTTTCCCGGGAAGCACTGTGCAGGGTTGGATTGAAATCTCATCTCTACCAAATCGGAGGCCTTCGGCAAATTGCTAACCTTCCCCGAGTCTCAGTTTTCCAAGCTATGAAATGGGGCTACTGCTTCAGGGGCGGGTTGTGAGGATTAGAGGGAGGAAGCAGAAGCACTCGCGGCAGTGGGTGCTCCGCAGTCGCCAGCTGCGCTCCTCTCCCCGGCCTCCTGATTGGTCCCAAGTGCCAGGTCAAACAACCTTTTTAGCAAACCACCTTTTTACCCCAAACTACCTTTTTTTGAAATTATGAAAGTAAAAAGTTGCTTTTGGATAATTGCTAATGATTTTTCAAAGTTATAACAAAGAAAAGAAAGATGCCCATGTTCCCCCCTGCCCGGCGATTACACAGTTGACATTTTGGTATATTTCCTGCCAGACCTTTCATATGTATTTTATTTTACAAGAGAAATAGAAGATTATATTCAACCTATTGTTTTTTAACTTGCTTTTTAATTTAAAAATACACCATGGGTAGGTTTGCCTGTCTGTAGGCTGCGGTGACATTATTATTCTAGTGGCTGGACATTTAAAGCAGCCTTCTAAAGCTGTGACTGGAGACAAAATCCACCTGCTGGATTCAGTTCACCTTTTAGGAAGGGATGCGCCAGGCTGTGGGGAGCAGTCTTCTGGAGACTTCCACTTGGTTTCCACAATGCCTGGGTCTCCAAACACCTCCACGTGACCTAGCACGAAGAAGGTCAAAGGTCACAATGTCCTGGACTTCAGGAAGCCGCATCTGAATCCAGAGAGCAAACAGGAGCTCACTCTGGGGAGAACCCAAAGTAAGGTTCCGATCCAAGGACGCTCCGAGGACAGAGGACAGCCAAGGAATCCGTGTTTGTGGACCTGCAGATTGAGTCACAGAATGGAAACTACTGAGAAAGGGGGAAGCCCCAGGAGGCGGGAGATAATGAACTCAGCTCTTTTCCCAGCAGGAACCCCAAATGCTATTGCTAGTCTCCTTGAGAATGACTGTTCATGACCCTTTAATGCTGGAAGCGACTGTGGAGAGGAGGGCAGTCATTCCTTCCTGAGTGTTTACTAAGCTCCCACTATGCGCCTTACACTTTCCTGGATCCTGAATGTTATGATAAACAGGATACACAAGATCCCAGCTCTCACTGATGGTGTATTGAAGTCAAGGAGGCAGCCTATGCTTAATCAAAAACTAGGATAACTCTAGCTAGCAGTATATGAAAGGAAGGAAATGAAACAGGGTGATGGGGCTACTTAGGCAGGGTAATCAGGGTAGGCTTCTCTGAGGAGGCGGCATTGCAGCTGAGCTATGTGAAGATTCCTTTTGAATCACAGTCTGCCCCTCCTGGAACTACCTGTTTGGAGACTTCTCCTTCTGCCAGGGGCATACTCACATGTTCCAAAGTGTGGGTGTGCCCTTTAGAACCTTAGTCTTTCCCAGACAAGTGTCCCCAGTTTTTTCGGCTGTTGCTCATGTGACCCAATTTAGCTCTGCTCAGAATTCCACTCAATCAATTCTGGATATTCATATATAATGTGTATCATAGAATGAAACACTGTGTGCTACCAGCACAAAAGGACTATATTATGTCCTTTGTACTAGATGCTGCATTCTTATTCATTCGGCCAAAGTAGTACGACCTTTTTTTTTGTTTTTCTTTTTTCTATCAGGCACATCACATTGTTTTCTTAATTGAGCTTGCAGTCAAATAAATCACCCAAGTCTTTTATTCATCTTGTAACTTATGCCATGGAACTTTGGCAAGTAAATGCAGAAGCTTACATTTATTTGTATGAAATTCAATTTCCTTAGTTCTGACCTAAATCTTCAAGCCAGTCTGGATATTTTTGTTTTCTGGTTCTGTCGATATCTTTTCATTCCTTCTGCAGCTTACCAGGGAGGCTAAGTGAGCAGCCCGGTGAGAGATGATGGCGTTTGGTGTGTGGTGGTAGGAATGGGAACAGAAAGACAGGGGTGGATTCAGGGTGTATTTGGAGGTTGGGCTGCTGGATTGAGGTAGGAAGGAAAAGAGAAGACAAACATAATTCCTGAGTGGGGGGCCCGAAATGGGACCAATATAGTACCCACTAAGTGAAGTAGATTAGAGTGTTATGGACTGAATGTTTGTGTTCCCCCCAAATTCATGTGTTAAAACCACATCCCCCAATGTGGTGGTTTAGAGGTGCGGCCTTTAGGTCGCGGAAGGAGGAACGCACGAGGCCAGAGTGGTGAGGGATTACGAATTTATTTGATCATCTGCACACCAGGTGGCGGAGTCTGGATGGCTCCAGTACCCAGTGATGGGAGTCAGCGGCTTTTAAAGGACTTTTGGCGGGCTTTTTTCTGGGCAGAGTCTTCTTCATGCTTACCCGGAGGGGAGATAATGGAATGTGGTCACAGCAAGTGAAATTCGGTCTCAGCAAAGGGAATGTCCATAGTGAAATGATCTGAAAAGCCAGTTCCTGGGGGAGGGGTATCAATTCAATTATTTGATCAGACCTAACAAAATAGATAAGAGTGTTATGGACTGAATGCTTGTGTCCCCCAAAAATTCATGTGTTAAAACCCCATCCCCCAATGTGGTGGTTCAGAGGTGAGGCCTTTGGGAGGCGATGAAGGTGGAGCCTCCTGATGAGATGAATGCTCATGAGAGTCCCGAGAGGGCTTGCTTCCTCTCTCTGCTCTCGCCAGGTGAGGATACCGGTCAGCAGTCTGCAACCCAGAAGAGGGCTCACCCCAGAAACCGGCCTTGCTGGCACCTGATCTAGGACTTCCAGCCTCTGGCTGTGGGGACAGGAATGTCTGTTTATAAACCACCCAGCGCAGGCACTTCATCATGTCAGCCTGAACTAAGACGATTGGGCCGGGGTCATACATGTGAGAAAGACGTTATTTCACTGAGTGGGATTATAGTAATATTTTTCTTCTTCCTATAGTTTGTATTTCCAAAGTTTTAAACAATGTTATTTGGGGGCCAGGAAGACTGTGAAGGCGAGTTCTGATTACAGAATTCAGAACAAGACCCATAGGATGAGGCAGAGCAGCGCTGTTCACACGTAGAATTGTCCAGGCATCTTCTTTTCAAACCAGACTATAGAAACCAGATCTGTATTCCTTGCAAAAGCAGAGACTCAGAGGTGACCCTATTGAGCTACACAAACTTCTGATGGGAATAGAGATGAAAAATGTTCCCAGCCTCTTGCAGCTTTTATCAAATACAAGGACCAGAGGGCATGATCCGAGCTAAGGAGGGACTGAGCCCGAGGAGTTATGGATGAGTGTGCTAACCGGGGAGCAGTTAATCCGTGGAATATAGTACTTATAGAAGGTAGCAATAAAGTAGCCTAAATGCTTTTAAAATAGATTTTATACTTAGAAAACAAAGAGCTGGGACACAGGCATCATTTTTACTGCCAGCTTCTAGCCTTTGGTTTTCTGTAGGACCTTTGCCTATCATTGTAGAATCTTAGTATGTTGAAGGGAAGGGACTTCGGAGATTCATCTCAGGCAGGGGTTTTAACTAGGGATGCGCACCAGAATCATCTGGAAAGTGTTTTATTTTTCTCTCCCCTCCCCCCACACTTGTTTATGCCGGGGCTTTACTGCCTTGGATCTTGCTGTTGGGTGCATTGTTTTGGCCGAGTTTCCCAGGCCATTTGAGGCATACTGCCCATCAAGACTCTGCTCTGGGGTAACCCCCTCATTAGACAGATAAAGAAACGAATCTTGGAGAGATTAAGAGATTTGTTCAGAGCTCACAGAGAAGCACAGAAGTTGCCCTGGGAGTCAGCTTCCTCCGTGGAGAATAGATAATAGCACGAGACCATTTAATCCCTTTATGCCACGTTTCAGAGGCTAAACATCAAACAATAAGATACAGTCATCAGTGTAGATTTTTTTTTTTTTTAATGTGGGATACTCCATGAATTTGCACAGGGGCCATGCTAATCTTCTCTGTATCGTTCCGATTTTATATACGTGCTGCCGAAGTGAGCACATAAGTGTAGATCTTAAAAGCACAGTGTGAGTGAAAAAGTAAGAAACAGAATGAATTTCTATAAAATAGATTCATTTGTATAAATTCAAACAGCACAATTATATATTTTACAAACCTACGTACATAATTAGGGACCGACAGCAAACACATTAGCGTGCACGGGGTGGGAGAGGCTCCTAGGGATGAAGAAATGAGCAAAACCTGAGAGAGGGGCACATGTTGACTGATGATGACAAGAGTGTGCTATGAATTGAGTATGAAATTTCTCAAATCTCTGCACTCAAAGTATTGAAAAAATAAGCCTATACTCAACAGATGACTGGGTAGACAAAATGTGGTGTATGCATTTAATGAATATTCTTCAGCCATAAAAAGAGTCAAGATTCTGATACATGCTGCAACATGGATGGCCCTTAAAGACGAGATGCCAAGTGAACTGAGCCAGACACAGAAGGACAAATGTTATAGCATTCCACTTATCTGAGATATTGGAAATAAGCACGTTCATAGAGATAGAATGCAGAACAGAGGCTTCTAGGGGCTCTGTGAGGAGAAATGAAGAATTTTCACTTAATGATTATAGAGTTTCTGTCTGGAGAGATGAAATAGTTTTGAAAATAGACAGTGGTGATGGTTGGACAATATTTTGAATGTAATCAATGCCACTGAACTGTACACTTAAGAATGGCAAATTTTACGACATATATTTTGCCACAATTAAAAAAAAATGAGTTTTGGGCTTGTTAAATTATATAATTAAAGTCAGAGAATTAGGGGAGATTGCAAACTTGCGCAATGTATAGGGGCAAGTATAATGATAAAACTTGTAAATAAGTTCAATGTAATATGTTGTAAATCATTGAATTGTGCACTTTGAATGGGTAAATTATATGATATGTGAACAATACTCCAATAATTTAAAAATTGTTAAAAATTTTACAGACAAAAATTTCCCTTGCTATTAAGTCTTTCTGTGGGAAAATGGAGGCACTTAGGAGGCAGGGAAATAACATTTATTCAGCTGGGTATTGTGGTAGGTGTAGCCATTGCATTCTCTTCTCTAACGACTATACATGTTCAGGGTAAGGCTCTGTGGAGAGCCTTTGGGCATCTTGACATGTTTCTGGCAGTGAAAAGATTTGACAAGGCCTGGGAACTGGGAATTTGTTATATAAACAGTGGCCATCATTAAGTACTTTAATTTGGTGTCTACTTGGCACAGGACTTGGTTGTCCATGCTGTTTGGACAAAAGTGTGAACAGGTTGCCTTCCTTGTCTTGGCAGGCAGGGACTTTGGCGTGAGGACAGTCTGTAGTGCATAAACGATCTGAGTTTTATGCAACAAGGGTATTTGTTTTTTGTTTTTTAAAAATTAGTTAAGGTATTACAAATGTGTCCTCATGCCCCCCATTAACCCCCAACCTCCCTCCCCGGCCCCCCGCACACTCATGCTCCCATCCCCCTGCAACAAGGGTATTTGAAAAATGCAGCTGGGAAGGCACGGATACTTGAAGAGTCATTCACTCATTATGCAGAGAATTTCAGAAGACCCCCATGTTTCTTACATGTTTCCCATTTCCTTCGTTCAGTCCTGGGAAGCAAGTCGAGAAGAGAACTGTCAATCTCTCAGACCTCTAGTCTCTGGAGAAGGGAAGACAGTTGCTAACTTTTTTTTTTAATTGGCAAGAAAAGTTTGAGTTCTTTCAGCTTTGAAAATAAGTTTTGATTTGTATAGGTTAAGATCAGTTCCTACTTCATTTAAAGTCTTGCCACCCAATCTTAATTATATCCATATGTCTCACAGAGGCCCGTCTTCTCGTCTCGTGGAATTATCATTCCGGCCGAAAGTGTGGGCGAGCCTGCCATTCCCCCCCGACTGACAAAAGAAGGAGCATCTGTCTTGTTGCCTTGCCCAGCGATAAGCTAGTGGCCCAGCCACTACCGGTCATTTGCATGCAGAGTGGACCATTTCATTACAAATTTCATTAAGATGGTAATGTTTAATGTTTCCTGGGAAAAATGAGTTTTGGGCTTGTTCAATTATATAATTAAAGTCAGAGAATTAGGGGAGATTGCAAACTGCTTGCATAATGTGGGCAAGTATAATGATAAAACTTGTAAATAAGTTCAAAAGACTCGAGCTCTGCATGCATCCCGAGGTTGAATCAGTTCAGGAGGGAGGGCGTGTGGAAAAGAGGGCTGAGACGGTCAGCCACTGGAGTTTAACTCTGATGTCTGCTGGCCGAGCTCCTTGCTCTTCGGGCCACTCAGGGAGATAGGTGACAGAGGAGAGCGCTGGGCACTGGCTGCTCAGGTTCTGGAAAGTTCCAGGAACACACTTCTGCACTTTTTAAAATAGACAGCAACTTCCTATATAGGAATGAGAAAACAATGGCATAGATTTTATAAGATTGCTACCTGGTGGCCAGGGTGCTCTAACAGCGACCCTATCCGTATCCTCCTGCATTTCTTCCCACCAATAAAACAGGGAGTCATACTATTTTGAAAGAATTAAGAAAGCTGTTTCTTGCTCTTCCAGTCTTTTCCCTTATTTTTCTTTAAGGAAGGGAAAAAAAAAAGTGACTTAGTGGTTTAGTGAGGTCAAGCTAATGTTCCTGAAACACTGGGAGGTGGGACAATAGAATACTGCAGTACTACGTATGATTTATGTGTGAATATTGAACATCCCTGTTCCTTAAGAATATTCCTGGGCAACGTGTGCCCACAGCGGTTCCAGCCCCCTCTCCCTCTCCCTGTCCTCTCTACTCCTCCAACACTGAAAAGAATTCCTTTCACTGTATTGTGGCTCTGAGTTTTCCCTGCATAACCCAAGGCCCAGAAACTGTGCTCTTTCTCCCACTGCCACATCCCTCAAGGCCCATGTGAGGACCATGGGCTGGTGCAATCTCCATGAGCTTGGAAATAAATGAAAACACTTTAAGAAAAAGTCGTATCCCTTGTTCTTATCCTTTCAAAAGGTGAGTCTTGGATTTCAAGTGTGTAGACTCTTACTTCGTGCCTAGGATTGGGCAGAATGACGCTCAGGCAATAATGTGACGTGGCAACAGACAAGGATGATGGCAGGAAAATGGATGGAGAAGAAGCAATGACTTGAGAGAGTGAGGAAAGAAGTGATGGAATTTGATCTTCTTTTCTTTTATTGGTGTAATTTATTAGAGTCCCATAATTATACTTAATTTTAAAAAATTTATCTTGATTGTTGAAAATATTACAGGTGTCCCTTTCGTGTTTTTTCCCCCCATTGACCCTCTCCATCCTGCACCTGCCCCTCCCAGGCCTTCATCACACTATTGTCTGTGTCCATGGGCTACGCATATATGCATATAAATTCCCTGGTTAATATCTCCCCCACACTTTCAGCTTCCCTCTGAAATTTGTCGGTCTGTTCCATGCTTCTAGGTCTCTGGCTATATTTTGTTCATCAGTTTATTTTGTTCATTAGATTCCACATGAGTGAGATCATGTGATACTTATTTTTCTCTAACTGGTTTATTTCGCTCAGTGTAATATTTTTATTAATAGTTGAAGTGGCAATATCTTCACCGATACAGCTCCTAGGGCAATGAAAACTAAAGAGAAAATAAACAAATGGGACTACATCAAAATAAAAAGCTTCTGCATAGTAAAAGAAACCATCAACAAAACAACAAGAAAGCCCACTGCATGGGAGAACATATTTGCCAATGTTATCTCCAATAAGGGTTTAATTTCCAACATTTACAAGGAACTCATACAACTTAACAAAAGAAAGATAAACAACCCAATCAAAAAATGGGCAACGGACCTAAATAGATACATTTCAAAAGAGGACATAAGGAAGGCCAAGAGACATATGAAAACATGCTCAAAGTCACTAATCATCCAAGAGATGCAAATCAAAACCACAATGAGATACCATCTCACACCTGTCAGAATGGCTATCATCAGCAAATCAACAAAGTGCTGGTGAGGATGTGGAGAAAAAGGAACCCTCATGCACTGCTGGTGGAAATGCAGATTGGTGCAGCCACTGTGAAAAACAGTATGGCATTTCCTCAAAAAATTAAAAATGGAACTCCCATTTGACCCAGTAATCCCATTCTAGGAATATATCCCAAGAAAACAGAAATACCAATCAGAAAGGATATATGCACCCCTATGTTCATAGCAGCACAATTCACCATAGCTAAGATTTGGAAACAGCCTAAGTGCCCATCAGCAGATGAGTGGATTAAAAACCTTTGGCACATCTACACAATGGAATACTATGCTGCTCTAAAAAGGAAGGAACTCCTACCATTTGCATCAGCATGGATAATCCCGGAGAGCATTATGCTAAGTGAAATAAGCCAGTCAGAGAAAGATAAATATCATATGATCTCACTCATTTGTGGAATACAGTGAAAAACATAAACTGATGAACAAAAACAGATCCAGAGACAGAGAAGCATCGATCAGATGCTCAAACCTCAGAGAGAAGGTAGGGGAGGATGGGGGTTAGGGGGAGAGATCAACTAAAGGACTTGTATGCATGCATATAAGCATAACTAATGGACACAGACACCATGGGGGGTGAGGGCATGAGCGGTGTGTGTGTGTGTGTGTGGGGGGGGGCAATGGGGAGATAAGGACACATATGTAATACCTTAATAAAGAAAGAAAAAAATAGTTGAAGTGTATGTTATCGACAGTTATCAACATGGGATTAATTGAAGTTGTTAGCTCTCAACAAGGGACTAATAAGTGAGTCACAGAATTAGAAACACAAAGAATATTTTCCTGAAGAACTGACACTGGCAGAGAAGCCTACATAACAATGCCTAGGCAAGTTCAGGCCAATATGCTGTTTTTGCTCTTTAATGCTAGTAATGATATAGTGGAGAAAGCGTTCTCATCACAGAGTCAGAGGAATAGAATGTTAGGATTTGAAGATTCTTTGATGCTATGTTCTAGTTCAGAGGATGGCATATTTTTTCTGTAAAAAAAACAGCAGATAGTAAATATTTTAAGCAGGCCCCAGGGCTTTTGTGGTAAGTATTCAACTCTGCCCTGGTGGTGGGAAAGCAGTCACAGGCAATTTGTAAATGAATGGACATGGCTATGTTCCAAGAGAGCCTCATTTACAGAAATAGCATCTGGATGTAGCCCAGGGGCTGTAGTTCTCTGATCTAGACAAATTCCTTCATTTTGCAGGTGGGGCAACTGAATCAAATCAGTGCATTTGAAGTACCTAGCATGGTGCCACACACACATGTAAATATTCAACAAGTGGTAGCTACTGTTATTATTTGGAGGGACTTTCCATAAAACATGATTCAAGGGAGAGGTGAGGTATAAAAGATTTACCAATAATGACAACAGCAATAGTATGCCTTTTGTTTATGTTAAATCCATATTCTCGCTATAGTAAAATAATTTTTTAATTTAAGTTTGGAGGCACTTTTCTCTGCCAGAAGGGATTTGGAAACATTTTTTTTTTTAAATTGAAATTGTCAGTGGGGGGAGGTGGAGGAAGGTATGGGGGGATAAATGCTGTTGGATGGAGACTGGCCTGGGGGTGGTGAAGACACAATACAGTGTACAGATGGTGTGCTGTAAAATTGGGCACTGAAATCTATAGAATTTTGTTAACCAGTATCACTCCAATAAATTCAATGAAAAGGGAAAAAAATTGTCATATGCTAAGCATAACACTATTATTCAAAATTTAGTTATATCATTCAGCTCGCTAACTATTTTAATGCCACATTCTAAATCCAGAGGCTATTCCCCTGGAGTCTTGGGTAGGCTTCTGAGATCCCTGTTATTTTAAAACATGACATTTTTCCCCCTTCCCTTTTTTCTCACCTTCCTACCGTAAACCAGGGTAAAACATAGGCTCTTGGGTGTAGTATATCATTCTGAGAGACAATAAATGCTACCAAGCTGACTACAAATTTATAGGGCCACTCCCGACTCTCTCTCTGCAGTTAATGTAGTGAAATTGTACAGTTAATGTTTATAAAGAGAGATGGAGATGAAAAGCAATATCTGAGTGCTAAATGTTATTACTGGAGAAGAAGAATAAAATAACTCTTTTTATACATAGCCTTAGCCACCCCATCCTAAGCCTAACGCGAGCGTGGAGTTCCATAACTTTAACAGTTCTTTTCATATTGTTCAATCAAATATGAAATTAAGACAGCGAGGCTCGCTGACTCTCCCACTCTGCCTGAGCCCAGGTTGTAGGCAGGGTGTGGATAACCGTTCCTCCTTCCCATGAAGCTGACGGAGCAAACGGTGTGAGAATTTCTTCAGTTCCAGCCAGGTGGTAGGGACGAGAGGGGCACTGCTGAGGAAAACCGAGAGGCAGTAAGTAAAATAGGAGCGAACGAGATAAAGCTTGGGTGGGAATCCATTGTTTATTGCAGGTGTGTTCTAAATTGTTGTAAGCACTGGGAACTTCTCAGAGGAAAGGTCTTCTTTTGCAACCCCCTTCAGGTTTTTAAAAATATATTTGTATTGATTTCAGAGAGGAAGGGAGAGGGAGAGAGAAATTGAAATATTGAGAGAGAATCATTGATCGGCTGCTTCCTGCATGCCCCCTACTGGGGATCAAGCAGGAAACTGGGGCATGCGCCCTTGACTGGAATAGAACCCAGGCCCCTTCATTCCGCAGGCCAATGCTCTATCCACTGAGCCAAACTGGCTAGGGCTCAATCCCCTTCAGGTTTTAAGGAAGTCTGACACTGTGAGATCAGACCAGGCCACAAATCTTTGACCCTTTTGAGTGGTTTATGATGATAGTATTTCTCACATCTTGAAATTGTCAAAGCCAAAGGCAACAGGTGAGGCAGGTACAGTCTTCAGAACCAGGGTATGGAAATGTCAAGTTCTTTCTTTCTTTCTCTTTTTAAAATTAAATTTATTGGGGTGACATTGGTTAATAGGATCATTTAGGTTCTAAGGGTACATTTTTATGAAACATGATCTGCATATTGCATTATGTATGTGTCACCCAAAGTCAAATAATCTTTTGTCACCAAACATTTGGCAGCCTTTACCACCCCTGTCCCAGTCTCCACCCTGTTTCCTCTGATAGCTGCCACTGTTGTCTCTGTCTATAAATTTCACACTCATATATCCCACATATGAGTGAAATCAGATGGTTCTTAGTTTTTTCTGACTGACTTATTTCACGTAGCATAATATTCTCAAGGTCCATCCAGGTTGTCACAAATGGCAGTATTTCATCTTGTCTTATTTCAAGGTCAAGTTTGCACCTAGGTACAACAATCTGCTCATGTTTCACTCTTATGCTTCTACAGAAAGAAATGTTTTTCCAGCTGATATATACAGGTCAGTCCTACAGTCATTTTAATTATGTACAACACACTGAGGTCTGCTTCACTGATCACTGCAGCTCTGACCTGTTTTTTGTGTGATTTAAATATATCCTCTTGAGCCCATCTCTGAAGATTAATTTACTGTGGTGGGCTCTGCCAATGGCATGTAACCTCAGAGAATGTGGCTGGAATTGTTGGAGTTATGTATGTCACGAAGAGCTTGAAGATATGTAGTGGGAAAGACAGAGATAATTGAGAAGAGAAAGTCAAGTTAGATATGGGTCCTGACACTTGTGACTCAGGACTTATGTTTTTTCAGTAGCCCTCAGAAAATAGCTGCCGTGTATTGATGCTATCAGAGAGGCCATGCATTCATTGGGCAACTACTTATTGGATGCCTGTGGTGTGGAAGGCTCTGCTTTATGGTATAGCAGATGTGATGATAAAGACCACCCGAATATATAAAGTGGTCCATTATCAAGGTGCTAAGGAGACAGAAGTGTCAATGTTTATACTGCCATAGAATTCTCGTCTGATTTACAGAAGAAAATTGGTCCTAATTCCCTACCTGTGGCTAGTAGAACACCCTGAAGCAGCGGTTCTCAACCTGTGGGTCGCGACCCCTTTGGCGGTCGAACGACCCTTTCACGGGGGTCGCCTAAGACCATCCTGCATATCAGATATTTACAGTACGATTCATAGCAGTAGCAACATTACAGTTATGAAGTAGCAACAAAAGTAACTTTATGGTTGGGTCACAACATGAGGAACTGTATTTAAAGGGCCAGAAGGTTGAGAATCACTGTCCTGGAGCAATAGGTTGTCGCAAGAAGTGCACACATCTGTAGGTTCATCAAGAACAAATATTCACGGATGTATTTACACATGTGTATTTATACATACTGCATGCCTATATTTAAACATATGTAGATAATGTTATGATTAAAGTTTAAAAACATCCATTGAAAACTGTAACTGAATCCAGTTGCTTTTTATTTTTTTATTTTTATTTTTTTTTAAACTATAATTTATTGATCTTTTACAGAGAGGAAGGGAGAGAGATAGAGAGTTAGAAACATCGATGAGAGAGAAACATCGACCAGCCGCCTCCTGCACATCTCCTACTGGGGATGTGCCCACAACCCAGGTACATGCCCTTGGCCGGAATCGAACCTGGGACCTCTCAGTCCACAGGCCGACGCTCTATCCACTGAGCCAAACCGGTTTCGGCTCCAGTTGCTTTTTAGCATGCCTTTTCAATTGATGGATCTTTCAAGTGTTTCTGTATTGCAATCATATAGGAATTCAGATAATACTTTTATAGTAAAATGCATCCTGATACATTGTTTTCATTTTTTAAATATTTTTAAGTGATTTAAAAATAAGAACAAAATTCTATATATTTACCTACATATTGCATAAGGCACTATTTTTCTTCTGCCTGTTGGACTCCCTTTTGCATTTCTTATAGTGTGTGACTGCTAAGGATGGATTCCTTTAGCTTTTATTACATCTAAAAAAAGGCTTTATTTTGGCTTTGTTTTCAAAAGAATCTTCACTGGATATTGCATTCTAAGTGGACTTTTGTTTTTTGGTGCTTGAAAGAGGTCTCTCTTCTGGCTTTCTGCCTGCTGTCATTCCTATTTTTTTCTTTCTTTGTATTTAATGTATCTTTTTTCTCTGGTTTCTTTTAAGGTTTTCTCCTTATCATGGGTTTTAGACAATTAAAAATTTTTTTTAACTTATTGAGAGAGAGAGAAGAGAGAGAGAAACCCTGACTTGTTGTTCCACTTATTTATGCATTCATTGGTAGATTCTTGTATGTGCTCTGACTGGGGATTGAACCCACAACCTTGGTATATTGGGAGGATGCTCTAACCAACTGAGACACTGGCCAGGGCTGATTTTAGATAATTTGATTATCATGTGCCCTGATGTTCTTGTTTGGGGTTCATTGAACTTTTGGATCTATGAGTTTATTTTCATCAAATTTGGGAATGTTTTGATTGTTTTTTTCTTTAAGTACTTTTTCCTTCTCCCCTTACTTCTGGGACTAAATTATACACGCGCTAGGCTGCTTAAAGTTGCCTCACAGATCCCTGGTGCTCTGTTCACTTGTTTTTCTAGTCTCATTTTTGTGTTTCATTTTGGATAGTTTCTATGCCTTCAAGTTTATTAATATTTTCTTCTTCAGAGTTTAACATACTGTTAAAATCGTATGCAGGTGGTCTCCCCTCCCCCCACTTATCCATGGACCCCCAGTGAATGCCTTAAACCAGGGATAGCACCAAAACCTATATGTACTATGGTTTTTTTTTCTGTGCACACATACCTATGATAAAGTTTAATTTATAAATTAGGCACAGGAAGAGATGAGCAACAATAACTACTAATAAAATAGAATAACTATACAATGCACTGTAATAAAAGTTATGTGAAGGTGGTCTCGCTCTCCCTCTCAGAGTACCTTATTGTGCTGTACTCACCCTTGTTGATGTGAGAAGATGAACATCTCTGTGAGGAGATGAAGGGATATGAATGATCTAGGCATGCGGCACAGCGTGAAGCTATAGGAAGGGCTGCTTGGACACAAGCACTGTGGTTCTGTGACAGTTGATCTGATAACCCAGATCAGCTACTAAGCGGCTCCTAAGTGACTAATGCGGGGGGAGAGTATACAGTGTGTATATGCTGGACGAAGGGATGATTCATGTCCTGGGTGGGAGAGAGCAGAAGGCGCAAGCTTTCATCACGCTACTCAGAATGGCATATAATTTAAAACGTATGAATTGTTTATTTCTGGAATTTTCCATGTAATACATTCAGACGGTGGGTGACCAAAGCTAACCAAAATTGTGGAAAGTGAAACCCCGGATAAGGGGTTCCCTATACCGAAGCATCTACTGGTACCAGTTTATTGGGCATTTCTTTTCAGAGATGATGCATACATTTAAAAAGCTATAGGTACATATTCATCCCCGCCTCTTCCCACAGTAGCATGCTATATATATGTTATGCACCTTGCTTTTATCTTTATAGGGTACTTAGAAAGATGCTGCATTCTTTTTAAATGATTGCATAATATTTTTTTTTCTGGACATGTGATAATTTATTTACATTTCAGTTTTTAGGTTACTCTATGTTTTTTGTTTTTAAGGGAAAGAATTATTTGAAAGTCCATATGTGGTATGAGATTTTAGGCTCATTGATAGCAGGAGCCTCAGTTTTAGCACTTTTCAACAACTTTTCTCCCATGAGTTCCAGGAAGGCTGCCATATGTCCTTGCTCTTACCAGATTAGTTCATGGTTCATTTTCCTCTGGTAGCGTCAAGTGGAGTGTGTCTTTGGCTGGGACAAAAGGTGGGTAGGCATATGGCAGGCAGCTCCAGGAAGCTAAGAAGCCTCGATTACTCCTTGCACGTATAACACCTAGCGTCTAGCTGCTCTCCCTGAGCAGGTGTGTGGAACTCTGCCAGTCCTAGCTTTATTGCCCTCCGCATTCCCGTAAGTCCCTGGGAGATTGATGTATTTCAGTGTGAGAGTGACAAGATAATGCTCAGTGTGGTGGCTCTTGAGAAAATGAAGGCAAATCCCAGAGAGAATCAGAGTGAAAGAGAGAAGCGAACATATGTTTGGGTGTCACTGAAGCCCCATTTCTAGTCACTGACATTCTTGGAGTTGCGCTGTCATCGTTCTCTCTTTAATTCTCGAGCTATTCCAGCACTTGCTTAGTCAGAGTGGTTCATTTCTCTCTCATTTTCTTTTTAAGCATGAGTTCGGCAGTAAGGAAGCCAGCTATTGTGGTCTGAAATGCATCCACCCCAAATTCATATGTTGAAGGCCTAGCCCTCAGTAACTTGGAATGTGACTGTTGGTGACTGGGCATTTATAGGGGTGAGTGAGATAAAATGAGGCCATTGAGGTGGTCCCTAATCCAATCTGACCTGTGGCCTTATAAGAAGAGGAAATTTGGACACACAGAGAAACGCCACGCTTGGATGTGCGGAGAGAAAAGGTCATGTGAGGACACAGCAAGAAGGCGGCCATCTGCAAGCCAGGGAGAGAGGCCTAAGAAGAAACCAGCCATGCCGACACCTTCACCTTGGACTTCCAGTCTTTAAAACTGTGAGAAAATAAACCTCTGCTGTTTGTGGTATTTTGTGATGGCAGCCCTAGCAAATGAATACACCATCTCAGAAGGGCTTAAACACTGGAGGAACCGATTAGCTCAATAACCAGGAGCCCAGAGATGAGGCGGCCCCAGGGCTGGTTCATTTAACCACACAGCATTGTCATCAAGGAGCCGGGTTTTTCTAATTTCTTATTCTGCCATTTGTTCCAATTACGTTTGCTGACTAAACAAACCACTTGAAAACACAGGGGGGTGGAATCCATGTTATTTTACTCCTGGATTCTGTGGGTCAGGACTTGGCAGGGCTGCTTTGTTTCTGTGTCATGACTCTGAGCCTCAGCTGGGATGCCGTGAATGAGACTCAGATGACTGGGAACGGAGGCAGCAAGAGCTGGAAGTTCCGTTCCTGAGACGGCTTCTTCCCTCACATGTCTGGGACCTTGGGTTGTTGGAGGGCTGGGCTTTGCTGAGACTGCCAGCCAGAATAGCTGCACTAGCTTCTCCAGCACGATGGAGTCAGGGCGGTGGGGGGTCTCACGTAGAGGATGGCTCTCCTCGGAATGAGCATGTCAGGAGTGATGCTCCAGGAGAACCAGGCAGAAGATGCAGGGCCTGTTAGGACCTAGTGTCACTTCCATCATATTCTATTGGCTAAAGTATTCAATAGCCCCCCCCCCCCCCCCCCCCCCGCCGCCAATTTCAGCAGAGGAACATAGGTACCACGTCTTGGAAGGAGTGTCTCAAATACTTTTCAGCCATGCTTAGCCCGTGAGCTACTTCCTCTATGAATTATCATCTCGCACATCAATGTCCAGAAGGAGAAGAAGAGAACATTTCCCAGAAGCTTTACTAACGGACTTCTCCCCAAAGCTCATGATGAGAATTGGTTCATATGCCCTTTCCCAAAACAGTCATTGGCAAAAAGAACGTAATGAACTGTACTCAGCTGAGCCTAAGGATAGGATGACTTTCCTTGAGCATAAGGTCTCGTGGAGAGAGGCAAAGACTCTTCACCCTGGAACTGTGCAACCACAGAGCAGCCTCAAGAGAGAATGGATTTAGGTAGGTGAGCAACAGGATCTGCACAAACTTCCCATAAGGAGAGCCTGGCCTAATTAGGAAGTGTTGAAGGAAGAAGGCGAAGACAGCTGTCATTATTTCCATAGCCTCAGACCCTAAAAAAGACCACGATTTGAGTTCTGTATTACTTTTATACTTTCTCACTCTTATATTTGGTCCTTCTCTCTTCTTACCCCTCTACAGAGATCCATTACCGTTTTTAGTACCAAGAGCAAATGCTTCTGTTCTTGGGAAATGAGATGATGGCACAAATAGCATGTTCTTAAAGCAAATATGACAGTTAAAATATGGATTTGGCCCTGATGGGGTCACCAGAACCCAATGTGACAGCTACAGTGCATCCCTGATTAAGCATAATAAGCATAACAGCCTCTGAGAAATCTCAACACAAACGAGGTTATGAATGATTGATTAATAAGTGGATGAGAGCTGTACAGATCGCCACATGCCAGTTCCGTTAAGAGCCGTAATCTCCCATCTAACGTGCTCTTATCACTGAGCGCACAGAGGGAGGCCTGTTCTTTGAGGAAGGAAGTCAGGGGCTGGGATGTTCTCCATGACTCATCTTGGTAAAGTCCCAGGAAAATGGGATTTTTCCACCTGGGGCTGATGAAATGAGAGTTGTTAGAAAGTGTGTGTATGTGTCTCTGTATGCGTGTGTTTCTATGTGTGGGTATGTAGCCGTGTGTGTGTCTCTTTGTGTGTCCGTGTCCGTATCTGTGTGTGCATCTCTTTGTGTGTCTGTCTTTTTCTGTGTGTCTTTCTGTATGCCTCTGTATCTCTGTGTCTGTCTCTGGGCAAGTATGTATCTCTGTGTGTATCTTCCTCTGTGGGTATAGTTACCTTCTTTTGTGTACAGGTTTGTCTGTGTGCGTGTATGAATCTCTGACTGCATGTGTCTGAGTATGCGTGTTTGTGTATATGTGTATGTGTATAGAGCTCAGGTGGAGAAGAGGAAGCTGAGGGGAAGAAGCCTGCTCCTAAGAGATGTAGATGAATAGAGGGCAGTGTGGTGAGTGTGTGAAGTGTGTGGAGTGGCAGCTAGGCAGCCTGGATGTTCAACCCAGGTTTTCCTCTAACTCACTGGGTGATTTTCTGTGATTCATTTTCACTCTCTGGATCTTAGTTCTCTTGGAGATACTACTTGGTTAACAATGTAACTCACAGGGATTTTCTGACAATGAAATAGTGATGTAATTTAGAATGCTTTTTAAAAGCACAATTAAAAGAAAGGCATTAAATGGACTAACACTTATTTTTAAAAAATGTATTTCTATTGATTTCAGAGAGGAAGGGAGAGGGAGAGAGAGATAGAAACATCAATGATGAGAGAGAATCATTGACTGGCTGCTTCCTGCCGCCCCCTACTGGGGATCAAGCCCATAGCTTGGGCATGTGCCCTGACCAGGAATCAAACCATGACCTCCCAAGCTACACGGGCCGGGCTGGGCTAACATTTGACTTGAATCAGAGGAGACCTCTCTGTTCAAGATGTGCATGGAAAGGGTTCTTTGACTCAAATAAAAATCTTTGGTTGGTAGATCAGGGGAGTGGAGCAAAATGTGCAGCTACATGGGAAGGAAGGAGAAAACCAGCTGTGTGTTTAAGAGGGGCATTGTGCTCTAAATGAGCCAAGGCAGAGAAGGTTCATTTTGGATGCTGATCAGTGAATGGTGGCTGCCTGGAACATGATGTAGATGAGCTTTGGGAAGCCACATCCTGGTAAGGGTGACAAGCACACTGTGGTACCTGCTATGGACACAAGGAAGAGGGACTTGATGTATGCCAGCCACGTGCTGATCATCCCTCCCAGAGCTCAGGGGAGACAGTATCAAACCTGGAGCCTTGGAAGCAGGGGCTGGCGTCTTGGAAGCTGCTGAAAGTAAAGTCTTTGTGAGTTTTAAAATTAGTTAGTTTTTCTTCTCTCTTTCTAGGGGATTTGATGACAATCCAATTTAACTTTATTTTCTGTTATATGAATGTGTCAGTAACTTTATGTTAATTCATGCATAGATTTCTGCAAAATGGTATAAAGGCAGCCTTATTGGAATTGGGAAGAAGACATGATTTAAGTTGTCACCATGGGTGTGAAGAATCTTCCATGTTAATGTAACCTCTCCTTGGCTGTATTTTGTCACAAGTTTTAAAAAAAAACCCCTTTAATTTTTCACTTATTCCCCAGAGTTCCACGGAGCTCTTAAGAAAATTAGAGACAGATGGCACTGGATCAACCCCAGCACTTCTTTTTTGTAGCCTGTCTGTTAAATATTTCCTTACCTTTCTATCCCTACTTCTTAAAGCTTCGTGGGTCTTCCTGCAGCATCTTCATGACTCAGCACATGTTGCAGGGACTTGATTTTCTTTTCTGATGCTCCTTCACCTCGCCCTTTTGACCCGAGTGTATAAATCCCTTCTCCCTTTATCCGAATGAATAATTGCTGTTATTTTGCGTGAGCATGCGTGAATGTGTGTGTGTTGGTCAGAGCTATCAGTCACCTCTTTTACTGATTCCTCACAAAAGACAATAGGGAGAGAAATGCCATTGAAATAGGTTTCATGCTTCTTTTTTTCAATTTAGAGGGATTAAAGGAGAAATGTGGGCTCGATGACAGTACAACTGGGGAGTTGAACATTATTTTTGTTTTTTAGTTTATTGACTCTAGTGGGAGAGGAAGGGAGAGAGAGAAACATCAATTTGTTGTTCCAGTTATTTATTCATTCTTTGGTTGATTCTTGTATGTGCCCTGACCGAGGATTGAACCTGCAACCTTGGCGTATTGGGATGATGCTCTAACCAACTGAGCTACCTGGCCAGGGTGAACATTGTTTTATAATAGAGTGATTTGTTAAGTAGTACTTTATGCCAGGCATTGCTCTTGGCACCAGGAATATGATGAGAATAAAGACAGACCAGATCCCTTCCTTGTTTTGCTGGAGAGAGAGAGAGAGAGAGAGAGAGAGAGAGAGAGAGAGAGAGAGAGAGAGAGAGAGAATGAATGAGAATGAATGAGAATATTTAACCCTCAGCTGCAGATGGCGCCAGCATTTGGCTATGAGCATGCATAGCAGGGGTGTCTGACATTACTGGGGTTGGAACAGGGGTGATGGGCAGCATGGCTTCTGGATAAGACTGATCTTTAAAAACTAAGGCTGAAGAAGTGAGGAAGGCACTGCCGAGGCCAAAGGAGGGTAGCTTAGAAGGACAGAAACAACACAGGTGAAGCACTGCAGGCTGGACAGAGTTGGCACATGAAGGAACAGGGAGATGTTCAGAGTGGCCTTAGTGTGAGGTGTGACCTTGAGGGATTTATTAAACACTTCTGGTCCTTGTTTCTCAAACCTTAATCTGCTTATGAGTCACTTGGCTATCTTGTTAAAGATGTAGATTTTGATTCAGAAGAGGGCTAACGTGGAACCTGAGATTCTGCATTCCTAACAAGCTCCTAGTTGATAACAATGCTGCTGGACCATGGACCACACTTTGAGTAGCAAGGCTTTGGGCTTTATCCTGAGGGCAATGGCAAAACCATGGACAAGTTTTAGGTAGGAGAAGGAATGACCTAATTGTGATGTAGGAATATCCCATTTCTAGCAGTGCGATGAATGAAGAGTAGGTGAAGGAACCTAAAAATGGAAATCAATGAGGTCCCAGGGGGTGGCAGTAGACAGTCATGTGACACTTGTCAACTAAGCTACTGGCAGTGGGCATGTGAGCGGAGCATCACCTGTGTCTCATTCTTTAACCCTATGTTTCTCAACCACCTGCAGTAATAGTTCTGTCCATGTCCGCCTCCTCCCCTGGACACTGGGCCCCTGGGTGCTGCTGCCCGGGCAGTGCAGGGCACGGCAGCACAGCATGGTGCCTAACAATATAAGCCTTAGAGTGACTTGAGCCTGGATTCAAGTCCTAACTCTCATTACTTCCTAGTTGCTTCACCTCCCAGATCCTCCACTGTCACATCTGCTGCAGGTGGAGAACAACGCCCGCCACAGTGTTGAGGGGAAGAAGTGAGATAATGTAGATAAAGTCTTTAGCCCTATGCCTGACATTCGTTAATTCAAAAAAATCTTGAGCACTTATCCCAGTGTGTTAGTTAGGCTTTGGGGATTCGGCAATGCACAAAATGGATCTGGTCCCGCCTCTTGAAACACTTGATAGATAGTCGTAGTAACTGCTTACTATTCTCAGCAATAACTCTCTGCCGTTAGTGCATTCATTTTGTGCACAGAGACTGAACAAGAAGCTCCTATGGCCACTCTGTCTGGACAGTAAGCCCCCAACACCTTTCAGAACAAGTTGTGGGGATGGGTACTCTATTCCATACTTTCAATTTAATTGATTCTTCAAGCCCTGGCAGCACTTTCAGCTTAATCACCTTTATTTTTTATTTTATTTTAATGTTTTTTAAAAAATATATTTTATTGATTTTTTACAGAGAGGAAGGGAAAGGGATAGAGAGTTAGAAACATCGATGAGAGAGAAACATCCATCAACTGCCTCCTGCACACTCTCTACTGGGGATGTGCCTGCAACCAAGGTACATGCCCTTGACCGGAATCGAACCAGGGACCCTTGAGTCCGCAGGCTGATGCTCTATCCACTGAGCCAAACTGGTTAGGGCAGCTTGATCACCTTTAAACCCAAAGCAAGGATACTTGAGGTCTAACATCGTTTTTCCAGCTCAGTAATCTGTACGTGGGCAACCCTGCAACATTACATTTCATGGTTTTCAAAGTCTTGGGAGGGTATACGCATGGCTCCTCATTAACCAGTGCCTAGGTATGGCCTCGATTCCCATGTAAAATAACTTCTTGGGTTTTGAGGCTATTGATTTTCAAGTGAGGAATTGAGCTGTTGATACCTGATGGGATAGATGAAAGGTAAGAGGAATGTGAAGGGAGCAGTGGTAGGAGAAATGTTGGCAGTCTTTGGCAAAGAGGATGTGACCTGGATTGTGGAGAGCTCTGGTGGGCTCTATGCTCTACCATGAGAGGTCCAGCTGCAAGGGACCCTTGGTTGCAAAGACGATTGCTCCTTAAGTAAATGGGAATTTAATGGGGCTGGATTTCTTAGGGAGAAACTGTGGGAGGTTCTCAGAGCACAAGACAGGCTGGAGGACCAGGTTTGGGGAAGGACCAAATAGGACTCAGAAAGGTTGGGCAGTAGGAACCACAGCAACTGCTTCATGGCCATAGGAGCCTGGCTTGTCTATTGGTTGGTCTACCATTAACTCTTCCTTCTCCCCCTGCAGTACTATTTCCTCCAGACTCAAAGTCCCAGAGGCAAGTCCATAGGCTGAGCATTGGCCACAGGTATGCTTCTTGGCTATTTTGAGAGCCAGGCTCTGGTGACTTGAGCTTCTGTATTGGGAGGTGGGCACTTAGAATTACCATCTTCCATTAAACCCAATGGCATGCTGGTAAATCCTCAGAAGGAAATCAGTGTGATTAGGATGGAGAAAGTGGATGTAGGCACCGGCAACATATAAAACGACAACATCGATGACTATACACATTAAGAGTCAACTTCATAATATTTTTTTCCTTTGAGATTTGCCTAAATAGACCTTATCTTTCCCAGTTTCCCCAGGCAGCTCTGCCATCATCATCAGTGTTCCTGTCATGCATTGTATTTCTCTTTGTCAGCTCTCGTCAGATTGCATTGCGAGTATCTGTTCATGAGGCCATTTCTGAAATAGCCCAAGAGTTCTCAGGAACAAGGACCCACCTGATTCATCTGTTTTCTTAGGCCTGAAAAGTGCTTAACACAGGGAACACATTGCACGGATCATAGTTGAATGAAACAAGTATGCGAGGGCATCTTACCAGAAACACAGCTATAAGCTCCTGGGAATTTTAAGGGGTGAGTGTGGTGGGTAGAAAACGTTCAGCATCATTTTGTAGCATGAGCACATTTAACACCCACTCCCCACAGGCACGCAGGTTTGAAAGTGTAATGAGTCACACAGTACAAAGCACGGGACTCACACACCCTGCTTACTATTTCAGTTTCTATTCACATGATTTGTGTAGAATGTTTTCTTTCACAAAAGCCTTTTTCATGCAGGAAATTTCCTTGCCTTATTTAGTAGTAGTCCAATATTTTCTCTTTAATCTGGAGACACATTATCCTGCTCCCCAAGCTACTTCATATTTCTGCAAACCCCGTGGTCTTTGCCGGGATCCAGCTCCATGCTGCTGGGAAGAAGCTTGGCTGTTGGGAGCAGCAGCAGGCCCGGCCAGTTTAACAGCAGTGGTGATGTACAAATGAGTTATTTCAGAGCCGACCTTTACTCCTAGACAGATAATCTTATCTATGGGTGCAGAAATTCCCGATTCTGGATTTTATCATAAACTTAGACCCTCCTGCCTCTTCCCTGCCCCCTTCAGTGATTGTCAAGAGATTGTGGAGAATAGAGACACTTGTGATCCTAGATTTCTGCTTCCCTGGTCTATCAGAGCAAGAGAAACTGATTGAGAACCTCGGGCAAGCCCCACTTGGCCTAAAAGTCTGGGTACCTGGGCAGATAGGAGCAAGGCTGGCCTTGCAGACAGACCCTCGCCACAGAACTGGGCTGGTGAGGTCCTAGTCCTGCTGCCATCAACCTGGACGCCACAGCCTGTGTGGTTGCTGCGAGTACACTGGATACTGCTGGCCCTGCTTCCCCTTGGAATGGGGTATTTATTTTTTCTAACATGTGCCCTTAGCATAGATTCTTCACAGTCTCCACTTCTCTGAGTCTCTACCTGCTGTTTTAAGTCGTGGGTGGAACTATCCGAGCAGATGGGTGTGGCCATGTCCCATATCCAACCATCACAGCAGGCTGGGAGGGCAAGGGTCACATTTTTTGGCTCTACTTCCTCACAGGAAGCTTCGGTGGAGAAAATTCCCCAAACGTGGAAAAGGATTTCATCTGCTGAGTCACCAAAACACAAATGCCCATAACATTTTCATTTTCAGCCATCGTTGGCAATAGTAAGAAAGTTATCTCCTTGATGTTTTAGATCCTGATAGTAAAAGTGTTTTGTTGGTTCAGCACAGCAACATGGGTGGCTGAAGGGCCAAGGCAGAACCCACCATCTCTATCATTTCCTCGAGTGTCTGAATGAAATGCCATTGGCCATAAGGCAAGGTTACATAGAATTTAGTGCAAAGGCTCTGGATCTGGCTTTTAATTCAGACTCTGCCACTTACTAACCGGGGAACTCGGGAGCCATCATTTCCTCTATCCCAGTCTCGGTTTTCTCATTTGTAAAATGGAGATGACCGCAGCCACCTACCTCATACTCGGGGCTCCATGAGGTGACATCCATAAAGCTCTGAGGACAGTGCCAAGCCTATAATAGTGCTTAATAAATGGCAGCTATTATGGCCAAGCTAGAGAGACTTGAGCTTGGGGATTAGCCAGAAGAGTCAGAATGCAAAGCCTTCTGATGTCCAGGATGTCCCAGACATGGGCCTCCAAGGAAGATCTGGGGGAAGGAGGTCATAATGAAAGCCAAAGGGGGTCACTCCAACTTGGATGACCCATGTCTCCTGCCCACAGGTGCCTGAGATTGCAATCTGATTTACAATGCAATAGGCAAAGACTCGGTGAGGTCATGTTACAGACCCACCCAAAGCCCCATCCACTCAGGTTAGGCACAGATGATACTCAGTGCAAGGAAATGTTTACAGAAGTTTTTTTTTTTGGAGTGGGGTGACTTTTTTTCAGAACACAAAAGGAGGGTGTTTTCAGACTCACATCGATATCATTGTCATTAGCTGGTTAATAATAACAGGAAAGGAGCAAAGAGAAGGCCAGATGTTATCAGCGTGTTCCCTCCACAACCTCGAGGGGAGGGGACTGGACAAAGGGAAGATAGACACACATCCAGTAAAGTTGGGATGACATAGGGAAGATATCGTCTGTCAGTCACACCTGGGAACAGAGATGGCTGGCCAAAATGGGCATGGCCACTGCAAGCCTGGGAAGATTTGGGATACTCAATTCCCTGAACAAAAAACTCGCTCTCTTGTGCTCTTGGCTCTCTTGGGACTCATCTGACTCTTGGCTTGGGGGGCTCTTTCACTCCTGCTTCCCTCTATTTGCTCACATGGTCCACAGCCGTGTGGACGCCACACACAATAGACTAATGGGCTGTAACTAGCCTGATACGGAACTGGATCCACTTCCAACATGGAAAGCAGACTTTGGACACTGGCTTTGCTTCTAGCTTTACTGAAACCCCAGCTACACTTCTATGACCGGAGTTAGGGAAATGGGACTTTGGAAACACAGGGATTTAATTTCATGGAAATAAAAAATCACTCATTCTCCCATGTGAGTCTCAGAAAATTCTTTTTTTTTGGGATATCATAGAAAGTCCACCCCCAGTAGCACCCAGTGGGGAAGAGGACTCCCCTGCCCACTTGTCCCGTATCAACATGACCTCAACAACCTTTGTTTGGTTTGGAATTCTGGGAAACACACCAATCCCTAGACACAGTCATATTTTTATCTCTGTTCTAGTTTCCCAGCAAATAATAAATAGGTTTTTATTTCTGCTAAATGCTAATTTCAGAAGCCACTCTTTTTAAAGCTCTTTATTGGGAGAAAATAGGAAAGATGCAGAGGAAATGGTCTGTTGGTGTCGGCTGACTCATCTCTTCAGGTATATTATCAGTTTTATTATTATTTTAGATTTTTGCTAAATTAAGAATAAGAATGAATCATCCAAGAAAGAAAGATTCTAAGAGCTGTACCTATATTTGTTTTCCCCTAACTAAGGATCATTTGCGTTTATGTAACATGTTATTTCAGAGTTAGTACATCACCTCTATAGCTGCCCCCTTTAAAGCTGGGTTGATTGTAAAGAGCACCATATAAATGTTTTCATGGAGAAATTAGGGACGGAATATGTACATACTGGTCACCCAGGGAGAGGTTGAAATAGTCATTTACCTCTTTAATGGGAGCAGGGAATATAATTAACAACCATTTGCATGTAACAGTTGAATATTTCATGGTGGTGATAATGATTCATTCCTGCTTCCTGCAGTAACCAGAAGAAAATGAAACCCAGGTCTTTTGACTTTCAGGCAACTACAGAATGTAAAATTTAAAATTTACCCCATCTCCTGCCCTTCTCACTCACCTTCCTTGTATTCCTCTACTGCTCATTCTCCTTTTGCAAGCAGCAATCTTCACCCTGGATTACTTTTCACCAGGGGCTTCCTAATTTGCAGAGGGAACTCAGTACAATGAAGGCAATAGGTTTCAACTCTCAGGTTTTGACCTGATATTGATTGGTAGTGGCTTTTAAATAAAGTTGAGATGGAGGACAGTGGTTGCTTAGTAATGCCTGCCATGGATTGGAAAGGGAAGAGTGTCATTCATTACCTTCCTTAATCAGGGCAAAGAAGGCAAGATTAGGAATTGGGTCTGGCCTTGGTTTAACCTTAACATACTGTGTGATTTCGGACAGGTTAGGCAATCTGGGGGACAGGAGATGGTCTATCATACAAAATTCACAAGTCTGTCATAAAGATAAAAAATATTTGGAAGTATAGCAATCTGTATAATATATGGCTATATTTCCATTTTGAAGGATATACAGATCTATGTAAATAAGGTTCAGAGCTTCATTGTAAATATATTTATAGATTTATTTTCTAAGTGTGGAAGGTATATGAAAAGAAGAGCTTGGAACCCTTGAGTAGAAATAGAAGAATGGTAGGTTAGAAATGGAAGGGCCTGTGGACAAAAGGGGCCACATGCTAACCTGACAAGCTCAGGCGAGGCCTGCATGGCAGTCTTGCAGACTCAGACACCTAAAGTAGCCACAAAGGATGGTCTGAAATTAAACTTTAACTAGAAGCAGTTATGGTGGGTAGTTACGTACTAGGCTAGTATTTTCACTGACAAGGTCAACCTTTACCTTAACTGAGCCTATCTGTCTTTTTGCATCTATGATAACATATCCTTGAAATGTCTGGGTAACTTGTAACTTCCCCTTTTCCGGACCCCTTGGGTTCCTTCATTATTGTTATCATGTTAATTGTTGACTGTTGACTATCCTGCACCCACCTAAGTATGTGTCTATCATTTCACTTTTTATCCAATCCCAGGGGTTTCCTCCCCCTCCCCTGCCCTCCGCTTTGCTTTCTCCCACCTCTCTAATCTATCATCAATGGGTTTCATGTAACCCACCTACGTCCCCTCCTTTGATTTCAATGTATAAAAATAGATGAAAACCTGCCATTCTCTGAAGCATTATCTCAATCCATTGAGGTTCTGCTTCCCAGCAATTGTTGACAGTTTGACTCAAATAAACTCATAAAAATTCTTTACAGGTTTCAATGTTTTTATGTTAACAGTCCTTAGGTATCTATACTAATAAAAGGGTAATATGCTAATTAGAACAGACATCTTCTGGATGTCCATCCAGATAAAGCCACAGCAGCTGCCAGCAGTGCGGGAGCGGGAGCCAAGGTGGCGCTGCTGCTGCCTTGGGAGAGGAGGTAGAGCCACTGCTGCCACCTCCCCTTTCACAGAGGCAGCGCGGGAGAGGGAACTGCGCAGGCTGGTCCAGCACCGTGGCCCCTTCCGCAGAGGCAGTGGGAGAGGGAACTGCGCGGTTCGGGTCCCAGTGCTGCCCCCTTCAACAGAGGCAGTCATAGGCAGTGGCGCTGGCCCGGTCCCGGCGCCATGCCTCCGCAGAGGCTGGATGGGGTGCGGCCTGCTGTGCTTCAACCTCCCACAGCTCCTCCCCCAGTGGCCTGGCCCCACCCACCAGTGGGCGGAGGGCAGTGGCAGCAGCAGTGGGATGATGGGTGCAGCACCTTCCCATGATTGGCCTGGTCACCTCCCGCATAGAGAGGCCAGACTGCTCCCTCTGGGGAGTGGGCCTAAGCCATCAGTAGGACTTCCCCTGAGGGCTCCTGGACTGTGAGAGGGGGCAGGCCCAGACTGAGGGACCCCCCTCCATGCACGAATTTTTGTGCACTGGGCCTCTAGTTATCTCTAAGAGTGGTTATCAAAATTTTAAAAAAATCTGAGAAATTTCCCCTTTCCCAGACAGAATCTTTTATGGCACCCAATACAATAAACCAATAAGTGATGCTATTCTGTTTAAAGCCTCATATTTTTCACTAGTCTTTCTAGATTCTTGGTGTTGATTAAGTGCCATTAAATATGTTTTATTTAATTAAGTGCCCCAGAAATCTTCAGAAGGCAGTATTTAAACTATCCCCGTATGTTAAATTCTCCAGCCTCATCAATGATGTCTTGAACTTTGACCTCCAATGTGTGTGACCAAATTCCCCTCATAAAGGCAGAAAATAAAGGTGCTTGTTTGACTGAGAGCCAAGTGATGTGATGCCTGGTACGGGAAATAAAAAGATTTATGTGCAAGAGAACACCCAGTTATGATTGTATTGAAAAATCAGCTAGTCATTAAAAATAAGCTGTTCCATTTGTAAAATCCTTGAGTAGATTGAGTAGTTCTCATGGTGCCTTAACCTTAACACTCTTCACCCATCCATTCATCCATCTATCTGTCAATCCATCCAGCCATCCAACAAATATTTATTGAGTATCTGCTGTGTATCAGACCTTGTACATTGGGGATAAAATTCTGGGCAAAACTGATGAAGTCCTTGTTTCCATGGAACATATGTTTTGTTGGGAGAAGCAGAATAAACCAAGATAAAAATATAATTTCAGACTGTGATATGTGCAATGGAAATAGTGTTTTCCTACAAAGAAACTGAGGGTAAGTTTATAAGTAGTAAGTATGCTATACTTGTTAAGTAAATCAATGAAGACTTCTTGGCCACCAATGGCCCCAGACCACAGGTTGACAGTTTCAAGACTATGAAGAGTAGAACCATCATTGTAATCTTAGAGTTCCCATGGGGCGCAAGAGAAACTTCATTCGCCGGGTTGAGTGGGAGTCTGGCTCAGAGGACTGTGGCTAGAGCTTTTTATTTCTGAGCAATGTCGGAACAGCTGCCCAGCCTTCATGGTAACGGAGCACAGAGGAGCTGTGTTAGGAATTGATGGCAGCTGGAGAAGGGTGCTGGAGGAGCAACTTACAGCAAAATAACTTTAATAAATTTTATTGACTGAGGAAAGAAAAAACATTTTACAATTCTGGAAAACAAACTAGAAAGAATGGAACTCAGAGCTGGGAGAACGTGGTTCCAGAAGAGACTCGATGTTGAAGAGGGAAGGACTGAGAAGCAAGTAGACAAGGAACCCCCCCCCCCCCATTGTGTGAATAAAGGTGGGAATAAAATACCCCATGTGAACTCTGTTTCAAAAATACATAGTTCACCAAGAGACCCATCAATCTGACTTCAAAAAGAGACACGTGAAATTTGAGGCATTTCTCACTTGTGCTCTTTGAAAGAGTGGAAGTGTCAACAGAAACAATGTTAGCGGGTTCCGAAGTCTCTCCTCTTTCCATAATGCCTACCATCCTTTTCTTCCTGGCCTAGGTATGTGACTTTATGTCCAGGGCTTAAGTTTCGAGACAAATTTAGAAGATACATGCCCTGTTCTTCTTCGTGTCAGTCTGGTGAGATGCAAAGCCCTGGCAGGTCTTGGCTATTGTCCAGGGAGGGAGACTGGAGGGAAGTCTTGGGACTTGTGTGTTCAGCCTTGTCCTGGCTGCCAGGTGAGGCAAACCAGAGGTCAGGAGGAAGAAGAAATAGCCCTTACCTTTCAAACCAACACGATGGGACGCAAGGGCATTCTGAAGCCCCAGGAACCTGTGGATTGAGTCTTCTGCTTCCCATCTCCTTGTTTAGAGGTCTCCTGTAGCCTGCTGTTTGTGTGTGTACTCGCTTTGCTGGCATTTCTCAGCACATCACCTACCTGCCTTATGTTCTTGGGTCTCCCTTTTAAGCCTGTCTCCTAGAGTCAAAGTCTCTGCTTGGCTGCCTCTCGCTCATCCTTCAGCACCCTCGTCCAGATTTGATGCCCTCTCGCTCATCCTTCAGCACCCTCGTCCAGATTTGATGCTTCTCCTGCTCTGCTTCCCCTGCCCTCGCCCTATCCCAAGAGTATGCTTAATCTCTGTTTTCTCCTCTCTGAGGGAGGGTGTCTTGCCCACCATCTCCCCTGCAGAATCCAGCACAGTGCTCGGCATTTATTCATTTGCCAAATGAATGAATCAATGGCCTGTCTATCCCATATCTGGCCACTCTTCGTTTCACTTCCTCATCTGTAAAACCAAGTGCTCTTTTTTACTTGCATCACAGAATTTTCTTGAGGGCCAAATAAAACGAGGAACACTCTTTTAAGAGTATGAAAGGCTGTGTGAAGCTGTAAGACGGTGTCGAATGTTCTGCGTGCGGCAGGGTGGAAAGGTGACATCCCAGGCCTCCCTTTTCTTTGTTTTCACTCCTGCTCTTCAGACACGGATGTGTCAGTGTCTAATCAATGCTGCCTTTTCAGAGGGAAGATTGACGGGACCAGCTTTCTTCCTGCTCCTGTCAGGGTAATGGGCACCCAGTGAGGTGCTCATCTTAATTGACCTAATGGAGGGCGTTTGCCTCCTGTAAACTCACTGTTTTGATTTACACAGCTGGTTCGCCATGATTAAGGTGTCCTCTTTGTTATTAAGATAAAGACCGACCTTTTCTTTCTCAAGGTGAATGACTGATGAAACATACATTTCTTTTTTTTACTACCCAGTCAGGTTAATTGGATGGTTTCTATCTAGAGACCAACACATTCTGACTTAAGGTCGAAATCTCTTTGTGAAAGGCACAATGCTAGAGAGATTAGATCTAGGGCTAACCAATGGGCACATGGGACAAGGAGATAGATTTTAAAAAATTGACTCATTATAAAGGAGAGCTGTTTAATAGAGGGGCCTGGAGGTGAGAGGGAGGTGTCTCTGGAGGGGGTGTTGTCTCATTTGGATGGCCATGGAGCTGGGTGCTGGGAAGAGCCTTCCCTAAAGCCTGGAGATGTAGGTTCTAGTCTCATTTTAAGGGCAATGACAACACAACACCTATCATTTGTGTACTAGGTGCCAGCACAGAGCTTGGCACTTTGTGTGCACTGCTTCACTTTTCATAATGCCACACTTAGGAGCTCACTCCCTTTTCTGCCACTCACTTGCTGTGTGACCTTCGACTGGTTCCGTTACCTCTCTGAGCATCATCAGTTTCCTCATTTAATAGAGTTGAACTAGGTAGCTGCTCCTGCTCTGTCATGTGGCACCCCACCCCCTTTTCCTATTACATATAAAAACGAATTAGAGGCCTAAGACCACCCCGGGGTCAAGCTACAATTTTCAAGGAAATTAGGCCCATTGAACAACACTAAACAAGGGGCAGTGAAAGAGGAGGATGACAGGGTCTGTCAGATAAATGGGGCCCTTATTTATGCTGGTCTGGGCTTGTTTATACACTTTCTGGCATACAATAACGTCACCTCTTATTCTCATACTATTCTTATCAAGACAGTCTGGGACCAAAAGGCTTTAGGAGTTCACTGGATAGGTAGATATGACTAGACATGAAGGTCTAGAACTATCTCCAGTTGCTGGATCTGTCCAGGGGGTTGGCTTCTGACCCATCCAGATGGGAGTGTTAGGGCCAGACATGCACTCAGCCAACTCATCGTGCATAATCCTTTAGTGACCCAGGTGGGAGGTGGGGAGGAGTATTTTATCCACATTGTTTAGAATTGTTGTGCCTGGTGATAATAAACTCAGACTGACTTTTACTTTTAAATTTTCTAAGACAATGCACCCCTTTATTCTCTGCACATAGGGCCAACTCCTCCCTCTGCCTGCCCTGTATGTCTCGGGACACAAGGTGAGGATCTGTTTTGAGGCTTTGGGGGTGGCGAGAAGGAGTTGTTTATGGAAGCCTGGGACTGAGCAAGCTGCTCTTGGAGAGTCCAGGACCTCCCTGGATTTCTATAACCAGGGGTCAGAACAGGGAGTCCATCATTCTTTTAACATTCAACAAATATTTGTTGCATGCCTACTTGCTAACAGGCCCCATGCATTATACTCTATGCTACATCACTTAATTTAATCATCATATTTAATCCTTTAAGACAAGCAACATCTCTATAATGAGTGATTCGAGCTCAGAGATGTGAAGCAATTTGCACCGTTGAGCTCGGATCTGTATCCTTCCAAATCTGTTGTTAAAAAACAAAATTCAACTGAGTAAGTTTGAAGACCTAATTGGCTTTATTAAGTGAGGCATGGATTAGGCAGCATCCCATCTAGCAACTAGAATGGTGCTCCGAGGGGTACTACAAAATGGAAGGATTTATAGGAAGGAGGGTGGGGCAAGAGAGCTATTGACAAAAGAACAGAAAGGATTATTTCAGACTTGGACATCCTTTGGGAATAGTGAGAGGGGCCTGGGATAGTCCCTTCCAAGGAGCATGGCGATTCCTAATCAGGAGGGTGAGAGAAAACTAGAAACATCAGCTTGGTGAAGCATAGCCAGATATTTGAGGAAACTGGAATTCAGGATCCAGTTTACAGGTATTTAAAAAAACCTCAAGGACAACGAACAGAACTCTAATATAATATCTACAAAGGCGAAAACACAATATTTCTCTATGATCACCCATATATTTTTTATCAAAGAAAATCTCAGTAAAACTAAATTTGTTTGCATCGTTTGGACTGATTATTGATGTAAGTGTAGCAAGAATAGTGATTGTCCACATACGTTCGTTCTCAGATTGCTTTGCTAGAACCTTGTAAAGCAGGACACCGTGTCAGTTTTTCCCGTCTGGTCATATCTGAGTCCACGCACATCTCTCTCAAATATGACATTCCAGTCAAAGCCTCGGTAACACAGCCAATGCTCCCAATTGTGTTTTGTTACAAGGAGAAGAGATTCTTATTGAACTTATGCAAATAAATATATTATCATAAAAATAAGAATGCTCAGAGTTTTTGAATTCTGGAGGGATCAGGTAGAGAGAAAAGTAAATGTTTCATCTTTGTGCACAAAGGTATATCTTACCAAATTGTTGATAGCCAAGGAGAAAAGGTTTCTTTTGAGAAAGGATTTCCTTGAATCTGGAAAAACAAAACATCAGCGCCTCCTCCTCAGTTTGTGCCGTCTCACCCAGGTGATCAAGGCTTGCTCTGCTTGGATCCAGTTTTCCCGTTGGTTCTCTCGACCTTGCCTGATGATTCAGGGCGACAGGGACAGGGGTAATTCCAAGAAGTTTGCAGGACTTTCATCAAGACTCTCATGAGTTGCCTGGTGAAGTGGGTGCCCTGATCACTAGAGACTGTGGAGGTGGCCCCACGTGGGAAACACTGTGCACGTTGCTGGTGAGGCTGCCCCTCGTCTGTGCTCTGTGACTCTCCAGGTCTACATCTGCCTGTTATGTGAAGTTAGAGTTCGACGCTTCCATCAAGCTGTGCTGAGACCCGACATACCGGTCAGGAAGGTGGGCCTCCCTCTGTTGGCATGGATACCCCGCTGCAGTGGACATCAGAGAAAAGGGCAGAAGCTGAATGTTGTAGCTGCGGATGTGAGAATGAGGCCTTGAACCTGGCTTTTCAGTGCGAGGTCTGAGGGGACGTTCTTACAGGGGAGGCAGGAGCGGAGAAGCGACTCCATGATCTGGAGCAGGAGCCGTGTTGTTGCATTTTCCCAGGAGCTTAGTCTGCCGGAGTGAGGTGCATGGGAAATGTTTCCTTTTGCTTCGTGCCTTTTCCCTGGGGCCCTCCCAGCCCACCTCTGAGTCTCCTCAGCCCCTCTTCTCAATTTCACCCACTCCCTGGAAGCTTATCTTGTTCCCAGGCTTATGGGTGTCTAAGCAGCTACACGCTGTCAGACATAAATTCCTGTGGAATCTGAATGGCAACGAGGCGCCAGGTTAAAAGCCTGACGTGTGTGTGTGTGTGTGTGTGTGTGTGTGTGTGCACGCGCGTCACACACACGGACAGGTGTTAATCTGCTGGTTTGAGTTAAGCTCTCTCCAAACACCGTCTGATTCCCCAGGAACTATTTGGAAAGCTCCCAAGGTAGAAAAATACCAACCACTAACCGCCTTGAGGTAGCAGGTAGAAAGTTCGATTGTTCTCTCTTGGCAGGAATTCCTTCCTTGCCTAAGGAAGGTGTCGGGCAGACTGCATTTCTCAGGAAGAGCGCGGGCGGGCAGTTTCTAAGTGGTCCCAGGAGGGGGCTGAGGCTTTCTGCCAAGGAGCTGGTTGTCACTGAAAGCCAAACATTTGGTTTTGAGTTCAGTTCCCGTTTGGAGATCATTTCCCAGGCCTCCTAGTACGAGGCGGCACTGTTGTTATTTATTTATTTTCCTTTCTCTGTAGGCTTGTTTGTTTCCTGGCGAGGAGCCAGGGTAGTTTCTGTGGAGGCCGGAGTCCTTCGGTGTTTGTAAGATGAGGGAAATGCCACAGATGGTGTGGGAAGGGGAGGTACAGAGATTGGACAAGAGGGCATGAAGCCAACTCTGACGAATTACCTTGTTTTTCTTCTGTCTTAGAAAATAAAGTCAGAAGCAATGTGATCTACCATGATCAGACTCACTATTCCCCTTCCCACCCATCTAAGCATCCATCCATCCATGCATCCATCCACCATCCAACCATCCTCTATCCATTCTTCCATCCATATGTAAGAATTAAATGGAGCATCTACTATGAGCTAAATGACGTAGGTGAGCTAAACACAGTCCCTGGCTTCTAGAAACTGATGCTTGAGTGGGGGAAGGCAGACACAAACAGGACACAGCCATGTAGCAGGCGCTTATAATAGCAAAAGTTTGTGTCGGCAGTCCAGGGGGCACAGGAAAAAGGCTGTGGCCTCTGTCTGGCACGGGGGTCAGGAAAAGCTTCTCAGAGCAGTGATCCCAGCTGCATCTTGAAGGTTAGGAGGCTGGATAATTTGATATGATGGGTGGTCATTATGGACGTGGACAGAAGGGGTGAATTAAAGATGTGCTCTGGAGAATAAATTGACTAAGTGGTCTTGAAACACAGGAAGGAGTGAGTGGCAATGCCAGGGCTTCTACAGGGATGTGGCCAGGCTGTCAATACCCAGGGTGGAGACTGGCTAGAGTGGCTCAGTGGTTGAGTATTGACCTATGAACCAGGAGGTCACCGTTCAATTCCTGGTCAGGGCACATGCCCATGTTGCGGGCTTGGTCCCTGTTGGGTGTGTGCAGGAGGCAGCCAGTTAATGATTCTCTCTCATTATTGATGTTTCAATCTCTTTCTCTCTCCCTTCCTCTCTGAAAAAAAAAAAATAGATATTAAAAAAAACACAAACCTAGGGTGGCATGGAGGGGGTAGGGGCCTGTGTTCAGACCAGAGGCTTGGCTCTGTTAACAATAGTACCAAAAACAAACACTTACTAGTATCCAGTTACTTCATAACAAGCCCAGTGACAAGTGCTTTGAATCCACTGTCAGCGTACCCCAAATGGGGCATGTGTCTTCTGAGAGATTCTTTTAGGTGATACCCAGTTGAGGCACAGAATAACACTGACTCACACAGTTTCCTTTTTAATTCTCTTGGGAGCTTTCTGATTACTTCAAGGAGAAAACCTTATTTTTGAAGTTGCCATTTTTAACTCCATTTTTATACACGCTCATCTCCATTTTAACAAAGAGAGGACAGCCTCGGGCACAGAGCCTTCAGCAGGAAATAATATTTATGTGGAATTTAACAAAATTTTAATTATTTTATTAGACAAAATTTTCAATGCAATTTTTATTGGCATTATTCCTATGGTCACTATCAATTTATAGTGATCTGCTTGTCGATTTATGGTAGCAATATGAAGTTTCCTGTTAAAGTACATCAAGTTAAGTGAAAACATGGGTTGATTTAAAGAAAATTATTTCTGGCGCGCTTTGCCTCTTGGGAGCTCGGCCTGCCTTTCCCTCCCCCTCTTCTCCCCCCCAGGCCTTGCCTTTGCCTTCCCTTCTCCTAAGCTCCTAGGGCCCTTCTTTTGCTTTTGTAACTTGTTTCTTGAGCCCACACAGCCCAGCTGGCTCACTTCTACTAGGTCTGTAACTTTCTAAATAAACTTTCCTTTATAATTTGAGTAAAAAAATAAATAAAATTATTACCTAATTAATATTTCAGGTTTTATGCAGATATGGCTAAGACCAGGAATGAATACACCAATGACTAAAGTTTGCATTATCTCACTCCTTGCCACAACTCTGTTGGGCAAATGCTATTTTATTCTCAATTTAGTTATTACAGAATTGAGATTTATAGAAGATAAATCATTTGGGCCTGGTCATCCAGCTAGCGAGTGCTGGAGCTGGGATTTGAACCCCAGCCTCTCTGACTCTGAACCCCATGTTTTTAAAGACCAGATATCCGACATTAGGTAAAAGTAGGATTCTGGAATATTATAGCTGGAATGGCCATTTGAAACCATTTGGTCCAGGATTGTCAAACGTCTTCACTGCCATCACCCGATTTTTTACATTTTTCAGTTTTGAAAAGAAACAATGGCATTTAATCAGGTGTTATTAATTTATTCTCCCACTGATTATAGATCAGTTATAGGTATGCAATGCCCACTGGAGCTTTGGATCAGCTTGAAAGAATTACGATTGCCTCGTAATTAAAAATGTACGGGGTCTTAAAAATGTACGTTGAGAATAGATTGTGAATCTGTTAGCATCTTCATGGATTCCTAGGTGCCTTGTGTATCCTAGGTTCAGAATGACCAGTGTAGTCCACCCTCTCTATTGACTAAGACGCGGACAAGGGGGGTGGTTTTGTCACATGGGAGTAAGTGACAGAGTCAGAAATGGAGTCTTGATAAGGTGCCTCATTATCCAAATGAGCTCCATTCCTGCCCTAAGAGCTTTGGCTCCCTTGTGTGTGTGTGTGTGTGTGTGTGTGTGTGTGTGTGTGTGTGTTTTACATTCCTGATACCCTGGCTGCTTCTCTTCCATTGACTAGCACTATAGCGCTTCCTGAATCTCATCTCCATTGTTTTTCCCTTTGGTCATGTGAAGTGCTACTATTCACTTGGCACTTAGCACGTGAAGAGTCACTGTGCTAAGAGCTTTGTTCTTTTAATTTGGTCCTTACCATAGCTCTGTGAGGAAGGAATTATTATTGCCACTTAATGTTATAAGGACAGCGAAACAAAGTAAATTAGTAATTTGCTTCAGGTCACACAACTGGCAAATTTGAATCTGTAAGCCTGATGCAGGGCACAGGCCTTGAAGCACTCCTGTGATCTCCCATTCGCATGGCTAATTTTTATACAGCCCCTCTCTTAGGTCTCAACCTTAATACTGATTCCTCTGGGAAATCTTCTCTGATATCTCCCAATGCTGTTAGTTTTCTCCTTCTAGCTGTTTCAGCAGCAGCATCTGTTCCCCCCACTTTGTTGTAATTTCCTACTATCTTGTCTGCATCATCTTCCAGAGAGGTCGCAGTTGCAGCCTCCACAGCCAGCAAAGCGTGGAGCACATGGTCGGCACAGCGAGCACATGGTGGGCACAGGGTGCACATAGTGGGCACTTGTTGACTGAGTGAATGTGCCATCTCTGTTCCCTGCCTCTGTCTCAGTCACTATGCTTAGTCATCAAATACTGGAATTCCTGCCTCTTCCCTTCCTTTGCACACCCCCTAGTTCCCTGCCTCTACTTTAGCTCTGTTTCATGATCTCTTGTGTAGATAGGTTCTCAAACATTTGTTCCCACAATGAACAGTTTATTGGGTACAACAAGCTCATTCTGTGAACTAAGGTTGGTCATTGTAATGACAGTGGCTCACCTTTCCGTAAGCAATCTTTGAACATGGAAGTAAAGAATCTATCATGGGCTGTTTGACTTTACCCAATGCCTCAAACTGCCGCCCAGGTAGATAGAAAGTTGGCTAGAGATTACAATAAACTGTGGCCCTTTGCTGCAAGGTCTGGGTTCTAGGTTGACCCCTGGATGTTTCTGTGGGTTCATGTGGGCCCTGTCACATTGGAGGAACACATCTTTTCAGTTGCCAAAGCTAAGTAGCAATATTTCAAAACTCCTGGTTCAGGAGGAGTGTAGTATTCATAGTCCAACCATATGAAGAACCTCCTTGAAGTTCTAACACATGTTCACCATCACCTTCTGTGCAGTCAAACTATAGCAGAAGTTTTTGATGCTGCTTACATTATCATCCCACCTCATTTGGTTACTAGCTTCTCACATAAGAACACCGCCCCCCACCAAAAAAACAAAACAAAAAAACACCAAAAAAACCCCCAAACAAACCACACCCACACACAAAAAAACCCCACACACTAAACAAGTACTTGAATTCAATTTGCTATCAAGCATTCTAAATGCCACAGTGAGCTTAAAAAAAAAGAAAGGTTAGAAAAGATATGTATTCATGGGCGCCTTGAAACCTGTTTCAAGGTGATATTAAACAGGCTCATGCAATTCAACTTTCATGTTGCCAACTTAGCATGAAAGAAGCTGTCACTTTTGGGGAAGGGACTCTTGGAACACCCCGGTATTGGAATGAGTACTCAACCACTGACCTTCAACCACTTTTACTTCATTTCCATTCTCCTTGCTGCCACCTTAAGCAAAACTCTGATTTTGCCTCTCCTTTGCCCAAGAATCTGTCAGTAGCCCACAGTTAGATGACAACAGTCTCTCAGCTACTCATTTCCCCGTTTTCAGGTGAGATACCTGATTGGCTCAGCTCATCCTTTTTTGGTCAGACAGGATGCCACTGGGTGGCTGAACTTGTGCCAGGCATTCACCCCTGGACCAATCAAATGTGATGAGGAGGTGGAGCCATGCGGTCCGGATCAAGCTGACTCAGCAGGGCTCTGGCAGGGAACAGATTCCCCCAGGGAAAGATGTAGGCAGGTTAAGTGCAGAAATTTGAGATTAAATCAAGTAATGAGCAGTTAAATAGTTGGGATATTTAAAGAAATTAAGATTTAGGGGAGACTTGAGAGCTTTCTTAATTGCTTGAAAAGAATTATCCCATGGATGTGGAGGCTCTTTTTTTCTGCTTAGCTTCAGGGAGTACAACAAGAACTAATAAGTGGGTGTTGAAAGGTGCTGAGCATATTAGGGAAAACAAACTCCAATAAGAAACATTCCCAATTGGACTCCCTTTCGAAGTCATGAGTTTCCTTTAGGGGAAATGTTTGAACTGAACTTGAGCATGTGCATTTGGAAGGGTATGGGTCAGATGACCTTGAAAAGTTCTTCCCAACATTTGCAATTCCAAGGACTTACTTTAAAGGGTTTCTTCTCAACCACATTGGCAAAACACCTGGGCAAATATATGTGCACCTCTGAGTTCAACACCTGGCCTGTGGCATTTGCACAATTGAGTAGCATTTCCTGATCTGTGTGTCTCAACTTGACTTCGATATCATTGGAGGCTCCTTAACCATCTGGCTGCTGCTACCTCATGCTTCCTGGAGTGCCGGTTGCTTTCAGCTAGGTTTGGTAGTCATGGGCGCATTTCATTTTCTAAACAGCTAAGCAATTTTAATATAGGAAGCAAGAGCAAGGGTGATGACAAACCCACACCATTCTTAGAGAGAGAGAGAGAGAGAGAGAGAGAGAGAGAGAGAGAGAGAGAGAGAGAGAGAGAGAGAGGGAAGCTTGACTGCCTGGATAGAATCTACTAGTGATTTTGAATCACTGAACTCATTTGTAACTAACATTGTAATTAGAGTTAAACCACGAAAGCCAAGATTTAGGAGACCATCTGGTTTGCTGTTTGGAGAAAGGGATAGGACATTCCAACCTCCGGGAATAGAGTTTCTGGGGCTCTTGAAAATGACCTTGTACTTTACTTGACTTCTTTCTGTTTCAATCTCCTCTGTGATGGATGGCAAATGATGCACTGAAAAAACACAGATGTTTTCCAAGACCTTGACAGAATGGTTCTCTCCATTCTCTGGCTTGAATCCAGCAGCACAAGATCTGTGGACATGTGTTGAGGGCCTGTTCAATGCAAGAGACTGGGCTAGTTCCTGTGGATTAAAAGTATAGAGTGTCTTTCTTTAAGGAGACTGGAGAATAATGGAGGGCCAAACAGAAATACTCGAACAGTTGAAAAGATAATTTTAAAGAGGTCAAAGTAGAGGGACCCCATGATGAGAGCTTTGAGGAATGGAGGGATCTCTGTGGCCTGCAGTCATCTATGGACACTTCATCATAGAGATGCTATGCTGGGCTTGGCGGACTCGAATAGGTCTAAAGTGCATTCACAGTAAGTAGAGCTGTCATGAGCAGGGCAAGCTGCTGAAAAGTCAGGGCTCATTTAGAGGGCCGAGAGTCCATGAACTTGAGTAGAACATCCCATAGGATGTTAGATTTAGCATTCTTTCCTGGTAGACAGGGAGCAAAATGATTCAGTTATGTATCCTCAGATCCCTACTCAGTTTCCAAAACATGAAGCCTCATTGAACACTTACTCTCTAGATCAGTGGTTCTCAACCTTCCTAATGCCACGACCCTTTAATACAGTTCCTCATGTTGTGGTGACCCCCAACCATAAAATTATTTTCATTGCTACTTCATAACTGTAATTTTGCTACTGTTATGAATCGTAATGTAAATATCTGATATGCAGGATGTATTCTCATTGTTACAAATTGAACATAATTAAAGCATAGTGATTAATCACAAAAACAATATGTAATTATATATGTGTTTTCTGATGGTCTTAGGCGACCCCTGTGAAAGGGTCATTCGATCCCCAAAGGGGTCGCGACCCACAGGTTGAGAATCACTGCTCTAGCTGATCTTCACTACTTTATTGGCATTAGCTTGCAAAATTATTCAGGCAATGAAGGCATTTGTTCATTGAAAACCATATATCACAGCCTTGTGCTATGGACACAGATTCAGAATCTGTCTTCTCCAGGAGACTGTAGGCTCCCAGGTGACTGGATGCTGAAACGGGTGTAGTAGAGACACAAAACAGTCATGGCAGTGCTGGGGCAGATTGAGGGAACTAATGGCCAGAAAAATCACAATAACTCAATTGCATGTTATTTGAAAGCAGGCACTGTGCCTTGTTTGTTTATCTGAGCCTCTGTTCCTAGAATGTGCCTAACATTATAGATGCTCACTAAATATTTACGGAATAAACGAAATGAGCTGCTGTCTTCCATTACAGCCAGAGCAGATCCCAAAGAAGTTGTCCATAATCATTGTTTCTTTGCCAAGAGAAAGCAGGAGGAGTCCACACAAGTTGTTTTTCAACACAAAATATGCCATCTTTCCCAGTAACTTCAGGTTTCAACTTAATACATTTCTTACCCCTGCTGGGAGCCTGGCTGGGTTCTGCAGGCCACCTGTTTTCCAGCATTTGGTCTTGGTCCTTGTTCCTGTGAAACTCCATCCACTTCTTTCCTCATGTTGGCCCTCCCTCTGTGTTCCAAAGGCCTCCAACTCTCACCTCGCTGGGTGGTAACCATGTCAATCAATATGCCAATCGGAAGGCATGTGTTCCACTTACTCAACTGTCATCTCCTCGTGCTATGTGCAGATTGCACAACCACTGGGCAGACACTGTGACCCTGTGTGGTGTTTGCATTCCCCCAAACACCTATTATTGAAATATGTGCAAAATTTTGCAAGTACATTATTCCATTTATCCTCCTAGGAGATAGACAGGAGAGGAATCCTCACCCCATTTATAATGAAGAAGCTGTGACGAGCTGAGGTTTCTCAAGATCAAACTGTTAGTAAGAGTGGCGTCTCAAACCCATCGCTTTCATTTTAAAATAAATTTTCTCCTGATTTTGAAAGTTAGATATGTTCCCTGCAGAAAATCTGGATAAAAGTAAAATTATGACACAGAGCTAGTTGCTGTTAATGGCTTGGGTTTTCTTCTGTTTTTTTCTTTCTTTCTTTTTTAAAATTTCATTTCTATGTTCAGATATGTTACAATTATATACAAATACACATTTTTATTGATATTGAAATCCTATTATACATACCATTTTATAACCTGCTTTTTGGCAATATAATGTCATATAGCATTATATTACTCTCAGGTGATTCAGTATTTGTATATATTGCAAAATGATCATCATAATACTAAGTCTGGTTAAAGCCCATCACCACACATAGTTATTTTTCCCTTGTGATGAGATTTTTAAAGATCTCTCTGAGCAGCTTTCAAATATGCAATGCAGTGTTATCAGATGCAGTATGTAGAGTCACCATACTCTACATTTTATCCCCAGTATTTACTTATTTGTTTACTTATTTGTTTATTTATTTTATTCTGACCAACTTTACCCATTTTGGTTACCCCCTCCCCCCCGACCCCCATCTCTTGCCTCTGGAAACCACCAATCTATTTTGTGTCTATGAGTTCTGGTTGTTTTTTTTTTTTAGATTCCACCTATAAGTGAGATTATATAGTAGCTGCCTTTCTCTGCCTGACTTATTTCAATATAATCTGCCTTTTACTTAATTAGAATATCATTCATGTATTCGGCATGCATTCAAGGAGCATCTCCTGTATGCCAGGTGTGAGCTGAGTCCTGTAGTCACGTGGGGAGCTGGCATTCAACCAATCATCACGGTCATTACTGCAGAGTCAGAACGGTGCTAAGTCACAGGGAGGAAGGGAGAGCGTGCTGGGCGGCAGGACCCAGAAGACCTCTTTCAGGTTGAGAGGTTAGGAAACAGCTTTCTGGAGAAGTTGCCCTGGACACCACGTGCTCTAATGTGTAATGTTTTCCCCCCACATCCCGCGTGGTTCAGGGTTCAGGATCTGGAAGAGCGGCCGCACACAAATGGAAGAGACCAGACAAGAGACAATAATTCGGAAATTGGGGGGCCAGGAGAGAGCCCATCCCAAGAGGATGGACCCTGCTTGTGCTTAGGTCTTGCCACTCTTCTATTCAGTTTGGGATCCACCCATAGCCCTTAGGCAGGCAAGTTCCAGTAACAGGCAGACTATCTTATCAGTAAGGATTTACATGACTATCTGGTGGGGAAGTTGCTTCAGCTACCATTGTCTCGACTAAACAGTGGGTGCATTGCTCTGACCTTTGCCAGGGCTTCAAGGGTCACCAGCCTTCTGGGTTCCTTGTCCACACTTCTCTGCTAGTGAAGACAATAGGCGGCTTCCCACATCTAAGAGTGGGGGCAAGGGGCCAGCCAGCAGCATCCAATCAGAGTGATATGAGTGAGGGCCCAGAGCCAGCAAGAGTTTCCAGGCTGGGGGAGGAGCCTGGCAGGAGGTGAACCTGGAGCGGGAGGCAGGCTCAGATCCCCAGCCCCCTCTATGGACTGGGGGCTTCATCCTAATTACAGGGAAGGCAATGAAGGACTTTACAGAGAGCGACGTGACCCTCAGTATAAAAAGACCATGTAGGCTGAATCGAGGAGTATGGATGGGGAGAAGGGAGAAGGAGTTGATCATTAAATATTCTGCAACACAATTTTTAAGGGTAGCATACTATTCTATTTTGTCAATGTGCCTTACTTAAAAAAAAATGTGTTTGGTGTTACCTTTGTTATAATCCTCAGAGTAATGAATGCCCCTGCAGAAAAGTTATTGTGCACGGCCACGGTGCTGGCCTCCGACGAAGCCACTGGCGGTGAACTTGCTGGACCAGAGCGCATGTGCAGTGTGAAGGCTGGCTTTCCATATTGTTACGTTACCCTCTAGAAGGGCAGGGAACCAGTGTGCTGATTTCCATACACCCTTCTTACTCTGACTGTAATTTTAAAGACATCTGTGTCCTAATGGGCTGTAAAGGAGACCTCATGTTTTAATGTCCATGTCTTTGATTACCAGTGCGAGAGAACATTTTTAAATAAATGTATTTATTTTTATAGTTTCTTCGAATTGCTCTCAGATCCCTATATTTCTGTCTCTGGACCAGAGCCCCTCGCAGGGCACTGCACACCCCCTTCGGATGTCTTCTAGAGAAGATTTCACAAGATTTCCTGGGCAGGTTGGCTCTAGCGTCAGGGAGGCCATCTTCCCAACTTAAAGGTGCTGACAGACAAAAGTGGCCGCCCCATGAGCAGGAGATCCAGGTATTTTTATCTGTCACAGAGACTTGTACAAAAAAAAAAAACAAACAAAACAACAACAACAAAAAAGACACAGTAAATAATTTAAAAATAATTTTTAAAAATTTAAAAGATAGTTTAAAAATTAAAAAAATAATTTAAAATTTAATTTAGAGATGTTCTTTCTTCTGCTGACAAATAAGAGAGCTGTGGCCTTAAAACATTCAGCTACTTAGATCAGCACTGCCCGATGGAAATATGACACGAGCCACATATGCAATTTTAAGTGATCTAGTGCCACCATAAAACGATAAAAAGAAACCAGTGAAATTCATTTTACTAACATTTTATTGAGCCCAATCTATTCCAAGTATTGTCATTGCTACATGTGGCCATTAGAACAATTATGGATGTGATATTTTATGTTCTTTTGTCCACACCAAGCCTTCAACATTCATTGTACGTTTTACATTGGCAGCGCGTCCTCGGTCAGCCCGGCTACGCCTCAGGCTCTCGGCAGTCACACCTGGCTGCGGCTTCCCTGTTGGACAGCATGGTGCCAACTGGAGCACCCGCTGCTGAGCTTCATGGCCTCACAGGATTATTCTAGGGCTGGAGTTCATTGTTTGGTGAACTGGTATCCAAGGCAGGCACCACAGGGGGAAGTTCCTCGATTGCAGCCTCTGTTCTTCCATTGTGGGACTATTGTGAGGTTATGAAGTGCAGGTCCGTAGTAAACTCTCTAGGTGGTGCAGGCGGTGTCAGGGTGTGGTGGTTCTACCTCGCACACACATGTATTTTTTTTAAAAAAGTCTGACCTCAGAAGGCCGGGGAGGGTTGGGGGGCAGGAGGTAGGGGGGTAAGAGATCAACTAAAGGACTTGTATGCATGCAAATAAGCATAACCAATGGACATAAGACATTGGGGGATAGGGGAGGCTAGGGGACTGTCTAGGGCGGGGGGATAAAATGGACACATATGTAATACCCTTTGTAATACTTTAAGCAATAAATTAAAAAAAAAAAAAGTCTGACCTCAGAAAGCAGAGAATGGATGAACAGAGAGGAGATCTTCTTGGGCAGAACGTCCTGTGGAGTCCATCTGAGCTTTTAAATGTTGGCCATAAAGGTATTTCTGCTCTTCAAGGCAAATGGGTTCTGTTTCACCTTCAGGGACTTTGATCTCTGTACTCACCATGTCTGATGGATGCAGGGAGTGGCCAGCAGGTGGGGCCAGCGAGTTGGTAACCGCGGACAGTGCTAACCAAGGCTTCCACAGCTGAGACCACTTTTGGGGCTCAGATGCTGACGTGATGGGAAGCTGGAGGTGTTCATCCTGCAAACAGGGGAAATGGATAATTGGAAGGTTTTTTCTTATGGTCTAAAATGGCAGAAAAACCCCTTTTCACGTCCATAAATATTTATCAAAAGCCGAGTCCAGGCCCGGCCAGGAAAAACAGAAAATCTGCAAGGAGATAATTTTGAGAGCTGGATGTAAAAGAAATTCCATTAATAAATTTTATATTGATTACATATTGATATGATAACACTCAGAGTGAAAAGTAATAAGAGAGTTAAAAGAAAAGTGGCAGAGAAGTACTTTGTAGAAGGAAAGACTGAAAATAGGATGAACTAATATTGGTCCCTAAGGGGTGGGGACAGGAGGACGTTAGTAAGCGGGGGAGGGGGGGGATGAAGGGGAGGATTCTCAGCTGGAGTGAGGGTGAAGGAAAGTTAGATCTAGGATTGGAATATTTTGCAGTCCAACCCCCACCTCCCACATTTGCTGCCCAAAGCCCGTCTCAGAATCCCTACTGTGAGCATGTCTGTCCCTGAGCTGCCAGGGGAGCCTGTTGGGTCTGTTTAAGCCAGCGGTTCTCAACCTGTGGGTCGTGACCCCTTTGGGGGTCGAACGACCCTTTCACAGGGGTCGCCTAAGACCATCGGAAAAACACATATATAATTACATATTGTTTTTGTGATTCATCACTATGCTTTAATTATGTTCAATTTGTAACAATGAAATTGGGGGTCACCACAACATGAGGAACTGTATTAAAGGGTCGCGGCATTAGGAAGGTTGAGAACCACTGGTTTCAGGAAAATCCAGGTCAACGCGTTCGTTATCTCAGAGGATATCAGCAAGCAGCTGATCTTGTCTGCATGTGTGTGTTGTGTGGCTGGCTTGGGCCAAGTTTAAAAAAATTTCCAAGTTGTTAATATGTGAACAATTTTTTGCTGAAACATCCAGGTTTTCAAATAGGGCCGAGCCGTGGTGCCTTTGCTCAGCCCCATGTCCCTGACCTTCCTCGGCTTTCAACTCCCCTCTTGAGTGGGAGGGCACTTGAGCTGGGAACCTGTAGCTCGGAGGGGAGGCAAAATCTTACCTCCATTCTGTTGGAGGTTTTTTGGGGGCTAAACCTAAGAATTAACTTGACAGGACAGTTTAGCAGGAGAAAAGCATCTAAATGTACTTCATAGACATTTTATGTGCCCAGGGAGCTCCCTAAGGAAGTGGAGACCCAAAGCAGTGGCAAACCCTAAGCGTTTTACACTGCGTTCAACCAAGAGAGGCACGTGTGGAAACGTGACTCATCTATGTGGGGAGGCGAAGGGCAGATAAGAATTGTTTCAACAAGGGCTGTTGGCGCAGCCTTCTCTCAGTTGTGATTCCCCTGAGAGAAGTTTCTTTCCTCCTGGCACGGGGGAGCTTTTATGTCCTGTTTCCAGGAAGATAAGGGGAGAATGCCCTTCTTGCACCTGCTTTGAAAAGTGCCTTTAGCTCAAAATAATCCTGACGCCACGTGCCATGTTTTGCCACTCTTCATCACATTAAGATGTCCCTGTGAGCAGCGGATTTAAGAGAGCAAGCGTCTCTCCAAACCAGAGCCCAGGAAAGCTCGAGCCGTAGAGATTGCCACGCACCCATCCTCCACGAACACCACGCACCCATCCTCCAAATGAAGAACTCGGGGGAAGATCCGCTGCGAGGAGGCCGAGACACAGAGGAAAGGTCTTTGCCTGGAATAGACTTCCTGATGAACAGAAGCAAAATTGAGGAGACAGTTTGTTCTGAATAAGATAAACAGGGGGCGTATGATTTCTTAAAATGTCTGGGGTGAAAAGACATCAAAATGCCTGAAATGAGAATCAGAGCTGGGACTGTTGATTAAAGCAGGGGAAGTAGAGACTACGCTGTAGAAAATGTCATCGGCTGAGGGGGTATGTTACCAGGTCCTCCAGGATGCAGAGCAGGGTGAAAAAGATGAAAAGAGGGAGAGATACGGAAGCCAGAGGTGACAAGTGTAACCTAGAAGTAGTAGGGATTTTGAAGGAAAGATACAGAGCAAGAGATTATAAGCAATGACTGCAGGAACAATAGAAAGAAGTTTGCAAAACTAAAAAAACACTTGGATGGAAAATGTTTCCTAGGCTTTTCAGGCAAATCTTTAATAGAATCTGTGGTAAGACAAACCCTGGTAAGGATTTTAAATTTCAGGATATAGCTTCTGAACCGAACATTAGAGAAAAGGAAAGAAAAGAGGTTATTTTAAAAGGACACAAATCAAGTTAGTTTCCATTTTTTTTTTGCTTGAATATCTAAGTGAAGAGAACATGACTAAGGCCTGCAGAATTCCCAGAGACCTCAGCTGTGACCCCCAACTTTTATACCCAGAGAAGATGGTATTCTTTGACCAAGGGGCCCAAAGGAAATGCAAAAGTCTCAGAAAATATACCTCCTAAATAAATCCATTTATGCAAAGTAACGCTAAATGTTCCATACACAATGTGCTTCTGAATCCTGTGTTTTGTATTTAGGACTAGCATTGGCCTTCACATCCAACATCCATTTTTATTAATTCTGCATTTATGGGCCCTATTGTAAGCAGCTTCTAATATGAACAAATATGCAGCCCTGTCAAACTAATGCTGGTTTTTAAACATTTCTTTTCACAAGATATGCAATCGGTGGGACCATAAGGAGCTTCTCTGAGGAAGCCTTCTAGCGGATTGGTGATTATTGGGAGTGCATATCACAGACATTAAAAGAGCAATGATGCTTTTAGAAAGGATTTGCATTGGTTTCTTAGTGCCCCCTGCAGGGAAAAGTACACATATTTCTGTAAACAAGAGAATTGTTTACAGAAACCTAACATGGTGCCTGGCACATAGTAGGTTGGCAATAATGGATGAGTGTTTGGCCGAGTCAAGAAAAACACTTCTATATAAACATTTATTTATCCATTCTCCTATTGATGGACATTGGATTATTTCCAGTTTGGGGCTGCTGTGGACATTGTTATACAAGTTTGGATGCATTTTTTATTTCTCTTGGGTAAGTGCTCAGGAGTGAAACTGGGTTTATGGGGTAGATGTACATTTAATTTTCAGGGAGATACAATGAAAACTAATTAAAAAGACTTAAAAGAAAGACTGTTAGCCCTGAGTATTGGCAAGGATGTGTAACAATACTCCTTTTAAAGGAAGACTCTACAGCCTGGCCATTGTGGCTCAGTTGGTTGAGTATGAACCGAGAGGTCTCTGGGTCAATTCCCAGTCAGGGTGCAAGCCCAGGTTATCAAGCCCCAGTAGGGGGGTATGACGGAGGAGGTTTCTCTATCCCTCTCTCTTTCTGTCTCTCTAAAATCAATAAAACATTATTTTTTTAAAAAAACAGGCTCTACAAATTGGCCCAGCCTGTGTTGCTAAGCAATTGAGCATTGACCTATGAACCAGGAGGTCATGGTTCTATTCCTGGTCAGGGCACATGCACAGGTTGCAGGTTCGATCCCCATTGTGGGACCTGCAAAAGGCAGCCGATCAATGATACCCTCTCATTGATGTTTCTATCTCTCTCTCCCTCTCTGAAATCAATAAAAATATATTTAAAAATATAATATTTCCTTTATATCCCATTTCTTTGCAGACGTTATGCATTATTTTTAAAGTTAACATACAGCAAAATTTACTTTTTGGTGTGTAGTTCTATGAGTTTTAACACACATATAAGTTCTTGTAACCACCCTCACAATCAGGATGTAGCATGAGTCCATCATCTAGAAAATTCCCTTGTGCTGCCTCTTTGTAGTCAAGCCCTCCCTCACCCGTAAACTTTGACAAGTACTGCTCTGTTCTCTGTAGCTATGATGTTGCCTGTTCTCAAATGTAATATAAATGGAAGTGTGCAGCATGCAACTTTTGAGGCTGGTTTCTCTCTCTCAGCATCATGCCTGTGAGAGTCATCCCTGTTGTAAGTATCCAATACCTCATTTCTTTTTATTGTTGGGGCATTCTGTTGGATGACATGCAAATATTTGTTAGTCTATTCACCCACGGAAGGACATTTGAGTTGTTTTCAGGTTTTGGTAATTAGGAATAGAGCTGCTTTAAACATTTATGTAAAGGTTTTTGTGTAAATGTCAGTTTTCATTTCTGTTGGGTGTCGGTATCTCTTGAACGATTTTTCTTCATGATGGTTACATTTTTCTGGTTTTTTTTTTTTTGTTTTGTTTTTTTTTTTTTTTTTTTTTTAACCATCTTGCAATATTTTATTGAGTACTGCTCATTGATGACATTTTGTAGACTCTCATTCTGTAATCTCTCTCTGAAGACGGTTTATCTTTGAGTTCAATAGACCGTTCAATGATTGGGTGATCACCTAATAATTGTATAAACTTGGTTTTATACTTTGTTATGCCGTATCTGTGAAAAACCCAACATAGCTAGTTCACAAAGCCCCTCTAATTTGGTGGGAACCAGATTCTGAGCTTTTTCCTCTGTGGATTTGGTCAGGGCTTGGTTTTAGGCTTTGCTAGGGCAGGCCTAGAGTAGACATGGTCCTTATGCATAGAGGCAACTTTCTGCTATGTCAGCTTGTTGCCTTGGAGGAAATGAGGTGTTAATAGAGGTTGCTACTTGGTCAGGCTGGATTCCCAGTGTCCTCTAGACTTCAGTATCACATTCCTATTCTTAAACTTACAGCAGCAAGTCTCAGGTAAGCCTGGTCTCATCCAATGCATGTGAGCTCAGCCCTTGGATGGGGACCCCAACATAAACTTCTGGGGTGCTCTTCTGTTGTAATTCTCTCCTCTCAGTGCCCTGCTCCACAGTTCCTAGCTGTTTCAGCTGCCCCAAACCTCGATCTTTGCCCAGCTGAGCAGGACCACCATGCTCGGCTTGGATGTTAGCTTATTGTGCCTTATTTAGGATTGTCCCCAGGCATATTGCTGGAGGGCAGGGAGGGGGGTTTGCAGCACAGCCCAAGTTTCCTGTCTGTTAGGAGTTGCATTTCTTGTACTATTGTCCAATGCCTGAGATCAGTGGCTTCCTGGATTTGTCTTTTTTAAAAAAATATATATTTTTTTATTGACTTCAGAGAGAAGGGAGGGGGAGAGAGAGAGAGATAGAAACATCAATGAGAGAGAACCATTGATCGGCTGCCTCCTGTATGCCCCCTACGGGGGATAGAGCCCGGGCATGTGCCCTTGACCAAATTCGAACCTGGGACCCTTCAGTCCACAGGCTGGCATTCTATCCACTGAGCCAAACTGGCTAGGGCTGTCCTTTTTTTTTTTTTTTTTTTTTTTTTTGTGGCATAGGGAAAGTCTGGTACCAGATACTTTTATCAGAAGCTGACTTGAATGACAGATTCAGGATGATTTATTAAGGGCAACCCAGATGTCTTTTGCTTGCAACCTAACTTTTCATCAAGGGCAACTTTGTTTTTTTCAACTGCCTGAGAACTCTGTGCTGAAGGGTATGAGGGATCTGACCTGACTTGGGGATTTTTGTGTTTTTATGTTGGCTACATTGAGTGGATTTGGAACCTTTTCCAAGGAGCTGAACATAGCTTCTGTAAAGTGCACTAGGTAATGAATTTTTAATTTTCAGTCCAGTTTTACCACGGTGGTAAAAACAGGTTCAATGATATGCTTATTGGGAATTCTAGATTCTAATAAATTCTGAAGTGTTTTCCTCCAGCTCAGTATGACTTCAGGACAGCCCTGCCCTTCTCAAAAAGGATAGTTTTCTTAATTGTGGGGTGGAGACAAGGTCAGTGCAGGAAGGAGAGCAAATAGCAAAATTGGAAAATTTTGTCTCTTTAACCTGGTGTTAAGTAATAATAACAAATTATGGGTCGTGTCTTCTAATTTTTCAAATGTATCAGATAACAGTCTGGGCTTAGCAGGAGCCATTGAGTTCTGTGCATCCTATTTCTTTTCTTTTTTTTTAATATATTTTTTATTGATTAAGATATTACATATGTGTCCTTATCCCCACGTTACCTCTACCCCCCCCCCCCCGCTCATGCCCTCACCCCCCCATTGTCCGTGTCCATTGGTTAGGCCTATATGCTTGCATATAAGTCCTTTGGTTGATCTTTCCCCCTTACCCCCACCCTCCCCTACCTTCCCTCCAAGTCCCGACAGTCCAATCAATGCCTCTCCGTCTCTGGATTAGTCCTTGTTCATCAGTTTATGTTGTTCATTATATTCCACAAATGAGTGAGATCCTGTGGTATTTATCCGCTCTCCAGTTCCATCCATGCTGTGGCAAATGGTAAGAGTTCCTTTTTCTTCTTCCTCTTCTTAAAGAATACCTTTCAGCATTTCATATAATGCTGGTTTGGTGGTGATGAACTCCTTTAGCTTTTTCTTATCTGTGAAGCTCTTTATCTGACCTTCTATTCTGAATGATAGCTTTGCTGGATAAAGTAATCCTGGTTGTAGGTTCTTGGCATTCATCACTTTGAATATTTCTTGCCACTCTCTTCTGGCTTGCATGGTTTCTGTTGAGAAATCAGCTGACAGTCGTATGGGTACTCCCTTGTAGGTAACTGACTGTCTTTCTCTTGCTGCTTTTAAGATTCTCTCTTTGTCTTTTGCTCTTGGCATTTTAATTATGATGTGTCTTGGTGTGGTCCTCTTTGGGTTCCTTTTGTTTGGGGTTCTCTGCACTTCCTGGACTTGTAAGTCTATTTCTTTGACCAGGTAGGGGAAGTTTTCTGTCATTATTTCTTCAAATAGGTTTTCAATATCTTGCCCTCTCTCTCCTTCTGGTACCCCTATAATTCTGATGTTGGTACGCTTGAAGTTGTCCCAGAGGCTCCTTACACTATCTTCATATGTTTGGAATCTCTTTTCTTTTTTCTTTTTCGGTTGGGTCTTTTTTGTTTCTTCGTATTTCAAATTATTGACTTGATTCTTGGGATCCTCTTGTCTGCTGTTGGATCTCTGTATATTATTCTTTATTTCAGTCAGTGTATGCTTAATTTCTAGTTGGTCTTTTTTCATATCCTCCAGGGTCTCACTAAATTTTTTGGCGGTTTCCATAAAATTCTTTAAAAACCTTATAAACGTGGCCTTGAACTCTATATCCAGTCATTTGCTTTCCTCCATTTCTGTCATTTGTGACCTGTTTCTTTGTCTCCGCATTTTTATGCTTCCCTGTGTTGGTAGAGTGGTTTTGTGTGCTAGGTGTCCTGTAGGGCCCAGTGGCTCAGCCTCCCCAGTTACCTGAGGTGGACACTCTTGGTGCACCCCCTTGTGGGATTTTTGCACAGTCTTATTGTAGTTATGCCTTGATTGTTGTAGGTAACACTGGGAGGAATTGACCTCCAGGCCAATTGGCAGTGAGAATTAGCTGTGTCTGCGGTGGGAGAACTTCTGTGCTGAAGACACCCTTCTGGGGCAAGACTTGCTTCAGTGGGGCTTTGGTGCTCACTGAGTCTGTGCCCTGAGTGTGTCCCTTATGGATCTGAGGAGTTGTAATCTGGATGGTCCCCCTCTGACCACTGGGTACACTGGCTCTTGGATCTAAGGAGGTGCTAATTTAGCCTCTGCCTGAGGTTACACAGCAGGAGCTATGAAGAGAACTGCAGATTCCCCTTCCTTTTTTGGAGTTTGGAGGTGCCCTGATGAGGCCCAGCTATGAAGCAATGCAAGCCGCTGTGGGGCCTTGGGCCTTCTCTTGGAAGTTCTGGGTCTGTCGGGCCCAGCTGCAGTTTGTTAGGTAATTTTCAGGTTGCAAAGGGCCAGGGCATTCATATGCAAAAGCCTCTGCTGCAGCCTGGGTGGGGCAGGGTCTCAGGGAATCAAAGGGTGGAGCAAGCAGCTATGGCTGGTCCTCAGCCCTTCCCTAAGGGGCCGCGCGTCTCAGTGTCCTGATAATTGCTGCAAGCACCTCTGAGGGAAAGCAGCCCTCAAGTTCAGAGTTCTGCCTGCTGCCAGACAGTCCAGTTTCTCCCGTATGAGTCCTGGGTCCCCAGAGACTTCCCGGAACCGGAGTTCAGAGCAGTCGGGAGCTTGTGACTCCCTCCCGATTCAAAAAGACAGCCGCGTCCTCAGGTTCCAGCCCCTTTCCGTGCGTGTGAGCCTCCGTCCCTCTGCACTTTACTTCCGCAGCTCCTCTGGCTCTCAGTGTGTTTTTCTCTTTCCTTCTAGTTGTAGAATTTCCACTCAGCCAGCCTTCCTGTAGTTCTGGATGATGTCCGTTTTGTCTTTTTGTTGTATTTTTGAAGTTGTTGTGGGAGGCAGCAATTTCCTGGTGTTTCTCTATGCCGCCATCTTAGTTTCTCCCCGCATCCTATTTCTTATACTTCTCCTGGGACCAGTGAGTTAGCCTAGACATTTTCTTCTGATGGTTATGGCAGAGATCCAAGGGAGCAGATCCAACTGCATGAGCACCTTTTCATCCTTGGCTGTCTCACTTGTTAGCATCATATTGGCCAAAGCAAGACACATGGCCAAGCCCAACATCCATGACACTTATTCCTCCTATGGAAGTGAACAGGAGAAAGTGACTATTATTGAGAAATAATCCAATTTCCTACAAGCACTCATTATACACGAGTCACTAAGGCTACAAGTAAGGCATAATCATTTGCCCTAGGAGCAGTAAAAAAATTGATCCTGAACCATTAGAACAGCGATCTTACAGCTAATGGAAATTGCAGAGAAGGAGTTAAAACTCTAGTTCAAATGAACAGAAATTCTCAGGCTCTTAGGATTTTTTCTTTTAATTTCACACCCTGGAGAATGTTAAACTTGGATTGCTGGCAGTCTACCAGAGCATTGTGTTGAGCTGAAATCCCCTGCTATTAATAACCGGGGATACTGTGATTTTGAGATTTAAACCATGATCTCATGTTAGAAGCTGCAGAGTGCCAGGAAACTGTTTGGGTTCATAACACTTGTAAAAGCACTTGAGCAAAGATGCTGGGGACTAAAGGGGAAACTCATAAGCAGGTCTGCAAACAGGGCTGCAGGGCTGCATGGCTTTGTCTCAGGGACTCTCAGTAAGAAAGGTGCAACAGAAAACTGAAATATGCAGGCCATCCCGCCACTGAGAGCAACCATCTGGGGTTATTGACGTGAATAGCTGGAGGGGCCAAGGAAGATCTTGATGGATTGCAGAGAGCAGGGCAATGACCTGGTGCCTGATGCCTGATGCCTCCTCCCCACCCCCCCGCCTTTTTGAGGCCCCTCCTTCAACAGGTAGTGTTGGTATTAAAGTGAAGTTTGAGGAAGGCTCAGAAGACCTAGGTCCAGAGGAATGTTGAAAACCTAATGTTTTTTTTTTCCTTCTTTTCCATCCAATAGTTAAAGCAGTGAAGTCAGGGACCTGGGCTGAAGGGCTGGGTTACGGTGTCCAGGATCCCCAGATTCCTCCAAGTCTGACTCTTGACCACACCCAAGGATGACTGAACAAAGGAACAGAGTTAAATAGAAAAAAAATGTACTGGGATACATGATGGAAGATTTCAGGTTGTGTGTAATCCATCTTAGAAGTATCTGCTCTGGTCCAACTCTCTGGTTTCACAGTTAAGGAAGCAAAAAGCTTTTCTTGGGGTCACCTAAGTCTATGGCAAGGGCAAGAGAGAACCAGTCTGTGGTCTTACGGCAGCAGCTAACAGCTAACATTTAGTGAGGCCTTGCTGGTGCCAGGCTGTTATAAACACTATATGTAAATATCCATTTGTCGTCACTAAAATTCTATAAAGTAGTTACTATAATGATTCCCACCTAACAGAGAAGGTAAATGAGGTACGGAGACACCACACAACTTGTCTATTGTCACACAACTAATGAGTGAGGAGCAAGGATTTAAAATCACGGGCTGACTTAGAGCTTAGATTCTTTATACGCGGTGGGGCAAAAGTAGGTTTACAGTTGTGAGTACCTGAAACACATAGTTTATTCCTGTATTATTATTGATTAGTTATTGTATTATTTCCCATACAAGCAACTAACTATAAACCTACTTTTGCCTACCCCTGTATGTATTGTTTATTTATTTATTCATTTACTTACTTAATTATTAATTAATTAATTAAATTTATTTTAGGTAACATTGTTTAATAACATTGTTTAATAACATTATATTACATTCATTGTTTTCCGCAGTGAGAGAGAGCTAGTTAGACCATGACATACACTACATATCCCTAATAGACAAGGATGTCTCTCTTCTTGGAGCCTGGCAATCCCGTAATTGTAAGGCATTGGAGAGCACTTAGGTTTTCTCTACAGAGAGGTGAGGCTGGAAAATACAATGCTTTGTGTTCGAACAGCCGCAGGGAAGCTTTGGAGCTGTCCAAGGTGCTACCTCCCAATTTCCAAGCATCTTTGTCTGTTGGCACCGGTTACCAATGTTTACTAACTTTTACCATAGAAGTCTAGAATTTTATGTAAGTGTTGAAAAGATTGAAATAAATAATACTTGTATTTCTACTGTGTTCTAGGCATTTTATTTATTTTAAAAATAATTTATTTTTCATGGGCATTTTAGATTTGTTATGTCAGTGTAGCCTCATAACAAATCAATGACCAAGAGGGTATATAGGGAGAAAATGGTGATGGAAGAAAAATAAAATAAAGGGGAAAAAAGAAGAGAGAATCATATAAACTACTAACCATGTTACAAGGAATCGTGAAGCAATTACTTGTTAGAAGTAAACTGGGATGTGGAAAGAGGTGACAAGAAAGTCCTTATGCAGCCCAGGTCTTATGATCTAGCTGCAAGGGAGGCTGGTCTTGCCTCTTCAGCTTCTACAGCGGGAGGTGGATCCTGCCTCCCACCAAGTTTCCTAAGAAGGGAATGTGAAGCCATAGGAAGGGCATTTGGATGTTTGGCAGTCAAAACAAAACACAACAAACAAACCAAACCAACAAACAATGTCCCCCACACATGCACGGAGGTTACATTTTATATCATGAAATCAGGGTATCTAGAAACACTTTTTTATGTTTATTTTTCAGATATAAATATAGAGTGTCCTAAGAATCAAAGCACTTGCAGTTACAACTAAAAAGGTCAGGAAATTGCCTGGTATTTCATGGCTGGGATTTCTCAAATTGTAGCCTATTACAGACTGAAACAGAGCACCACTTGACCTTTTCCTGTGGCAAGATGTTGTATTATCGGAATTCCCTCTTTTTATGATTTTTTTGGCCCTTTCACCCTTTCCCAATTATTTGAATTCAGGCCCAAGAGGAAAGAAATGAAGAGAAAAAGATATGGTCTGAAATTTCAGGTTAGGGGTGAACCAACTCTCTTTTGAACTTAGAGAGGAAAGAGTTTTTTCTTGCTTATATGAGTAGAACATGGGATTGGGAATCAGGAAGCTCAAATCCTAATCTTGGGAAAGTCCCCGCCCCTCTCTGGACCTGAGATTCCTCACTGATGGGGCCCTGGATTGGAGTCAGGCAGACCCAGAGGGAGGTGGTGGCCCTAACAGATTGTGACTATAGCACTACCAGCCCACCCCCAATAGTTCCCCAGCAGAACTATTATAACAGCACTAGAGGCCCGATGCATGAAACTCATGCAAGAGTAGACCTTCCTCCCCCTGGCTGCTGGCACCAGCTTCCCTCGCAGCCCAGGCTTTGTCTGGAAGATTGTCCAGTCTAATCAGCATGTTACACTTTTATTATTATAGACAAAAATCACTCTGAGTGAGATTGGTCCTTGGGCTGATGGTTGTGTCCTATTATGAAATGTTTGAGAAATTAATTGTGTGCCCTATCAGCCTAGGCCCCTCAGTGTATGTGAAGGGAGGGGACTCGGCACCACGAGCAGTTCAATGCCCCGGTTATGGCCTCAGACTAATCTCAGTTTGGAGATTAGCTCTACGACTCATGAGTGGAGGAGCCCTAGGAAAGTTCCTAAGCCTCCACACCGTGGTTTCCCTGCATACTCTGATCATGCCCATATTACAGGTCCCTTTCAGACTCATTGTAAGAGTTAGATAGATGACAGGGGTAAAGCATGTGGCACAGTGCCTGAAGGAGACTTCACCCGAGGGTCCTTTGACAGACAGGTGGCTGCAGGAAGTGCCTGATGGGGCTGAGCAGTGGACAAGAGGTCAAGTGTGAAGCACCGTCCTCCAGTGGAAAGAGGAATTTGGAATCGTTTCCAGGCAGATGGACTGAAAATGTTCTTAGGATCACTGGCGGGTGAACTCTGAATCTGTGTCTTATTCCTCTTTTGCCTATGGATTCCCCAAAGTCAGCCAAGGGAAGGGCTCAACGTGTCTTTCTCAAACAGAACTGAGTCTGTGAGCGAGGCCAGACTTCAGACTTGTATCTGGCAGTTTCCCACTCAAATTCCTACATGGGCTGTTTTTCATTTTCAACCCCAAATGGAACATATCAGGGCTGATTCGTTCCCTTCCTTATTGTACATGACTAAGAGTGCTGTGTGCGAGATATTTTTTAAACTCACTGTTAAGTAGCTCCCATGTGTCTACATACATCTGCATCCACACCGCAGGGGAAAGGAAAGAAAAGAAGCAGGGCCTCATTCTACAGGGGGAAGGGAAGTCTAAGTGGGTGCACAAGAAATCCACGTTACCCTAGGAGTGATGTGGCCTTTAGCAAAGAAAAGCAACAAGAGTGTACTGTTTTAAAACAGAGAAAATATCTCTTTAAAATCTAGCTTTTCCAAAAAGGTCAGAGAAGTTTAAGGTTTACTCAAGTGTAAATGTCAATGGGAATAAGTGATACCTGTGAGAAAGTGGGGAGACCACTGACCTTTCATCCAAGAGGAGGCTAGAAATGATGTCTAAGAAGGGCAAGGGGAGGAAAAAACACCATAAGGATTTTGAACAAGGAAAAGAAGCCAGAATCAAGGAAAACCTAATGAACCGAAATCGTTAGTGCCACACACACATGATGCATTCAGTTGCACAGCTCTACACAATCTGAATATTTAAAAAGGTGATCTATTAGGTTATTAACTGGTCAACCTGCAGGAGAGGTTTGACTCTCAATGTGACCCTAGACATTCTCTTTTAACTTCAGAACCGGGCTTCATGCTCACACATACTTTTCCCTCGTAGGGCCAAGGGAAAATGGGAATTTTCCACATGCACACAAAAGAATCTGCTCACTGGATAACAAACAAAGCCCAGAATTTGGCCTCTGCCATGCTCCTTGAAGAGGGAAACAAGTTCTTATTTTTGTATTTATCCTTCCAGAGTCTCTCACGTTGCCTCATTCAAAGGAGGCATTCAGTCAATGTTTGTTGAAGGGAGAAACGAATTGCTTTTTCCTGCCACAGTGGGATTTGGAAGCCATATCCTGGTGATGGGCTCACCCAGTCTTCTTCTTCTTCTTCTTCTTCTTCTTTTTTTTAAATTATTTTTATTGTTAAGAGAATTACAGATGTCCCCCATTTTCTCCCCTTTGCTCTCTCCACCCAGCTCCCGCCCCACCCCAGGCCTTCCCCACACTATTGTCTGTGTCCATGGGTTATGCACATATGCATATAAGTTCTTTGGTTCATCTCTTCCCGCCCTCCCTCCCCCCACTTCCCTCTGATATCTGTTAGTCTGTTGCATGCTTCCAGGTCGATGGTCCTATTTTTTTTCATCAGTTTATTTTGGTCATTAGATTCCATATGTATGTGAGATCATGTGGTATATGTCTTTCTCTGACTGGCTGATTTCTCTTAGCATAATACTCTCCAGGTCCATCCATGCTGTCTCAAAGGGTACAGCTTCACCCAGTCTTCTTGTTTCTTCCCACCTTTTCGTCTCACGCACAGAGATGTGTGTCCTGATGCAGGACGAGAGAAAGTCCCCAGTACCTTGAACAACCTTCTCTCCATGTTGAAAAAGTCAACCCATGACAAGAAAGCAGTGGTTCAGAGCTCCTCTGCCAAGCGATGCAAACTATATTTCATCTGAGTTTCCCTAAACGTCAAACACAGAGACTGAAAATTCAGACTCTGCTCTCTCACGCTGTGGTTTCACACTGTGTGTCTTTACCCTTCTCTCACCCTGATTAAGCAATAAAAACTTGAAGGGCAAAATCTATAATATCTACTTCTCTGTATCCCACACAGTACCGAGCACAAAGCTCTACAAAGTCCTGTGAAGGAAAGGAAAAGATTAACTGCAACTGCTCCAGTGCTGCAGCCCAAACAAACCATGTCAGAGTGACATTTTCCTGCTGAATGCTGGAAATTTTTAGGGTACACATAATTCAAAGGCTTGGCACAAATTGTTTCTGGGATAAGCCAGTTGTATCAAGATGGGTGAATGTCTGTTCTAAATCTTTGTACTTAATCATTTCCTTCTGATTCTTCAATCTGAATGGCTGCTGGACTTGGAAAATATAAAATCGAGGTTCTTGCCCAAGTTTTGTCATTTATTAAAATTTTAAAATAGGGATAATAATATCTCCGATGCTGAGTTGTAAAACTTGAATGAGTTGACAAACGTACCTCAGAAATTATAAAGTATGATACAGAGGCCTATAGTACTTTACATCTTGAAATTTGTCTAAGAAATCCTCCTATTAGACATTGAGTTGATCGGACTTAAAATCCTTGGAGATATTTTCATAGGAGACCTTTGAAAACTATGTCCTGAGCTAGGGTTTGCAGGGGCCCTGCTATGCAATAGTTGGTTGATATTTCACCAACAGGCCCTGGTTTGTGCTCAAAGCTAAATTACCTCATGATAGCTACCATGGGGACAAATAACACAAGGAGTGGGTTTATTGGAGGGTGAGTGTTTTTAAAATCATTTTGCCGCACAATCAGTTACAGTGAGAGAGAATATTTTCATCTCTCGTGGCTTAGTGTTTAGAGCAGTGACGGCGAACCTTTTGAGCTCGGCGTGTCAGCATTTTGAAAAACCCTAACTTAACTCTGGTGCCATGTCACATACAGAAAATTTTTGATATTTGCAACCATAGTAAAACAAAGACTTATATTTTGATATTTATTTTATATATTTAAATCCCATTTAACAAAGAAAAATCAACCAAAAAAATGAGTTCACGTGTCACCTCTGACACACGTGTCACAGGTTCACCATCACTGGTTTAGAGTGTCAGTCTGCACGCACATGTATCTGGGTTTCAGCTTCGATCCCCGGCTGCGTGGGAAGCAACCAATTGATATGTCATTTCTCTCTCTCTTCCCCCCTCCCTTCTACTCTCTCTAAATATATCCTCAGGTGAGGATTAACAACAACAATTAAAAAAAAAACAACCCACTAGAGAGAAGTATCACTGAGATCAGTTTCATGGTGCGCTCCTCCACCTTCATCGGCAAACTGCATTTCTAATAGTAACGATTGTTTTACTCGCCTCAGTGGAAGAAAGGTTATTGCGTATTCTCCAGTCTCTGGGGGAATCACTATAAAGTGAAGTGCTTTACACAGTAGGTAAACCATAACTCTTACTGACCTTCTTGCAGTTAGAAAAGGCACATCCCATTTAAAGACACATCGCTCCCGTTGTCTGGGGACTGATATTTGAGGAAAGTCACCTATCAGTTATTAAGTAGCTTCCAGACACTTGTCTCCATCATTAGACAGAGAGAAGTCATGTGGCCACTTCTGGTGAGTGGTGACAGATTGGTTTTTAAGGAGATACAAAATCTGAAGTGATTGTTCTTATGCGCACGCACTCCTAGATGAATTGGACTTACCAGACAGTTTAGAAAAAGGGATTCAGGCACCAGTATGTTTGTTCACTTTCTGAATGTGAGTGTGAGAGGCAGATGCCTTGGAATTGACATCTGCCTCCAATTTTAACTTCTTCAGTTGGAGAAAGAACATAACTGTGAGCCCAACTGTGAGCTCACTGAGGGCAGAGATCTGTAGCTTACCTTTCTGTCTCCTTAGCACCTAACATTTCCTTATCCATTTAACAACGATTTTATCCAAACCAACATTTACTGAGGCCACAGCGCAGACAGGAGCGACAGCCCCTGTCATTGATGTCCCTCCTCCTTTCGCAGCTGCTGCCATTGACGAGGCGATGGAAGCAGAAACGCCCTTGGTCACGTGTAGCGTGGAAGGAACTCCCCAGGGAAAGACCACGCTGATCCGGCCCAACCGCCCGGGTGTCCTCAGTCCAGGAGAATGTGAAATTGGCATCAGGCCCGGCCGTATCACAGGAAAGGAAGAATCGGTATCGTGTCCAGGTCTGGCACCCTGACCTATGAAGCTGTTCACCGAGCAACGCACGCTGTTGGACTGGGCACTCTTTGTGCATTGGCATCGGGGGCCATCCTTTTCCCGGGACAGATCTTATTGACTGTCTGGACGTCTTTCTGAATGATCGGCCGCAGAAGGCATCAGCCTGGTTGGTGAAAGCGGTGGGAATGCGGAAGAAAATGCTGCCGTGTTTTTGAAGCAACATAATTCAGGTCCTGAGGCCAAGCCTGTGGAGTCCTCATTGCTGGTTTGACGGCTCCTCCCGCCAGGAGAATGGGCCCGGCCAGCCCGATGATTGCGATGATTGCTGGAGGAAAAGGTGGGGCAGAGGAGACCACCTCTGCCCTTCAGAGCGCAGCTGGGAGAACCGTCTACAAGGAGTGTGAAAAGAGGAAGATGCCGTGAAAGGAAAAGCAAGAAGTGCCCGAAGCCCGGAATGAATCATTGTATGAAGTGAACCAGCAGCACTTGGCTGCTCTTGTCCTCTGTCCGTGGGCCTGCGCCTGTCCCTGGGCTTCCAGGGCGGTGGGACGCCAACACAGAGACAAGGTTAGGAAGGTCTGTATTGAGACATTTTCACCTCATTGTGTAACAGGGACAGCCAATGAATCTACCCTTTGATTTGAAAAAAAAAAAAAGCAAAGCTGCTGAATGTGTTTGCCTTCTGTTAAGTCCCATACCCATGTTCTTCTCGCCATCAATTCTCATTAAAGGTTGGTTGAGCCTAAAGAAAATGCCAGTTTTGCTAATTACTAAAGATATTTAAGGAATAATCTCCATCTTACAATGTTAGATGAAGCATATAAATAGCAGCCAAGATTGATTCATGACCAAAGCAAACTGGAGGCAATCAATCACTGAACTCATTTATTCCAGAGCATTCAATAGAGAAATGTGGTCTAAAATGTGGCAGGTGAGATGGTTTTAGATAATGTCCAAAGTGAATATTTAATTTTAATAGTTGTACTTTTTATTTGATTAGAAAAATATTGGTTTTTCTATTTATGGGAATGATATATTTAAATTTAAAAGTCAAGTTGAGCTCTAACTGGTTTGGCTCAGTGGATAGAGTATTGGTCCGTGGCCTGAAGGATCCTGGGTTCAATGCCGGTCAAGGGCATGTACTTCGGTTGCAGGCTCCCAGCCCTGGTTGGGGGCATGTGGGAGGCAACCAATCGATGTGCCTCTCTCACATCAGTGTTTCTCTCTGTCTCTCCCTCTCCCTTCCATTCTCTCTAATAAAAAAAGTCAATGGAAAAAATATCCCCGGGTGAGGATTATAAATAAATGAATAAAATAAAATAAAGAAAATAACAATAGCATAGGTAGTAGAAGAATATGGGAGAAAACAAAGATGGTCCACAAATGACTAACGTATGCAGTACAAACCAACCAGTTATATGGTCACTCAGAAGTGAAGATATTTTACTTCTCAGCCTACTCTCAACTTTCATCCAGGGTTTACTATATATCATGCACCAGGCCAAACATTTTACTTACTTTTTGTCTTATAACAGTTGTCACCCGAGAACCATTCTTTTCTTATTCTTAAGCTAGAGGCCCAGCTCACGAAACTTGTGCATGGATACGGTCCCTAGGCCCAGCCTGCGATCAGGGCCATCTTCCCCAGCTGCCCGCAGCCGGCCCCCCCAACCCCCCCGCCACCCATCCCTGGTTTCCTGTTCGCCATTGGGTGATCAGAGCCTGCTGACCAGGAAAGGGACCAAGAGGTGGTCAGTGCATCTCATAGTGACTGGTCGAGTGGTCATTCTGGTCATTCTGCTGTTAGGGTCAATTTGCATATTACCCTTTTATTATATAGGATAGAGGCCCTGTGCACAGGTGGGGGCCAGCCAGCCTGCCCTGATGGGGGCCCTGGATTGGGGTGGGGTCCCTGCTGGGGGGTGGGGCCGATCGGGCTGAAGGGCCACAGTCATTCTAGTCTCTGGTTGTTCTGCTGTTTTAGTCACTGGGCTTTTATTATATAGGATAGCAGAACTCTTTTTTTATTGGTGCGACAATGAGTCCCCATTCAAAGACTACATTCCCAGGTTGCTTTGCAACCAGGAATGCCATATGACTGTTTTGACAGAGGAGCTAAAAATGATGAGCGGAGAAGTTGTGTGGCACTTTTCAGACTGGCTGCTACATGAAGCTAACTCATATGGAAGGGTGCACATTTGTTTTTCCCTTTTCCTCCCTCCTGGTGTCTGGAATGCCATTGTGATAGCTGGAACTCCAGTAGCCTTCTTGGAACATGAAGTGAGTTCAAGGATGGATGCCCAGTGCTAGAATGGGGGAATAGAAAGAAAGAAGTACGAGGCCTCGGTGACTATTGAGCTGTACCTCTGCTTGACTGTCCACCTCAGATCTCTTTTTCCTGAAGTAGAAATAAAATTCTATCTTTAAAACTTCCTTTATTTGAGGTTTTTGGTTGAAGCAGGCAAACCACTGATAGAAGGTGAAATATCAATTTGAATATAGGTAACTGTAAACAGAGCTTATGGAAGCTTACACAGAAGTTTATTTTTGCCACATAAAACAGTAAAGATGTGTGTGGCTGTTCAATGGTGCCATTCAGAGACCATGTTCGCCTCTGTTCTTCCACACTTACTATGCTGGCATTCATCCTCATGCTTGGTGCCTCATGGCTGCAAGAGGGCTGCTGTAGCTCCAGCCATTATGTCCACACAGCAGGCAAGAAGAGATGCAAAGTTTTGTCATCACAAGGTATTGTCTTTTTATTTGGGGAAGGAATTCCTCCCCAGTAGAGTTCTCCCAACATCTCATCATATAGCACTGCTTCTCCTGGATCTGTAGTGGGGTCTGCTCCACTGAAATATATTGGGTTCCATTACTAGGGAAGAAGGAAGTGGGGAGAGACTGGCTAGGCCATGGGCAGTGAGGAAACAAAGCCTCAGAGTTGAGGTGACATGCCAATTATTACACAGGGTCTTTGGTCTCCAGGACACAGAAGAACAAGGTTTTGAATGAAGCTCAAACCCTCAAACCTGGGGTCTTAACCACTTTGACAAACTTCTCTCAGAAAGACCTTAAACATCATTGCTTTCCCTTCATCAAGTTTTTAGATTCTGTTAGAGATTTTATACAGAATCCAGGTTAAATGGCAGGTAGAGCTAGAGAGACCTGAAAAATCTCTTTCAAATTAAGCTTCCAGTGCTGCTCTGGTAGAACCTTTGAAATGATGAAAATGTCCTATGTTATGCTGTCCAAGATGGTAGTCAGTAGTCACAGCTATTGAGGACCTGAAATATGGCATTATTATATGTCAACTAGAGGCCTGGTGCACGAATTCATGTACCGTGGGGTCACTCATCCTGGCCTGCAGGACTGGGCTGAAACCAGCTTTCTGACATCCCCTGAGGGGTTCCAGATTGCGAGAGAGCGCAGGCCAGGCTGAGGGACCCCACTGGTGCACAATCGAGGCTGGGGAGGGACATGGGAGGTTAGCCATCTGGGGAGGGACCGTGGGAGGGCTCTAGGGCATGTCCATCCTGCGCTCAGTTCCAATTGGCCGGATCCCAACAGCAAATTAACCTACCGGTTGGAGTGTCTGCCCCCTGGTGATCAGTGCGTGTCATAGCAAGTGGTTGAGTAGCCTTAGCATATCATTAGCATATTATGCTTTGATTGGTTGAACAGCTGACCGGTCGACCAGACACTTAGCATATTAGGCTTTTATTAATTGGATACTAGATGCCTGTTGCATGAAGAGATTCATGCAATAGGCCTTCCCTTCCCTTGGCTGCTGGCACCAGTTTTCCTCTGGCACCCAGGACCCAGGCCTTCGCTCTGACTGGGCTCCTGCCAGAGACACCACAGCCATCAGGCCTCGCGGCTCTACCGATCCCGGGTCCGTGAGGCCTCGGGGCTCTGCTGATCCCAGGTCTGTGAGGCCTCACGGGTCCACCTATCCCGGGGCTGTGAGGCCTTGTGGCTCCACTGATCCCCAGGCTGTGAGGCCTCACAGTTCCACTGATCCCAGGGCTGGGAGGCCTTGCGGCTCCTCTGATCCTGGGCCGGGCTGGGAGGCCTCACTGCTCAGCTGGCTTTGGGCCGTTTGGCTTCGTTCCACCACTTGGAGCCTACGTATGCAACTTAACCGCCATCTTCGTTGGCAGTTAATTTGCATATCACCCTGATTAGCCAATGGGAAGCATGTCAGAGGTATGGTAAATTACCCTATTTGTCTTTTATTAGATTAGATAATGGAGGCTAAGAAATTGAATTTTTAAATTTTATTTTTAATTTCAATTAAAACAGCCACATGTAGCTGCAGAACCTCAAAATGTTAGTTCCCAGAATATACCCACTCCCCAAGTGCTAAGAATCAACACCCTCTCTGCTCAAATAGATATTTTTGTTTTTAAGAATTAATGACCCACTGTTGCTTTTCATGAAGTGGTGTTAAAGGCCAGCACAGGTAATTATCTTATTTAAAAAAGTTCAGTGTGGACATAGTCATGTTATAAAAGGGTTGAGCTGTGAATAATACTGATTTATGGAGCCCCAAGTTTACTTCATAGTAAGTCAGGCTTGCTTGTCTGAAGTTCCAGGAGGACAGAGCGTTGGGCCAACATAAGAAGAAAGGTCTGGTAAGCAGAGCTGGTCCGCTGTGGCACGGGCTAGCAGGAAGAGGTCCTGAGCCTCCCATTAGTCCCTACGCAGGACTGCTCGTACTACCTTCGACACAAAAGCCCATGATAACTTTCCTGAGCCAGCAATCACTTTGGATCGTTAGTCTCCAGAACACAGCTTAAATGCTTTGCCCTAAGATTGTGTCCAAAGAGATGAAGGTATTTTAGGATATGTCCTGTTCATGGATCTCATATGGGAGTCTCAAGAAAAGCCAGTGAATCCCATCAGCTTTTCATCTCCCGTAATACCAGACTCTGCTCCATTCTGTGTAAGTGATCACGCAGAGCAAAGGAGCATGCTCCAATGCAAACTGAACTCGTAACCGAAATGGGAGCTCAGTTCTAATTTGCAAACATAGTCAGCATTTTTTTTTTTTAAAGGGCTACTGAGATATGTATGTTGATGCCTGGGCAAAGCCCCTCATACAATATGCAAGACCTTAGATGACAAATGATATAGTATGGGAGTTGTTAATGGTGTCTGTGCTTAAAAATACTAATGATTATTCAGGAAACCCAAAAACTAAAGTTGAAAACTTTCTGTGCCCTCTACCTTAAGATTAAGAAGCAGATGGCCATCTCTAGAGCTCTCTATTTCCTGTAGTTGCGAGTGAATGCAGCCACAGGAGCCTATTTTATGCTAAAAGCCTCTTCTGCTAGATGTAATCTTTCCATACCTGTGGAAAAATGAATAAAATGAGAAAGACCCACTCGCTCTGACCTTGGCTCTCAGACGGATGATGCACTTAAAATAGTTTTCTTTTCTCCCTGACGGGCGCTAATTCCAAACGACAGCACTCTAGCCCTTTGACAGTTTCATCCTTAAGGTTTGTGTGGAAAACGAGGATGCCTGACCCCAACCGTGAACTTCCTTGGTGTTGACCTTGGGCCAAGTAGAATGCACGAGAGGGCTTGTTAGATATCAGAGTGAAAAACGGAGAGGGATTTAATATTATTTCAAGATAGTTTATGGTAGAGGCACAGTCTTACTTTATTTTTCAGTGTAAGCACTTCCTAATTCCACACATTTATTCCAGTGATGGACAAGCTTCCTGTTGTTATAAAGGAAAAACAATCTATAGGAAAAAAAAAACACATAGCTTTGAGATGGGGAAAAGAGGGAGAGGAGAAATAATAGAAGAGCCACAGCCTTAAAGAAAGAAGACTTCTGGCGGTGTCAAAAACGGACATATGATCCAGGCAACTCACTTCATCCTGCTATGCCTCAGTTTCTCCATCTTTTAAAAAATATATATTTTACTGATTTCAGAGAGGAAGGGAGAGGGAGAGAGAAAAAAACATCAATGATGAGAGAGAATCATTGATCGGTTACCTCCTGCATTCCCACCCCCCACCCTCACCCCCCAGGCCACTGATGATTGAGCCTGCAACCCGGGCATGTGCGCTGACCAGGAATCGAACCGTGACCTCTTGGTTCATAGGTGGACACTCTTTCACAGATGGAGAAACTGAGCCACACTGGCCGGGCAGTTTCTCCATCTGCGAGGGAGGAGCTTGTTCTAGATCTGCAACCGTGACTCCAGACCAGCATTATTACCACCACCTGGGGAGCTCGTGCAAGTCCAAGAGCAGCTGTGAGAATCCCATTATAGAGGCTCTGGTCTCAGATGCCAGAGCTAAGCTGCAGGACAAGCCCAATATCTCGAGCTTCCTGTTTTCCGAGGTGGCTTCCAGAGGGTAAGTCTACGATTCTACGATTCTACCCGATTTCGTACACGGTTCCTGTGTCAGCTTAACACTCTCTGCACCTTAGCAATCGGTTTATGTTTTGAGTGCCAGGGTGCCCTGTAAAAACCTTCCAGTGGTGAGCTTGTGGTGTAGGTCTAGAGAAGCTAGTGTTTGCATCAGGAGTATTCAGCGAGTGAGTGAGTGGCGTTGCAGGTAAAGGAATGTTCCCGTTGGCTGTCAACTCCTGCTTGTGGGCTTGGGTTTTTCGGGTCTCACCCCAATGGAGACCGTGTCGCCAAACGTTATGCACAGGGGCTCTGGCTTCAGGCTGCCTGCTTTCGACTTGAGCTCCCTCACCCCCAGCCTTGGGTAAGTGACTTTCTGTTTCAATCTTACCTGCAACTGGGGGACACACAGTGCCTTCTCTGTAGAGCTGTTGTGAGGATTCAGAAGATACAGTTCATGTAAACATGCTCACCATTGTGGCTTGTGTGTGGTAAGCACTCGATAAATGTGAAGAGCATGATGAATGTTAGGTCTGCTTCTCAGTATTCGGCAGCTTTCCAATAAGGGTGGGGATGTTTTTTATAACAGGTAATGTATGCAGGGCATGCAAAGGTAACATCTTTGCGAAATTATTTTATATTCGGGAGTATCTTAGATATGCAATAATGGCCCAGCGGGTCAATGAAGTCAAAGAGACTAAGGAGTCAGATGGTATCATAATGTCAAAGAGAGGAGGAGCCAGCCGGCACAGCTAGTTCCTTCCACAGTGTTACCTCTCTGAGTACATCTCTCACCTCCCCACAGTGCGGATCCCACCTTCGTTCTCTTGGGTCACGTCCCCAGTTCACTGAGCTCTGACCAGGAGGCTTCCCCTATTAGGTGGGACTCCTGTTATGTGCCGGAGCCACCCCCATAACTTCCCATTTGTAGCGCTTGTTACTGTTGAAATAATGTGTTCGTGGTTTGTCCTCATTTGGCTGTAAGCTCCTCGTGGGCCAGGGCCAGGCTTGTTAGTCGTATGTTCATGGATTAGCCCAGTTCTTGGTTTGAATGCAGTCGTCAGAATCAGGCCCCCCCCCCCCCCATGCCACCCCGATGCCTTGGCACAAATGTGTGTTCTGAGGGGTGACGGGTGTGCTGGGTTACTGAGTGCTCTGCCGTTGGGGAGTCCAGGCAGGAAGAGAGATTGCCAGGGGTCTGGGGCAGTCTCCCCCACCTCTAGCGGCTTCTTCTGTTCACTCCCATGTGAAATAAAATTGTCCAGGTGTGCTAGGAAGTTAACAAGATTGGTAAGTTCTGCCTGGTGTGGCATAGTTAGTTGGAGCGTCATCTCTTACACGAAAAGGTGGAGGATTCGATTCCTGGTCAGAGCGCATACCCAGGTGCGGGTTCGATCCCTAGTTGGAGTGTGTGCAGGAGGCAACTGATCGATGTTTCTCACATGGGTGTTTCTCTCCCTCTCCCTCCTCTCTCTCTGATATCAATGAAAACATGTCCTCAGGGGAGGATTAAAACAATTAATAAAAAAAAGATTGGTAAGTACTACAGTATTTGCTGGGTGGATGGAATAATAAGTATGTAGATGGATGGATAAATGGATGTCCCAATCCATGAGGAATAATGCTGATGTGTTGGGCAGTGTAATAGAATCAAAGAAGTAGGTGGGACTATCACAGAGCAGACCCACGGCCACTGAAGTAGGACACAACAAGCTGTGTTGATTGCTAGCTAAGCAAGGGAGACTCACACCCCTTAGGAAAAGTACTTTAGTTTCATCAAATAGAAAGGAGAGCTCAATCTAGCCTGAGAGAGAGGTTTTGTCTAAGTAGGATGCAAGTCTGTGTGTCAAGATCTGATTGGATCCAAAGTGGTCTGTGAGTTCTCTGTCGACATAGGCTGTTATTCATTTTCTGTCATTGACCCTGAGAACATAGTCCTCAGTCAGGTCCAGGAGGGCTAGTGAGCTCTCGGTCATTTTCAGGCGACACTACCCATGCCTATTCCAGCTACAGGGTGTCCTTGTCACGCCGTACCACTGTGAGGAATCCCTCCCTACTAGCTCCAGTGTAACTTGACCAATCATTTCAGCAAAATGGCCAAATGGTGTTGGTTGAAGGAAGGTGATTCTTATTCATTTATTATTCCTCGTTAAGACAATCACAAGAACACATCATGTATTGCTTTACTTGTTGCCTTAAGAGTCCAGGTTAGGAAAATGGGTTGCAGGGTGTCAAGTGAGTCAAGATTTCAGAGATTTAATATCCAAACAGAACTGGTGTGAAAGGAGGGCAAGGCCGTTTCCAAAACCCCCTCGCCCACCATTCTCTGTTTCGTATCTGACATCATTTCCTCAACGCCTAACAGCCTTCAAGGGCCGTATATTTGCAAAAGGGCCTTCCTATGGTTTCCAACTCTGCCTGAAGATGTCTGTACTATGTTTGGTCGAGAGGCTGGGGGGTAGCACACCTTATAAGATATATTAAATTTGTTTATTTAGGGTTTTAAGTGCTTGTACTGTAGGTACTTAGGTGCTGGTATAAGTACAGAGTTTGGCTGAGGCCTATTTGATCGTGACGTAAATCATGAAATAAAGAATGATAAGACCCCAAAGATATTACGTATGAGGAAATTTCTCCTCCTTCCTCAGGTGTGTTGCCATGGTGCCTGCGGGGTGTGTGTATCAGCGAAGAGCTCTGTAGGAAATAGTGGGAAATGTTGTAATATTGGGACTCAGAGAAATTTGTGAAATGGCTCCTCTGATGGGCTCGGCTACTACATGCCCAGTTAAAATTTACAGGGTTTCTGTCCCGTCTGTGATGGCTTGAGGGGTCATAGCTGTGGCAGAAAATGGATTCTGGGCCGCTTCCCAACAATCACAACAAAGATGAGTAGATTTAGGACAGAATTGTAAACCCAGCCATGCCCGCGTGTCCCTCACAGGAGCAGGTACTGAACTCCACGTTCAGGGTCATTACCCTGCCCTCTCCCTTCTGCGGAAATGTAGTTCTTACTGGTGGCAAGGACCTGACAAAGAATAAGGACAGCTGCCCATCATCTCCTAGGGGCGGGTCATCAGAGAGGTGAGCCTGCCACATGCAGATAAAACTTTTCTGGCCAGAAACGTAATGGGGCGGAGGCGGGGCGGGGGGGGGGGCGGGCAGGAAGCATAATAAATAGCACAAGTCAATGGAGGAGCAGCAAGAGAACATGATTTTGGGGGGTGTGTGTTTGTGAACCCAAACAAAGTCAGATGTGAGAATGAATTGAAAACGTCTTTCCAGAATGAGAGAAAGCAAAGCAATTCAGAGAAAGAAAGTGACAAAGGCAGAATCGAACCTCCACTTAATAACTTCTTGTTATTATCTAACTTGATTCTTCTTGGAGCTCAAAGTGCTTTCAGCCGTTCTGTCTGAAATTGTTTGTTCAATTAAAGAAGTAACATGAAGACTGCTTATCTCCTCGGAGTGCTAACCCACACGCTGAAGGTAGACAAGGGGGAGAATTATTTATAATATTCTGTCAGCCAAGTTGCTAAACTTGTTTACCCTTGGTTTGGTTCTTAGTCAGTGGCTCCACATGTATATGGAGGAGGGGGATCAAACTGGGGAAACAATTTCTTGATTCTTGTTCATTCGTATTGCTGTCCTTTCCTCTCTTTATTCTTCATACTGTTCTCATTCCACTGTCAAAGATCGAAATAACATCACCACTGATTTGACAGATCTGTTTTTATAAATAGTGAGTATAATGATGAGGATGTATTGCTAAGAATATGGTATGTTCTGGTCTCTTCCTAGATACCCTCCACCAATTTATTATTTGATATAGTCTAATCTCCTGAGTTTCTGATTCAGTAAAGGACGGAGTCTAATTTGCATTTTAAATAAGCACCCCAAGTAACCCTACTGCAGGTAGTCCAGAAAACATGCTTGAAGACCTATTGACAGATGTCTGTGCTGGGCCCTGATGTCAGACAATGGTTTGAATCTTGGCTTGGCCACTGTCTGGCTGTGTGATGTTGGGTAAATTACTTGATATCTCTGTGCTTGTTTCCCCTTGTGAAAAAGGGGTAATATTAGTGTCTACCTCAGAGTTGTATTTAATGAAATGATGCAGAAAAACACGTTTAGTACAGTGTGTGACACAGAATAAACCTTCAATATGTGACAGTTATGTTGTCACTTTTTTGCTGTTGATAACGGCCTTGATCATCTCTTCTTTGAGCCTTTTTAGACTAGGATACAAGGACGGAGAGGGAATGTGACTGGCTTAAGCAAAAGGGGAATGTGTTGGTCCAACTCAGCGATTTTCAACCCTTTTCATCTCATGGCACACATAAGCTCATTACTAACCTTCTGCAACAGACCAAAAACATATTATATTTTTGCTGATCTGACAATAACAAATAGGTATAATTTTGATTCATTCACACCAGACGGCTATTGTTGTGTTGGCTGTTGATATATATATATATATATATTTCTTTTTTTTTTTTTGACAATCTAAGGGAAAAGAGGTCAGTACCCCTGACTAAGTAGTTAGGTATTGCATGTGCTAACAATTCTTGCAGCACACCAGTGGGAAAATCACTGGTCTAAGTAAATGGCACAGATTCTTGGCTGGACCAAACTTTAGTCTGGGTCCAGAAGCCCATCTGTGCATCTCCTTGTAAAATCCAGTTTCAGCAACAACTCTGCAAGTTAGTTTAGCAAGAGAGCCCCACCTTCAGCATCTGACCACCCCGATACCTGATCAGGTTCCTCATCCTGCACCCCACCCCTCCCCCCGCCCAGCCAGTCCTGTTTACAGCAAGAATCCTCTTAGATGGGTTTAACCAGAATTCCCCTTACCCCTGATTTTCAGTTTTACTAATTTTTCCACCCCCTTCCCCATTTGATTCTTAGTTGTAAATCCCTACTTGGCCCACAGTACTCAGAACAGAACCCAGTTCTATACTAAGGTCTCATTTCCCTGTTGCAACAGTTCCTGAATGCAATCTGCTTTTACCTCTTCACCCAGGGTCCAGCCCTGGGTTTTCTTTGATACAAGCGGTGGCAATGGCAGGCGTAGAGGTGGCCTTGGTGACTGGAGATGGGGACGTGTGCACTGTTTAAATCCACTTCTCCTCTTAGCATCTTCTGTGTGGCATCATCTTGCTTCTGTTCCAGATGAGGCCCTTCCTGTGCAGGGAAATGTGCCCTCGGAGAGCGCCAGGCTGTTGTTCCCATAGCGCGTGGCCGGAGAAACTGTGACCAGCCCTGGCCAGAAAAATGGGAGGAAGGACTGTGATCAGATCAGCTGAGATCACAGGCCCATGCCCGGACCAGCCTTGGTTGTACCTGGGTCATGTGTATAGCTTCTTATCAGAACGTGGGGGAGCCATGGTGGGCAAAGACCTTTAGACACTCCCCACCCCTTTGGTCTGCTTCTCTGCCTCCCTGTAATTCATATAGCCCAGGCCCCATAGGTATCTCATAGGCTGTTGGGACCCAGTGGGATCCACACAGGCACGGCCCTCGGCCTCACAGAACCTGCAGTCTGGAACAGAAGTCGGCCTTCAGAGCGAGGGGGTGAAAGACACGATTGCTCTAATCTTGGCCTTCCTCCTGAAACCCAAGGAAACACTATAACAATACACAGGAGAATGTGAACTGGAAAATGAGAGTTGAATAAATGAATGAACTCAGAGGAGGCATGAATGCATGCTAGGCATAGAAACTTGGAGATTCTTAGAGTCATGCTGGATTCCGCACCCCATCCTCCCCACCACCAGTGATGAAGAATTAATTCTAGCCCTGGCCCACATGGCTCAGTTGCTTGGGCATCGTCCTATGCACCAAGAGGTTGCCGGTTCCATTCCCAGTCAGGGTACGTACCCGGGTTGCAAGCTTGATCTCTGGTAGAGGGTGTGTAGGAGGCAGCCTATTGATGTTCCCTCTTGCATCAATGTTTCTCTCTCTCCCCCTCTACCTTTCCTCTCTCTAAACATGAATGAAAAAAATATTTTAAAATTTTTTTAAAAAAATTATTTATTCCACAGTCATCAGTGGTTTAGGTGGGCCTGGCTCAGTTAATCTGACTCCTTTGTAGATTTCCTCAGACATTTAGAACCCAAATTCCTTATTTTTATTTCTGCTTTTAAAATGGGATGGGCTTGCACCCGCAGTCATCAGCAAGCACATCAGATTATTAACAATGCCAGCTAATACTCATCAAGCGGATTATTTCATTCGATCCTCTCAACATTCCTGTGAGGTCGGGATGTTATCGTCTTTGCACAGATAAGAAAACAGGTGCAGAGAGCCCAAGGGACTGTTGTGTTTGTTAAAGGCACACAGCATGCTTGGCTCAGTGCTGCGGTTTTCATAGTGTTAAGTCTCTGAATTCTTATAGTGATACGAAGTGGTTGGTACTGTTTTCACACTGGGTTAAAGACCAGGCCCTGAGGCTTGGTCATGTTAAGACCTGGCTCACAGGTGCATCACGAGTGGGTATCGGAGTCTGGCCTTGGACCCAGGACTTCTGACTTGAGATCTTGTTCTCTTAACCACAGAGCTCAGTGCTCATTCCCAGATTCACTTATTGAGACAGATCTTTGTAAAGTCCATGCCTTGTCATTGCAAACTCCCTGGAAGGAGACGTTGTTGTTCTATCCATCACCATTTCCTTAGAGGCAAGGAGTGCTGTGTAAGCCTTTCCTCTCTTCCTTTCAGTCCAGGTCACAAACCAGAGCTGCCCTGAACTGGTCACATAGAAGGGACAGCACATACAATATTTATAATATTCAGGTTCCCATTCAACCATTCAAAATGAAACCGCTGCACATTCCATGTACCAGGTCATATGCCAGACAATGAGAATTCTATTAGGTTTCCTGTTACTCTCTGTAATTTCTCCCTGCTGGCCTCCTTCACAGCAATGATCATGACTTGTAAATTTTGCTCATTTACTTGTTTATTTGTCCTTATATTAGAACATAAGCCACAGGAGGTAGAATTGTTCTCTGTTGTGTTCATTTCTATCTCCCCAAAATTCAGGTCAATGCTTGACATGTTTTAGGTGTTTATTAAATATCTATTGAATGAATAAATGAACAAATGAATCAAAGAAAGAGCAAATGAACTAACCACAACAACTTTATTGGGTGATAAATATAGGCTTAACCATTTTGGGGAATATATATACTGACTAGAGGCCTGATGCACAAAATTCATGCAAGAATAGGCCTTCCTTCTCCTGGCTGCTGGCACCGGCTTCCTTTGCAGCCCTGGCTTCGTCCGGAAGGTCGTCCAGTCTAACTAGCATATTACACTTTTGTTATTATAGATATTTATACATATATATCTCTATATATAAAAGTCTAGTATGCTAAGTGTCTGACTGTTCAACAGTTCAACCAATTGCTATGATGTACACTGACCACCAGGGGGCAGACCTCCAACTGGTAGTTTACCTTGCTGCTGGGGTCTGGCTGATCAGGACCGGGAGAGATGGGCTGGATACGCCCTGGAGCCCTCCTGTGGTCCCTCCCTGGCCTCTAAAATATTTCTTCTAATTAATTGCCTTTTAATGTGCACGAATCTGTGCACCAGGCCTCTAGTATATGTATATACATATATATGAGAGAGACACATTGATTGGTTGCCTCCTGCATGTGCCACAACCGGCACCAAGGATCGAACCTGAGACCCTTCAGTGCATGAGCTGACACTCTAACCACTGAACAACACTGGCCAGGGCAATACATGGCCAGGGCAATGTATTGAGCAGAGACCAGAGATCCACACTGTAGGGCACAGCTATAGGGTTAAGCCTGGGACTGACCTGTTGGCAAAGCCACAAACAAGTCCCAGCTTAGAGAGCACAGTCCTCTTAGCATAATTAGGCTTGACCTTATGATGCTCCCTAGATCTTATCTGGGAAGCTAATGGGCTGAGGGAGATGTAGCAAGTGCTGCCAAAACAAGTGAAACTCACAAGAACATTGTAACTATGGTGACCACTACCTTGTTTACCTCTGGCTATAAAATAAAGGCTCAGCTTGCCTCTGGATCTCTCTCTGTGGCCTCAGCCAGGCACAGGAAGATCTACCTAGACCAGGGGTGGGCAAACTTTTTGACTCGAGGGCCACAATGGGTTCTTAAACTGGACCGGAGGGCCGGAACAAAAGCATGGATGGAGTGTTTGTGTGAACTAATATAAATTCAAAGTAAACATCATTACATAAAAGGGTACGGTCTTTTTTTCAATAGTTTTATTCATTTCAAACGGGCCGGATCCGGCCCGCGGGCCGTAGTTTGCCCACGGCTGACCCAGACCCAGCTTATTCTCTTTGTCTGTCATTTCTTCATCCTTCCGCCGCCCTCACTCAGGCTTGCGAACCCTTGGCTGAGCTGGCTCGGCACACCACACTTTCCCCATTACCCCTTGTGCATCCACATGTGACTTCTGGCCATGGGAGTAATGAGTAGAGCCCAGAGATCCACACTTGGCCTGGAATTAAGGAAAGGGAGGCAGTGGCAAATAGCATTAACCAGAAGGTAGTGTCCAAACAGTGACTGACCATGTGGCTTCAATATCGTTTCCTTTCAGCCAGGGCTACAACGTCCCTCCAGTGCAGGAACAACGTGGTTTCTTTATTTTGGGTGTAACTGCCCACAGGGTGCAGGGTGTGGCTGTTTTGTTTCAGGCAGCAAAATCATGCTCAGACACTGAGGTCGTCTTGCCAGTACTTTATTTAATACAGGTTCACTGCAGGAATTAATTTCACAAGCCAATAGCATATGGAATAATACCTCTTTTTTATTGTCTAAAGTTTTACATATGATCTCTTTTTATTTTTAAATATATTTTTATTGACTTCAGAGAGGAAGGGAGAGGGAGAGAGAGAAAGAAACATCAATGATGAGAAAGAATCATCAATTGGCTGCGTCCTGCACACCCCCTACTGGGGATCGAGCCTGCAACCTGGGCATGTGCCCTTGGCCAGAATCGAATCTGGGACCCTTCAGTCTGCAGGCTGACGCTCTATCCACTGAACCAAACCAGCTAGGGCCAGAATAATACCTCTTAATAAGCCAATAAAAATGCTCCAAAGCCATGATAGATGAACTAAACTATTATTCCAGGCCAGGGGAGATGAAAGGCACGAAGTCCAAATTTAGTTTGAGGTGCATCTTTCACCAGTTGGTACTCAGGGGAGATGGCTTAGTCCACCTAGAGCCGACTTCCAGCTGCCAGTACAAAAAAACACAGGAAGTCCCTGGTTTCTAGAGCGCATTGTAGGGGAGGGGGGAGCTGGTGTTGCTGGGCACATGACCTCCTGTCAAGGGCCACTGCCAGGCTTCCCCACTGCCCGTGAAAGAGTTGTCCCAAAGGCATTTGGAGAAGCTATTTAGATCAGCAAAGAAACACTTTGTCCAAAGATCAAAACTCTTGAATGGTCCTCAAACTCTGAGGATTTACGGTCTAAATGTCCCCTTGCCATAGCTGCATCTTCACATGTTTTATATCAATAAATATAAGCAAGCCCCAGAGGCGCTCTCAGCTGCTAAACCACTGAGTCGTTAGCCACAGCGGATGAGATGATGCTGTCCTGACACACCTTACTTCACGGTTAGAAACAGCTCCATTTGTGTCATAAACAGGTGGGTTTGCAATCCTATGAAACCCATACACAACAGAAAACGCCCCCTCAGAACAGCCTGGCCACCTCGCCTATTGTCCTGTGGAAGACTGGCAAATGATTTCCCCTGCCCCGGGGCCAAACAAACCCCTCAGAGGCTGCAGCGGACTGTGAGTGAGGGGTAAACAAAATGCACTGGTGAAATAGCTACAAAATTATCCTTGATATTGTCTGACGTTAGCTCAGGCGGGGAGGTTCCGTGCAAGTTTCCATAGCAGGGTGCCGGGGGAATGTCCTTTGTTTTCACCTGGAAAGAAAGAAAAACGTGTGAATAACCCAGGTCACGGGTCAGCAGCACTGTCTGTAACGGCCCAGGTAGTGAATATTTTAGATTTTGTGAATCCCGCTGTCTTTGTCACACTACCCATTTCTGCCATTGTATAAAAGCAGCCATAGACAGCACGCAAAGGAAGGAGTGTTCCGATAATACTGCGTTACAAAAACAGAGTCAACCTCTGGCCTGGACAATTCTAGATCCTGGAAAAACAAGCCCTCTCCTATCAGCATGGCTGCTCCCCTACTCGGAGGTGGTAGATAAAGCATTTGGAAAACCCCAGTTGGATTTGGAAATAAAAAACCGTTGGGCTTTACAATCTCTGCACAATTCTGCTACTTTGATCAGTGTTGCAGGAGAACACCTGGAGAATTAGATGTATCCAGCTTCGACCTCAAGAATTAAAAAAAAAGAGAAAAAGACTCAAAAAGTGTATCCCACCTCCTTTCAGAAGCCAACGTGGAGTTCTCAGTATTGAAAGGTGCAGACCTCAGCGACAGAGATCCCAGATCAACGCTTCAGAGGTAAATTCCCTTCAGAAAGGGCTCAGAACTGCATTAAAAATTGCCATGCGTCGTCCGCCTGGCCCTCCCTCCCAGAAGAGCTCACTGGCCCAGTGCCCCAGAGGCCGGCCCGACCTTGGCCCATCCATCTCCGCTTGATGAAACCAGGCTCCACAAATCACACGGCTTCTCATCGACTTCCTGTCACAGCCAGGTAAGCGAAGCTCTTCTTTAAGCGGAGAGGCGTGACACGAAGCTCCTTAGGGCCAGACGCTGAAACAGGGACTCCCCAGGCCAAGAGAGCCCGCGTCGGGCAGAGTGGGCACACACCTGGGGAGGATAAGCATTGATGGCGTCTCTTCTGTGCGCTGGTAGGCTCTTGGGATGCCCAGTGGCTAAGACACCCTTGGCATCCGCTGGCCTGGAGGTGTGCATGGAATCGTACATTGGGAATTCTAGGAAAGAGGGCAGGTGAGTCTGGGCTTGGTGTCAGTTGGTGGTGGGAAGCCTCAACACATTGGGCTAACTCCTGCGTGGCCGTCAGTAGCTCCACGTCTGCTGGCCCATGCTACGTTACCTAAAGGCCTTTGACTCGGGCAAACAGAGAGCAGCTCTAATGGAATGAAATATGTCATTGGCTTCTTCCCTGCCAGGCTCACTGACCGGGTATGAATCTCTTCCGTATAGCTGGCAAGGGGCTCCCTCTCAGGAGATGTGACTCAGAACTCTTAAGGGCATGGTGCTCCCGTCCTTCTTCCTGTTGCAATGCCTTTTTTTTTTCTTGCTGAGAGATACTTTCTCTAGGGCAGTGGTTGGCAAACTGCGGCTCGGCAGACGGCGGCTCGCGAGCCATATGTGGCTCTTTGGCCTCTTGACTGTGGCTCTTCCACAAAATACCAGCTCTTCCACAAAATACCGACTTCTGCGCATGGGCCACGAAGTTTCAATCGCACTGTACGTGCGTGCCCGCTCATGGTATTTTGTGGAAGAGCCACGCTGAAGGGGCCAAAGAGCCACATGTGGCTCAAGAGCCGCAGTTTGCCGACCATGGCCTAGGGCAGGGGTGGGCAAACTTTTTGACTCGAGGGCCACAATGGGTTCTTAAACTGGACCGGAGGGCCGGAACAAAAGCATGGACTGAGTGTTTGTGTGAACTAATATAAATTCAAAGTAAACATCATTACATAAAATCAGTGTTTCAGGAGAACACGGTCTTTTTTTTTTTTTTTTTTAGTTTTATTCATTTCAAATGGGCCGGATCTGGCCCGCGGGCCGTAGTTTGCCCACGGCTGACCTAGGGCAAGCATGCGGCCCACCAGCCTCGAGTTTGACATGCTTGCCAGGGCTTATTTCACTTGAGCAGTTGACACTTCCAGTGACAACTTACACTTTCTCCAGCTTTTTACACTTTCTCAAGTATATTTTTACACTTTCTCAAGTATATTTTTACACTTTCTCAAGTATATTTTAAAAAATCTAATGTTATTTTATTTGTTGCATCTAACCTTTGCAAAAAACATAATGAATAATGAAAAAATCATAATGAATCTATCTGTTCAAGTGGATGAATTTGTCAAATATTATTTGAATGTCCACTATGCACAGTGCTCTTGAATGTCTGATAAGAAGGCCCAGGTCCAGTGGACTGACACGCCAGCATCATCCTCTCCCAGCCACCCCAATCCCTCAATATGTTTATGAACACATAGGCAAATCTTTGACTTTGGCCTGAAATGGAAAGAGATGGTTTCCAAGGGCCCAGCAGGCACCCAGGCCAACGTCATCCTCCAGTGACCCTGATCACTGGACCATACAACACCCACATATTGTGGTCCCCCGCAGCTCCCTGTACCCTCCAGTCCCGGTACGCATCCCATTTTGCATCCCGTTTTGTTGTCAGTCTTTTTTCATGCTTGTTTTCCCCACTGGATTATAAGCTCTATGAGGGCAGGGCCCTGTCTCTTACGTTCATTTAATAGTTATAAGCTTCTGAGTAGCTCAGTGTAACTCTCGAGTTAGTTCACAAACCAGCTCAGCGTCCAGCACATGCTGGCACTTCCTAACTCATGGTCTGGGTCAGAGCTTTTTTAGTCCCAGCTCTAGAGTAGACAAGCAAAACTTACACTTATTGATTGTCTGTCTGTCTGACCCTGAGCCAGGTGCTAGGGATTCAACAAGGATGAGAGACAGTCCCTCCTATCAAGGCTGAGGTCATGTGATTGGATCTTGGTAAGGCCGAAAGGCATGTTCTGCCATTAGCTTGGGGTGGAATTCCTGCTACACCACGTACTAGCTAATAACCTTGGACAAGTCACCCCATCTGTGCCTCACTTTTCTAACCTGTGAAATTGGGATCATTGCAGTGACTATCTCATAGAGCTGTGATTAGGATCACCTGAAGGAATATACATAAAGTGCTAACACAATGCCTTCCAGAAAGTAAGCAAACTTCATATGTTTAAAAGATTACCAAGCCAAGCTGGTTTGACTCAGTGGATAGTGTCAGCCTGTGGACTGAAGAGTCCTGGGTTCAATTCCGGCAAAGGGTATCTATCTCGGTTGCAGGCTTGATCCCCAGCCTGGTCAGGGTGCGAGCAGGAGGCAACCAATCAATGTGTCTCACATCGCTGTTTCTCTCTCTGTGTCGCTCCTCCTACCTTCCACTCTCTCTAGAAATCAATGGAAAAATATCCTTGGGTGAGGATTAACAAAAAACCCCCACACAGAACAAAACAAAAAAAGCTTACCAAAACTTGGGAAAAGATGAATGCATGTCCCTGCAGTGTTAAGTTGGTTAAGGATCATTTAATTCTGGATCATGTACCTTTGTTTATCTCATTATTTATCGTTTCTTAGGAACCAGACTCTGTGAAATTACACAATAACTCGTGGACCTTTGTTCAGTAGACATTCAAACAATTTCTGTTCTCTGAAGGAGATTTACCTCAAAGGTTAAAGTTTTATTACTCCTTAGGGCTCAAACCTGACAAAGGTAGCAAACTTACTTTGTCTGATCTTTCCTGTCTCCATAAATCTCTTTTCCTTGAATGACCTTTGAAACCACATCTCCATCCAGCCGGTTTCCTCATTAATGAGTTAAATATATCTTTGGCATATGTTCATTTTATATTGGTATGGGAGGGTCATAGTTTTAACTTTTTGAAATGGTACGTTGAGACATCTCATCTATTATTATTTGGGTAGGGTACGATCACTATTATTCTTTCATTTTTCTTTTTTTTCAAAGGCAGATGATGTAGCAGGAAGAGCATTGGGCTAATTGTCCAGAGTTCTAGGTTTGAAGTCCTGCTCTACTACTTCCTAGTTTTCCTTGTGACGTTAGTCAATCTCAGTTTCTGTTGCTATGGAATGGGGACTACAATACCCCGGTTACTGGGCAGCGTGTAACCTTCCAATGTGGCCTGCTAGAGGCTGTCCTCCTGGACTGCTTTCAGCACAGCGATGGACGTGCTTAGACAAATCCTTCCTCTTCCACCTGGGGCTGACCACAGCCCCTCAAAGCTGTGCTGCCTTTAGGTAACCTTTTTATTTTGTTTTTAAAAGATTTTTAAAAAATTGATTTTTAGAGATAGGAAGGGAGAGGGAGAAACGGAGAGAGGGAGAGAAACATCAATGTGAGAGCTGAACATCTATTGGCTGCCTCCTACATGACCCCTAACAGAGATTGAGCCCACAACCCAGGTTGCCCTGACGGGAATCAAACCGGCACCTTTTGGTGCATGGGATGATGCCCAGTGAACTGAGCCACACCAGCCACGGGTAGGTTACCTTTCCTATACCTTTTTAGTTCTTAGCAGAATATGTCTCATCATTCTGCACGCCGTCTCTGTCTGCTCCCAGGGGAAGTAGTCAAAGCTACACAGGCTGTGTTCGTGCCTCAAAGCCCCACTGTGCAGAGGGGATTGTGTTTTGTTACAGGTAATACCAAGGGCTACTATTTAGTGACACTGCAGTCAGGCTTTGCATAGTTTCAGTGTATCAGCTCATTTCATCTTTGCCCTGACGCCATGAGATAAGCAATAACATACCCATTTTGTGGATAAGAAGCTCAGAGGAGACTCAGAGGTGAGGTAACTTGCCTGGGAACACTTAGCTAAACAATCAGTTAAATCCTAGATTCCATCCCATGTCTGACAGCATCAAAGTATGTATTTCCTCTCATTTGTTGAACACTCAGTGTGCAACAGGTACCACGGTGAGCATGTGGAGGGCACACGGTGAGTGAGAGAGAATACTTACCTTAGAAGGGATCACCTTTTAGATGTGGAAGATAAAAAAGACATTAAATTACCATGTATTTTGTGGCTGCCACGCCACGAGTAAGGTAGCCTGCTACATAATCTCATTTGCTCCTCACCTCGATCTGACAAGGTAGGTGACATCTCTGTTTCATGGATAACGACACATTCCAGGAGATGGAGTCACTTGCCTCAGGTAACACGTCCTTAATGATTCCAGCTTGTATCACTGAAAGCCCCCTGTATCAGACACAGACATATACGCACAGTCGAAGGTAGCAACATTCAACCTTGTGCGAAGGTTATGGCAGCCAGAGTGTGTGATGAGCCCTGCCTGTGTTGCTGGGAAGCTGCCGCGGCCAGTTTAGCAAATGTTTATTAAGCATCTTCTGTTTGCCACACACTGAGTGAGCGGCTGAGGAAACAATAATGACGTGGCCCTAGTGCGAGGGGCAGATATGTAAAAAGGCAATTGTAACCCAGCGTGGTGAGTGGTGTGCTGCAGGGCGTGACGGGAACTCAGAGACCTAATCAGGTGGGCTGGGGGTGCTGTGGGAGGTTTCCTATACCAAGCTGCACCCCACACAAGTCTCTTCCACCTGCCCACTAGAAAGTGTGTCCTCACGGTTGGCTGTCCCTCTAATTTTCTTTTCTTTTTAAAATATTTTAAAATATGTTTTTATTGATTTGAGAGAGAGGAAGGGAAAAGGAGAGAGATAGAAACATCGATGATGAGAGAGAATCATTGATCGGCTGCCGACTGCACACCCCACACTGGGAATCAAGCCCACAACCCGGGCATGTGCCCTGACCAGGAATCGAACTGTGACCTTCTGGTTCATAGGTCGATGCTTAACCACTGAGCTATGCCGTCCCTCTGATTTTCAAGGCACACCATCCACTCCAATAAACCACTTATATTTGACTTGAGCATGTTGTCCCTAGGTGAGTAGATTTACCTTCCTAAATTTTATTTTCTAAAGCTAGTTTGAAAAATTAGTTTTCACTGCAAACCAGTGGTGTGCTGAAGTAGCTCAAAAGAATGTTGGTGTGTCAGGGTTAATGCAACTTAGAATGGAGGAAAGGCCAGTGGATAAAGTGCACAATTGTATCTTATGTACCTGGATGATTGCAAGTTAATATTTATTTGTCGGCTCTTCCTTCATCCCTGCTCTACCCTCCAGCTGGGTTGGAAGTTGTTTGAATGTGTAGCTTTGAAGGGTCTTTGTAGCTACTGTGCTTATGAAACTTACAAAATAATCTACATTGAATTTTTTTCTCTCTCTCATCTATCATATTTGCAGAGTAAAATATTCAAACAACCTAAAGGAAATTTCTCCTTCCATGCTTGGAAGGCAGCTATTGTTACTCTGTGTCCTCAGAAGCCTTTATGTACCCTCTGTAGATAGTATATGCTTATACATGAATATGAGTATGTGTGTGTGTGTATGCATGTGTGCATGTATGTGTGCTTGTACATATGTATGTATGTTACATCCCACTTTTGTGTGTTTCTTACGTGAACAATAGCATGCTATCATACCATTTTGCACCTTACTCTTTTCATTTAACAATACATTTGGGAGATCATCTATTCCGTCATAATACCTTTAGACTTGTCTCATCCTTTTTTTTTTTTTATGGCATATCTTCTGTTCTAAGAAGCCTATCTTCTGCAGGAAGGACTTGGAAACCTGTCCTGAAGTTTCCCATAGCCTAGAGCAGGGGTGGGCAAACTTTTTGACTTGAGGGCCACAATGGGTTCTTAAACTGGACCGGAGGGCCGGAACAAAAGCATGGATGGAGTGTTTGTGTGAACTAATATAAATTCAAAGTAAACATCATTGCATAAAAGGGCACGGTCTTTTTTTTTTTTTATAGTTTTATTCATTTCAAATGGGCCGGATCCGGCCCGTGGGCCGTAGTTTGCCCACGGCTGGCCTAGAGTTATCTATTCATGATGCTGTCATTATTTGTGCAGTTGTCCAAAGACCCACAGGAGACCACATTTTTAAATATATTTTATTGATTTTTTACAGAGAGGAAGGGAGAGGGATAGAGAGCCAGAAACATCGATGAGAGAGAAACATCGACCAGCTGCCTCCTGCACACTTCCCACTGGGGATGTGCCCGCAACCAAGGCACATGCCCTTGACCGGACTCGAACCTGGGACCCCTCAGTCCACAGGCCGACGCTCTATCCACTGAGCCAAACCAGTCAGGGCTGTCTCATCCTTTTTAATGACTGTTTCATATTTCATTGGCATATTGTACCCAGATTCATTTTTTTTATTTAAATGTTTTAATTGATTTTAGAGAGAGAGGAGAGGAGAGGAAGAGAGAGAGAAATATTGATTGGTTGCTTCCTGTACATACCCTGACAGGGGACCCAACCCACAGCTTGGGCATGTACCCTGACCCGAAATTGAACTGGTGACCTTTCGGTGCACGGGATGATGCTCAACCAACAGAGCCACACGGGTCAGGGCTAACCAGATTTGTTTTTGATGTACATTTCAAATGTTCTTGGTTTTTGGCTTTTACAAAATCACTGCGATGAGGCAAGTTTGTACACACAATTTTGCCCATGTGTGAATATATCTTTTGGATAAATTCCTAAAAGTGGAATTTCCATAGGAGATTTTATGTTCATTTTAAATTTTGCTAGACATGCCCAATTGTTTCCCAAAAGGTGGTACTGATTTATGCTCCTATCAACACCCCTGGAAGATGTCTGTTTCCTCATATGACCTTGGAGAGATTTCGGTCAGCTTCCGGGACATAATGAATGAGGAAAGCAGGGGGGTTTTGTCTGAAAATTTGGATGCAAGTTAGATTCAGGGGACTGTGACGTGATATGCATAAAACCCAACAACAACAACAACAACAACAACAAAAAAAAACCCACCAGATCGGGTGTGAGCAGTTGAAGTTCAATGTGTTAGGGCTGAAAACCTGCCTCTTTGGGGTTCCAGGCAGAAGAATGCCCATTTTCCCATCCTTGGGGTCCCAGGATGAATTTCAACCTGTGTTTATTGACAGCTGGACACCTCAGGCTTGTGCTTCCTGGAGGCTCTGGCTTGATTCTCCCCAATTATTTTTTCCTCTGGCCACCTCACATGTGGCGCTCAGCACCTTCGCCTGCCTTTCCTAGTAGGTGACCTTATCACGCCAGGAGGCAAACATACACTGTACTGATCTGCCAAACTCAATATCCTTTTGCTTAAATGTTAGATGGATTTATGTGATTGCTCTGGGAAGCAGTGATCCAGGGAGGAATTAGTGTTCTGAGAAGACTCCGGTCTTGCTGAAATGGCAACGGGAGGATGTGTGCATTTGCCCAAAGCCATTGGCCACAGTCTAACCCAGCGTTTCTCCTTCGTTCCCCTCCTCAGTTCATTTGGTCATTTGAATCTTGTTTGCATCTGAGCTTCTGAGATACCAGCACCCAGTAAGGGAAGCCTGGGCAGAGGGTGTCACCAGCCCCACCTTAGGGACTTTCAGTGAGATGAGGGGAGGCCGCAGACAAGGTGACCTTTGACCCGGGCTTCCATGCTGTTAGCAGTGCTAGGGGTATTCTTTTACTTATTTCTGTGGAGAGGATAGCAACTTGAGGAAGAGGAAACGTTCAAAGTTCAGAGTATGGACTATGTACAACGTTGGTGTGGTTATTTGCAAGTAGGACACAATGAGGGAGAAGGTTGTGCATGTTCTGAGGAAAAGACACAGAGAAAAATGCAATTCACTGCTGCCAGTGTGGTTGTGTGTGACACCCAGTGAGCGGCCGCAAAGAAGAGGTCCACACCAGAATATCAGTGTCAGCAGAATTCATGAAGCGTTGCCCCACCGGGGCTGCTCATCCGTCCCTCTTTCATCCTCAGTGTGGAATTATTCAGGTACGTCTGAGGTCCCATGTAGCCTGATGAAACTTTGAGAAGACAAATATGTGAAACAAGAGCTTTGATCATCCAAAGGTATCTCAGAGCTGGGAGAGAGATATACCGTCTCAAGAGCACCTGCTTCCTTAGCGAACAGGATAAAACCCGTGGTTTAACTCCTCATTGTCTTCTGGACAGTGACTCCTCAAGCTACACCACTGGCTTGGACGTGCCTTTTTTGGTAAAACACTCCCCAGTCTCTCAAACATTTTTGGAAGCCCCAATGATCCCCCTCCAACCTCAACATTGTGTGAACCTGAACTTGTTACTTTCTGTTTATGTCCATGATGTCATTATGTCCATGTTTATGTCCATGATGTCATTATTTGTTCAGTCTCCCGGGGCTTGGTATGTAGAATCCATTAGGCAGGAAAAAGGTACTCCTTTCTCCATAGTGCGAGCAAAGGCACTGGGGGAGGAACCATCCGGGAGGGCTTAGGGAATCATGAGCGGGTGAGTGAAGGTGATAGTGTGAGTGGAATGGAAGATTGAAGATGGACCAGTGGCTTGGGGTCAGGTTGTGGCAAGCGGGGCTCAGAGGTCAGGGCTTAATTTTATGGCTGAAAGGAAGCGATGGACGTTGTTGGACATTGGCCCGATATGATCATTTTATTGTAGATGTTTATGGCACCACTGTGGAGGACCAATGAGAGGAAAGGGAAACCGGAAATGGAGAGACCAGTTAGGTGGCCACTGGAAAAATTCTACTGAAAGATGCTCAGAACTTGAACTAGGGCAGGTGGAATGGACAGGAGGGGAATGTCAGCTCACGACCTCCCCAGAGAGACAGGGAGCTGGATGTGTGTTTCTTTCACTGTCTATACTCAATAAATGCCTTTGCCACACTGGCTAGAGGGAATTGAGGTTGAGAGTGCACTCTGAGATCCCCAAAAACTCAGAAATGAGGGTGGCCAAGTGGGAATTTCTGGCTCCAGAGCTGCAGGACAAGGGCTGACTCAGCAGAGTTCTCAGGCCAAAGTTAGCTAGAGACGCCCCCGCTGCCTACTTTCCCAGCCTCTGGCCTATCTCTTAATTCTCTCCAGGTCTGTTCTGTGGTGCTAGCCCATAGAGACAGAGCTGCCCCCTCACCGCTGCTCCTCTTTTGTTAAAGGCAAGAAAATTGTTTTAATACTGTTTGCAACTCATGCAGAAAAATATTTCCCAGCAGGTGTTTCTGAGCATTAAGCAGGTTTTGCTGCTGTCCCTGCCACACATCACTTTAATAGCCACGCCAGCGGATTGCTTAGTCCACGAATTCTCATCTCCCTTGCTGCCTGCATTAAACTGGGAGGAGAAAATAGGAATCATTAGAGGCCCCTTCCCTTGATTATTATTACTACTTTTTTTTTTTTTTTTTTTTTAAGAACACGCTGCATTCTGGAGAAAAGGGAATACACTGAAGCTCTGGCATAACTATTATGCAAACCAGTACCTCCCCTTTCAGGAGTGTGTATGTCCAAGCTCCTCAGACAAGTACAACCCGCAGCCTGGGAGGAAGCTGAAGGGCAAGGATCACTAAGACTTTATCTTGCCCGAGGCTATGAAGACTCAGCAAAATAGCTGGGCTTTGATGGGGTCCCTGCAGCTATTACTGGGGATGACCCCTTTTCATCTGTCACATCAATATCTGACCAGCCTCTCACACACTCAGTTGTCATATGAATTAAGTCCTTCTCACTGTAGCACCCTCACTTGGGAGAGGAGCCAGGTGGCAGTAAGGGAAACAGGGATTTCACAGGAAAAGCAAGCGACAAAACCATGGTATAATCTGGCTTCTTGGAGTCAGGAACCAGATTAAGATATCTACAGAGGCATCGGCAGTAGGCTTTGGTGGATCTGCACTCTGGTGGCTCATCATGAACTCAAGTTAGATCTTCTCTCCATCTCGGCTTCTTTCAGTGTATTTCCTTTCATTACTATTGATGTTCCAAACCTGCCACAGTTTTTTCCTACCTTAGTTCTTCCGCTCATGGTTTCTGCTTCTTTCTGCTTTTTCTTCTAATGGCTTGGTCATCCTCCCATGGTTCCCTGTTTTAACTTCCTGAGATTAGCCAGAGGGCTCTATCTTCATGAGAATTCAGGGCCATGAATTGCCAGCTCATGAATTGCCTATCTTGGGACATATGTGCCACCCTGGTCCAAGGAGTTGTTGGCAGACAGTGATGAGGGTAGTAGGTACGGAATGTGGCTGCCCCCTCATTAATGGCTGTGGGCAGGGCAGTTTTTGTTTGATGAGGTTGTGGGCATGGACCACGCCATGATCCGTAAGGAGTCTCTTGTGAATGATACATTTTATGTGTCAATTTGACCCAGCTCTGATAGCTCAGGGCTGCCCAGATAGCTGGAAAAACACCAGTTCTGGGGGTGTCTGTGAAGGTGTCTTTGGAAGATGTTACCATTTGGATCATAGACTGAGCAGATATCCCTCATCCCTGTGGGTGGGTCTCGTCTAATCTGTTGAGGGCTTGAACAGAATAAAGGAGGAGGAGGGGCAAATTCTCTGTCTCCCTGCTTGAGCTAAGACATCCATTTCTCATGCCCTCGCACACCCGTGCTCCTGGTTCTTGGACTTTCGGACTCACACAGGGACTCACACCATCCGCCAGGTGTGCTTAGGCCTTCAACTCAAACTGGATTATAACACTGGCTCTTCTGGTTCTCCAGCCAGCAGTTGGCAGATTGTGGGACTTCTCGGCCTCCATAATTGTATGAGCCAGTTCCTATAATAAATCTCCTCTAATCTCTATGTACTTACTGGTTCTATTCCTCTGGACAGCATGACAATGCCTCCTTGGGGGTTAAGAAACACATAATATCAAAATTTAAGTGGCATCCAGTGTTAATACTCACAGAGTTACATTTTCCTACTAGAGGCCCGGTGCACGAATTTGTGCACTGGTGGGGTCTGGCTGGCCTGCCCCGATCAGGCTGGCTGGGGGGAGGGGCAGCAGGCAGTTGACTGGCCCCAACCTCTGCTCAAACTCCTGGTTGAACTCCTGGTCGAGGGGACAATTTGCATATTAGCCTTTTATTATATAGAATGGTTGTAAGCAACTTTGAGATTTATGAGATGGGGTTATTTTCCCACCTATAGAGACTTGGAAACTGTGGGTTAGGGAAATCAGGGACTTTCCCAAAGTTATGTAGTTTGGTCTTGAATATGGCCAACACTCATTGGTTTTCCAACTTGATCAGGAAGTATCTACCCTTAGCTAAACTAAGCTGCGACTCTATGAAGTTACTTTCCAGTGTAAAATCCTTATCTTCACATTAATGCTGCTGCTCAGTAACTATTTGAAATCTGCTTTGAGGTCGCAGAGAAGTCTTTGTGTTTAGTGGACATTTCCCCTCCCATATGAAATACACTAATACTTGCTACTTGGATGGGAAAATTATATGCTTTCGTGTATTCTGGATGTCTCGGACCTGTAGCTCCTAGGGCTTCCTAGGCAAAAGGACTCCTTGGAAGGTCTGAGAGCTACACTTACAGCCAACCAGACTGTGCGTCCTTCAGGGGCAGGGATTGTGGAACTGTAGCTGACTTGAACTGAATCTGGGCTAACCACCCCGAGTGAGCTGAATGAGTCATTCACCATTAACCAATGCTTAAAGGAGCTTGAAACGCTGCAGATGAAAGCTGAGGGATTCTCTGCTCAGCATGGCCTGGACTTCTTGGCAAGGGAGCAGATGGAAGCTTTCTGCCAAATGTCTATATGCAGCTCTCGTCTGGGCCAGGAGAGCTATTGGAGAGGAGTCAGCCCCTCCTGTTACCCAGGCTGCCCTCCTTGGTGCCAAGTACGTATACCACCTGAAGAGGAGTCCTTGGAGGAGCCCTGCGAGTTAGCAAGCCTTGGCTAACGAGGGATGGGACTGTGATTTGGGAATAACGCGTGTCAGACAGTACCCTGTCAAAGCCTCAAGGATCTTTAACCACTGGCTTTTCACTTGTCTCTGCTGTGGGCCCCAAATGTACAAAGGACATGGAGCCCCTCCCTGGTCCACGACACAGGCACTCACACCCACCCTGGGATAGCCTGCACCCTCTTGTCTCATGCATGTGATTTTGAAATGCCCTCTAAGTCTACGCTCTGGGCTCTTGCTGTCAGTCAGAGCAGTGAATTCTGCTCTGAGACTGATGGAGAAAGATAAGGTGGCATGGAAGAGGGAAGTGGAAGAGGGAACGGAGAAGAGGGTTGAAAGGACCAAAAAATAAAGAAAGAAAGAAAGAAAGAAAGAAAAGAGGAGAGGGAACAAAAGAATAAGCTATGGCAGGGGTCCTTAAACTACGGCCCGCGGGCCACATGCAAATACAAGTATTATATTTGTTCCCATGTTGTTTTTTTACTTCAAAATAAGATATGTGCAGTGTGCACAGGAATTTGTTCATAGTTTTTTTTAAACTATAGTCCGGCCCTTCAACGGTCTGAGGGACAGTGAACTGGCCCCCTGTTTAAAAAGTTTGAGGACCCCTGAGCGATGGGATCAGATGCTTTAGGGTTAGAGACAAGTGCTGCCAGTCACTAGTTGTGTGACCCAGGCAGGTTACACTTTACTTGTACAATAGGCTGAACTCACGTGGTTATGGAGACTAAATGAGATAGAAGATGGAATGTTCTGAGCCTGGTACCAGCTGTTGAAATAGAGGCTCTGCAAATAGTAGCTATTGGCATTATTAGAGGATAAAGAGAAAAGGGGTGGGATCTGAGGAGAAGAAAAGGGTGAAAACATTAGGAAAAAGGTGGAAGAAAATGAATGATTTCCAACCATCGCCAAGGCCACTGACCCTGTTGGCTCTTAGCCAGGGCGGCGAGAGGGACCGATCTTGCCTAGTGGGGGGAGACCTTTGTGTATAAACCTCAGCAGGAGCCCTGTTGGCAGAATTATACCTAAAGATTTTAGCAGAATTTTCCATGTTAAGATGAGGAGGCCTTAGAATGCTGTGTCTTTGTTTAAAAATGATTGGGCCTGGCTGGTGTGGCTCAGTGGTTGAGTGTCGACCTATGAACCAGGAGGTCATGGTTAGATTCCTGGTCAGGGCACATGCCCAGGTTGTGCGCTCGACCCTCAGTGGGGGGCATGAAGGAGGTAGCTGACCAATGAGTCTCTCTCATCATTGATGTTTCTGTCTCCCTCTCCTTTCCTCTCTGAAATAAAAAAATATTATTTAAAATTATGATTGGAAGGATCCATTCTGAAAATGCTTCATTGGCTACTGAACTTGCGAGCAGGGCCCTAGGGTAGTAGGCCCCAGTTCGTGGCCGCAGAACATCTGAAGTGCCCTGGTATTTATAAGACTGCAGGTACCTGGGCCCACACTGCACTATTAAATCAGCAGCTCTGGGGGCGGGCGCCCGAATCTTAGCATTCTTAGCAGGTTTCTATGTGATTATTACACACGTCGAAGTTTGAGCACCGCAGTCCTAATAGGGTTCGGAATATTAAGAAACTGACAAAACAATCAAAAAGCATGATTTTACTGAAAATAATGACCTGCAGCTTGGGAGCAGTTATGGCTCAATCCCTTTAAAGGGGGAAAAAAATCAGAAAAGGGCAGGGGAGAATACTTAGCACAGATGAACTACTGAAAGGTTACAAGGAGCTAGATTTTGCTCACTAAGTAAGAAATTGTTCATAATTAGCTTTGTCCCCAGATAGGATATTTTGGAATGTAGTGATTTCCCCATTGTTAGAGGGGCTTGAGGGAACTGGCCAGATTCTGTCTGCTGTCCTAGCTGTGGCCTCGTAAATGGGCAGGTGTCACCCCTTCTCACACCTGGACCAGTGGTTCTCAGACAACGGCTCCAGAATCACCCAGAAACTTGTTAGAAATGCAGGTTTTCGGGCCACACCCAGGCCCACTGAGTCAGACTGATTTGATTATTCTCTAGAAGGGGCCTAGGCATCAGGATTTCTTAGATCTCCCGATGGTTCTGGTACTCAGCCAGGGTTGAGGATCAATGTCTTAGGGTAGTGGTTCTCAAAAGTGAGTGAACATCAGAATATTTGTTAAAACACAGATCTCTGAGCCCCACCCCCAGAGTTTTGGGTTCAGTAGGCCTGGGGTGGCCCCAAGTCCCCAAGAATGACCACAGGGAACAGTTACTTAATCCTTTCCATTGTGTGCCTGCCCCTGTACATCCCCCACCCCTTCCCCTGCCCCCGGGAGTTTTCTCACGTGGTTGTGCTGATCAGTACTTTGCTGAGCGCTCCAAGGGGAGCTGGCTGGCTGTGCCGCTCTTGCCTCTCTGTGCTCCCCCCACCTGAGGCTCCTCAGACCCTCAGCTCTGTCTCAGCTCAGGGAGTCCTTCAGGCTCTACCCTGGGCCCCTCTCTGAGCTGCTGCCTGGAAACTGTCTTAGGACAGTGAGCTGGGGAACCCCCAGGGCTGGCTTCCTTTACTTGTTTTCTGTCTCCCAGGGATCTCTCTCTCATTGCCTCAATTCGCTGTCTTCAAAACCATTGTCTTATGTAGTCTATCTTTTGTTTCTGAGTAGGAGGGTAAATCTGTTCTCTGTTACTCCATCTTGGGCACAAGCAGCATTCTAATTTACATGAAAAAAAAAAAAAAGACGGCTCCTGGCTGTTGAGGGGAAGCGAACAAGAAAAGCCTGGAGACTAGTTAGTGGCTGTTTGTGACCCTCCAGGTGGAGGAGCTGATCATGATGTGACAGGGACAGCAGCAAGGGCAGAGGCGGGGGACAGGAGCGGAGGACCACTTTCTCTTGGCAGGCCTTGCTGAGGGTCCTTGCGGATGTGGGCGTTCTGCGCGGAGTGCCTGAGTTCTCACCAGGGTCCACCAATGGACCCCAGTTATAGTCCGTCATTGCATTACAGACTTCGTGGGGGAGAAGCCTTCTGTCCTGCTCTTTGCTTCATGTTTGGGGGAGATAGCTTATAGCATCTATGCCTCCCACAAAGTAGGAATCTACAGGTGTTTGTTACGTGTGCAAATAGCTGCCTCTTCAGGACAGTCTTCCTTGAATCAGACTGAAATACAACCTGTCTGCCCCATTTCATGCCTCTTCATCACAGACAACCCATTTTTTTTTTAAAAATATATTTTATTGATCTTTTACAGAGAGGAAGGGAGAGAGATAGAGAGTTAGAAACATCGATGAGAGAGAAACATCGATCAGCTGCCTCCTGCACATCTCCCACTGGAGATATGCCCGCAACCCAGGTACATGCCCTCGACCGGAATCGAACCCGGGACCCTTCAGTCCGCAGGCCGACGCTCTATCCACTGAGCCAAACCGGTTTCGGCCACAGACAACCCATTTTATTAGCCACTCATATCCGTTCTGCTTAGAACCCAGCAGCGTTCGCATGGCCTGGGAGTGTGTTAAAAATTCAGGACCCTAGACGCACTGAGTTAGACTTTGCATCTTAAGGAGACACTGCTCTAGTTACTGTTTATACCTCATAATATCTTTGTCCTCCGTTGCTCTATGCAGCAAGGAGTAGGAGGACCCAGGTAATTTTTACACATATTTTAGTTTGACCTAAACCACTTCTAATGTCTCCTGAGATAAAATTCTACCGGTAGGATAAAACTCCATCCCAGTACCTGCCCTTCCTCCTCAGCTCCGTATTTTCTGCCCCTCCCTGCCCAGCGAGTGTTTCCCATTTCAGGTCAATATCCTTGCAAATGAGTCTGTCTGTCTGCTTGTCACTTTCTCTCTCCCCAACTGACACTTTAAGGTTTCTCTTCATATCTGAAGTCCACAAGGATTCTCCAAACCCCAGAATTAATAAAGATGGGAGCAAGTATGGAAGTAGGGAAATCTTAGAAGAGAAGAACCAGGGAGAAAATGCCGCAGCATACGGAGAAGGGGGACATCACAACCAATTAGAAGCAACAAGGTTCCAAAATGGAGAGAGCACCAACTTGAAAGAACTCGGCGCTCAGGGATTTGAGGATAAATGGCTTTTTTCACGATGAGTAATTAACTCATGCAGTGGGTTCCCAGAGGCAGCTGGGAGGCTGATGGACAGTGACACAGCCTGGGTGTTGCATTCTCAGCGTTTTCCAAAACACAAGGGGAAGTTGCTATGGAAGCCAACCAGGGGACTACTCTGTGGCAAGTAGCTGAAGGAACTTGAGAACCGGTGACTCTGGACAAGGACGGACATGAATGCTCCTTCAGCTGCCTGATATGCTCCTGTGGGGGCTCCTCCTTGGACACCTACATTTGTACTCACTTTCTGTGGCTAATAAAACATAAGCTTTCACCTGCCTGGTGTGGCTCAGTGATTGAGCAGTGACCTATGAAACAGGAGGTCACGGTTCGATTCCAAGTCAGGGCACATGCCGGGGTTGCTGGTTCCATCCCCAGTGGGGGCATGCAGGAGGCAGCCGATCAGTGTTTCTCTCTCATCATTGATGTTTCTCTCTCATTCTGCCTTTCCCTTCCTCTCTGAAATGAATAAAAAAATACTTAAAAAATGCTTTCACAGACAGAATTTTTTTTTTTGGATACAATGAGTGGCATATGCAGCAGGGATAATATTATTCTTATCGAAGCATTATCCCTCTGTTTTACTTTTTTTAGCTTAAAAGATGAGAACATGGTGGCTCAGGGAAGTCGATGAACTGCCCTAGGGCTATCTGTAGTCAGTGAGAACCAGACCGAGGAAGTCTGATCGTGGGTCACCATTTCTATGTACTACCTTGTGGATTTGTTCTTGTTGCTTTATGTAGTGAGGAGTAAAAGTCACAGGAGAAAGAACTCATTTGCATGGGAAGGAATACTGTTAACTCTGAGTTTCTTTTCAACTCTAACATAAGAAGAGGGGGGATATTAAGATTGACTAACACTTTGCTATTGCTGGTCACATGCCAGGTTCCACATTAAGTGTTTCAGACACTTTCCCACGTAATCCTCACAATGACCTAATGAAGTAGGCAGTGATATCTTCATTTTACAAATGAGTAGACTGAGGCAGGGAGAATTATTTGCCCCAAGTTGCAGAGATAGAAGTAATGAAGCTGTGATTCATAGCCAGTCACCACCCCCCTTCCCATGCCAGAGTCTGAGCTCTTTTTCCTTAACCCAGCTCCACTCCAAGTGTGGTCTTGGGACCGGCTGAGTCTTACCCATCCTTGATGACAGAAGGAGCTTGAGCTAGCATGCAAGTCAACTGTACCATGAGGCCAGATGGCATTTTTAAGTATGTGTGTATGTCAGGGGGGAGGGATTCTCTCAAAGAAGGAAGTAGTACATTGATCTGTATCCTGATCCAAATTCCTCATTTCCTTGCAGAGGTTTAACCAGTATCGTGGAGATGGGCCCTTTGAATAGCACTTGCCTAAATGTTATTGCCCATAGGTGCCAGAAGCAATTACGTTGTAGATTCCATCTTCATTCTCTCTGGCCTGTACTATTTTCCACTTTGATCTGCAAAGAGAATGCTAAATAACAGGGCTCAACCTAACTATGCTTGATTGAACTGATCCCTGTTTTTCATTCAATAAGTCTGTTTTGGTGTTTTCTTAAGTTTCTTTATATTCAGGCTGTTTCTACTCATTTGAATCTGTTTTCATATTCATACTCGAGCTGAATTTGTTTTACTCATTTGCACGGTTTTCATTTCAACCTATTAAGAATCATTGAATTGTATCTGAGAATCCAGAGACTACAAATGATTGAAGGAACCATATCTCTGTCATTTTGAACATTTTCCGCAGTATGTTTGGAGGGTGCCCAGTTAAGTTCATGGGTTCACGGACTGACTGGAGGCTATGGGAATAAGGTTGGGCTATTCCAGGTTAAATGCCTGGTGGGTAGGATGCACATTTCTACTGAATTGGCAGTTTTATAGGTCCTTTTGTGAGTGATGGTGATGAGTGCATGCCCATGGTCCTGTCCACAGGGGTCAGATGGGATCCCTAAGATAAAAAGGAACTTTTCTACAGAAGATTGCTTGTTTTAATTGTGAGTCAATAAATTTCAATCCAGATATGAATAAAGCTAGTAAACCAAGCTTACTGGCTGGAAAACCAGATCGCGCCTTGACATTATGATCTGCATGAAATCTAAGGCTCATGCTCCCGATTTCGTTTTTTAATTGTACAATGTTCTCCCTTAGATTAAGTGTGTTCTCGTTGGAACTAGGACTCCACCTATTTCTTGCAGTCTTTTTTTCTGGTTTTGGTTTGAAGTTTCATGCTTTAAGCATTTCCTAAAACAATATCTAAATCCTAGAGGAACCCCAGGGCTCTCTTGAAGAGAAAGGCTAGTCCCCATACCTTGCAAGTTGTGGAAGATCGTAACAGTTTGTAAAATTGTCCAACTGGGAAACAGAGGAACTGAGCCCCTGGTCAATTAAATTCACGGAGACAGAAATAACATCCCATGTCAGCATAGGGTCCATATCAGCAGTGTGACATGGCTGTTTGGGAGAGTCTTCCGCACTTTACTCTCTGGCTAAGGAGAGTCAGGCTGTGTTGAATATACCGTGACATCCTTCCTCCTGTCCTCCTTCTCAGCACATGTTATCAGTGTCATGAAATAATTATTTAAAAAATTTCGTTCCTCTTCCCAACCAGCTTCTCTGGATGCAGAGGCCACAGATGTCCCATGCTGATGCTCTGGCACTTGGCTCTGTGCTGCTGGCCCAGAGTGGGTGCCCACTCACTGTCTGGTGCCACTACTTAGTGAGCAGAAAGGACAGGACAAGAGACTTAGGGCAGGGACCAGGACAAGCAGTGAGTCTGTGAAAACACTCTTTCCCTTCTTTTTGCTGGCTTAGAAGGTAAGGGAGCTAAACAAAGGAATTTCACCCTCTTCACACTTGCCATGAAGTTTTCCTGGTGGACTTCCTGAATCGTCTCCTCCTAGTTCAGTGGCCTAAGATTGGCTCTGAAAATGAAAATGCACTTAATCAGAGGACCGCCCACATCCTCATTTTGTGCTTCATGTGCCTTGGAGATTTCTGTCAGTACTTGCCTTTTTCATTACCATCTACCTCCACTGTGATGATGGTGTGACATAGTGTCTTGCAACATGAATTTTCCTTCACTTTCAGTGGCACCTTATTAAAAAAAAAAAGCGTCAGAAACGTCTTCATTTGCTCCACGGAGCTATTTCCAGCCAAGACGTCATGATGTCGTTGGGGGTGGGTATGGAGGAAGAATAAGATGCGCAGTATTGTGATTGAGGATTCATACTCCATTGACATTGGAAGCTTGGACATTTGGTGATGGTGAGGTTAGCTTTGCTCTAGTTCAATGTTATGATTCTGGGTGGGGGCCTTATTTTTTTCTCATCTGCTATTTTCATTTTGCCCTTTTTTCCCTTTCTTGCTTGCTGCTAGCACACTTTGTTCTTGGCAGGCTCTGGGACTCTGCCTCTGGCCTCATTTGGACTTTACTTCTTATTTCTTCTTTTCCAGTTAAATGGAGGCCCTGAAAAACTGGCTTTTTTCCCCCACACCAATGCTTATTTGAAAACACAATTGGTCTTATGGGATGAATGGGGTGAGGACTGACTCAGGGAACAGAGTGGGGATAGGATCAGGAGAGGTCTATGCCATAGGTAGTTGGCATCAGGGGAGGTCTCTGTGTGGGTATGAGGCAGAGATTGGGCATTTAGGTTCTAGGAGGTAGTGATGGCTCAGCTCCAGGGACTGGGACAAAATAATGGGAATGCAGACCTGCAAAGAACTGGATTTGGGGGAGGAAACCAAAGTAGAGATTTGGATAAAGCTAAGGTAGGGAGAATAATCAGGAGCTGAGATTCTAAAACTGGGATATAAGGGAAGGCTTTGTCATGAAGGAAATGGGGAAGAGCTGGATAACTGGACCAAAGAGGAAGGTCAGAGTGGGACCAACACTGATGCTTAATTGGGAAGTATGTTTGAGAATTCCCACTGTACACCTATGTACGAATGGACTTTCTTCCTGGAGGCATTGCTCTTAGTTGAGGGGAATAAGGAGTAACAAACCCAGAAATTTCATTATTTGAATTGTATTTATTGTCTCTGGCCTGGTCAATGATGCTTATGTTCACTCAAACCCTGTTCCACTCTAATACCCGGGTAGGGACCTCGTTGGTACTTTTCATCTCAGTATTGCCAAAATTTGGCACACTGCCTGAATGCATGAGTTCAACACATGTCTGCTGGATTGAACTAACATTCTCTGTGCAAGCCCTCCTTGGGAGCTCGAAACTTTGCACTGTGTGTCCTATTCTTGAATTTTGTTAATTACCTTCCATCCCTTAATCAGAGTAACCGACCTTCTGGGAGGTGAGGTTCAGTATTTGATATCCTGGTATTAAACATATCTTGATTTCTCTTGAATTGACCATACTGTTTTTCTCCCAAGCTCAGAGTACTCCTTAATATTATAAATAGTGATTGAGGTGTGATACAGCTCTAAGCAACCTTCCTGAAGCACCAATACCTGCCTATCCGGAGTCAGAGTGGAGAAGCGGTGGGGTTTGCATAACCCATGAGTAGCTATCCTCTGGCTACATCAGGGGCATGAAGTCCATAACTTCTTGAGTTTAGACTTATGACAAGTTCTGGGGTTCAGCTTTGACATATCCATTGTTTCAGAAAATTCCATCTAGATGTAGACAACTCTTTGTAGTAATAAAAACAATATTCAAAAATTATAGTACTTAACATTTATTGCACACATTCTAGAAGCCGGATAATCTCATAGGCATTTTATGTGAGCTATCTCATTCACTCTTCAATAGAATTCCTATTAAGTACAACTAACCCCTTTTTACAAATGATGAAATGATATTTAAGAGCATAGTGTTAATGCTTTCAACCATTATGCCTGGACTATCTAATTTAGCAAAGTGCCAGCTACCATTATGTCCTGTGGATAAACAAAAAGTAGGTTAAAGCTTGGGTTTTGTGGCTCTCATGGAATCACAATCAGCATTTATGAACTGGTTGTAAACATCATGTAAGAGATGATGTAATGAAGTTCTATAGTGAATGCAACTGAGTGCTAAAATGGATGGTAAATCCTGTGATTCTCAAAATGTGGTCATCAGGATTACCTGGGAACTTGTTGGACATGCAAATTCTCAGACCCACTGAATCAGAAACTTGGGCTGGAGCCCACTACTCCGTTTTAACAAGGTTTCCAGGTGATTCTAATACACACTAAAATGTGGGCATTACTCTCGGGTGTTAAGGGCAGTGTGTTAGTTTCCTACAGCTGCCATAAAAAGTTGCCACAAACTGAGTTGCTTAAAACAACACACTCTCTCACAGTTCCGAAGGCCAGAAGTTCGAAATCAAGGTGTTAGCAGAGTTGGTTGCTCTGGAGGTTCTTTGCGGGAAGATAAATTAGTCTTATGTCTCTTTTCTAGCTTCTGGTGGCTCCTGGCAATCCTTGGCATTCCTTGATGTGTAGCTGCATCCCTCCAATCTCAGCCTCCGTTTCGCATGGCTGCTTCTCTCTGTGTCAATCTGTATGCCCTTTTGTCTTCTAATAAAGACACCAATCATTGGCTTTAAGGCCCTCCCTAATCCTGTTTTGGTTTTATCTTAACTAATCACATCTTCATAGATCATGCTTCTAACTAGGTCAGATTCTGAGGTTCCAGGTAAAGATGAATTTTGGGGCACACTATTCAACCCACGATAGGTAGTTAAGATGAAGAGAGGTTGAGTGGAACTCTAGGGAAGAGCTTTAGGAATGCCTTTGAGGAATGAACCTGAGTAGATGAAGTAAGTGAAATAGCGGGATTGATGAGGGTCATTGTAGGAGCGAAGGTTAGTGAACGAGCATATACTAGTTTGACTAGAGGGGAACATGATGGTGGGGCATGGACAGGGTTGAAACTAAAACATTTATTGATGTAGTAATACTGTCTTAGCAAATAAGTACAAACTAGTAATCTCTATCTCCTTTAATCTCTAATATAACTCAACAATATTTATGTTTAAAGCTGCTTGCCAACTGATATTGTTTGTAGTAAAAATCATTCATGATATTATTAATTTCCATACTATTTTTAATGCTAGAAATGGTTGGGAGCTTTAATTTGATCACTAGCTGAATAATTCTTCTGTCTGAGTCATGATTCAACATAGAGAATGGCATCATATCCTTCCAGTGACTTTCCCATCAATGTTCATGGTGCTAAATCTCAGCTTCTCCTGAACTTACACCAATTACATTAAAGATTCTCCAGCTCTTATGATACTGCCTGATGTTTTAAAACGTTCAATATCTTTATTATCAAACATGTCATACGATGTTTATTGGAGTGCCATATTTGATTAGGTCCAACGTAATCGTTCAGGCCAGAAGAGAGGAAACACAGCTCTATCGTAGGAATGCCTGGTTTAACTCTTGGCTCTGTCTCTTAAATTTAACCATTCTGGCCTGGCCAGTGTGGCTCAGTGGTTGAGCATCGACCTATGAACTAGCAGGTCAAAGTTCAATTCCTGGTCAGGGCACATGCCTTGGTTGCCTTGCTTGATCCCCAGTAGGGGGGCATGCAGGAGGCAGCTGATCCATGACTGTCTCTCATCATTGATGCTTCTATCTCTTTCCCTTTCCCTTCCTCTTTCTGAAATCAATAAAAACATATTTTTAAAAAATTAACCATCCTGTGCCTCAGTTATTTCTTTCTAAAATGCTCCTCAAATATGTCAATATGCAGTTAGCATGTTTCCTGCTATGGACATGATAGCTCTCATTTTAATGAATAGAATTAATGTTGTTAAAGCCCACGATGGGTGAGACTTCAGAAGGTTTTAACTCATTCTGTTAAAAGGAGGTGAAGTTCAATGGCGACATGGTAGAGGGCCTACTCCTGGCATGCCACCTGACCTAAACTGCTCCCTTGGGTTTGGTCTCTTATTTTAGCCTCCTCTTGTTGCTAGAGTGCCTAACAGAACCCACCACACTGATAGAACTCACGGTGCTTGGAACAGCTCTTCTGTTTTCCTTTGAATATCTTACAGTTCAAGTCCCCCAGAAGCCCCTGTTACCACCAGTGGCTACATGAGATCAACCCCAGGGAGAGAGGCTGGTGGTATCTGGTCACAGGCTCAGGGATCTACACGGCTTATGCACATTTGTCCAGCAGGATATCAGTAACAGGGTCAGGGTGAAGGGTGCCCTTTTTTTCTGTTGAGGTCCTCAACTGCTCTGGCAAAGGCCACACAAAAGGCAGGAGTTTGGGGACTGAGTGGTAGGAACACTATGAACCAGATTTTATGCTGGCAGAGGCCTGGAGCAGGTCTCAGAGGTCTCCTGGCTGTGCCAAGCAGCTAACATGTTATTTGGTGGATTGTTGGAGGGTAGGGAGTGAAGTCTTGGGGAAGAGGTACTTTACCTTCCACAGAAGTGTTATCATATTTTAACTACTTGGAGGAACTTCTTGGTTGGGTTCTGGTGGCATCTCAGTTCTGGGTCTGAAGGAGATGCTGCTATGCCATTAAGGCAAAGCCAGTTTCTAAAGGCCTTGAGTTCTAGCCTGTGGGGTTGAACTTCCTCCAGCGGGCACTGGGTAGTCACTGTTGGCAGCCCACCTCAGTCTTTGATTCAAGCAAAACAGAGTTCTAAGCCTGGACTTAACTGAAATGAAAAAAAATGTAGTCATTCTTACAAGGAAGGATTTTGCTTCAAAACACTCTTGTTTGTCTGTTGTTTTGTCTGCTTAATCTGTTGGCACCACTCTTTTGGAGGCTATTATGAGTTCTAGAGAGAGGAGAATGGATGGCAACATTTATGCCTTTGCAGATGCAAGTCTCTTCATAATGATGGGATTTAACAAGTCATTAAAAAAAATACAAATGCTTTGTAGGTGGCTTTATTATTGTTTTTAAAGGAAGTCTAGGGAAAAAAAAGTAAGAATGATTCTTAATCTTAAGTAAATATCTGCCCTGTTTTGGAGAAACACAGTCAGTCTCGATGCTGCTAATTGTCCCCTGTATTCAATGTGCTGGCTCCTCATCTGGATAGTGGGTGTCAACCTAAACACAGAATTTGCTTGATTGACATCTGCTCTCCTACCTCAGTCACTGGTTTCTGGCTGTGCCCTTGGACATAGGAGCTGTGCTGCCCTGGAAGCCAGATGCTGGACTGCAGCTGGCACTGGAGGGCTGTGCTGCCCTGGAAGCCAGATGCAGGGGAAGCAGCTGCCTGTGCCACAGGTGCCTGCCCTATGAGCACACTGGAACCAGGAAGAAAAACCCCTTCCTGCTCAAGTATGTATAGCATGCCAGCTGGCAAATGAAAATGAAAGGACCCAACTTAATTTTCACAGAGCAGATAATGAAGGGTGATTTTTGGAGCTGAAGGCAACAAATTGATACCTGGTATAAATGGTGAAGAAACCAATCCTGAATTCTGAGTATCGGTCGCCATACTCGGTGATTTGCTCCCCTGGCGTGAGGTCTCTGAGTAATCCACAGTGTTCAGCAGCCCCTACTAAATGCTTCCCTTTCCCTTTTAACCCTGCAATTTTAAAAGCCTTCTGCTTGTAAGGTGATATTATTGGAGACTGTTTGTAGAATGAGCCCCAACAGTGACAAAAGATGGTCAGAGCCACAATTAATAAGTTGATTAAATCAGGAAAAGATAGACATTTTTTTTTGCTGTTTTTATAAATTAGAGAGGATATTGTTTTAAGATGGACTTTGTTAGAGGTACAAATAATAGGGTTCTTTTAGCCCACATGTATTTTTATAATCTAATAATAGCCTTTTAACTTAATGTATGCTATTGTGTTTTTTGTTTTGCATTATTTTGAATGACTTAAAGGCATTAAATAAAAAAATAGAGGCAAATTAAATGTATTCTTTGGACAATGTGGAGCCAAGGAGGATTTTGAGTGAAATTGTGATGGGATCGAAGAAGTTCTATCGGAAGGTCAGCACAGTACCTGCTCATAGTGAGTGCTTAGTAAATGATGGCTACTTGGACTATTGCTGACAAGGCTCTCATCTCTATCATCTGAGTGATGAGTGGTCACCTTCTGAGAGAGGTCACAAGTTGCCCAGGCAGAAATAATCAGAAGCAAAACCAGACTAGTTTTTTTTTCTTGGTAATGTCAACTAAATATTAGATAGAAGAGAAGAAGGAGCACTGGATTCCTTGGTTTAGGCTCTGCATTAAACCTCAGGAGTTCATTTGGGATTCTCCTTAGACCAGAAAGACCTCGTCTATTGGCCCTGGTGTAGAGGTGGGAAGAAGGGCATGACTGATTTAATGCCTGGAAATGACGGGGAGATAGACAAATGCCACATGAGGTCAGTGAGCAGATGTGAGCATCTTTTTCTCTCTTCTCTCTCAAGTAACTTTTGTTGTGCTTCCAAATGGAGTTTTTAAAGTTGGGAAAGTCAATGTGCATTTACTTTTCTACAGGTTTTTATTGGCTACCTCCTGTGTATGAGTGCTGCGTGAGGTGCCCAGGTGGAGGTCCTATAGGTCCTTGATCAGAGTTGGGGGTGTTGAAGGAGTGTCAGGAGACACAGATCGACTTACATGGAGGTGTACATGACAGGCATCCTTGCAGTGCAGCTGGCATCCAAGCCTACCTATCCACGGGAAACACCTCTCCATGCTCCTCTGTGACCTCTTTATGCCCAAATCCAAAGGATGATCATCTGCCCTCGTGTTTCTTGAAATCCTGTCTTTTGTGGGCTTGCATGGTGTCACTCTTTCTGGGTTTTCCTTCAACGTCTTAGACTTCCTCTTTCCTGTCTTGTTTCTGAAGCTTTCCCTCTATATGTTCTTTAACTATTTGTATTTATCATGGACCTCATTTATCCTCAGGCATACACTTTTCTGGGTTGATTTAATCCATTTACCGTGTGTCAATTACCATTTACCTATAAATGATGATACCCAAATTGAACCGTTAAGCCCAGATCATTTTATTCAACTCTAACCCATTTATCTAACTGTTGGTGAATTGGATATCAGGCCTTCAAAATCTCACAGGGATTCCATATTCAGCTCATTCTATATTGCTTCTATCCCAGTTTCTTCTATCTCAGTAAATGGCACTATTATCTAAACAGTCGTCCAAGCCGGAAACCTGAGCATCATCCCTGATTCGCATTCCCCACTTTCACCTTGTCAGTGGCTAGTCATGTTGATTCTGTCTCCTTAGTAGCTCTCAAACCAATCTACCTCTTTCTATCATCACAGAACTGGGGGCCACCTTTGTCTTTTGTCTACTTTACCCTAACAGCTGAATTTCTTTTTATTTTTTTAAAACATATTTTTATTGATTTCAGAGAAAGGAAGGGAGAGGGAGAGAAGGATAGAAACATCGATGATGACAGAGAATCATTGATTGGCTGCTTTCTGCACACTCTCTACTGGGGATCGAGCCCACAACATGGGCATGTGCTCTGATCTGGAAACTTTCTGGTTCATAGGTCAACACTTATCCACTGAGCCACACTGGCCGGGCATAACAGTTGGATTTCTTAACTCATACTCTTTGCAGAAAGGTTCCACCCTACCCTGGAAAGGTAGGTTTGGGTTGAGGCCTTGATAGCCAGGCTTCCAAGCTCTTTGGGTGATTAGGACCCAAGGAAAATGATGGAATATGTTTGTGAAATGGTTAACGAGTGTTGTAATAATATTAACCGGGCAGTCAGTATTCAGTATAGAAAGGAGGAGGAAGTCTATAGAGGGAGAGAGTGTACAGTGAACAGGCTATTACGTTCGCTGTCTCATAGAGGTGAGTAGGAGGTGGGTAGAGTGGGGGCAAGGGGAAGAAAAAAGTGGGGACAGGTGTGAGATAAGGAAGCTCAAAGTAGATACCCTGCTTTTTCAGAGTGAAGAAAGAGGGCCTTGTGCTAAGAACAAAGTGATAATGTTGTGCTGAAGGCTTGAAATAAGTGTGAATGATTTAGAAGAGTTGCAATTGGAATTACAATGTAAAGTCAAAGTCAAGATGTCCGCTGGTCTGATGGTGAATGAGGAGATCCATGCATTGCCAAGAGCAGTGGAGACCTGGCTATTTTCATGGTAGGCCCTTGTCTCTTTCCTGCAGTGTAGTCCTTCCATTCTTTGCACCTACTTCCTAAACTTGGATTGGTCTTATGTACCGTATTCTGCTTGAGGGTGAGAAGGAAGTACCCCCCAAACTGCTAACCCTCTATTTTTCTTTGCATCTCAAGAGCTGAAAACCTTCTTAAAAAGGTTTGAAAGCCAGTGCTGCACCTCTTACTGATCAAATCATCCAAAAGGACAAGTGGTTGCCAGTTGCTATCTTCAAATGAAAGAAGAGTTGAGCAATAGCTTTGTCATTGAACCCCAATTTCAGTGTCCTATGGTGGCTTGTTATCTTGAATCTTGGTTCTAGTAATTCTGGAATTAATGGCTTCATGGGATCAGAAATGTTGATCATGGGTTCTCTTAATAACTCTTACCTTCCTCAAATCTAGTCTGATTTGCAGAATCTTTAAAACACTTAATTGTCCTTATGCCTCATGGTACTAGGTGATTGAGTGATAGATTTACAGTTCCTCTTAAGTGATGCCAGATTTCTAGTTGGTCTTAAAGGAATTAGTACGGACTGAGATTTAGATAGTTTATGTCATCCTCCAGATCAATATGTCTTTTACAGTCATGAAGTGCCTCAGTCCTCTCCCTTCGCCATGTTAACACAAATTCTATTATAAGCAGGGGGACAATCATTAGGAGATATAGGAAACATCTTCTATAAATGTAAAACTTTACCCTAATTCAGGGGCATTTATATTCAGGACTCTTATCTGGTAGCCACTCTTTTTCTTGTGAATTCTTGACATATTATGTGGTATAGCCTATCTATTACTGTTAGAAAAGGTGGGATGGAGAGGGGCGGGGGATGAAGCTGGCTTGTGAATGGACAGGACCAAGAGTTTGAAGTATCATCAGGACTGACTGATCTTTCTCCCCCCCCTCTTCTTTTTCTATTTCTCTTTGTTCATTTGATTCTCTTCTACATATTGTTTTTCTTCACATGGTATAGGGAAGTTTAAACTTAAACAATCCAAGGTTAGTTACATAGAGGAGAGAGAGAAACCCTTGGTCCCTGCCCTCAGTCCTGCCCTCTCCCCTTCAGTATATAAACATATCAAGGAAGGACTCTCATTGGTCTGTTTGAGTCACATGACTGTGCTCTGGGCCAGCAAGGATCATGTGCCTCATCCTTTGTCCAGAGAGCTAGGCATTTCATAAGAAGGCAGAGGAGTCAGAGGATCATAGTGGGAAGACAAGCAGTAGCCTTTACTTGGTGGAAAGGAACATCCACCTTTGTTGTTTAATATTTTACTGCTTCCTTACAGATTCATTTTTCTCCTGAGGAACAGACAAAAGGTACAGGATTCTGCCTAATTAAATGACTGGGGAAAACTAACAGTTTCAAAAGTGGAAATGCTGTCTAAATGTACGGTTCTCTGAATACCGTTTCCTCCCAGTCATCCACTCTGATTTTTAAGCCAAATTGACTAACTTCTCCTTATGGGAAGACAGAGAAGTGATTTTTGCCCATTATATTTGACTGAGTGTCATACTCTTCTTTCTTAAGGGAATACTGCAATGAAACATGTATTGTCTTCAGGGCAAAAGAATCACCTCAGGTATCTAAATGGGAAATCTCAGGGTTGTAATAGTACTCCATGAATAACAAGGCAGAATTACCTATTTTGAAACTGCTTCCTGCTTCACATTTGATGAGGGCAAGTCCACCCTGGCTTGGATTGTAGGTAGTGAAGTGGTTTAGGCAGATAACAGATGAGTAATGTGATGGTTCCCACGCCAATGGAGGCCAATGCTGTCCTTACAAAGTGATTGAAGGCTGCAGGATTTGCAAGCACTGCCTAAATTACAAATCTTGACTCTTTTTTTAAGTCAGATCTGGTTGTCCTCCTGTATCTATAAGAAATACAGAGGTTTAACACTTCTCAGGTTTACAGTGCAGTTTAAGATGTCCAGATGCGTCTCACAATCAGTAAGACTGGTTACAACTAGCACAAAACATTGGAAAAGACTTGGTTAGAATTGGTTGTATGTTACTTTGAGCAAACTTTTACTGAGACAAAGATCAGTGATGATGACGATGGTTGACAATGATTTTGAGAGGTTGGAGTAGAAAATTAATACTGCTGTTACTCCTTACTATTTTTTCTTGCTGGTAAGTACCTTAACATGTGTGATCCCTGGGGAAGCCACGAGAATGTGCCCCCTGGACCTCTAGCTGCAGAGAACATAGCTGGCTCATGGCCCCAGCTGCTGTGATCTGAAATCCACCAACACTTCTTGCCAACAACATGCTTCCATGGGTTGTTCCCAGCCAACTGAGAGTGGCGTGGACACTAAGGAGGCCCATTCTGGGAGACAGTGGGTCCCCTGATGGCCTTGCTAAACTTTCTCAGCCTGTATTTTAGTCTAAGACCTTTCCGTCCAACCTTCCTTCCTTTCCTCTCTTCTTCACTTGGGGTCATACCTGTCATAGTATGATATCTCTCCCAGCCTCTCCTCAGTCCTTCCCCATTTTATTTATTTATATTTTAAAATATGTTTTTATTTCCTTTTAGAGAGAGAGAAAGGGAGAGGGATAGAAATATTGATGAGAGAGGAACTTCATCAATCTACTGCCTCTTGTATGCCCCCCTATTAGGGATAGAGCCTACAACATGGGCTTGCTTGTGCCCTGACTGGGAACTAAACCATGATCTCTTGTTTCCTGGGTCAATGCTCAACCACTGAGCCACACTGGCTGGGCAGGCCTTCTCCATTTTATCTCACAGGTGTTTCTCCTAATAAATTCACTTCTTACAAATTCTGGTATCATCTTTATAATGAAGAGAAACTGCTGTCTCATTATGTAATATTTCCCATCTGAATAAATTTCTTATCATTTAATTCTGATGGCATATACTTCTCAGAGGACCCTGACTAATAATTCCATTTAAACTCCATAACAGTTTTTCAAGGAAGATACTACCCTTTTATGCTGTAGGAGGAAACTGAGTCTCAGAGATGTTGAGGGAAATGAAACTCATGCCTCAAGGAAACTTCTCTAACACACATTTTCTCTGTAAGGCACATCCATCTTCTTGCATGTAGGAACACTAAACAGCACTTCAGCACTAGGCTTGGGGGGCTGTTTTAAACAGTAAAATCATCAACAAAAATGCAAAAAAAGGGGCACAAAATAGGGTATGAAAAGGGCCCTTGTCTCCAGTAGGAGAGCTGAATCAAGAAACAGAGCATTGCCAGCTGGTGTGGCTCAGTGGTTGAGCATCGACCCATGAACCAGGAGGTCATGGTTCCATTTCCAGTCAAGGCACATGCCCAGGTTGGGGGCTCAGTCCCCAATGGGGGATGTGCAGGAGGCAGCCAATATATAATTCTCTCTCATCATTGATGTTTCTATCTCTCTCCCTCTCTCTCTGAAATCAATAAAAATAATTAAAAAACAAAAGAAACAGAGCATCCCCTTGTCTGACTTCATGTCAGATGTATCCCTTGGGCAACTCAATTTTTTTAAAAAAGATTTTTCATTGATTTTTTAGAGAGAGGAAAGGGAGGGGAAGAGAGAGAGAGAGAGAGAGAGAGAGAGAGAGAGAGAGAGAGAGAGAGAGAGAAAGAAACATAGCAAAAGTGACACACCACTGGCTGCCCCGGCTTGTGTCCTGACTGTAAATCAAACCGGCAACCTGCCCCCCCTCACTCCCAACACCCACCCCCACCCCCCAGTGCCTGGATGACACCCAATCAACTGAGCCACATAGGCCATGGTGCCATTGAATTTTTTTTGCTTCTCTGAGCATGTCTGGAAATGTCTGCGAAAGGACCACGAGTCCTTTGGGGTTGACTTTGGGGTTACAAGTATATGTGGTGTGTAGGCAAATTCACAAGAAGGAGTCCAGGAAGGAGGATGACTGTACATCTTTAAGGGCAACAGCTGAGGAGAGTCCCCTTCTGTCTTGGTTGTTCCAAATCTCACAACAGCTCAGCCAAGTCAGCCATTCATTTAGCTCCATTCACTCAGATACTTATTAGGCCATAATATAAAAATCATTGAACAGGTGATTCGGGTGATGGGCCAAGATGCGAATTCACTGATGTGGTCTTGATTTTATACATGAGCTGATGGATGGAATATTCCTTGTTGAATGTCAAGTGGCAAATTATTGGCAGTCTGGGTAAACCCCAGGTCTCTTAAGTATCAGGCCAGAGTTCTCTCAGTAGTTTAATGCTTATTTAGCTAAGTGGCTGCTGTACACATACTTGGTTGAGGCTACTTGTAATGGGCTCATGTTTATAGCAATTCAATTCCAATAGTTATTGTGGCCTTACTCTGACTATGAGCTCCTTGAAGGCAGGGACTTAGCACAGTGCTTGGCATATGAAAAATTCTCAAAGGTAACAGCATTGAGAAGTCATGAATCATTTTTAGGTCATTCTGTGATTTCTCTAACTAGAAATAAAACACAATAGTATAAGGTTCTGTGAGATATTGAGAAGTTTAGGCTATGGTTACACTGTTAAGTTTAAGGTCACAGGATCTGGACTTCTGCCTGGTGGTGTGACATTTGAGCCAGACACTTAAATTTCCTGTGCCTCAGTTTTCCTCATCTGTAACATAGGGATAATTATAGGTGTTACTACATGGACTGGTTTTAAGGATTAAATATGATAGTGTTTGTAAATATGAAAGTTGTAGTTTAATGTCTGAAAATATCAAGTATTCAGTAAATATAAGTCATTGATTTTCATACCTCATTGGATTGATCAAATATATGGACTTAGGGAACTATTAAATCACAGGAGAACCCACCATTCAGGGAAGAGATGATACAGACTGAGACATTTAGAAAAGGCTTTTTTGAGGAGGAAGCACTTGATGTGGTTTGGAGGGATAACTGAGATTGTCCTAGTGTGGAGAGGAGTCCAGCGAATGCTAATGGCATGAACAGAGGCATGATGGTGAGACTGCACCAGGCATGGGGGGCATGGCAGAGGATGGCTTGCCCATTATGCTGAACAATGAAAGGAATATGCTGGGCAAGGGGGTTGGGACGCTGTCAGGCAGAGGCCTAAAGGCCATTCATTAGGCAGGAGACCTGGCCCTGGAGGAAATGAGATGCTATTGAATAGCTGTAAGCACCACGAGGACAACTCACAAGGCACTTCCTTTGACCTAAAAGTATACTGTGATTTCCATCTCATCAAAACTGAAGAGGGTGGTTCTTTTTTTTTTTTTTTTTTTTTAAATATATTTTATTGATTTTTCACAGAGAGGAAGGGAGAGAGCTAGAAAGTTAGAAACATCGATGAGAGAGAAACATCGATCAGCTGCCTCCTGCACATCTCCCACTGGGGATGTGCCCGCAACCCAGGTACATGCCCTTGACCGGAATCGAACCTGGGACCTTTCAGTCCGCAGGCCGACGCTCTATCCACTGAGCCAAACCAGTTTCGGCAAAGAAGAGGGTGGTTCTTAAAACGCCCTTGTTTTTGAAGTCTGGATAGGAATGACCGGCATATTTCAAAGGGATGATTCAGCTATGTTAAGGATTTTCTTTTTCTTCCCGCGCCTGGAACACCGTGGTTTCACTCTGCAGGCTTAGGAGGAGGTCCAGAAATAGGCTCACAACGTGAATCATCTATTCGGGGCCGCCGTTCCCTGTGAAGACACTGATGCTCGAAGCTGTTTTTGAGCTATGGGCATCTTCCTGCTTCTGCTGAGTTTGTGAACAGACTCAGCCTCCCGCTCCCAGGATTCTCACACAGGTATTTCTCAAAGCATCGGATGTGCATCCATCAGCCCCGCTATGGGAATTCTGCTCCAGCCTTGGCTGCTTGCGTGCGGAGCACCGGGGGAGGCATCACTGAAATGGGGGAATCGATCAGGGTTGCTGGAATGTACCTCTCTCATTTCTTTGTGGACTTTATGTACAGATCCTTTTTCATGGTGGCACTTGCGACCCTTCAAGTCTCTGCCAGTGTCATCTGTCACTGCAGAAGGCTGGTGTGCACATATCTTTTTAAAAAAATGTTTTTAGGGTTTTGTTTCTTTCAAGTCAGAGAGCACAAGTCTGAGAAGTGGATGCCTCCTCTATATCCTTGTGTCCATCCTCCCAGAACTGTGGAATGGGAAGCCTTAAAAGGAAGTGGAGAGGCCTGTTAGTTTATCTCTCTGCCTCCACTGGGGTTAGTTGAGGGAGCCCATGCAACAGGGCTGGGCCATGTGCCCGCTCACTACCGCACCAGCTCTCTGCTCCATGCAGGGGAGGTGGAGGAGGACAAAACGTGATTTATACCCTGTGCCCTCGCTCACAGGTGTGTCCTGAAAAAATGTAAATCATTCATTCATTCATTCCTCACCCAAGAATATTTTTTCCATTGACTTATTTATTTATTTTTTTTGTTAAATCCTCACCCTAAGATATTTTCCCATTGAGTGGGAAAGAAACATTGATATGAGAGAAATGCATCGATTGGTTGCCTCCTGCACGAGCCCCGACCAGGGCCCAGGCCGGGGAGGAGCCTGTAACCAAGGTACATGCCCTTGAGCAGAATTGAACCCAGGACCCTTTGGTCCGCAGGCTGATGCTCTATCCACTGAACCAAACTGGCTAGGGTTTCATTGACTCTTAGAGTGGAAGGAAGGGCAAGAGACACAGAGAGAGAAATAGCTATCTGAGAAATATACATCAATTGGCTGCCTCCCACATGTGCCCCGACCAGGGCTGAAGACTGAGCCTGCAGCTGAGGTACATGCCCTTGACAGGAATTGAACCTGAGACCCTTCAATCTGCAGGATGATGCGCCAACCACTGAGCACACTGGCTAGGGAAAGTGTACACCATTTAATTAGATAATCACAACAATGGACAGTAAGTGCTTTTGCAGAAGGGAACAGAGCAGAGCGGAAGCCCAACCCCTCTTCCTTTGATATATTATTATTAGTATTACTATTTTTGCAATCATGGTGTTACAAAAACCTGTTTTAATCATTTTTTTCTCTTCCTCAACATACATTTTTATTCATAATGAGTACAGCATATTTTTTTAAAATATATTTTATTGAGTTTTTACAGAGAGGAAAGGAGAGAGATAGAGAGCTAGAAACATCGACCAGCTGCCTCCTGCACACTCCCCACTGGGGATGTGCCCGCAACCAAGGTACATGCCCTTGACCGGAATCGAACCTGGGACCTTTCAGTCCACAGGCCGACGCTCTATCTGCTGAGCCAAACCGGTTTCGGCGAGTACAGCATATTTTTATATTAACTAGAAATGTACTCATTTGTCAGTTAGTCTACTATTGTCATTTTTTTTGGCCAATTTTTCCCTTAAATATATTGAGGTATAATTGACAACTAAATAATATATGAGATGTTTTAATACACATACACATTGTGAAATGTGCCTTTTTTTTTTTTTGGTAAATGTAGCTGAGCTGGAAAACACATCTGTTTTCTTCATTTTGTTGTTTTAACATTAGAAAGTATGAATGAAATTTAGATTGTCCTAGAATTTCCCTCACTAATGACAATTTTGTGAATTTGGACAGAATTTTATCTCCCACCATCCCAGGTCACATTTCCTCCTGATGGTTGAGTACAAGTGACTTGACAAACGTTGTCCCTGTTGAGGGAGGGGGAAGCAAAGCACAGGTGGATGGGTCTCTGGCCCAGGGCTCTGCAGACAGTGTTAGAAAGAGGGTTGATGAGGATTTGTTAAAACTCTCACGCGTGTCACAGGGGAGAGCAGTGCTAAGAAACCAAGCTTGGGGATTGGAACAACCTTGTTCAGAATTTCTCTTCTGACTCTTACCAGCTCTAGAGCATGTGGGCAATTGCCCAGCTTTTCTAAGAGTTTGTTTTCTCACTTATAAGTAGATTAATGACACCTCCTTAGTTTATTTACTTTGAGGAATAAATTTTATAAGTAACCCAGCATTTAATCCAAGGAGAGGACACAGTAAATGCTCAGTTAATAGTAGTTCTTTGTTTTCTGATTCCTGGTTCAGTGTCCTATCTTCTAGACCAGGGGTGGGCAAACTTTTTGACTCGAGGGCCACAATGGGTTCTTAAACTGGACCGAACAAAAGCATGGATGGAGTGCTTATGTGAACTAATATAAATTCAAAGTAAACATCATTACATAAAAGGGTACGGTCTTTTTTTTTTTTTTAGTTTTATTCATTTCAAACGGGCCGGATCCGGCCTGTGGGCTGTAGTTTGCCCACGGCTGCTCTAGACCCTGCCACCTCTTCTTTTTGCTTGATTGTCACTGCAGCTTGGAGAATGCTTTTATGACTGCAGGACAGGGGATGGGGGAGCTTTGATTGGTGGTTTCCAGTCTGCAACAGGCAGTGGAAGCTGGTGATTATGAGTGTGCGCCGACCTATTTTTCTTGTGGTATGGCGCTGGCCAAGTCGAAACTTCTGTGAGCTTCAGTTTATTCAGTAAAGATATAGTACTAATCTCAGAGGGTTTAGTAAGGATTAAACGAGATAAAGACTACATAGCCCTATCTGGTTTGGCTCTGTAGATAGAGCGTCGGCCCTCCGACTGAAGGGTCCCAGCTTCGATTCTGGTCAAGGGCACATACCTCGGTTGCAGGTTTGATCCCCAGCCCTGGTCAGGCCACTTGCAGGAAGCAACCAATCGATGTGTCTCTCTTATATTTATGTTTCTCTCTCTATGTCCCCCCCTCCCTTCCACTCTTAAAGTCAATGGAAAAACATCCTCAGGGGAGGATTACCAACAACAACAAAAGACTATAGAGTGGTGGGTACCTGGCTAGGCACATTCTATGTGCTGAGGAAATGGTAGCTGTGATATTAATTTCTTTTACCAAGACAATAATTTCTTAACCTCTATTTACCTTTTCTTGACTGCCATGGAAGACAACACTAATTTCCTCCAGGCTTATATACAACAGGGAGCAAGCTTTGGGCCAGTTCTCATGGGTGACAATACGAGGAGAGGACACCATCCAAAATTTCCTACGCGGACATGCGAGAGCTGTGTTGTGGTGCATCCTGCCCTTGCCTCCCCGGAGGGCCTGTTAGTACCTCCTTTGTCCCTTCTCATCCTGGGGGCCCGGCAATGCTCTTTATCCCGGGGAGGAACGGTTCGTAAAAAATATAAATAAATAAAATCACAACATCAAATTCTTCTGTCCTGTGGCATTTTCACCCACCTGCCAGGTGCTACTTGGCATGTGGCTTTGATTGACAAGATGACTAATCCATTGTAATCATATTTTCATAATGAGGCCCTGCGAGGCCCGGCTGGCTGCTCCCGCCCAGGTACACTCCCGGCTGCTGATGAATGTTTCCACCAACTGTCACTCCCCAGGAGGGAGCCGGCGGTCTAGCCCCCACAGCTGTTACCTGGAAGCGCTTTTGTATTCTTCCCCATCTTCCCCTGTTTGTGCGCTTGGCGGCTAGGAATCCTCGCTTGATTAAAAGTTACAATTATTGACTTCAGACCCGAACAGATACCCCAAATGGCTTTAGTTTCTCTGTCTTGCTGATCACACACTGCCCAGTCCGCTTCTGCGGTTTCTTCCCTCACATCCTCCCTGCTGGCCTCCCCGTCAAATCCCTGTGGCAAGGGCGAGGGGGAACTTCAAAGGTTGTTTCTGAATAAAAGAACACACGGCGGGACATCAATTATTTACCAGGCAAAGTGTGGGCAGGCACAGGGGCTCTTCCCTGTTTGTCTTGCTGCAGACAGCGGCGAGCAGAGCGCTTCCAAAGGCTGGGCTGTGCCCGCGCACACCGGCCACTTCGTCCACTGAGCGTGGGTGAACCCTGGACCCTTCCCCTGCACGCTGGCCCTGCCCTGGGCTCAACAAACGGAACCAGGGCCACCGTTGCTCTTTGGGCCCTTGCATTAGGTCAGGCCCTGTGCTCAGAGCTTTCTAGTCTTCATCTTGTTTCCTCAGGCCAGCGGTTCTCAACCTGTGGGTCGCGACCCCTCTGGCGGTTGAAAGACCCTTTCACAGGGGTCACCTAAGACCATCCTGCATATCAGATATTTACATTACGATTCATAACAGTAGCAACTTTACAGTTATGAAGTAGCAACGAAAATAATTTTATGGTTGGGTCACAACATGAGGAACTGTATTTAAAGGGCCAGAAGGTTGAGAACCACTGCCTTAGGCAGTAATCACTGGCCTTTTTCTCCTTGTTGCAGATACTTAGGTGACTTCCCAGGGCCCACAGCTCCAAGGCAGCAGATCCGGGGCTGGAGGTGGGTGAGCTCTCTGCAGAGCTGGAGGTGGTGCCCACCGCTCTCCACTTTTTGTTGAGCGTGAGCTAGGGACCCCAGGAACTGGCAGGACCCGGAGGAGGGGGCAGCATCTCTGAGGAGAGGGGGAACAGAAGTCTTCGCGGAGGAGGTGCCATGGGGACAGGGCAGGTGCTTAGTCTGGCTTTGGTGACTGGAAAAGTGGAGATGTGTTTTCTCTGAGCTCTGGGCAGGACCAGCGGGGAAAATGGCCAAACGACTAGCCCCGTCCTATACTGGAGGTTGGTTTCTGTCGCTGGGCTCAGGTGCCAGTGAATTGAATTGTCATGTGGGCTCTGTCCCCAGACTCCTCATGCTGTGGCTCTGCTGAGGTCACCTCAGGAGCGAAAGCCAGAGTATCGCACAGCTCTGTTCTTACTCACAAACTCCACTCAACGGTTTTCTTGGAATATTCGAGAGATTGTCACCATATCATCTGCTGCCCAAGCCATCTTTACGCAGGGGACGGGAAGGAACTTACAGGGTTCTCTTGTTTACAGAATGTTTGCCGAATGCCGGATACACTGCTAAGGGCTTCACATGTATTTTCTCATTTAATCTGCCTTCCCCCAGCTCTGGGAGGTAGGCCTGCTTACTCCCATTTTATTGGCGAAGAAACGGAGGCTTGGCAAAGCTGAGAAACTGGGAGCCAGAGTTTGAACGCGCATAGAGGATCACACTCTTTGTACCACGTTGTTGTCATGCACTGTGTGCGTGCGTGTGACAGAGAGAGCACACGTGTGCACTGGCTTCATTGATGAAGGGATCTCGTCATTAATGGCTGTATTCGATCTTCCTTTCTCAGGGAAGGCTTCTATCCCTTTCTCATCCATGTAGCAATGGCTTCTACCAGGTATACCGGTTAATAATGTGGATTTTGTAATCAAAGAAAACATGATAATTTCAAGAGAAAGATCAAAAGTGCTTTATTCAAAATAATGTCTATCACTAGCTACACGTTTCCCCCATCTTTCAGGTAATTTGTGGATATTGTCCCAATATAACTTTTCTTGTTTTGAGGCAAAACATTCAGGGACCCAATTCTCCACTTCTTCATATGTTTTGAAGTGCTGCTCAGAAGGTGCGTGTGCCATCAATCAGAACAAGTGGTAATCTGAAGGAGCAAGGTCTGGTGAATACGGCGGGTGGGTTAATATTTCCCAGGCAAGATCTTTTAACGTGTCTTTAACTGGTTTTGAAGTGTGTGATGGTGCATTATCATGAAGCAAAATTACTTTGCCATGTCTTCTGGCCCATTCTGGTTGTTTTACAATCAAAGCGTGGTTCAAATTGACCTGGACGTTCTTTGTCTTTCACATCGAAATCATCACTTTTACAGCATTTAAACCAGCGTTCACAAGTATCGTGAGATGGAGTGTGTTCACCATAAGCTTCCGGAAGTATATGATAACTTTCAGCAGCACTTTTCTTCAAAATAAAGTAATGAATGAAAACTTCCTGCAAATGCTCTTTTTTTTGGCATGAAATTTGACATTTTTAAGTGTAAAAATATCTAAGATATTAACACTTTCAGCAAATTTGACATACGAAGTTTTGAAGCTTGTTGTCAATACAACAAAATAGCATACATATCAAATCCCATATATATCAACATATGTGTAACTCCATCTATTGAAAAAAAATCTGCATTATTAACCAGTACAACTGGTAAAAGTTGGTAACTCCAAAGCCCTGGGTGAGCACTCTAAGCTGAAGTTTACACATATTTGGGCTTCTAGCGAATGAGAGCTGCACACTGACCTTTGATTAAGCAGGCACAGGGTTGAAAGTAAAGAAAGAAGAATTTGTACTGTGGATGGAAGGAAAAGGTTCAGTTCCTCACAGTGACTCAGGTCAAAATTCCCCAAAGATCTCCTAACTACATCCCACTGGGCTGCCTATGCAAAGCCACATGCAGTAGCGAGAATCTTTGTCCCATGGAAAAAACAAAAGTCACTGTCTTCTCAGCAGGGGCTACAGAGCTGTGAGTCCAGGCATGGAAGTTATTGAGAAAACATGGATGTTGATATCACCTGAACTTCCTAGTTAGGTGGTGAGCCCAGCAGCAACTATTGAGGAAATTAGAATCTTAACCCTGGTTTGGTTTTGAATACAGCATCTACTTGGGACTGTGTTCAGAGTATATGCTCAAACAGAACAATCTCCTTACAGTTTCACATGGTTCCATAATTTAACCATGGAAATTGACATAGTCTTCCCGAGCACCTAAAATGCTACGTTAACCTGGATTGTGTCGACCAGTGTGGCTCAGTTGGTTGAGTATTGTCCTGTGCACCGAAAGGTTGCTGGTTAGATTCCTGGTCAGGGCACTTGCCTGGGTTGTGGGTTCAATCCCTGGTTTGGCCATGTACAGAAGGCAACTGACCGATGTTTCTCTCTCTCTCTCTCTCTCTCTCTCTCTCTCTCTCTCTCTCTCTCTCTCTCCCCTTCCCTCTGCCTCCCTCCCTCGCTCTCTCTCCATTCCTCTCTCTAAGGAATGAGCCTAATGAACGAATAAATAAATAACCTGGACTTTTTTTGCATCTCTAGGCTTCTTTAAGGGGAGCCAATTAGTGTGAATTATCTACCTTTAGGTGCCACTTGTCACCTTCCTAACTTGCATGACTTTCCCCTGCGCATTTCTGGATGTATGAGGAAGTGTCTGATGTGCTTGTAAATAATCCCCTCGTGTCTTTTGTTCTTGTCTTCACACTCCTCTGAGAGGTCCATCTTTTGCATTATTGTCAGTGACCTTCATATGAATCCAGCAAATTCAGCAAAAGCCCATCATGAATCTATTATATTTCAGGCAATGTACTGACATTCCGAGTCCCGAGCCTTATGGACATTCAAGTGAGGGGAGTTGTACATTAAACTGACACATCCTTGCAGAAGCAGCTTTCTGTTGAGATGCCAAAAGGTGCAAATTCTCACCGAACGTAGGCCTGTGTTTTCTCCCAAAATGTCCTGTTACCTTGTGAAGTTGCATATCTGTTACCTGTTCCCAAAATCATCTCCATGTATCTCTTAAAACCACTTTCCCAGCTTCCAAGCCCAGGGTGGATGTGGAGTGGGTGGCGGTCAAGACCACCAAGATCATCAACAGACAACATATTCTCTTATTTGCCTGATTTTCTTCCTCTGGATTCCTCAGACATATTTTCCAACGGCCATCCAAAATTTACTGGCGTGCCTAGAAGTTGGGTCTAAATTATTTTACGTGTACACACACACACACACACACACACACACACACACACACACACTTACTTGTATACATACTTGTGTGTACATATAAAACGTACATATATATATGCACATATGTATACATACACATATATACCATTCTCTCTCTTTTTCAAGATACTTTTGAGGACCCTTCAAGAAAAGAGACACTGAAAGATTAAGGAACATCCCATTTCAAAGAGGCAACACAAGGCTCTAAATCATTTGTGCTTCTGGGCTCCCAAGTATGGTTGGAGTCAGCCCCTTTGTCATGTAATTCCAGAAGCATGAATGAGCTGTGCATGGAAACTCCCTCGTGGAAGCACTCCGAGTAAAGCATGTACTTCAAATACTAGTACAGGTGGTGGGGTTTTCATAGAGACATGTGCCCCGTTCTGTCCAGAAGGCTCTTCCCCAAGATCTTTGTTCAACTGGATCCTCCTCATTGGTTCTCAGCTCCAATGTCACCTCTTCTTTCAGAGAAGCTTTCCTTAGCCCTGAACTTAAACCATTCCCCGCCCCGCCCTGTAGTCTTAATCCTATAGCTCTGTATCATCTATCATTGTCTGAAATGACCTCATTTTATTCATTCATCCATCGTCCTTTTGTCCCCTGCACACCCTCCACCCCATTTCACACATTAGAAAGAAAACTCCACAGAGTTCTTGTCAGTTTCATCTCCACCACCTTCAACAACACCTAGAACATAGTCAGGATATTTGTTCGGTGAGTGAATGGATGGGTGAATGTCTCCCCTCCTATTCTGTTGCTGGATGACTGGAGGGTAGTAGGCATGTAGCATCTGTCATCTTAGACCAGTCTCCTCCTGTTTTGGGAGGAAATAGTTGCCTCATTTAGGGCCACATCTACATTGGCATTGCATTCTGCACCTTGAGCCAGGCCACCAGACGGCCATATTAGTAGCCTGGGGAACTGGCCAGCTCTGTTAGGTTTGTTGTTTCACGCCTCATCTCCTTCCCCGGGAGGAGCAGCGATGTTGGCAGAAAGGGCTTGATAGTTCTTTGCTTTCCAGGAGACAGGGGCTGAATAAGGTGGCTGGGAATTTAGGGGGACTCTGCTCTCAGCTGGAGCCTGGGCACCCCTGTGCACGCAACAGGTGAGCTAGTGACTGGGGCCGTTACAGGACAGCGATACTCAGGTTCTGTTGTAACTGGAAATGTGTCCTCATGGACCGAAGGCTGTCCTTTCTCAGTGTTTGGGTAACATCAAAAATGTTTTTTACTTTCCTTGCTGTTGTTCATCTTCTGCTTGTTGATCAGGTTCATAGTCCAGGCTCCCAGCCGCACTGCCTTACAGAAGGCCTGAAGTCACATTGCACACTCAAACTTGACATGTTCTGCACGGGTGTGAATAGCAGATGAAATCCCTGGGTTTAGGTTCCCTTCACTTAAGTAACAGAGCAGAAATAATTCCTGAGCACCTTAGAGCTTAGGTAGCTATTGCATATTCATGATTGCACTGAATCCTTAGAAAAAGCCCGGTGAGGCATGTAGTGATTCCTTTGTACCCCATCTTACGGATGAGGACACTGAGATTCGGGAGGATAGCTTTCCAGTGCCAGGCAGCTAGACAGAGGCAGGGCTGGATTTGAAACCTGGGCAACCAGGGTCCAGGGCCAGTCTTCCTTTTATCATGCCCCAGTTGCCTTCAATTCCTCAGTTGAAACGTACAGTTTTAGCTGTTGGCCGGTTAGGAAAGTGCACTTTTTGTAGTCTAATTCTGTAAGGTATTTGAAAGGCACAAGCCCATGATGAGAAAAGCAACATTTAGGGAGCTTCCTAAGTGGGCTATAGCAGCAACTTGTGTGTTCACATGGGTGTGCCTGTGTGAGTGTTTGTGTGTGTGCGTGCATGTGAATGTGTGTAGTGGAGGGATTGCTTCTGGGAGGAATAGAGGCCAATTGTGGAGAGAAGGTTTCAGATTCAGGAAAATGTAGTGAAAGTTTTCTTGGTGCTATAATTCTCAATAGGCCCCAGCCTTCGACATTTTTGCCATTTCTTTCCTAAAATGTTTTATCCCAGCCTACTGCTAGTTTTATAATGAAATTACATATGTTTGGGGACTGAACAGTTCACAGTTCCATTTAGATTAGCTGAAGTATCTCAATTATATAAAACTATTCTATTAGCCCAAGGAAAACTCACTGTAGATTATACCTTTATGGCCAGTGCTTTTTTTCTTTTCTCTTAAAAATATTTTTATTGATTTCAGAAAGGAAGGGAGAGAGAGAGAGAGATAGAAACATCAATGATGAGAGAGAATCATTCATCAGCTGCCTCCTGCATGCCCCACACTGGGGATCCAACCCACAACACGGACATGTGCCCTGACCAGGAATCAAATCATGACTTCTTTGTCCATAGATTGCCGCTCAACCTTTGAGCCACACCAGCTGGGCTGCTAGTGCTTTTTTCTTTTTGGTGAAAATGTGGAGTGGTCATTATGTGTAAGGCATGTGTTAGATGCTTGCAGATGTAAATATATGTCAGACACAGTACCTACTTCAAGGAGATTGCAACCTAGCAGAAGCATTAATACAAGGAGATAAGTAACAGTCATGCCTGATCGGATGAGTTGTTTTGTAGAAAATTTTCAAGGACCACCTGGGGTTCAAGAGGGACATTAGCATCATATCTGATGGGTGGGGAGTTTTTGAAATGGGCCCCAAAATAGGTATATTTACATAATCGGTATGGGAAGGGTATATTAAGTTGAGAGAATGGAGTTAACAGAGGCAGGAAAGCTAAGAGACATATTCAGAAAATAGTTGATTAATTTGATTGATTGGAATTTCAACTATTCCTAAAACAGCATTTCTCATGTTGTTGATTTGTTTTTCTTACTGGAGACCAATTAAACAACACACTTCACAGTCCACCCATTCCACCCACACATATTCATGGGAATTCCATTTATCCATGTGTGCACATGTGTAGCAGCCTTTCGGTGTATGGAAGCCAACTAGTTGAATGGAACACTGAATTAGAGTCCCAGAGACTCTCCAGCGGTGTCAATTACAGCTTACAACTGCCTGATTCTGCTCCCCTTAGTGGATTCCAGTAAAAATGTTCACTTATAGGTATAAATAGTCTTTTATGGAATTGATCATAATTAGCTCTTGAGATTTGAGGAAAGGATTTGCCGTTTTAGATCAGTTCATGGTCCATTGAGGGATCCTTGGGACCCATAAATAGGCTGTGGACCATACTTTGAGAAACAGCAGCTAAAAGTGATGATGGAGGAAAAACAACTGAGACCATATTGGAGAGACTCTTTCATGCCAGAATCAGGAGTTACACTTACTTTGTACTTATTGCCATGAAAGGTATTTGAACAGAACAGTAGAATATTTTTTGAGGTTTCATTGAAGAAGGGTGAGGGTGGAGAGCAGGTAACTGGCTAAGAGAAGTGGTGCCCTAGGGAGTGGAAATGAGGAGACAGGCGATAGAAAACTTGCAGAGATAGAATCAACAGACTTGGCAAGTTGAGTGGATGTTAGCCTTTAAGGTGGAGGGAGCAGAAAGCTCGGCCACAATGCCTGGGCACTTATGAAAATGGTGCCATGAACACAAACTGGCAAGTTAGAAGGAAAATCTCTTTTGCTAGGAAAGACAATGAATTCTTTTATTAATGGTTGCCGAGAAATTTTAGAATTGCAAAAAGAATTCCAGAAGCTTCTAGGCAATATGTGGAAAGAATTTAAAAACTCTTCTCACCTGAAAAGAATTTAAAAATTTCCAACTAAACTTTGTTGCCATATATTGGTTAAACCTAAAGGAAAGATGTCATAGAGCCAAATGGTACCTTTACTAAGAACAGATATGGCTCATGTTAGGTACCAAGAGCATCAGAAGTCAAGATAGGTCAGGGGATACTCCCTTCCATCTGCATTAACCTCCCAGATCAGACTTACCTATTAGAATTGGTTGCTAAGTGATGAAAGAGCCTGTTGTTAACTGTGCCATATTCTCCCAACAGCCTCACTCTGTTGTACAAGTCCAGGGGGCGCCATTCACTTGGATAATTGTGAGTGATGTCCCTTGGATATGTGCCATATGGCAGCCTGGATGCCTGTTGAACTACCACTGCTTTGAATGGCTATGATGCTTGGGAGTTGTTTTGCATTTGAAGTAAACACGGGAGTTCTGAGAGGACAGTGCCATTAGGGCAGAGTTAGCGCTTGTGCCTCTGCTCCCCTGTGCTTCGTTCCATTCACTTTTATTGTCCTCACTGCATGGCATTGCGGTTTCTCTGTGTGCGGGCCCACTCGACTCCTCAAGGGTAGGGAAGAGCAAATGCTGATATAGGGGACGTCCCTTTGTGTTTCACCATTGAGGACACAGACTGCATGGAAGAGTGTGGAGAAGAGGTCAGGTTTTCTCAAGTGGTAATTGTGTGAAAGCACAAAGCTGTATCTATGTGTCTGTGTTGGATGATTACATTTTGACCTAGTAAACCATGGAGGGTCCAGGGCTTTGTTACTAGCGACGGAGGAACCGCTCAGAGGGAAATGAAAAGCACATCAGTTTCATGAGCTTAGTTTGATGAGGACTGACACCTAAAAGAACCATCTTTTAACTTTCAAATGCCTTTGAGAAAGTTTGCAATAAAGCTCTTACCACTTGTTAATGCCGTAGTGTGAATGAGTGGGTCAAGATTACAGTCTTGTCTGCTAGCCACCTGAGAGAAGGGCACTGAGGAGATGAGTTGAATGTGTGGGTTGAAGGCCAAGAGTGTTACATATGTGGGGTTTTTGAATTGTCAGCAGAAGGGAGGGAGTTTGTGTTGACCAAGAAAAGTGGAGCTCAGGAAATGTAGGTGTTGGGTGAGCAAAGGTAATGCTGTCTATTTTATAATTTGGTAAGAGCTCTCCCTGGTGGGTAGCAAATGCTGACAACTTCAGTGCTACCAGCCAACCCAATTCAAGCCTAATACCAGTATACTTTTATAAACACCTTGAGGCTGTTTCCTGGAAAAGCCACAGAAAATTTGCCTCTGTTAGATAATGGAAAGGGAGAGCCAAAGGAGATTCATTTGCTCATGAGGAGCTCTGAGGGAACTGAAGCTGCCAAAGACTCCTAGCTTAAAGGAAGCTTGTCTGACAGCGTCAGGGTAACCAGCTCCCGGGGATTTGTACAAATCCACTGGCCACAGGGTTGACGTCACTGTTTCCTGCCCTGCATTTTGGAATAGGCCATGTAGAACTTGGTGTTTGGCAAGTGGGATATACATGCAGCTGCGTCTGTAGAAGAGAAGAAAGTATTGAAGGGAGATCAAGCATTTTTCTAGAAGACATGACTTGGGTGAGGCACAAGGACTTTAACCAGGGTGGGACATATGGAAAATGATGACTTGGTTGACACATGGACTGACAGTGAAGTGAGATTGACAAGCTCTTTCTCTAGGCTAGAGAAAATCATGAGGGTGACCTGAGGGAGGAGAGATGAAGGTTTTATTTTTTTAAGCTTCATATCATGAGTTTAATAATAATTTTCCTTGGAAGTGAAATTCTGACCAAGTACCTGTCAAGAGACTTACCTGTACTTGCTCACTCCAACATGGTGGCTTGAATCCTGTAATGGCTAATTTTATGTGTCAACTTGGCTGGGCCCCCATGACCAGATATTTGGTTAAACATTATTCTGGATATTTCTTTGAGTGTTTTTTTTTTTTTTTCATGGATAAGATTGACTTTTAAATCAGGGGACTTTGAGTAAAGCAGATTGTCCTCAAGAATGTGGGTGGGCCTTATCCAATCTGTTGAAGGCCTTAAAGAACAAAACTGACCACTCCCAAGCAAGAAGGAATTCTGCCAGAAGACAGCCTTTGGACTTGAACTACACCACTGGCTCTCCTGGGTCTCCAGGTGCTGGCCTGTCCTGAAGATTTTGGACTTGCCCAACTTCATAATCGTGTGACCCAATCCCTAGAATAAATCTCTCTCCTTCTATATATACACACATCCTATTGGTTCTGGTTCACTAGAGATTCTTTCTGTAATGGTCATCATAGACTAGGTTATATTGTGGTAATCAACAACTTCCAAAATTCAGTGATGTAATACAACAAAAATGTTTCTTATCTTTGCTGCATGTTCAAAGAAGGTTATCTCGGGAGTTCTGCTCATCAGTGACCCAGGTGGACAGAGTTCTATCTTGACATGAGAGGACCATGATCATCATGGTAAGGGAAGGGGATATGGCTGCCTCTTAAAGCTGCCACCTGAATGTGAAAAAGGCCACTTCCACCCACATTTCTTTGGCTGGTGCCAGTCACATGGACACCTTTCACTTCAGAAGGTCCTGGGAAAGTAGAGTGCCACTGTGTGTCCAGAAGAACAGAACTATTCTCCTGAATATCCCCAAATTGCTTCACTGATCTCTTAAGAGATTGCTGTATGTGTATTTCTACTGGCCTGAGACTTGGGAAGGTGAGAACCTGGAACTGCTGGATAGTGTCCCTGCCTGAGATGGAATTCAACAGGAAGGAGAGTAAAGCTGAGAGGAGAGAAAGTAAATTCTGATAGTATATTGTTGGAGGTCCTGGATCCAGGCTTGTCTGAAGCTACTGCTGAGCTTCTGAGTTACATATAATCCACCTTTTTTGGTTTCTTGAGCCAGTTTGTAGTGGGTTTCTGTCACGTGCAATCACAAGTTTCCTCACTAACACAGTGATGCTTAAACCTTCGCTTCCCCCCACCCCCCACCCCCCAACCCCACCCCCCACCCCCCACCCCCCCGGCAAATCTTCATTTCTGGGTTCTTAAATACTTCTTTTTCCTTGAGCACCTACTGTACTTTTCTATGTTAACACTTGTACTGTTCCTTCTTTTCTTTCATCTAGTAGCACAAATCTTTCTTCTACTCATTAGGTTACTGTCACCTCTACAAAGAATTGCTAATCTATGTTCCTCTCCTCACCTCAGTCAAAATCCATCCTTTCCTTCAATGTACTTATAGTAATGAACTTTAACTTCTGTGATAACAGTTGTCATATTCTGTCTTGTACTAGCCAATGTGTATGGAGCACTGACTGTATACTGGCAGCTTTATATTTCCCACAGATATAAATTCCTTTGTCTTCAAATAACCCTGTGGTTATTATTCCCATGTTACACATTTAGAAAATCTGCAGTTTAGAAACTGCAATTTGGAAAAACTGAGTGATTTCTCTTAGATCCCACAACGAGGAGCTGGCACTTGGGACCCAGGTGACTGGCCCCTGAACTCACACCTGTCATCTTTATCATTACTTGTAGACCTGGCTTGTCTCCTCCACTTGACTGCATCCTGTCTGCTAGGAATCCGGTAGTGCAATTGGGGATGACTCGTAGTTAGTGTGTAGAATCTCACAGCCTGCACTTTGGGTGCTGATTTCACTCCAGCTTCACCTTACGCTTCTTGTCCTCATTTCACTTCTTTCCTGATTTCTTCACCAACTTATTCTAAGTTTTATTTTACCTCATTGTAGCATTTGCATTTTTGGTAAGCCGCCCTACCCCTTTTTAGGTTGGAAAATCATTAAGTACATGAGTAAATGAAAATAAAATTAAGTACTAGACTATACATTCCTTCAGCGTAGGGACCAATGTCATTTATCTTAACAGTTTCTACAGCTGTAGAACTCAGAAAAGTGTATCTTGCATTTACTTGTGGTGACATCTCCAGATTTGGAGGATTGAGAAATAGCAGGCATGCGCTGTGGTTCTGTGGTGTGACTATGCCGAAACCTCTCCAGGGGGCTGACAGGGTGTGTTGGGGGTGGCCCTTGCCCTTTGCTGTACCAGAGAGAATAAAATAAGACATTTCAATGCAGCAGAAAAGGATTCACTTTGCCATCTGCTTTCAGGAGAGCTGAATATTTTTCCTCCAGCGACATTCTGTATTCCTCGTGGAGACTCAAAACAGTGACTGGGAACTATTTTTGAGCCTTCTCATCACCCAGGAACAGCTAGGTGCAGACTGGCAGGGAGGGCTGGAGGTGTCGCTTATTACAGCCTCTCAGGTCTGGGACTTGTTGGTGTGCAGGGATAGAATGCAGCCATGCTGTGCCCTCCTCTGAGAATAACTTTCTGTCTTCCATTGTTAAGCATTTATTGCTAAACGCAGACACAACCTGCGCTGAAATGCCTGCGTTGATGCTCATCTACAGCTAGAATGAGGAAAGCAGCCATGTTTGGCCTGCTGGGGGAGAAAGGAGCAGCTCTGCCCAGGGTGGCTGGACAGCAGGAAGGGGGAGACGAGCACAGGAAATAGCCTGGCACAATCCTACGCTGTCTTTTTCTCTCAGAGCTCCCTCCATCTTTTTCTCTTCTCTCTGACATGAATCTGCGGTTCTAGCACTTTCCAAAATCCTGCAGCCATTCAATGTCATCTAAAAACATTTTCCGAATGCCCGCTGTGTGCCAGGCATTGTGCTCGGTCCTGGGGCAGTCAGGAGACCTAGAAAAGCTGCTCAGATTGAGTGCATTTCTCATTTGGGGCATGATTGTTGCGAGTGTTTTGAGCACAGTTGGCTGACAGGGATCAGTAAACACCAAAATAGCAGTACAGAGTAATTTGCATGGGGAATGTTGACTTATGTATGTATATCTGGGTGAAGAGAGAAGAATATGGTGACCCAGTTAAAAGTTGCTCTCTACACTTGTGTGTTATTATAATCAACTTTTAAAAACCACTCTGTATTTAGCCTTCTGCAGAATAAAGTGTATCAGAAAATAAGCGACTGCCTGATGTTCAGGTACAGTTCCTATAGGCAGAATGAACTGGGTGCACAATTTTGCAGTTCTATATACAACTCATCAAGGTCTCTTTCTTTCTGTCTCTCTCTGCTTTTTTCTTTGTTTCTGTCTCTCAATCCCACTCTTTTCTCCATATGAGCCCCACGATAGGTAAGTCCTTTCAATATTTTCTCTTCTTTTGAGCTTCCTGTATGAAGGATTACAGATAATCCCCCATGGCAATGGGTTCCAGCCATCCAGACCGCCTACTGTATTTAAGACTCAGACCAACAAAGGATGTTTCCTTTGATATGGATAGGGAGGAGCTAGAACACAGTGTGGAAAAACACCTGTTCCCTTTGACTAAAATAAAAAGAATGTTTGTGGGTGATGAGTTGCAAGTAGATGATTGTAGTATCTAGCCTTCTCAAAGGATGCTATTTAGATTATTAAGACATATCTACATAAGTCTCAATTACTCAATAATCAGGCATTTAAGGCACACTGTTAGATTATTGATCAGTCATAGCTCTGGCAGAAAAAGGATGGATCGCTCCAACAGAGTGATTCAAGTGAGTTTAATAGAGGGAAGAGCTAAGGGAGACCAACAAAGGATGGTCCTACACCTCAGGGGTGCAACAGTTGGGAGATATTTCCACGCTTAGCCTTGAAAGGCCAACGGGAGAGAGGAAGGTGTCACTGGAACCTAGAGAAAGTAGGGGTTGTCCAAAAGGCACTGTGGGCTGGTTTTTGATAGAGGCTGTAAGAAGGATGCAGAAATTATGCACTCTGACCTCTGATTTCTTGCTGGTGCCTTCCATGGACTCAAGTCACTAGAAGGTAGAGGCCAAGGAACCCTGTTAATTTTATCAATAAAGATTCTCCCAGGATCCAGAACTGGATGGAGAAGAGTTGAGGGTGGTTCCGGGGTGGGGGGCGGGCAAAGGGGAAAAAAGTAATTTGCCTATAGGGAAGCAAAGCAATATAGCAAACAGGCATTGGATTATAAATGAGGAGATATGAATTTTGATATTGGCTCTGCCATTTACTAGTCAGTTGATTTTGGGAAATCACCTCATCCTTTTGATGAAGTTTTGCCAGCTGTAGCATGGGAAGAAGTAGCCCTTGGCTTATGAACCCAAGTGAATTATAAGACAGTACTTTTTGAACAATGCACTTTGAAGAAAGAGGTCATTATGAAAACCCATCAGCAATACAGTTGGCAATTAATCTAATTAATTTTGTGTGGTGTGGATATAGCTTAGGTCATGGTAAGATTCTCAGATTCTATCTGTGGCTTTGGAACAAAGCAGAAATAGCAAGCCTACATTGACTTCAAATGAGTATTTCCATCTCTGCTGTAATATGCGCTCTACAAGGTACTCATCTTACTTGTGCAACATGAAGACGATGCCAAACGGAGCCATTAGTAGAGGAGAATTTAAGGGTCAAGGGGACATGCTTCCAGTCTCCTCTGAGCATGCATGGGAGATAGTCTTTGGATTGGGCACCACAATACCTCTTAACTCCATTAAGTCTGAGGAGTAGAGAGCTGTGAGTACATGCTCTCTGAGTTTAACATTTTTAGTCAATGGTTGGGCCTCATCTCTAGGAATTAAAAACTTACCTGTGTATTTTCCATACCTCGGTGTGGTAGGTACCTGCTCAGCCTATGACCCCTCTCTGAAAAGAGCCTGAGAAGGCCCTGGCAGCCATGTTGCTACTATGTGACTCGATAGGCAAAGATGATGGGCACCTACCCAATAGTCTCTCACCTCAGAGACCAATTGCCTGCTAGCTTTTTAAGCTTAAGTGAAACGTGGGAGTTGAGCTGCGATTTTCCCCTGCCACCTTCATGAAGGAGCAGAGGAGCCAGTCTACTGAGAGAGGACAGAGCAGCCATACAAGAAGATGAAGTAGCAGAGACACTAGGAAACAATGAGAGAGAGAGTAAGGAGCGTTCGTGTGAAGCATGCATTTGAGGAGGAGGAGGAATCGCCTTGGTTCCTGAAGGTGGTCTATGTTTCAGTTCCTGTGTCGACCACAGTAAGATCCCTTTTTCCCCCAGCATGGCTGGTTAGAGGGGTTTTCTGTGTCGGTAGCTAGCTGAAGGAACCCTAAGAAAAACAGGCTGATGGGTAGTGGACATCCGTGGGAATGTGGGAACACCTTCATCTTGGCCCCTTCAAAGCAAGCCTTTCACCCAGAAAATGGAAGGCCATGGCCAGTGGCTCAGAGGGGGCCTCCTCAAAGTTGGGAAGCAGGACATGCTCCCTGCTGGATACAAAGAAAACCTCCAGCCCAGTGATTCTGCCAATTTCACAATTATGTGAATTACCAATAAGAAGCCTTTCTGCCATAAAACAGTGTGAACTTTTCTACCTCCTGAGCATATTTACAATCAACAGCTTTGGAGTATCAATTAAGTTCTCCGCACATTACTTCAGCCTCTCTCTTCTAAACATCCACACTTCATGACTTTGTACACTCAGAGCAACAACAGAAATTATCCTGTAATTAAACAAACCAGCCCTTATACCTTTCTCTGGCATTTGAGCACACATGTACTTGTCAATTAGAGCAAGGCCTCATGGAGTTTGTGCTTGTTCTAATAGGTCATTTAATCAGTCCATCATTATCCCTAATAATAGTCATAAAAATCCCTAAGGACTTATACACTTTCTGGTTACAAGCACTTTTTTCAATTGACCTTGACAATTGTGCCATGAGGTAGATGCAGCTGAGACCATTTACTGGGTTTTACATTTATTCATCTTAGCAATGATACCTTCTACTGATAAAGGGCTTATTCTATGCTGGGCCCTATGCCAAGTCTTTTCCAGTAATTTTCTCATTCAAGTCTCCCCAGGCCCAATGAAGTGGAAGTATTACTTGTCACATTTATAGAACAGAAAACCAGAGGTTAAGCAGCTTATCAAAGGTTAGACAGCTGGTTAGTGGTAGGGTCAGAATTTGAAGCCAGGTCTGAAGGACCCATGCTCTTTAACCATTACTCAACATGGTAATTTATTATTTTACTCCAAGCCTCCATTTTAGTCATCTTGGCCAAGCACATTTTTCATTAATAGTTGCTTTTATGATGATAACAATAGTCACTTAGTGGTCACCCACTTATCCATAATCCATTTAACAAAATTTTTATTAACCATTTTTTACTGTGTTTGCATGATATGGGTTCTTTTTCCCATTTTAACTTGTCAACTCTTACAAAATCCTTTGAGTAAGTTATTATCATGCTCGATTAATAGAAGAAGAAGCCAATCCTCAGAGATATTCTTGCCCCAAATTATTAAGTAATAAGGAATGTTGGATTCGAACCCAGGACCATCTGACTTTAAAGCTTCCCACTGAGAAAACTGGAACTAGGACTGGCTCATCAACTGGATCTCACAGGATTCAAACCAGCTTCTCTGTATCCTTCTTTCCACTAATTGTAGGGCCTCTCCATCCTTATTTGCTAAATGAGTGATGGGTCATAGCCTGGGAAAAGCTATGTGGACCTTCTTCATAAGCATTACCTCTTCAGAGCGAAATGGAATGGATCAGTGATGAGAAAAATGTATGTCCAGTGAGAGGGCCTGAGAAGGGGTTGTTCTTTGGTTGGGAAGGCGGGGTGTGGTGCTGGTGAGTAGAAGAAATAGGGAGAGATGGCCAGACAACAATTTGGGAGAGAAATGTAGAAAAGCAACAGGAGGACGAGATGGGAAATAAAGTGTGTTAAAACATACAGGCTGGTAACTGACAGTGAATTAGCGTGAACCAAGGATTAAGATCGGGGTGAGGGGCTGGGTCAAGCAAGAAATTTCTTTCATGGTTTCATTGGTGGCTGGAAATGAAAACCTCATCATTATCCAAACACAACACTAACATGAAGGGGTGAAATAATTTATCCTTAAATAACAGGCTGACCTATTCAGAATTGTAATTTTAATGTAAGACTAACCTTTGAAAATAGATCAAGTGATATAAATTATTAAGAAGACATTCATCAGATAGATGGTGTCTGTTAGTAATTTTATGCATGAGGAGTTATCTCCGGGAGTACAGTTGGGGCTGTCTCTGTGCAGGAAAAATGAAGAACCCAGTTACCCTTTTGTGACATGTGCAGCTGATTTTAATCAGTGTTTCTCCTGTCACATGAAATGAAAAGACTGAAATATGATCTCCTCCATGGATGTGCACTCTAGGCCTCCCACCTCCTTCCAGCAGCTGTATCAGGAGTTCGCTGGGTTAGAGAAAATGGAGATACACATTTCAAGCAGTTTTTTTCCCTCCTCAGAGGGGAAAATAAATCAATGGATTAAACCACAAAATATTTATTGAGACTCTTCCAGTTGTCTAGCACTAGGCTGGGTGTTATGAGAGAAAGGGTGGAGGCGGAGGAGTCTAGGACATTTCTCATCCTCAAGATATATAACGTCATAGATTGGAAGGGACCTGAATTAAGTGCAACCCTGCTATTCCCCTTGTAGCTAAGTGAGTTTGGGCAAGTCCCAGAGCCTCAGTTACCTTGCTTATAAAATGGGGATGGTGGTGTTACCTACCTTGTGGGATTGTAGTGAGGAAGTCCTGAAGCTATGTCTGGAAAGAACAGCTCACAGAGCCTGACATATATGTAGGTATATAAAGAACTATACAAAATAATTATCATTACTAGTTCTGTTTCATCGCTATCTTAAGTTGGGGCCGGGGGGGGGGGGGGTTCTTCCCACAGCACCATTCCCCACGGTGTCTGGGGCTTACCCTTTCTCTCAGGAAACTGTAGGTCAATGATGAGCCTCCCTAGCTGTTGAGAAAGAGCTTGTCCATGGAGGGGAAGTTGGGTGGAGATAAAACAAAGTCTTAGGGCCCAGAGAGGTGACACTCCTGCTGACTGTGATCAGTGAGAGGTCTCTCAGAGCAAAGACAAGTAGGGAAGTCCCATGGCATTGACTGTGGAGGGGCTCACCTAGAAGGAGCTGGGCAATCAGTGCGTTAGGGCCCCAAGTGCTGGGAGAAGGTCAGTGTTTTCTCAAAGGGAAGCTCAACGATTCATCTCATGACAATGATTACACTGAACGCCCTCAGGTGGCTCCTCCACAGTTCAGTCCCATTAATGCCTAGCTCCATGGACCATCTCCTCACCATACCCTCCTCTTCTTTCCTCTTTTCCTCAGCTCACTCACTGCTTATTTAAAGGATCAATATGTGCAGCAATTTCTCTTTCAAAACTTTTTAGGGCACAAATTTGTCTCCAATACCACATGGTTTAGATGTATGAACATCAAAAGGACTGGCTCTTGTGACTCCAAATGTGTGCCTTAGAAACCCCAGGGCAGGTTCTCTGCTTTTCTGTCCTAGTCCCCAATCCCCAGACGGCCCCCCCCCCCCGCCCCCATGCAAGAATTCCTTGGAGTAAATGGTGGTAGTGATGAGTTCCTCTCTGTTTATATACCTCAAGATATTACCCTGCAAAACTGTTGTCTCCTTTTGTTTCTTCCCTCCTCCTCCCCCCTTCCTCCTCCTCATCATCATTGTGCCTACTTTATAAGAAAAGTTAGCAGAGGTTTAGAAAAGTCAGTCCTATGTTAGTCGGGTGTTCTAGGACAGAGATGTTGAGTCTGAGTTTGGAACAGAGCAGTTGGTAACCCTCATGAAAGATACAAGGAGAGGAAACAGCTTGATCAGGGGAAGATTCAGACCTGGTGACCATTGGACACCTATGAAAGGCAAAGAGGGGGAAAGAAGGATTTGGGGGAGAAAGAGGCTCAGACCACAGTGCATATCTGACAGGGTCCAGAGCTCCAGGGCACCAGATTGTCCACTGGTGGACTCCCAGGTTGAAAAGAAATGGTTAGGCCCTGCTACCCTCACCATGTTCAGTCTTCGGCTGGGGCCTTTGCTCAAATGCTGGGGCAGCTCCTTGCAGCGGAGTGGCCAGTCCCTTCTTGCAGAGGGATCCATGCGGCACACCTCTGTGGCTGCTCTACCTGCCCATGGCCACCTGAGCATCAAAGAAGAACCGGGGCTGGAACCTAGTGTCCTGATTCCTGGCCTACTGTTCTGTCTTCTCTACGTTGAAATTCACCGGATAATCTGATTACCACCGGATAGTGTGTAATTATGCATTTGATTGCATGGGGTAGGCACCGAGAGCCTCTGAGTTTCAGAGATTAGAATATTTATGTGAATTACTGTACTCAGTATACACTACTTTGGAGGGTGTTATTTTGAGGCCAACAAAACAAGCAGAAAAGGAGCCACTGTACCCATAACTACAAATTTTTAATTCCCCGGAGTTCTCTGATAGGGCCTTATCCCATGCTAGGCTCCCTACCTGGGGAGTTTCATATTGTCTGGTCAAGAACAAAGACCTTTGGCCAAGCAGATGCTGTTATGTCCCAAGGTTTGCCGGAATTATTCTCAGGTTTTCTCCCAATCATTTGGGCAGAATCCAAATGATAGTGGATGGTCCTTGAGCAAGAACGACCGTGACTTAATATGTGACTAATGTCTCAGTTTCTCATAAGATCACCTTAAAGGCAGTCGTAAAGGGTTATGCTGGGAAGTGGCCAGGCATGGCAGCGGTGCTGGAGTGTGTTTAACCTGCCCATCATTGGCACCTAAAGCTTTACATTAGTCAAATTGAGTCCAAATCAATTGCATTGTCAACATATGGTTGGGAGTATTCAGACATACTCACAACTCTGTATTGTAATAAGAATAGTAAGAATATAAAAAAAAAACTACCTGAAAAACTATTGATGTTTAAGGCCAGATTTTTATATGCCGACATTTCTCAGGAAGCATTCAGACATGGCTTATGGTGGGGAAGGGCATTATTGCTTTTGCAGTTATATGGAATTTTAAATTGTATTAATAATGCTAATAAAATAATGATGGTTAAGCTTTTTTTCTTCTTCTAATGCTGGGTGAGGATCTGTGCTAAGTGCCTTTTCTCATTTAACCCTTGCAATAGCCCTAAGAAGTAGGCAGCTTTTCTCTCATTTTACAGATGAAGAAGTGAGGCTTGTGGGGTTAAGAATCTTGCTCAAGGTCCCACTGATGGAATCACAGAGTTGAGGTGGAGATCCAGCTCCTTCTGATTCCAAAGCCCGTGCTTTCATCCCCTGTGCCATATACCCTCTTCGCCATTTAATGGCACCCAACAGGAACATATAGTCTCAATGTGTCATTTTACATTTGGTGCTGTGAGGTTCAAAGTTAAGTTAGTTAGAGAACCTGTCTCTCCTGCTCCTCGCCCCCAGCCATCTGCCTCCTCCATTACTCGGATTAAGCCGAGCAATACTCATGGCTGGAGTGCACCTTCGATGCTCCCTGGGAATCCCAATAGGCCTTTTAGTTCCCTGAAGCCACGGTTACAGCCTGGCACAGTCTCCTTGCTTTCACTCCATTTCCAGATTGCCACTTCTTGTTCCTTCATCAAGGAGTTTCCCAGCCTCTGGTGCATTGCTAGGAAATTGAACAAAGAGAGAAAATTGCTTAGACAACGCATGCATGTCAAACTGTCCTCCTAGCCAGCATTGATTTTATTTTATTTTTTAATTTCCAAAGCATTCAGGCGGTAGCAGCTGTGGCTCCTCATGCCACCAGTCCAAGATTTTGTGTGATAGACAAAAAGTCCACTTTATTTTATTTTATCTTATTTTTATTGTTTTCAGAGAGGAAGGAAGAGGAAGAGAGAAAGAAACATCAATGATGAGAGAGAATTATTGATCAGCTGCCTCCTGCACGCCCCCTACTGGGGGATCAAGCCTGCAACCAGGGCATGCTCCCTGATGGGGAATTGAACAGTGACCTCCTGGTTCGTGGATCAATGCTCAACCACTGAGCCACACTTGCCAGGCCCAGAGCTCACTTTAATTAAGAAGACTTCTAAAATTACCACCCAGTGTTGATCCAAGCTTCCTGTATGCCCACACGTAACACAGTTGGTCAGGATCTCTTCCTTCCTCCTCATTTTTCCATGTTAGCAGCCCGGTAGTCTCTTCTGCTGTGCATTATTTTTGTCTGTAATTTTTGGGAAAGAGAAGTACCAGCAGTTGAAGGATGATTTGGGGAGAGACATTTTTTATTGCTTAAATGATTCTTTTCAGGGAGAGAACTGAAGCCAAAAAGGGATCATTGCGAACCTAAAGGAGCTGGAAAAAATTTACACCCTCTAAGGCATTTTAAGCCGTTGGAACTATTTTGAGTGAAAAGACTTATTTTAGGTTTGCAGAGAGCCCTGTTTTCATAAGTGGGAGCTCGGCTCCAACCAGCGGGTATGGGGATTGGGAGTGCCGGCTCTAGAACCACACTGCCTGGGTTCAAATCCTGCCTCTATCAGCTGACAAGTGGCTGGACCGCCCTGTGCCTCAATGCCTCAAAAAGGGGGTGGAGTGGGCGGGCAGTACCTGTTAATATTACTTACCTCATGGTATTGGGATGAGGGTTAAATGAGGAACATTTATGTGCTTGTGATTAGGACTTGTTCAGTTGGAAGAGACAAAACCTGACCCAAATGAGCACAAGCCAAAAGGCCATGTATTGCTCACCAGAAGGGAAGCCCAGGGTGAAGGCTGCATTCAGGGCTTTCACAATGTTCTCGGAACCTCGCATGTCTTCACCAAGATGGCAACAGCAGCTCCACCCCCTGTATTGTTTCAGGAAAAAGGTCCTATGTCATTGGCTCTGACCGGTCCTCATAGCCATCTCTGACCCAGTATTGAGGTATCAGTTCATATATGATGCTCCAATGGCCTAGGCCCGGGTCCTCCAGCTCACCTGAGGCGCTGGGGTTGCATTTAGCTTTGAGAGGACCACAGGGCCTGAAGGCGTGTGCATGTAATTACCCAGAGGGGAACTGTGGTGGTTTGGTTACCAGGGAAGGTAAGCAAAGCAGAGGACCACCCAACGAGCTTAGCACAGTGATTGGGTTACTATAAATTGCCCACGGAGTGGTCGCTGGTGCTATGGTTGTCGTTATTGATTCCATAAGGAAGGGACCCCAAAGCAAGTAGGTATCTTTGCGATACTTAATTAGTGACCACATTCCATATTGGGAACCAAGAGGTTCATATCTCGCCCCCGCCAGCTGTTTATCACCCCTCCACCCCATGCTTTTGCCTCGCTGTTTTTTTCCATCCCACGTTACCCTCTTCACTTTCCTGTTAATTATTACAATACAACCTGCCCTCCAAAGCCCACCCTGTCTGCGACTCTCACCCGCTGTTTCCAGCCCTTTCTCATCTCCCTCATCTCAGACCTCTCAATGCCTGTACATAAGGCATTCCAGGTGTGAAATCTCCTTGAAAAGTATAAAGCACTGTGCCTTCCACCCAATATGCAACTCCAAAATAGTCATTATTATGCAATCATTGTATTATATCACGGTGGTTTAAAATATAGAGTTTTGAGATCAGACCTGCCTCCTTCACTAACTTAATGCTGGAACTTGGTGCATATCACGGAACCTTCCAAGCTTCAGTTTCTTCATCTGTGAAGGGCAGACAACACCACCCACCCCATGAGGTAACGCATGTAAACGTGGACTTAGTGTGCACGCTCACAACCCCCTTCTTCTCATAGCAACTTGGAAGTAGGGAATATACCCATCCCATGATCTTTGCTTCTTTAAACTTTAGCTATTTATATTATCACTAGAGGCCTGATGCATGAAATTTGTGCAAGAGTAGGCCTTCCTTCCCCTGGCTGCCAGCACCAGCTTCCCTCACAGCCCCCGCTTCATCCAGAAGGTCATCTGGAAGGATGTCCAGTCTAATTAGCATATTATGCTTTTATTATTATAGATTTAAGCTGTAACAAGGAGAATCATTGGTTATAAAGAAATATAGCACTCAAACTTTACAATTAAATGAAATAGTTGAAAGTTGTTGTTTTTTAAGTGTGAAAGTTCTGCCCTGGCTGATGTGGCTCAGTTAGTTGGGTGTCATCCTATGCACCAAGAGGTTGCCGGTTCAATTCCTGGTCAGGGAAAATGCCCGGGCTGTGGGCTCAATCCCTGGTGGGAGGCCTGTGAGGGGCAGCCAATCAATGTTGTGCTCTCACATTAATGTTTTTCTCTCTTTTTCTCTCTAAAAACCAATAAAATTATTTTTTAAAAAGTTCAGTGACTTTTTAAAGTTTCAAGGTCTCTTCTAGATCCAAGATTCTGTGAAACACCAGACCGGGAGGTTTCTGCTGCATTGGTTCAATTTTTGTCCCGACACCTCACGCTCTCCCTTCCTTGCCCCTGCGAATGGTGTCCCTGACCCTGCACCTGGGAGGTGGGTGAGGGAAATGTGACAAGTGGCCGAGCGATTTGTCCAGCCTGTGCTGTAGAGCAAAACGAAGAGTGATACATTACAGGAGCCTCAAATGTTCTTTGCCTGGAAATGACATAAATATTAGATTTCGCTGAAAAATGACATGTACACATGGGAGCCATTAAGAATTCTTGCAAAAGCAAGGAAGCAGAAAGGCCTAACATCCTCTTCATAAAGTCTGGTTTCTGCTGACAGGCCCCAAAGTAAATGCACCTGGATGGATGCTCTCCACCTCTGGGCAGGTTTCAGGAAGCAGCCAGCTGTCTGTGCAGAGATGCAGACGTCTTCCCTCCTCCATGTTAAGTGAGGGCGTGGCGCGGAGGAGAGGGAGCCAGATCGGCAGTCAAAGGACCTAGGACCAGACATTGCACATCCGCACATTTTAGTCAGCGATTTTAAGTTGTGACAGATACAAGCCTACCCAAACCAGCTTCTTTCAAGAGAGCAACGTAGGCTAGTGAATTATTTTTTTGAGGTAAAATTCATAACAATAAAATTCACCATTTTCACCATTTGAAAGTGTGCAATCCAGTGGCTTCCAGCTCATTCAGAGTTGTGCAACCACCATCACTCTCTAGTTTCAGAACTTTTTTATCCCCCAGGAAGAACCCCTGTGCCAAGTAAGCAGATGCTTCCCATTCCTCCTCCTCTCCAGCCACTGGCAACCACTACTCTGCTTTCTGTCTTTGTGGGCTTGCCTGTTCTGGGAATTTTGTATAAATGGAATCATATAGTATGTGGCCTTTCGTGTCTGGCTTACTTCACTTGGCATAATGATTCATCCATGTTCTACTTCATTCCTTTTCATGGCTGACTAATATTCCACTGTATACATATACCACATTTTTGTTTATCTATTGATCAGCTGAGGGACTTTTGGGGGGTCCCCAGGTTTTGGCTATTATGAGTGGACTGTTGACTTTTGCTTTTCCATGAATGTGGGAGAAATACCTGTCTAGGTGGCTCTACATAACCTTTTAGTCCAAGTAGCCCACAGAGTCCCTAGGACAGGGACTCTGCTAGGTGTTGTCATGAGGCAGCCGTCTCCTGGACAGAGGATGTGAGACAGATCCTGTGATGTGGGGGTGGGGCAGCATCTCTAACAGGAGCACGAGGACAGAGCCGGTATGCCTGGCATCTCTATTACACAGTGATTACGCTTGCCTGTCACTTATTGAATGCCTTCACAGTGCCTTGTGAGGTAGGTAGCTTTATGCCCATTGTATGAAGGAGCACTTTGATGCCTGGGTCTGTTTCCTGAGTGATGCAAGGTGTATCCTACTGGACCTAATAAACATTAGGAGACTTGGCTAGATTGCTCATGAGAAGCTCTTGTAAGTTGTTAAGAGCTATAGCATCCTGTGCGCACCAATTGGCCATCCCTCCCCAAGCGCATTAATTATTCTTTTCTCCAGGCCTCCATGGTACTTTGTTTACACCTCAATGACTGCCCCTGCAGGATTGCATTCCTGGGAGTGTATTGTTGGCTGGTGTGCAAGCTCCTGGAGGTAAGGAGGGGAGGCAGCCCAGGACCTAGCTGGGGTGCCTGGCACACAGTTGTCGCTTGATGAATAGAGAGCCAATGAATGAGGAAAGAACTCTTGATCCCTCCCACTGCCAGGGGCAAACACCCATGGGCTTATAGTTTCACTTCTCCACCCAAGGAGTGATGCCACCCATCCAGGCAGAAGTGCCTGATGGTTTTCTCCCAGCCCCTGTGTCCTTTTCCTGTTCCCCCCACACCACCCCACCCCCCAGTAGGTCTTCCCCATTCAGCACTCCTAGTGCTTTGGAAACCAAATGGATGGGCTGAAAAGCACTCTTCCTCGGCAGACAGCAGCAGGGTCCAGGAGATACTGCAAAGAGCCGGTAGCTGGCGGCTCTCTGGCCCTGGCTTCCCAGCTCTGACTGCTGCTGGGCATGAGCCTCACCTTCCCCTGTGCCTGCGCCCAAACCTCTCTCAGCTCGCAGGATCGGTGAGCACGCCTAGGTGATGGCACGCCTGGGGCTCTGAGCCTACCAAACGTGGTTATAGCACATTTATGTGTGGTATTTATCAGGTTATCTAATGGGCGGCTCTGAAGTCGCCTCTTCTCCCATGGACTCTCCAGACGCCAGTCTTTTTGCAGTTCCACAGTTTGCTTGTTTTGGAAAAGACATGGAAATGGGTCAGCTGGTTTCTGTCCGGGCTGAGTGGGAAGGATCAAGTGTGTCTCTACAAAGCTGAACAGGAGGCTATATTTCTGAAAGCGGGTGTTCAGTGGCCAGTGAGCCTGTGGCTTTGCAAGCAGTGTGTTTGGGCCATTACCCCGCACGGGTTCCTACTGTTCAGGCGTTGTCCTGGCCCAGCTCCAACACGGCTGGGTTGCCTGGTGTTTCCCACGGGCTCTTCTCCCAGAAGGCCCAGCAAGGGTGTGAAATCGACAAGGAGGCAAGGTGAGACTAAACAGCCACAGGCCCTGGGCTTGGGTGTAGGTGCCATGGACACTGCGAGAAGGAGGACCCTGGAAGATAAAGGGGATGGATGGAATACGACAGGAGACTTTCCTGTGTTGTAAAATTTGAGGATGAGGACTCCGAATCTAAGGGATATTGGAGGTGGTACAGTTGAAGCTGTTCTGTCCAATATAATACCCATTAGCTGCTCCTGAGCACTCGAAGGGGGGCTAGTGTGAGCATAGATGTGCTGGGAATGTAAGATACACACCAGATTTCCTGGACTTAGAACAGAAAAACTAAAACAGAAAATCAATTTGTATGGATTTAATGTTAAAATTAATATTCACATGTTGAAATGATGATATTTTTTGATGTATGGGGTACATCAAATACTTTGAAAAATTAATTTTCAAATGTGGCCTTTTTACTTTTTAAGTGTGGCCACTAGACAACATTCAAGTACATATATGGTTTATTTCATATTTTTATTGGACAGCTCCGGGTTAGAGGTCGAGAGTGTGGGCTCTGGATACAGACCATGCGGATTTGAACTCTGACTCCACAAATTGCGAACTGTGCGACCTCGGGCAAGTCACTTGACACAGTGGCTTTCAGACCTTCCGCGGAGACCCATGGCGGTTGTTTTATTTTACAACACTACTTTGTGCACACAAACACATACACATACTACAATAGAATTGAGGAAGGAATACGTAACCGCGGGGTTTGCATTCTGATACGATGTGTTCTGTTTCTTCCCTCTCCTTCTCTGTTCATTGACAACAACGTTTATCATGCAACTCCCTGCCGCTGCTGAGCCCCTGAGCTGGGGGTAGTAGGTCTGGCAAGATGGTCCAGAGACCAGGGCACCGCTCACCCAGCAAGGCCGGCTCCGTGTTCTCCATGGACATTGTCCCTCATGCCAACTCTCAAGCCTCAGTTTCTCCATTTGTCAAAAAGAATAGAAGCTTCAGAGGGCTGTTGTGAGGTCTTGAAATAGTTCAAGCCCATGTGTCTCTCATTGCTCTTAGGAGGCCGGTGCCCTGGCAGGCCGTGGGGAGGACAGGAAAGGGGGCAGATGTCTACTGTCACAGAACTAGTCATCTGGGGTGTTTTCATGCCCTGCTCTTCTCCCTGTTGGAGAGGGAAGGGTTATGGGGTGGACAGAGCACATGCCACCTGACACTGCACAGGTGGGACTCGCAGAAGCACATTAGTCACCCGTGCTCACAGCAGGGGGGAGGAGGACACTGCACATCATGCGGGGCCATGTGGGGTCGCAGTTATTCCGTGGGCTGGCAAGGACCTGAAACCCACCACTCAGGGATGAACTGTGTCTGGTCCCCTTGGTACAGGGGACCTTATTTGTCAGGAGAGCTTGTGGTTGGGTCACTTGAAGCCCTCCCTGTTTTAGATGTCAAGGCAGCACATGATATAGAATCTTAATTTCAGGCCTTCCATCTCATGGTGAGGGAGACGCATGTGACATGAGCCTTTCTAATGCAGTGCGGTTCTGGAGGGGACATATATCATCCAGAGGACATTCAATTCCCAAGTTCAGGAGGAGCTTGGGGAGAAGATTCCTAGAACTCATGTCATCCAGCTGGGGACCTCATAGGATGAGGATGGAAGGTCAGGCAGAGGACAGGGCCTGGGTCACAGAGAGCTTCACCTGAACAAAAGGTGGTGGTCAGAGCCTCCAACTGCCACCTAAAGTTACCTTGAGAGGGTGTGTATCACAGCAGCTGCCCTCTGAGTAACCCATCCCTTTCCTTTCCTGTTTGTCTCCAACTCATTCCACCTTCTACCCACCCCCCATTCATTCTTCAGGCCACTCTCCCTGGATCTCAAAGTGCAATCCCAGACCAGCAACATGCGCATCCCCTGGGAGCTTGTCAGAAATGCAATTTCTAGGGCCTGTTCCAGAGAACGTGAGACCAGTGCGACCCCTTTGTACTCAGCTGTTTAGTTAGTGTGGTGGGCAGAGCACAGCCTTTGGCAAGATGGGTTTGGATTCTGAGTTTGGATTCTGTTTCCACCACTTACTGGCTGTATGACCTTGAGTGAGTCACCTAATGTTTCTGAATCTCAGTTTACTCATCTGTAAAATGGATATCACGGCAATTGCCACCTCCTCAGGTTGTCTTGGGGATGACATGAAAAGACATAGTAAAGGGTTGAGCACAGTGTCTGGCATTTAGTAAGTGCCCAGTAAATATTAGTGATTTACGATGGATCTTCCAGAGGTTGAATCTCATCTTCATCATCTATTACAGTGGTTCTCAACCTCTGGCCCTTTAAATACAGCTCCTCATGTTGTGACCCAACCATAACATTATTTTCGTTGCTACTTCATAACTGTAATATTGCTACTGTTATGAATCATAATGTAAATATCTGATATGCAGGATGGTCTTAGGCGACCCCTGTGAAAGGGTCGTTCGATCGCCAAAGGGGTCTCGACCCACAGGTTGAGAACCGCTGATCTATTAGCTAAGAGGCCTGAGAAAGTTACCTCTTTGGTGCCTCAGGTTCCTCATCTGTGAAATGAGGATAAGAATTGTAGAAATTAAGAGTTGTTTTAACTAGACGATGACTGCAAAGTGCTGGCAGGAAGGCAGTACACAGTGAAGGTCAGCTGCTACTATTATAATTCACAGTCCTTTAATGGACACTTCTTCTTGGCCCCCTACCGTGTCATCACTTGGAAAGTGCCAGCGGAGGCAGAAAGAAATTGGGTACCACCAGCCCCAAACAGTGAGCCCCACCTCCTTGGGGAAGGACCTCCGGGCCATTCGTTCTTGCCTTTTCCCTTCCCTCCTAATTTGATGTCTCCGTGTCTCCAGAGAGCTCACTCCAGCTCAATCACGACCTTTTCTTACATTCTTAGGCAATAATCTTTTCTGTTGGATTTGCTTTGTAGCTCACTGTTCTCCTCCTCTCATTCCCCGCCTCCCCTTCCTCTGGGCACCGGGAGCTTACAGGATTTCATGCATTTTAATTAGGAAAGAAATCCACTGATAAGGTGGGAACATTTGTCTACCTCAGGCAAACCTGAGATGCTTCAGGCCCACAGATCCTTGAGTCAGTGTGGGGGAGGCCTCACCCACCCATCTCTGAGCTGCCTCTTTCTCCAGAGAAATGATTTTAACGAAGTTGTCCTGCAACTCTGGGGCTGAATATATGGCATGAGTCTTCATTATGCAAGGCCCGGGTTCCTTTCTGCGTGCTTACTCTGTCATAATCCTACTATCATTAGTATTGCTTTTTAAACTCGCTACTCCTTCCAGAAGGAAAGAGAAGGTGGCTCTCATTTACTGAATGCCTACTATGCACCAAGCATTTGTGCTTGACAAATGCTATGTTACTTGATCTTTACCCAAATGTAAGAGGTAGGTGATGTTAGGCTCATGTTGCAGGTGGAAAGACTGGCACCCAAAGAGGGTGTGGAGAGCAGCATGCACTCTTGGCAAAACTGTGCAGAAAGTGATATTTTTCGGATCTGTGCCTCCCTCTCTGAGCCCGTCACCTCCAGAATTTGGTTGTTCTACCTCATATGGCTGCTCAGGGTGGGCCAGTAGCCCCCATGTTCCCAGGCCAGCTCACCCCAGCAGAGGGTCATATTTTCTTTCCTTTCCAACTTTTATTTTCACGAAAAGTTGCATGTTCTTGATTCCATTCACTCAGCATCAAATCTCTTTCAAAGCTAATCTAATAAGTGAATTCCAGGTAGAGTGATGACAGCTTCATGTGACTGTCCCCCGAATGCCCGGTGCTGTGGTTTTTAAGGTGCAGGGCTGAAGCGATGGGCCTGGGCCACTGGGCCACCATGTGCCTGAACGGGGACACAATTCTTGCTCTCGGACTTGGAGTGCGATGGCTTTAATCTGTAGGTGTGGGTACTCTCAGTCTGGGGTGTTGTGGTTCCCATACAGGAATGGTGCTTTCGGGTAGGCAGGGAGGAAAGGAGGTGGGGTCCGGGTGTCATTGCACCTGTGTGGTTAACTGTCCCATCAGAGCCGCTTGTCCCCCTCTGCCTGCTTTTCCTTTCTAGTACGAGGATGTAGTGATGGTTTTATGTTTCCTAGTTTTTCATAAAATGGGAGACATAAAAAATACGTCCCCTCTGAGTACACCTCCAGTGAGCCTTCAGGCAGCCCTTCCCAGCCATGCTCCACCTACTGCTTTGGAAACTCACCTCACTTGGGCAGCTCATCGTCACATGTCAAGCTCCCACCCGAGTCCCTAACACGCCACAGCCCGTTGAGTCCTGCCTCCGTGTGCACCTGCATTTGGTTCAGGGGAAGGTGGATTTCTTCCAAGGGGAGGGTGCCCTGGCTTCCCGGTATCCCTCTCTGCTGGCTGCTGCTTGCAGATGTCTTTCAAGTAAGTGCAGATTATCTGACACCTGCACCGTATGCTAACCACTAATTAGAGCATAACCAAAATATTGCAGAGCTGTGTGGCTCCCCGAGCTGCAAGCCCCGGCTTAAATGCTCTTTCTGCTGTAATTTCAGCCGTGCGTGCGTGGATTTGATGAACGCGTTTTATTTAAGTATCACGTCCCAGGCTGGGTCCTAATGCTATTCTGGCCTGCAGCATCTTCAGCCTGCTGAGTCTGAGGAGGGGTCATGCAGGTGAGAATTGCTTCCGATTGTGGAATCCTGATTCGGCTGCAGCTTGGAAAGGGCAGTGGCAGGCCTAAGGCCACATGGAGCAGAGGGGAGAGTTCACTCCCTGTCCGTGCACGGGCAGCCCCTGGATTAATCATCACCCCCTCAGGGCACGTCTTTGTCACCCTGTCTATCCACCATGTGGCCCCCGTCCATCATTCTCTAGCCAACCCTAGTATATTACCTTCCTAGTACTTTGCAAGTCAAAATCACTCATTATTTCCTCTCCCTGTCAGCCTCACCCTCAAGATTTCCCCCTCTGTTTATTCAGTCAACAAATATTTGTTGAGCATGCCCTGTGGGCCAGGCACCATTCTTGGAGGTGGGTGTACAAAAGTGAGCAAACCAGAGAAGGTCTCCGCCTTCATTGAGCTTACATTATGGTGGAGATGGGGAAAGAAAATAAATAAATTTGCATGTGAGAGAATGGAGAAAAGTGAAACAGGTAAGGGGAGAGGGTATGACAGGGATGCAGGCTGCTCTGTTGGCTCGGGTGGTCAGTCAGGGAAACTTCTTCAGAGAGGTGACATTGAGCAGAGAGAGAGTAAGAACAAGGAACATCATATTTGCTTCACTCATTGGTATCCCCAGATACTAGCCCAATGCCTAGCACAGGAAAGGGGCTCCCTAAATATTTGTGAAATGAAAAAATGAAGGCATAATAGAATGCATGGAAGAGAATGGAACCTAGATCTGTAGCTTTCCTTACGTTGTGCTAATGCCCCTGGGGAGGGCATCAGGCCAGTTTTCTCTGAGAGCTCCTCTGGGTGTGTTTGTGCCAGGGCAACATTCTGGGAGGGAGACTAGTGGGAAATGGAGTTTTGGTTTCATAGCTGACTGACCTGAATTTGGTTTCCATGGTGATTTACCAAACCTTTGCCTTAGGGTCTTCATCTATGAAACAGAGGCAGTAGTTTGACTATTAAATTCGTGCAGCCTGGATGTGGAAGAAATGATAAATGATTAAATAAGCACATTTGTACACAGATGTGGAAATAAGTAACACTTAATGAGTCGGGACCTTGCATTGTGATATTTAATTTTTATAACAGTGTCACAATATTGGAACCATTAGACATTCCATCTTGCAGATGAGAAAATGGTAGGTCTGAATGGTTAAGTAACTTACTCCAGGTAATAAATTAGTCAGTGGAAGGGCCAGGATTCAAACTCAATACTCTCTGGGTCTAGAGTCTGAGCTTCTAGCATCCTTCAAGTCTGCCCCCCTTCCTCAATCCCTGGAAATGTCTTTATGCTGCCTTACTCTCTGTAGCTCATTCTCTATAGCTCAGATAGAAAGATTCTCTTTACATAGAATTCATCAATAGTGGCAATTAATAATTTACTAATAACATTAACGAAGCGAAAGAACGCTGGCATGGCTTTTCTCCTGGCATCTTGCCTAAGTGCTTCTTCAGCTTATTTGATTTACTAATATAAGTATTTATGGAATGGAAAAGGCTCCCCATGACACATCTAGAAAATACAGAGAGCAGATCACTTATCTTTATGCTGCTTAAAAGACTACCGTTTGGAAGGATGAAGAGCATGAGGCCTGTTCTCTCACCCCCTTGACCAACCCTTCTAACTCAGTTTCTGATGAAGGCACACCATCTGCCAGCATTTCCTTTGCTCAAATGTGAAGGTTTTAGTGAATGCTCGCTTTCCATTCTATCATTATCAATGTGCATTCAATATTTAGGTGGTATTTGTCATCATTTTATGAGTTAGATCTCAACTTATCTTGTGATCCAAGAGGAAGACAGATTTTACCCCCATTTGTAGACGAGGAAACCGAGATGGGTAGTGCCTTAGATGAGTGTTTCTTTTTTAAAAAATTTTATTTATTGATGAAAGAGAGAGAGAGAGAGAGAGAGACCAAGAGAGCGAGGGAGGAAGAGAGAGAGAGAGGCCAAGGGAGGGAAGGAGGGAGGAAGGAAGAGAGAGAAAGAGAAACACTGATTTATAGTTATTCTTGTTTATGTATTATTCATTGGTTGATTTTTGTATGTGCTCTGACCGGGGAATGAAACCTCAATCTTGGCATATCGGGATGATGTTCTAACTAACTGAGCTACCCGGGCAGGAGACTGTTTCTTGAAGAGTGAGTAGTCTGTGGCCTTCCCATAGATGAATTGATTGAACAGCTTATTAAAATAAAGATTCCTGGGCCCTATGCGTACTCGTGGACTCAGACTCTCTGTGGCTAAGGTCCCCCAAGATGCATTTTAAACAAATTCCCCAGATGATTTTAATGGAAATTTAAGAGTCTCATTTTAGAATTTATGCTAATATATACTTCCAAAGTTTTCAACAGATGATCCCAAAGGCTGACTCTGGAGCATGTCCAGGAAGAGTGACCAGGGCTGTGAGAAGGACTCAGGACGCAAGTGTTTGGTCATCAGTTTAAGGAGGTCACAGTGTTTACTTTAGAGAGCAGAGAAGATTTAGCTTCTTTCATATTTGAAGGCTGCCATATGGGAAGACACAGGGACAGCAGAGCTAGGACTAATGAGTTGACCTAGGGGACAGAGCTAGGACCAATGAGTTGGTGGAAGTTATAGTGAAGCAAATTTCAGGAACCTGCTAACAGAGTAGCCCAGGACTAGAAGAGGCTGCTTCTGGAGGGCGCAAGTTTTCCACCAGTCACTGGAGATGTACAAGTTGGACATGACTTAGTGGGTTGGATACAGAAACTATTCATGCATAAAACGAAGGTTTGCCATTAACGATTTACTTTCTAGTGCTGACATTTTATTGTTTTGTATCTCCTTTCTTCTCTTTTAAAAGGTGGCAATAAAGTGTGTGTGTGTGTGTGTGTGTGTGTGTGTGTGTGCGTGCTCACTTGCGCCTGTGTGTGTATGCAAGGATATGTGCATGCTTGTGGGTGTGTGCCTTACCGGGAACTATGAGTTACTTAGGGAAGAATTAGAAGTTAATTTATTCATTATTCAATATTTTTGAGTGTCTCTATATGACAATTTCTGTGTCAGGAATTGGTGATTCAGAATTGCCTAAGACACATTTCTCACCCAGAAGAAAGTTTTAGTCCAATAAAATAGACAGACTAATAAACAGGATGTTATAATGATCTGTGATCAATGTAACGAGAGTAGCAGGTATAGGGCATTTGGGAATGCTAAGAAGGGGACCTTATTCAGCCTGTGATGTGTATGGGGTGGAGAAGAGGGGTTAGGATAGGATTCCTGGAGGTGATGGGTATAATTTTGACCACTGAGGAGGTCTGGGAAGGTCAAGCAGAGGGAAGAGAATGAGCTAAGGCATTGGAGCAAGAACTGAGAGATGAGTGGAAATGCTGAGGAAGCCTGTGGTTTTAGAGAGAAAAAGCATGAGGCTGTGCAGGTGTGAGATGAGGCTGAGTGTAGAGGTCCCAGATCACCAACGACTCTGTGCTCCATGCTAAGGAAAGTGGCCTTTATCCAGGAGAAGCTAGGGGTGACTTAAAAATGTTAAAGCAGTGGAGTGATAAGGACTGAGTAAGATCACTCTGGTGACATTTGGTTTTATCAGTGTTACCGATGAGCAGACGTTAGGATGGCATTTGTGATCTCATTGGCTCATAATCATGGACACCTTGAAGCAACATCATAAAGGCTGGTGGGCCCAGCCAGTGTGGCTCAGTGATTGAGTGTCCACCTGTGAACCAGGAGGTCATGGTTTGATCCCGGTTAGGAAACATGCTCGGGTTGTGGGTTCAATCCCCAGTAGGGGGCAAGGAGGAGGTAGCCAATCAATGTTTCTATCTCTCTATCCCTCTCCCTTCCTCTCTCTAAAATCAATAAAATATATATATATATATATATATATATATATATATATATATATATATAAAACAAATGCTGGTGAAACTCAGAAGCCACATACTGTTGTCCCACAAACTCTCCTTGTCAGGACTAGCCCTGACTTTCTGCTGTGCTTTCCCATCACTACCACTAATGAGCCAGTGTCTCATTAGGGAGGCCGTTGAGTAACCTTGCATGCAGACCTACAAACCAGGAGCGATGTTCTCAGCATGAGTTTCAGAATCCCAAGGGCTCTGTTGGAATCCACCAGGTACACTGGTGCCCAGACTACACGCAAACATTTTGCTTTGGTGTTCCATACCTCCCTGCCCAGGCACAGGAAAAAGACCGTACTTACAAATGTACTCCAAATATTTTCCTTCTTTTGAGTCTCCATTATTTCACATGGATGTAGTGGGCTGAAAAATTAACCGGGGGATTTAGAAATATTGCAGGTTTGCTACACTCCACTGTGCACCTGGGCTCTGTTGGCTTCCTGTTTGTACACAAACATCTGTCAACACCAACAGAGGGAACATACGTGTGGTGGCCATTCCCTGTTTTTTTGCTTATCTGTAAGGTAGACTTACTGATAAGCAAACACAAAACAAAACAAAACAAAAAAAACATGTCAAAAACCCACTGTTTCCTGCTTCTTTTCACTTGTGGAGGTGTGTTGTCATGTTGCTAAGCTACCTCTGCTGAAGGATTCTACTTTGGGGAATGGAAGTTATTTAAAAACATCTAATGAACATCCTATCAAACACTTTCTTTGCAATTTGGTAAGGGTCTGCAGTGGGCTGAAGAAGGTGGATTGATGAACTAAAAACCCAGAGGGTCTCATAGACAAATACCACAGACACATAAACATTCTAATCACAATACATAGTTAAAAATTGAAGTACATCACCAAGGAAAAGAGTCAAGTTAGGAAGTTGCAGTATTTAGCTAATAAACTGTCCGGTGCCGTCTTGAAAATCTCATAGGATCGATTAAAGAGAAGGAATGGTACTCTTCCTCAAAGAGCAAATGGTGATTACACAAATGCTTGCTGGGCCTCTTGCCTCTTTGCTGGACCAGTTCCTGCTGAGATGTTCAGGATTCCTAGAGATTTATTCATTCACTTACCGAATGATTATCAAGCTGGACCCTAGGTAACAAGACAGATAAGGCCCTTACCCTCATGCAGTACACTTTCTGCTCCTGCTGCAGCTTCTCTTGTATTTGTCAGGGTTCTGTCTGTGCAAGTGACAGGAACTCACATTATACTGGCATGAGTTAAAAGAGAATAAATTTGCTCTAAAAACTATGAGGCCCAGGAGTGGAAGGTGGATTTGGATATGGCTGGATTCCGTGGCTCGAATGATGTTAGGGAAGCTGTCTTTCCCCTTCACCTCTTGTCTTTGCTTTTCTCCGTGTGTGAGGTCATTCTATCACACCACAGAGAGGATTCTTCCTATAGCCACAGAAGGTGGTTTCTCTCAGATCCAGGCTTACATGGTCCCAATGCAGGACTCCTAGAGAAGGAGAACTTCTCCTTATTAATGCCTAGATAGCAACCTTGTAGAGGAATTCCCATTGGCTCTACTCAGGCTATGTGCTCATTCCTGGACCAATCAAAGTTGGTTCTGTGCAAGATGCAGACTCTGGAGAGAGAAATGTATTAGCAACGAACAATAAAACTTTATACCCTGACCAGCTGAGCTAGTCAATGTAGAAACCTCATGAATCCTCTAAATTCTAGTCTCATAAGGCCTAAACCAGCACCTGCCAGACACAGCCCTTCCTGCTGCCTTACTCACACTCAAGTGAAAGCAACTTCCTAGGAAAAGGGCCTCCTGGCTTATCAGGGGAAGAAAATCAGGACCTTTTTACTCTTTCCACTGGAAGTCTCAGCCTACATACAGTGGCTCCATTATGATTTATTGACTAATACCAGGACTAATAAAAGTGAATAAAACTATAAGTCTGGCAAGACACAAATACAAATGGTGTCACCTTCAAGTGACCCATTCTCCCTCAACTGCAGTTTGTATCATGAGCCATAGTAGGTGACGGGAAGTTTCCTTAGTCAACTTACATTTAGGCTCAAGTGGGGAGATACATACAAGAGTTGAACAATGATCTCTAAAACATAATAACTGTATTTGTGGACATCCAATGATGATAAAATAGTGCACTGAATTATTATTATCATCATAGAATAGGACACTAAAGAAAAAGGGGCCAACTGAGACTGTTTCTAAGAATTTTCATGGCTTTCTTTGGCTGGAGTTCTGCCTGTGGTCATTAAGGAAGGCTTTCTGGCTCTAGCCAGTTTGGCTCAGTGGGCAGAGTGTTGGTCTGTGGACTGAAGGATTCCGGGTTCGATTCCAGTCAAGGGCACATGCTCGGATTGTGGGCTTGTCTCCATGTAGGGAGCGTGCAGGAGGCAACCCATCAGTGGTTCTCTCTTATCATTGATGTTTCTATCTGTCTCTCCCTCTCCCTTACTCTCTGAAATCAATAAAAATACATTAAAAAACAAACAAAAAAATTTCACTAACTTTAAAGAAAAGGTAGGCTTTCTGGAAAACTGGGTGTTAAAAGATAAACTGAAACCCTGGCCAGTCAGTTGGTTGGGCATTGTCCCAATGCATCAAAAGGTTGCTGGTTCTATTTCCAGTCAGGGCTTGATCCCCAGAAGGGGGTTCAATCCCCAGTAGGGGGTGTACAGGAGGCAGCAGATCCATGTTTTGCTCTCACATAGATGTTTTTCTCTCTCCCTTCTTTTCTCTCTAAAAATCAACTAAGGAAAAAAAAGATGGACTAAAGAGATGATGTGTAGAGGACAGAATTCTTCCCCTGTACTGGTCATGATTCGCTTAGCTTCCTCCCATATTAGCTTTATGATACCATGCTCCTGCCTGTTACTATTAAGAAAGGCCACAGGAGAGACATGAAAGAGCCTACCCCCTTCTGCATGTGAAAAAGGAGTTTACAAGTATTGGCAACTAGAGGGGTGTTTGAAACACTTAGCATAATGTATACTCTCCAAACATAAGTATTATTAAAGGAAAATGGGATCTTTTGGGGGCCATTCTGGGCCTTTGAGGTTGACATGAAGTAGGTAATAATTTCCTTCCAAACCTGTGCAATCGGGATCGCCATAGTTACTTCCTTCAAGAATGACAACCAATGTATGAATATTGCATCTGACCATTTATGAAGCACTGGCCTGCCTCCCTATTACCCCAAACTATCTCCAGGGTAAATATCCCAATGGAAAAACAGGGCTTACAGAGAAATTATCTGTAGAATAATATAGCAGTCTTTCAGACTTTTAATTATTTTTTTCTCAAAGACCCTACATTCTCTGAGTCAGATTTTTCATAATCTCCGAGTTTTACCACACCCTCTGAAATTGGGGTCAGGGCTGTGCTGAGAAAGCCTGCTTTCTTGAGCTGTCCCAGCACGGTGCCTCTGATGGCCTGAGCCAATGCTAGGGGTGGGTATTGGTGGCTGGGGTGAGCGAGAGCTGCCAGGCAGTGACCAGATTTTAGGTGATGCTGCAGCACCCAGGCTTGTTTCTCCAGTCTCGCAGGAGGATGTCTGTTCTGTTGGATTCTGAATCAACGCTGAGCCTCTTGGAGAGAGGCTTCCTTCCCTCGGGGGGGGGGGGTGGTGGTGGTGGTGGTGGTGGTGTGTGTCAAGAGAGAGTCTTGAAATGAGGGTTCCCTTCCTTTGTTTCAGAAAGATGACTTGCAGGTAAACCTGAGAGACACACTAGGGACAAGTTCAGAGAAGAGACATCCTAGTCTGGACACCACCTTGAAGAAGATGGGAGACCTGAGCCCCCCAGGAATGAGCTATGTCCTTGGGTAAATAAATGGCTTTATCCCTTTGAGCCTTGGTTTCTTCAGGTGTGAAGCAGGATGAATAGTACCCACTTTACCAGCTTAAACTAAGTAACTGGAATGATAATAATCAAAATTGTTAATATATATTGAGCTTTCTTTGCATCCTCTATTTGCCTTAGGGGTTTAATCCTGTAATCTTTCTGTGTATAGATTTAATGTAACCATTTTCTAGATAAGGAAACTGAGATTTGGAAGAGTTGAATAACTTGTTCAAGACCACATGGCTGGTTCTGCATATAAGTGAAATCATATGGCATTTTTCTTTTTCTGTCTGGCTCATTTCACTCAGCACAGTACCCTCTAGGTCCATTCATGTCGCAAATGGCAAGATATTTTTTTTATGATCAAGTAATATTCCATTGTGTGTGTGTGTGTGTGTGTGTGTGTGTGTGTACACATACATATCACATCTTCTTTATCCATTTGTCTATTGATGGGCACTTAGGTTGCTTCCATATCTTGGCTATTGTAAATAATGCTGCAATAAACATATGGATGCATATTGAAAAATAAAAATTATTTTAAAACAATGATCACATGATTGGTAAAGGCAGAACCACCTTTCCAATAAAGGCAGTTTCACTCCAAAAGTAGTGCTCCTAACCCCTATACCACAGTGCCTGGCACAGCGTGCATGCTTTATGAATGATAGCAGTGAGCAGTGTTTGGGATAAAGGCTGTGGAGAGACTGGTTGGTCATGGAGTGGTGTTGGGTAGGCTTTGGTGTTGGGGTAGAAGGTAGGCAGGGAGACTTCCACGCACCTTCCTACTCCAGGCGGACCCCTAGTTCACTGCAGTGGCCAGTCTGAGTCAAAGGCTGCCTTTTCTAAAGGCTTCGGGTCTCACTATGGCTTTGTTTGGCTCAGAAAAATGCAGGGGCTTCCTGCAGAGGAACCCATCAGAGGAGAGTTGGTTTCTGAGAAATTAATTGGAATTCCCTTAGCATTCTACTGGCATCAGCCTGAATGTTGTTGATCCCCAGTAGATTATCATTAATCGGGTGAGCGGGGAGAGAGAAACAGTCTCTGATAGCTAATTTATTCCTGTCTCCAGGATGAAGGGGTGGGAGTGGGCTGAGATGTCTGGATTTACTTTGAGGGATTTGGGCAGAAAGCCCAGCGGCCGATGGTATGGTGACCTTGATTTAAATAGAGAGATTAACAACTTCTGGTCTCAATAAGGGTTAGGAAGAGAGTTTTCTGAGGCCTGTAATTATTATTTCATTTTTCTTCTTCTCAGCTTTGGGTTTTCACTCACCTCCTCTCATAAATCCTCTCCCATAACAAAATCTTCCAATTAGTGTTTGTTCTCATACAATTAGTGTGTTTTTGGGATGCTGGTTTTCCAGTAGCCAGGAGCCATTTTTTAATAGTAGATGGGACTTCTGACACCTTATACTCTTCTGTATTCTCTCCACACCTACTCTACTACCCACCCTTTTGTCCAACATGGCCTCCAGCTTTAGGCTGGGAGGTGATGGTTTTGATACCCAGTAGGATGATTATGGGGCTTCGGTGCTGGAAGATTTAGGTGTGAATGCCAGTCTAGTTGTGTGGCCATAAGCAAGTAACTTAACTTCTCTGGGCATTCACGTTCTCATTGGTAAATGGGAATGATCTCTACTGCTGCACCAACTGCAGCACAGATTCGATGTGATCCGGTGTGTTGTGTCCAGACCACAGCAGGTCCTTCTTGTCATTCTCCTTCCCTGGACAAAGGAAGGAGGCACTGTCATGCCCGGGTGTGGGTGGGAGTCTTCCCTGTGACCCCGTGTTACCTTGGGACTTAAGGGGAGGCCACAAGCTAACACCTTCTAGGCGCCTGGTCTTTAAAGGCACCCTGCTGTCGTTAGGCCGGCCTGGCTTCAGCTCTGGCTAAGGGCTCCAAGCATGAAGAAATCTTCTCATAGCAGAATCAGCAACACCCCCATGAAGCTAACCTGCCAGGCATGATTTGTATCTCTTCCCTCAGTCTCTTTGTCCACTTGACTTCACTCCACAGACACCACTGTAAGGCCCTTGTGTGAGGCCTAGGGGATTTGTGGATGAATCCTCACCAGTGGCCTCTTTTGTCTTCCTTTGTTCTACTCCCACTTGCCCCACTGTGCACAGAAGATTAAGGCTTGTGTTTGAGTGATGGGCTCTGAAGTCAGACTCTTGGGTTGGACATACTATTTAATTTTGCACATTTCAAAGTGATATAAATGGAATCATGCTATGTAAATTATTTTGAAGTTTGCGTTTGTTGTTCAACATTATGCTCCTGAGGCTCATTCCTGTTGTATCATGTAAGTTTAATTCGTTTTTCCTACTATATAGTACTCTACAATATGACTATGTCACCAACTCTACAATTGATAGGTTATTTCCAATTATTTTTTTGAAAAATTTTTTTTATTGATTTCAGAGAGGAAGGGAGAGGGAGAAAGAGAAACATCAATGATGAGAGAGAATCATTGATTGGCTGCCTCCTGTACTGCCCCTAGTGAGGATCGAGCCTGCAACCAGGGCATGTGCCCTGACCAGGAATTGAACCCTGACCTCCTGACTCATAGGTTAATGCTCAACCACTGAGTAACACCAGCCAGGCCCAGATTTTTTTAATTACTATAAGCAATGCTGCTATAAATATATATTGAATGATGGTGTACAGGTGAAAGAGCTTCTCAAGGGCAGGTATCTGAAGTAGAAACTTGGAAATTGCTGGGTCATGGGGTATGCCCATTTTCAAATTTATTACATAATGCCAAATAGTTTCTCAAAGTAACTATACAAAATTCACTTCCCCTAGCAGTATATACATATTCCATTACTTCACATTCCTGTTACCACTTGATATTAGTAGACTTCCCTCCCCGCCCCCCCCCCCCCCCCCCCATTCTGGTGTATGTGTGTGAAATAGCATCTCAGGATTTCATTTGATTTGCATTTCAATGGTTTGCATTTCTCCCATATCTAGTGAGATTGAGTATCTTTTCATATATTTATTAGGCATTTGAATTTTCTCTCTGTAAAGTGTATGTCTGAACCTTTTGTTCGTTTTTCTGTGTTGTTGTTCATCCTTTCTCTTATTTGTTTTCAGAAGATTTGTATACTTTTATACTAGATTTTTATTGTTGTTACAATTATTGCAAATAGCTTCTTTTCATTTGCAACATATCTTTCCACTCTCTTGATGGAGGGTTCTTCATTTTAATGCAATCTAGTTTATAAGAGATGAAATTGAGGCTTAGTGTCTTTGTGTCTTCTGTAAGGTCTTTTTGTAGGTGGCTGAGACAGATTTAAATCCAGATCTGAGTACAAAAATTGATTTCTTTCTGTCAGATTAGACCATCTCCAGGCAACAGTGTCTAGAAGATGGTCAGACATAGAGCAGGAATTCATGAAATTTTTTTAAGATTATTTCCTGGCAGAATGGTTGTCCAAATAAAATAAGGAGTTTTTACAAAAATGGAATTTAGACACATCCATTTCCACCATCTACCAAGTCTAACCCCTTCTTTTTCCCTGTGGTGGTGGGATTTTTGTTAAAGCTCTGTTTATATAGCTCGTAAACACCAATGCCAACCAAATCTAGGTAGACTAAATCGTGTGTCTTTGTGTCTGTGTGTAATCCTGATGGATAACGCCCCAGGTAAAGAGAAATCAAGTTGTCTCTCTAAAGGAGCACAGGAAGATTGGGGCATCTGTTCCTTTTAAACCAAGCATATTTTCATTGTCATAAGACATGTGCTATTGAGTTGGTGAGTGGAAATACAAATGCATTAGGAGTGCAGCGTCTCAGTGAATATCTCCTTAATCACCAAGAGTGGGACTTCTTCATTTAAATTTCTGATTAGACATGTTGGGCACAGACAGCACCACTCTGATCTCATTAGCCCGAGTGATAATGTGCACTAATTACCCCTCTTCCAAAGTCAGGGGTTCATTTATTACCTATGTGAATGAACCCTTTCTTCACCCTCAGCATCAGAGTGAAAAATGAGCTTGGGAAAATGACGGAGGTTCTGGAGAGGAGCAGGTTTATGTGGAGGGAACAGCAGAGCCAGGTAATTTGTGCTCATGCCCAGCAAGCTGAAACCTGACTTCTAGATTTTATTGATGACCAAATGATGTGTAACGTTTGCCATGTTCGTTCTCTCTAGGAAGTTAGATTCTCCTTGGCCAGTTGACATAGAAATATGATAGCCAAATGCTAAAGTCTATGATATAACAACACTAGGGATTTTGGATGATAGAGATATAAATGTCACTCAACTCAGGATATCCAGGACTGCTCTATTCCTGACATCACCTCTGGCCCCGTGGTGTCTGAGGTTGGGGCCCCAGGATTCGATGAGCCATGTTAATAAGGCTGTGTGTGGGATGGTGAAGAGAGGGAAGTGGAAATATTTTCTACTCCCTCTCACCATACGGACCATGGGAAGCAGCCTTGGGATCCACCAATTCTTCCAAAACACTAGGCATCTAGTTCTGATCTCAAAGGAGTCATTTCCAAGTTGGTTTTCAAATACTTCTTCCCCACACAGATTTGGAAGCTTAGAGGTGTTCTAATCTTAAAACAAGAAAAACCAAAGCTCCTAGGAAAGAATTTTTTTGTCTGGCTCACACTCTCAAAAGCGTTCTTTTCATTCTGTGTATATGGTGGGAGTATACATTAATTCAGTTTTTTTCAGGAGCAGTTTGTCATATCTATTAAGATTAGATATGCATGCCTGTTGACCCAGAAATCCCACATCAGAAACCTATGCTACAGAATATTTGCATAAGATTCAAAGATATATACATATATATTATGTACATCTATATGTAGAAATACATATACACACAGTCTTCTACAGATCTACATCTGTGTCATCTACATCTTTAGAGAGATCTTTATTGCAGAATTGTTTTTAATAGGAAAAAATGGAACCAGATCTAATATATACAAGTAGGAGATTGGTTAAATAAATATGGTGCACAGTGGAGTACGATGCAATACTAAAAAGAATGCAAAGGTTTTTGCAGTGGCATGGGGGAGGTGTCCAAAATCCATTCAGTGAGAGAAACTGGCTATAGGTCTGTATATAGTGTAGTACCCCATCTGTGTGAAGGAGTACGCATTTATTAGTGTACATGTCAGTGGTTCTTTGTGGTTATCTCCAAGAGAAGGGTGGAATGGAGGCTGGGAGGGAGAGAGGAACAGAGGAACTTCCTCTTATAAGTTATACATTGCAGCATCATTTGAAATCTCACAACAAGCTGACTTTACATTGGTAATCAGCAAAAGCGATAACTATAAAAGGCTTGCCATATAGCCCTATTAAAGATGGGGGCCCTCTATCTTGAGGCTAAGTACTGATAGGCTGTCAGAATTGCAAAGCAATTAGAAATCATTGCCTTAAGCACTCGGAATGAGTCGGGCTCAGTGGCTGTTAAAAAATAGCATGCCTCTAAGAACAAGACTGACCCAACCACTAGATAATATCCTTAAATGAGTTGTGTTCATCGCAGATAGAAGATATACTATGTACCAGACACTGTTTAAGGTTAATGTGATCCTGCCACTGTATTTGCAGTCAGAGCCCATGTCTGCCAGTGTCTGTCTTTGCAGAGCTGGTGACACAGCTCCAGACCTATGTGTGGATTCATGGCATAATGTTGCTTGCACACACTTGATTGCAGCACTAAGATATCCCCTCTTGCCATCTCCTCCACCATCAAATCACTCTTTTACCCCTTGCTTCCTTCCTCTTTTCCTTCGTTCTCTCTTCATTTCTCCCTTTAGCAAAACTTTTCCTAGCCTGTGCCATGCACTGAACTGGGACAGCACTAATTGAGTCACAAATTTGTCAGAATTCCTGCTCCAAGCAATGAGTTCATGGTCTACTAGGGCAAATGACCATGAAAACATTGGATGATAAATTCTGATAAGGAAGAGGGCTTAGGGCCAGATTGAATTTGGTGGCCAACAGGGTGGACTCTTGGCTCTGCTCCAAATGTGTGGCCCAGGCAAGTTACCACCTGTAAAGCCATTGCTTCATAGATAATTTGGAAATAGTAGTATTTATCTCCCAATAGTACAGATGTAAAATAAAGCATGTGGTGCCTTTCTCCTCTCCTCTTTCCTTCCCCTTTGTCTTCCTTCCTTCTTTTCTTTTCTCTTTGTTTGTTTTAAACTTATCGATGAAAGAACAACCTATAAAAAAGTTTGATAAGAGTTTATTTGAGCCAAAATTTGAGGACATTCCTGGAAGCAAAATCTCAACAGATTGGAAAAATGCTCTGAAGAATGGCAGTCAGAATCAAAGAAGATGTAAGGAGGGTTAATTGAAATCCATTGGTTCTGTATTAAGGAACCAGGAGAAAGCAAAGCTGGGGAATCTCTCGGACTGGATAAAAAACAAAATGGAGAAACATATATATGTTTTTTACACTGGTGTGTACAGGATAGTTCATAATTAACATCTACAGCACACAGAGATGGTATGTGGGGAATAAGATGACAGTGTAGGCTTCAATGTAGGGTCTTGTGCTCTGGTCCCGGCAGTCATGCCTTGGAGGGGTAGGAAAAGAAAATTACTCTGACATTTCAAAGGCATGTTATCCTAGATGCATAAAAATAATGGGCACAGCTCACCTAAGGTAAAGACTGACCTTTGCTAAGGAAGCGATAGGCCTGGGATGTGACTACCTGCCAAGCTTGCCCAATTAGGAATTCATGTTCACACCATCCTTTGCGGTTATGTTTGGTCCCTGAGGTTATCAGGTCTGCCATGTGGCACCCCTGAGCTTGTCAGGTGTATTGCATAACCCCTTTTTCCTTTGAGAGTACGCTTATTAAAGCTGGGGTCAGTGAAACAAGGAAGGGCTTAGGATAGGAGAAGTAGCAGGAGAGAGCCTGTAGGTGGGGCTGCTTTGGCTCCATAAAAACATTATGAGAAAGAAGCGAGCCATGGTGGGGCTGCTGTTAGCTCACTGGAGAGTCAGAGAAAAGAAGTCCTTGGAGACAGGTTCAGGGGTTATCCCCGGACGAGTTGCGGCTGCCCATTGCTCCCCTGGTTGCAAGTCTCGTGGGGTCCCTTAGAGTTTAGGACAGTGGTCGGCAAACTGCGGCCCCTTGAGTGTGGCTCTTTCACAAAATACCATGTGCGGGTGCACACGTACAGTGCAACTGAAACTTCGTGGCCACACTCAACGGGCCAAAGAGCCGCATGTGGCTCGTGAGCCGCAGTTTGCCGACCACTGGTTTAGGAGATGCATGCCTGTGGGGGAAGAAAAAGGCACGGGTGTGCTCCCCAGAGGGAGAGCATGCCTACATAACCCCATTTTCATTGAAAAATTTAATATGAATAATGGTGATAAAATGATGTATAAAGTGCTATGGAAGCAGGAGAGACAGAGAGGATGCTTGGATCTCATGTGTGAAGTGAGTGGCATCCTCCCTGGTCCTCCCCCTCCTCCGCTTTGGGAGCCCCATTCCTCCCTGTGTATTCTCCTCTCTTCACGTGAACTCTCAGGAAATGCTTTGATATGAGCTTTTTCCTCTTTAATGTGAACTGAAATCACTACATTTCCTCTCACATGCATTTTTGCAGGTTAGCCCCATCAGTCATTGTGGAGTAAGTTATTTTCGCCCTCTTTGAGGAGTTTCAGGCCTCATAGAGTGGGAAGGATTGTCTTCTCCCCTCCCCCTTTTCACAGGGAAGAGCCTCCTTGCCCACTCACTGAAGTCTCATCTGCTAGGCAACTGCCTACTGTGCTATGGGGATGAGCCTGACTCTGCTTTTAAACTTCCAAGGTCGGCAGAAGCTATGTCTTGCAGGCACGTCTCTGAAAGACACATGTAAAAAAATCCACTAAGTCATGGCCCAAATCAGCCTTTTCATTAAAATGTAGTAGGGTGAGTACTCTACGAGGAGAGGAGGCAGGTAAATGATTAAGAAGGCGGCTGCTGTCACTCACGCTCTACTCAGCTCACATTCAATATCCCACCCATTCATCACCACCATTGGCTACACTTCCTTCCTCCCATTGGAATCTAGTTTTACAATTGGGGTCAGCAAAGCTCCCCCCAAGAAGTCACTGCTTGGGGACTCACCATCAAGATTTATTTTAAGAGGAGAGAAGACACACTATTTGTTATTTCTTCAGTCAAGGACTGAAAGTCAAGTTGATTGATGCCCACAATGAAACTGTGGAGAAAGTATAATGTGTGCCGAGGTGGCTATCAGCATGGGTTCTCGTGTCAAATTGCCCCTGTTTGAATCCTGGCTTTGCTACTTTTCTTAGTCCTTCTGTGCCTCAGTTTTCGTCTTGAACATGGAAATAATAACAGTAATCTAATCAAAGGGTTGATGGGGGATTCAAGGAATTAATATGCAGAATACTTAGCATGGTACCTGGAACTTGGTAAGTGCTTACTAAATATTATTTAAAAAATAATTTAAAAATTAATAATATTTGCAGTTAGAGCCTATGTTGATGTTGGACCAAATCTTAGGGTCTGTAGATTCCCAAGTGAGGCTTGGAAACCATTGCTGAGCCACATGGCTAGCCATTTATTAACAAGAAAGGCAAATTCTCAGGCTTTCCGGCTCATCAATCAATACACAACCGTCCAGTGCCCACTATGTGCTCATCACTCCTCTAGGCACCAGAATGGTGAACCATCCGACAAGGTCCTCTTGCCATGTACTGGTTGTATGACCTCAGGTGTGTTCTTTGCCTTCTCTGTGCTTTGCTTTCCTTAAGATGGGACTCTTCACAATAGCTACTTCATAAAGTGCTAGCTATGTTAGTAGTTATCTATTACTTGGAAAATTAGATAGTGACAGAGCGTACATCACTCTGGCTGAATCGAGTTACATAAGAAACAAACATGCCAACTAGAGTATGGTGGGGAAGATGTTTTTTATACTAACTCTTAGGCTTCCTTGGACCAAGTTATTCTCTGACTGCAATGTCCCATATCTTAATAATTACTTACTTGGCATAGTTAGCCTCCCGTCCCTGAAAAGCACCAAGGTCTACCTCAGCACCCTGTGGTCGTTGCATCACCCAAACTCCTTTGCCAGTTATGACTGTTAAACCATTTCTGACGCTGGAAAGGTTTCATTTGGAAATGTTGAGATGACTTGAGCTTTGATCTTGGGTCCCAGGATAAGAAGCAAGCCAGACCTTTATTCTTCCCTACCTTCTTTACCTGTTGCAGGCTGTTTTGTACATCCTTACCCTCCATTGTTGGCTTTAGTTCCTCTGTCTCTGTGCTCTCCTAGCAGTTGGCTTGTACCGTTAAAATAGTACGTGCACCATCTTGCCTTTGACTGTATTACTTGCTAACTTCCCTTTTGTGCCTTGCCTATTCTGTTTAACATTTATAACACACAAACTCATATTTACTGGGGGTTCACTGTGCCTGGTGCTTTAGATGCATTGTCCTCTATCATTATCACCTCCATGATCTTTCTAAGAAAGATTAAGTACATTGGTGAAATTCACAAAACCAGCGGCAGGCAGAGTCAGGAAGGAATGCAAAGCCCATGCCCTTAATGACCGAACTCTGTATACGATGAACTCAGGGATGGGGCACCACGTTGTACCTTCTCATGGCCTCCATAGCGTTGGGCGCAGGTTTTTGTACAATCAAGAAAATTTGCTGAAGAAAGTTGATTCCCAGCCCAGGTCCTATTCAGAATCTAGGGCATAGCTCTCCCTTCATAAACTTAACTCTGTATCCAGAAATATTGTTTTGGGGCTGCTTCTTTGTAAGAATTTTCGTAAGCTTCTGAATGGCTCTTGTAGGTGCCAGCATTTATGTTGTTCGGGATTATGTTTTCACAGCTTCTGGCTAGCCTAGCCTCATTTCTTGTTCCATTAGAAAGGCCAAATGCTTAGAGTTTAAGCTTTATTGGCCAAAACATCTCAGTTCCAGCTGTTCTTCCCTTTGTATACAAGTGCATTCATACAAAGGCTAGTGGTCATGCTTACAAGAATAAGAGGAGACATTTGAAAATGAGGACTAATGAAAAGTGGAAAGAACTAAGAGAGAAACACTTAGGATCAGCTGGGTTGTTCGATCCCCTCTAGTTTCAGATGCAAAAACCAAGAATCAGAAAAGAAAATAGACTTCTCTGAGGTCTGTGGAGGAGCCGCAGTTCGTACTAGACGGGTCTTAATAATCAGGGTTCCTTCTGGCACACCAGGCTGATGCTTTGTGGATTGTGATTGAGAATCATTGTTACTTATGTCTTTGATTCATAGCAAGTTAAACAAAAAGGAAAGAAAAGGAAAAACTTTAAACCTTTCTCTTTTTAATATAGTTTTTCAAAATAGCATTGTGTTCATCTCCACTCAAGAATATGGAAGTCTGTGAATCTCATCTATTCAAGCAACAGTGGCTTTGTGGCTGTGCACAACACGCTAAGAGCTCTTCCGTTTTTTATTTTTCAAGTGAAGAAAACATTTCTTTGGTTCAATGGATTGGTAATCGCTTGTCTGATGAATTTGGTTGTATTTAATATGTAAGAGTTTTCTTTTAGAGGGGAGCGAGGGGAAAATGTTAGTTGTGTTTCTGGATTCTGTGTGGAACCCTCACTTAACTGCCCTGCTATGCGTGCGCTGAACCGGGAGTCAGGAAACCCGGCTCTGGCCCTGTGTCCTGTGCCCTGTGGTGGTCTTTCCGGGTACCTTCCTCTTCTCATCTCAGGAGGGTCGACCGGAGTAGGTCTGAAAATTCTTCTAACTCTAAATCTGTTAATGTCTACTTGTACTTTCTGAAGGTAATAGAAAAAAACAACAACAATTTAAATCAGAGGCAGAGGAATTCTATGAGCGGGCCCTAAGGTGGAGTAATCAGTTGCCTGTTTGGGGGAAATTGCAGAGGTGATGAGAATGTTCCCTGTCTGAAGCAGCTGTTCTCCTTATGCTTAAAAATCCCACTCCCGGTACTTGATTTGATGTTATGACCTTTTCTTCTGTAAAGGGAGGAAATTGTTTTATCCTCTACCCTCTTGAGTTCAGTGCAATGTGCCCTGCAAATTAAACTGACCAAAAAAACCCCACAAAACACCACAGATACACAGGAGAAAGCATACACATTTTATTTGATATTAATACTTTTTTTTTTTTTTTAAGACAGAGAGGAAGGGAGAGGGAGAGAGAGAGAGAGAGAAACATCGAAAGTTAAATGTCAATCAACTGCCTCCTGTACACCCCCAATGGGGATTGTGCTGCAACCTGGGCATGTGCCCTAGAGTGGGAATCGAACCAGCAACCTTCAATGTACAGGATGGCGGCCAACCAACTGAGCCACACCAGGCAGGGCGATGTTAATATTTTTTTTTACGTGGTGCATGGGCTTCATAGAAAAATGAAAACCCCTAAGAAGTGTTTAGACCTTAAAAATTTATGCCTTGTTTTTAGACAGAAAGGGAGAGAGTAGAGAGCTTTTCCTGCATCTGCTGTTTCTCAAATTCCATCAGCTCGAAATCATCCTTATGTCAAAGTGGCATATTTGGGAGTGGCATATTCTGATCCTCTCTACTTCCTCTTTTAAAACCCAGGTGTTCTTGCCAACTAGCCTCATTTTCCTCAAATGTTTTCTTCAATTTCTCTATAGTGCTTTTTTTGAGGTTTTGGAGCAGGAGGTGAGTGGTTAAGTTCCTGGCATTGGGTGGATGGGAGGCTGGCTGTCAAGCCCCCTGTTTTTGCTCTAGTCCCCCAACCCATCCTCTGCTATACCTAGTTCCCCTCAGCTATCTCTGAACATTTTTTTTCTTTTTTTTAAAATTAAATCTTTATTGTTCAGATTATTACATTTGTTCCTCTTCCCCCCCCCCCAACTCCCCTCCTCCCAGTTCCCGCCCCACCCTCCGCCTTCACTCCCCACCCACTGTCCTCTTCCATAGGTGCACGATTTTTGTCCAGTCTCTTTCCGCATCTCCCACACCCCTTTCCCCCCCAAGAATAGTCAGTCCATTCCCTTTCTATGTCCCTGATTCTATTATGATCACCAGATTATTTATGCACTTGATTCTTAGATTCACTTGTTGATAGATGCATATTTGTTGTTCATAATTTGTATCATTACCTTTTTCTTCTTCTTCCTCTTCTTAAAGGATACCTTTCAGCATTTCATATAATACTGGTTTGGTGGTGATGAACTCCTTTAGCTTTTCCTTATCTGTGAAGCTCTTTATCTGACCTTCAATTCTGAATGATAGCTTTGCTGGATAAAGTAATCTTGGTTGTAGGTTCTTGGTATTCATCACTTTGAATATTTCTTGCCACTCCCTTCTGGCCTGCAAAGTTTCTGTTGAGAAATCAGCTGACAGTCGTATGGGTATTCCCTTGTAGGTAACTGGGTTTCTTTCTCTTGCTGCTTTTAAGATTCTCTCTTTGTCTTTTGCTCTTGGCATTTTAATTATGATGTGTCTTGGTGTGGTCCTCTTTGGATTCCTTTTGTTTGGGGTTCTCTGCGCTTCCTGGACCTGTAAGTCTATTTCTTTCACCAGGTGGGGGAAGTTTTCTGTCATTATTTCTTCAAATAGGTTTTCAATATCTTGCTCTCTCTCATCTTCTGGCACCCCTATAATTCTGATGTTGGTACGCTTGAAGCTGTCCCAGAGGCTCCTTACACTATCTTCGTATTTTCGGATTCTTTTTTCATTTTGCTTTTCCAGTTGGGTGTTTTTTGCTTCTTCGCGTTTCGAATCTTTGACTTGATTCTTGCGCTCCTCTGGTCTGCCGTTGGGTGTCTGTATAATATTCTTTATTTCAGTCAGTGTATGCTTAATTTCTAGTTGGTTCTTTATCACAACATCAAGGGTCTCATTAGATTTCTTGAGGATCTCACTACATTTATCGGCGGTCTCACCAGTCTTTTCGAGGGCCTTACTAAGTTTATCGGCAGCTTCTAGACAGTTCTTGAGAGACCTTAAAAGTGTGGTTTTGAGCTCTATATCTTCCATTTCTGACATTTGCATCCTGTTTCTTTGTCTCCGCATTTTTATATCTTTTCTTGGTGCACCCCCTAGTGGTCTTTGTGCGCAGTCTTGTAGTTAAGCCTTGATTGTTGTCGGTAATACCAGGGGTGATTTGACCTCCAGGCTAACTGGCTATGAGAGTCTGCTGTGTCTGCAGTGGGAGAGCTTCTAGTCTGAATATTTTATGGATTTCATCTTCCCCGTCTCTGCTCTGTTATTTATCATCTCTTCTTCTGTTATTCCTTCTCTTTCTCTCACTATTGTGTGTTCTAACTTAAAAATTGTTGTTAATGTTTTTAATGGCGTCTCAAGATGTTAAAGCAATAACTATTAGTAGATTTTACCCAAACAACTCCTGAGCATGGAGAAAAAGATTAACTACAATTTGTATTAGGTGTAAAGCCTGATTTTAAAATCTTATTAACTTAAAAATAAACATTCCTCTAAATATTTGTGTACTGCTTAAACAATTGACAAATAAATACTTATGAATTTAGTAAATGAAGCTTCCCCAAGTATTTAAACATTGGATGCCAACTTATTTAATAAACTCTCTAGGAGTTTATTACAATTACAAGTTTGATATATTAGGATATCTTAAATGTTGTAAGTACCTAAGATGTAGAAGATAGTATGCACATTTAAAAAATGATTATGAAACTAACTGGTTATTATACTATGATTAAAAATCCAATCTAAAGTATGATTATTGTGGATTTAAATTTGAATTTCATTATCTCTGTTCTTATTTCATTCAAAGGTTACCTTCTTAAGCTTGTGGTAATTTTGCTGGATGTTATTTAACATTTTCCTATGGTTATAGTCATATTTACCAACCTCAAAAGAAAAAAGACATTTGAGATCAGTAGAAGTTTTAGATTAGAATCTGTGTTGGTATCTAGTGGTTAAGATATGGGCCTTGGTTATAAAGTCCAAGATAATTCAAAGAGACACTCATCATTAGGCTAATTTCCCCTTTATAATCAGGATTTCTTCGTTAGGCCATAATTTATACCTTTTTATATGGATTTAAAAATAAATTTGAATCTGCTGTCTTTCTCAGAAGTGGTATACTCTTTAAGTTTTGCTTGGCCACCATGATCTAGCCCACTGTTCTGCCATCAGGATATATAGTCTTGGTAGGTTAAAATGATTGGAAATGTATGTCTACCTTATCAGGACCTCATTATAATTAATAGGGTCAGCTTGAGGTGTAACTTTCCAGGCGATAAGGACTTGAGTCTGCTTAGTTTCCCTGAGTCTTTGGAGCACAGCTAATTTTTCATCTTGGAGCACTCTGCTGGACCTTCTTTTAATTAGTTACTGTGTATGATCATTGGTGCTAATGAAAAGCAGAAATCTCCTTCTACTTGGTTGTTAGGAATGACTGTTGGTGCTGATTGCCCTTCCTGAAATAGTCTCCATCTCTTTGGGGACCAGTTTCCTTACATTTTTTTTTTGGGGGGGGAGGTGGAATTCACATGCTTTTAAAAATGTATGTGTATGTACACAAATACTGTACCCAAACTGGATTTTGCACCCAGTTCCAATGTGGGAGCTATGGTTTTCCTAATCATCAAGCAATTCTTGGACACTAGCTGGGTGTCCTCAATTCAACTCAATTCTGATATTATCTCCCTGAAGATAGCATCAGATCCCACAAGTTAAGGGCTCAGTTCCACAAGATTGACCCTCAACACCTCCAGCCCCTTCAGATACATTTTCAAGCTTCTGAGCGACCACCTATGGATGGGAGGTTCCAATAACCCCTTCCTTGGGTTTGATTAAGTAGATAGAGCAGCTCACAGATCTCAGAGAAACTTTTTACTTACTTGATTACTGTGGGTTTCTTTTTTTAAATAAAAAATATAAAACTCAGGAACAGCCAGATGGAAGATATGCATAGGGCAAGGTATTGGGAAAGTGCACGAAGCTTTCATGCTTTTTCCAAATGTGCAACTCTTCCAGCAGCTCCACATGTTCACTAATCTGGACCCCACCTTTTGTTTTTTTGTTTTTAAATACTTTTTATTGATTTTTTTTACAGAGAGGTAGGGAGAGGGATAGAGAGTTAGAAACATTGATGAGAGAGAAACATCGATCAGCTGTCTCCTGGGGATGTGCCCGCAACCAATGTATATGTCCTTGACTGGAATCGAACCTGGGCCACTTCAGTCTGCAGGCTGATGCTCTACCCATTGAGCCAAACCGGTTAGGGCCCACCTTTTGGGTTTTTATGAAGGCTTTATTACATAGTCATGATTGAATAAAACATTGACCATTGGTGATTGGTTCATACTCCAGCCCTTCTCCTCTCTTGGGAGGTCATGGGTGGGACTGAAAGTTTCAACCTTCTAATCACATGGTTAGTTCCCCTGGCAACCAGCTCCCATCTTTATGTCTAACAGACCGATTACAACTAATGACATTGAAGTAGTAATAAATAAACTTCCAACAAACAAAAGTCTTGGAGCGATGGCTTCACAAGTGAATTTTACCAAACAATTGTGATAGCATGGGTGGACCTAGAGGATATTGTGCTAAGTGAAATAAGTCAGTCAGAGAAAGACAAATACCATATAATTTTACTTATATGTGGAATCTAAACAACAATATAAATGAACAAGCAACACAGAAACAGACTCATAGATACAAAGAACAGACTGATGGTAACCAAAGATGGGGGTTGGGGGGCTGGGTGAAAAAGGTGATGGCATTGAGAAGAACAGATTGTTAGTTACAAAATAGTCATGGGATGTAAGGTCCAGCATAAAAACTATAGTCAATAATATTGTAATAACTATATATGGTGCCAGTTTGGTACTAGAAATATCAGGGGGAGCACTTCGTAAGATAAATGATTGTCTAACCATTATGCTGCACACCTGAAACTAATACAAGGTAATATTGAATGTAAACTGTAATTTAAAAAAATGAAAAATAAAATGAATTAGCAAAAAAAATCATCTCTTTTCACAAAGCAGCATATTCATCAGGTAAGACTCATTCAATTTAGAAGAACGCTTGATGGCAGATCAGAACTGCTGTATCACACACACACACACACCTAAGTACATATGTACCTACAAAAACATAAATCACAATACCACATGTATATATGCTTTTTAACTCAAAAGCAATAAAAAAGAAAACAATACATATTATACACTGCTACTTATTAAAATTGATAAAAAAAAATAGTGTGCTCCATTTATTCCCGTTTTATACACTCCACAATCTCCCGTGTGTGCCATGATGCTGTCAAGCCATTTGGAGGCTCACAACTTTTCAATTAACTGAGATTATCATTCCTTTTCCAATTGGGCAGTGGGACACCCTTTAAGCTGACTCGTGTGTGTGTGTGTGTGTGTGTGTGTGTGTTACCATGTATGCTTTCTAGAAGAAATATGTGATCCAGCCCCTCCTGATTTTTTTTCTATCCCAAGATGTAGGCTCTCGCCCTTTAAGGAGCAGTGTAAGGAGTTCTGGCTCCTTTCAGTAAGTGAGAGCCCTGGAGAGCTGGGCTTTATGCAGTTACTTGAGTGATGGTGGTGAGCAAAAGCATTACCCCTCGGGCCATGTTGGTGACAGGACTCAAAAAGCTGTGTGTTTATAAGCTTCTAAGTTCACACTGAATTTTCCCAATTTAGCATATGTCGTTTTACTTTATTTTTTATAATGTGAGATTTCAAAGGCCATCAAGACTTCCTTTACAATGAAAATGGTGTATATGCATCTGCCATCTTGAGCCAGAAAGCCCTCTGTGCATGGTTTTGAATTTGCATTGTGATCATTTTGAACAGAAAATCATGTATCTTTTTATGTCATTTAAACCTGCAAGATTTTTTCATTTTTCTTACAAATTCCCATAAACATGATTGTAATAGCTATAAAAAAAAAACCCCTCCACCATTTAGAGAGACCGTAAAGTAAACATTTCCCTTTCATTGAACATTTAGCTGTTACCTTTTATTATTATTATTTGCTCTGATAAATATGACATTGATGAATTTTTTTGTGGATCAAGGTCTTTTGTATTAAGTATTGTTTATTGTTTCCCAAGGGAGGAATTCTTACAATGTGAATTCCTGGATCAAAGGGTATGAACATTTTAAGAGCTCTTCATATGAAAACAAGGATGGTAAATATAACACCTAGTTCACAGGGATGTTGTGAGGATGAAATGAGTCAATGTGTGAGGCTCTTAGGATAGTTTCTGGCACAGAGTAAGTATTCGATCAATGTTGGCAGTGTTTGTTGTTGCTGAACTGCTTTCCACAGTGGTCCTACCCACTGCACTCCTGTGAGCAGTATTGGAGAGAGCCAAGGGGGGCGGCTTCTGAGCTCGGAAGCTTTCCAGGAAGTCCGGGGTTTCACTGTGAACAAATACTTCCCCAGCTGGCCCATAAAGATAGCTGCTGGTGTGTTGGCTGCTCACCGAGAGGGGCCGAGAATTCCCATTTAAAACCGCTGGAGTCTGACTTGCTCTGTGCTCCCTATAATGATGGGTGATGATAGAAGTCATCCCCGGGGCCACAGACATGCATGGCTTGGTGCAGCACACGAACGTGGTTTCCTGAATTTCCTCCAGGCAGCTGAAGCTGCGAGAGGCTGTGTGCTCCTCTAGGCAGCTCTCTGCCTCCATGTCAGAGATTCCTCCCAGACAGCCTGAAAAAAAGGAGGGAGAATGTATCTCAGCTCTCCAGGCCCAAGCTGTCCTGAGGGAGGTAGGAAGTTAAAAACAATGAACAAGACCAGTGCCTACCCTCAAGGACTTTATGATTCTGTAGACATCATAGTACAGAGAGGATGGGGTCATAGACTGTTTTGGCTCCTTCTCGATCCTCTTTGCAATCTGGTACACCCATCCCCCAGTAGCTGCAAGTATTGTGGCTGCTGGAACCTTGCCTAGAGCCTTGCCCTTGGCCGAGTCCATCCAAGGAGGTTACATTCCCCATCCTGCCCCCCTTTCAGGAGCAGCCAATGCCTGGCTGATACAGCGGCAGGGACAGTACTCTGTGGTGTGATTTATGCTTCAGAGTACATCCTATTCCCCCTCTCACTCAACCCCAGGCTGGACTTTATTGGATACCACATTCCTGCTTAGCAACTTTCCTTCCTTGCATCTATCCCCTCCCCCACCCAGCATGCCCTGGATAAATTCAGTGTACCTGAAGCTCTCTGTTTTTAGAGAATCTGACCTGAGACTAGGAGATAAGATTGGCTAGCAAAGTAGACTGTTTCTATAGGTTAAACACAGATATAGGGGGGAGATGTGGGTATGAGATGAAGGTACTTCCTGGAGGTGCTAAACTTTGAGTTAGGTGTCTATGTATAGAGGCATACAATATGTAATTATAGCACACTGAGTATATTTATTAAAATAAGATCATATATATATATGTGATATATATATGCCTAAGTGATCATCTGACCGGTAGCTATCATGTGCACTGACCACCAGGGGGCAGACGCTCAACACAGGAGCAGAAACCACAGGCATGGAAACATGGAACAGACTGATGAATCTCAGAGGGAAGGGGAAAGGGGAGAGAGCAGGAAGAGATTAATCAAAGATCTTATATGCATACTAGAGGCCCAGTGCATAGATTTGTGCATCGGTGGTGTTCCTCGGCCTAGCCTCCGCCCTCTCAAAATCCGGGATCCCTCGGGGGATGTTGGAGAGCTGGTTTTGGCCCAATCTCTGCAGTTCAGGCCGCGGGACCCCACTGGTGCATGAATCTGTGCACCGGGCCCCTGGTTTCATATAATGATGAGTGTTAGGAAGAAAACATAATGTGATGTTTTAGGGAGATGTGATGATTTAGAATAAATACTTTAAACTTTCAGTTCTCTGCTTACTGGGGCCTACACAGCACTCTGGTACTCTGGCTGATATCTGGTACCAACTCTACAAATCCAGCTGCCATTCATATATCAGGTAGGCACTGAGCATTTACTGGGTGTCAGGCATTGCATAGTGCACTGAGATAAGAAAAGGATCAAGTTGGTTCCCCCCTTTATTGATGGAGTCCTGGGTAAAACAGAGGTAATGACATCTAGCTGTGTGATCATCTGCCTCTGCTCCTCTCCCACCCACCCTGAAGCTTTTTCAGCTCCTGTTGAATAAAGAGGAAACATGTTTAATGGCTTTACTTATCTGCTCTCCTGTTATTAGGAGGAGAAAAGCCCCCAGTGTGAAGATTTCTATAAAGACTTAACAATTTTATTATGACATAAAAGAGTCATCGTGTTTTTATCAAAGTCCTCCTGCCTCTGTTACCTACACTTTAGAAGAGGGAATCAAAAACTCCAGAGCTTCATGCTGTTCTCCCTCCAATGGAAGAGTGATGAGAAATATTTTAAAATAAGTTACACAGTGTTTGATGGATAATAAACCCAGAGCCCTGAGATGTATAAAGTATACAATTCAATAGAATCTGTTTTTTCAAAAGCAGCTGTTAGAAAAACACACACACACTAGATAATAGTAGTGTCACATACAGTTGAAATTTTGCTCCATATCTTAGAGGAGGAAATCAATATTTCCCAGGAACTGAAGGTCTTCCCTCCCAGGGGATAGAAAAGGGACAGTGGTAAGTGAGCTCTGGCAGTTACAAAGTATATTTGCTCTAAAATTATTTAAGAAAAAAATGTTAAACCATATGTAATTGATATATTAAATAGGTATGACTCATAGAGCACAAATCAAAAAACAACTTTACTCTGTCCACTCTCCTACCCCTTCCCTTCCTAACACTCATCATTATATGAAACTAGAGGCCCAGTGCACAGATTCATGCATCAGTGGGGTCTCTCAGCCTGAACTGTGGAGATTGGGCCAAAATCGGTTCTCCAACATCCCCGAGGGATCCCGGATTGCAAGAGGGCAGAGGCTAGGCCGAGGAACCTCCCTGATGCGTGAATCCATGCACCGGGCCTCTAGTATGCATATAAGATCTTTGATTAATCTCTTCCCACTCTCCCCCCTTTCCCCTTCCCTCTGAGATTCATCAGTCTGTTCCATGTTTCCATGCCTGTGGTTTCTGCTCCTGTGTTGAGCGTCTGCCCCCTGGTGGTTAGTGCGCATCATAGCTACCGGTCAGATGGTCTGCTCTTGACATGTGTTTGAAGCTGACTTTCACTTGGGTTTAAGTGAACAATCACAAGTGGCCAATGGTGGGTTTTTCAGAGGCCCCCATCCTGGGGTAGATAAGTTGTCTGCATTCTCTGCAAAGCAGGTGTTGCTTGTTCATTTGCAGGTCTTTTGTATCTCCCTTTTTATTCCCAGGGACTACGTGGTGGACCCTATTCCCTAATATCTTTCACCCTTTCAGATAGTACTCTAAGGCAGGGTTTAGGGAAAAATAAAGTTCAGTTCTCTCCCTCTTCCCTGTGGCTCATGTCTAGGACCCAAGAGACCTTTCTTTATGCATAATTGCCCTCTGCCTTTTGAGGATGGGTGGATGGATCCCAATGCAGATGGGTATCTCTGCCCTGATACCTCAGGCTTATAGCCAAAGCCTCTAGATTCCTTAGTTATGAGGCTGACATTGGTCCCTGGTCTTCCTAGATCTCCAGGAAACTCATATCAATCTCTCATGGGGCAGCTAGGTGGTAAGGGGGAACAAGGGGATAAAAAATGTCATAAATTTCTGATGTTTTCTTTTTAAAATATATTTTTATTGATTTCAGAGAGGAAGGGAGAGGGAGAGAGAGAAACATCAGTGATGAGAGAGAATCATTGATCAGCTGCCTCCTGCACACCCCACACTGGGGATAGAATCTGCAACCCAGGCATGTGCCCTGACCGGGAATTGAACCGTGACCTCCTGGTTCAAAGGTCGACGCTCAACCACTAAGCGACGCCAACTGGGCATGATGATATTTTCACAAAAAATTCTTTCTCCAGTCTCCTACCTAACCAGCTGAATTCTTAGCCAAAGCATAAGTAGCTTAGGGTTCAGATAGAGGTGAAAATGGCTCTTCTCTAAAACCAGGTCTGATGGTAAGAAATGCAGAAATAGGCTCACTGATAGCATGGGCGTGATAGGGCCCTAAAAGCATAGAAGCCAGATGGATGCTGTTATTATGAGTGACAGGGTCAGAGGGGCAGTGAAGAGATCCTGATGCTCAGAGAGCTGTGATTTGCTTAAGGGAACACAGAGTCCCTGGAGGTAAATTAGATGGGCTGCCAACAAGTGTGCTACCCGGTCCACAAGGCTGTCAACAGAAGAAACCTGAGGAGGCTGAGGACAGGTGCCCCAGTAAAGCCTTGATCCTTTGACCAGTGTTCAGATCTGTTCTAGTTTTCAGACTCAGAGCCCACTGACTGAAGAGGAGGCTGGGTCTCCAAAAGGAAGGACCCTGCAGCCCATGGCAAGTACACAGAAGAATGATCCCCCCAGTGCTCTCCAGAGAGACCTCTAGCCACTTAGTCTGATAACTGTGCACTGGGGTAAGGTGAATGCCAAACTTTTGAGGATCACTGGACACAGGGCTCACCTTGACCTTGATATCGAGAGACCATGTATCTAAATTGATAGAGTAGAGGCATATGGGATTCAGGTAATTAAAAATGTTTTGGCCAAAGTCCAGTTAACAGTGTGTCCATTTGGCCAACAAATCCATCTGATGGATTTGAAAGGCAAAATTGGAGATTACCATACTTAGTAATTGTCACAAAACCTACATGGGCTCCTTAGCCTAGGGCAGTGGTTGGCAAACTGCGGCTCGGCAAACTGCGGCTTGCAAACCGCATGCGGCTCTTTGGCCCCTTGAGTGTGTCTCTTCCACAAAATACTGACTTCTGCACATGGGCCACGAAGTTTCAATCACACTGTATGTGCGCGCCCGCATGTGGTATTTTGTGGAAGAGCCACACTCAAGGGGCCAAAGAGCCGCATGTGGCTCATGAGCCGCGGTTTGCCGACCACGGGCCTAAGGGATTAGGTCTACTATAGTTCAGAAGACCAACTGGAAGCTTTAAAACTGCAAACCCACTCCCATCCCCAGCCCAAAACAGAGTCAATCAAAGATAAAATTGTATTCCTGCACAGTGAGGAGGATGGCTGACACTGGTGTCAGTCACTTTTATGCATCTAAATGATGCTAGAGTGGCGGTCCTCATAAAACCGCCAATTAGTTCCCCAGTCTAACTCCTGAAGAAACCCGACATGCCCTGGAGCTTTAAAAAAGATCCTCACAAAATGAACCGCTTAGAAGCCTCGACTGTGGCTGCTGTTCCAGATGTGGTATCTCCTCTAGAGCAGATGGACATGACCTCAGCCTGGGGCCACTGAGGCAAATGGCAAAACATCCTTTTCCTATTCCAACCCAAAAAGAGAAACAGAAACAGTTCATATTCTCAAGCTGTGGTCAGTAATAGACAGTTACAGCTTTGCCCGAGAGCGGTGTTAAAACTGTCCTGCCCTCTGAAGGGATTTGGACCATCTGGCCATCACATTAATTTACTGCATTGATTTTATTATGCTAATCAAGCACGATGAGCAAGAAGTGACTTATATGCTGGTGGCTTTGGTAAGACGCGTAGTCTCCACCAAATGGGTAACGAACCCTATAAAGATTCCGGGACCTGAATATCAATGAAATATTTAGGGGACCAGTGGTCAGGGCAACCCACACCATCCCCTCCAAAGTAAAAGAAAAATTATTGTATTTTGTACTTCCCACCCCTTAAAAAGAAAACCAAATGTCTGGCAGGCTTCTTTCGGTTCTGAAACTACCTATCCCATAGCTGAGAGTATTGCTCCAACCCATTACCAAATGATGCAAAAGGCTGCCAGCTTTGAGTGGGGCCCAGAGCAGGACCCCACAGAGCTCTGGCGCAGGACCAGGCTAGAGGGCAACCTGCTATTTGGACCATGCAACATGGAGGACTGTCACAAACACTGTGGCTGTGAGAATAGTCTTTCCTTCAAGTCACTCGATGTCCTGACCCCCAGATAACATCAGGGGTACCTGATCGAGGTTGGGACGCTACGTGGTCACTTGGCCCTCTAGCTTCCTGACACCAAGTAACAACAGTGAGCCAACATAGGTGACTATGCTGTCAACGTAGCTTTCATTACTTGTAGGTTTAATCCAAATTACACACATCAGAACACATACACACAAGTATTGGGGGTTAAAGAACCATAAGTCCAAGAGTCTCAAATGTCCTCCTATCTGGGCTCTTCGCAGAGCGGTGGTTCCTGGCCACTCAGAGTCACAGAAGCCTCGGTGTCCAGGGATCCAAGCCTTGCAAGGAAGATTGCTGAACTAGCTGGAGACAGCTTGGCCCCAGACTAATCAATGGCTACCACGCCAGACACATGAGCTGTCAGCACGGTTCATTCACAGGAGGGCGAATAGCAAGGGTTCTTAGTTTCACTTCTATCCCTGTGGGCGTGTCTCCCTTCCTCTGCACTTGTTAAATTAGCTTGCGATCTCTGAGATTAGCCCTCGAAGTCCAAATCAAAGTATTTGGCAACGTCTTGGTCATGGATATCTCTTGAACCTGTGGGTTGCCTCTCTTTGACTGGCAGCCCAGGACTTGGCTATTAGCCCAGACTTATATGTGTGTAGATGATAAGGTTCAAAAGCAAGTTGGAGTTAGTTATACTTACTCTGCTCTTTACAAGGACCATAGGGTTTTAGAGCTATCAGCAATGGGAAGCAATGCCTTACGGAGCTTATGTCAAGCCTCAGTGGGAGAAGCACAACACAGGTTCTGTGGGGTTCTGGAACAAGAATGCTATACCAATATACATCTTTTGAAAAACAACTCCTGCCACATTACTGGAGCCTGGTAGATATGGAGCTCCATGGGTTACCAGAATATCATGTGTCCAGGACTGCCCATCACTAGCCGTCATAGTCCCCAAGTAATAATGTTGAGAGTGACCAGCAATGCAACGTAAGATGGAAGGGATATAGCTGGGATTGAGCACTAGTAGGACTAGAGGGAACAGTAAGGTTCATAAGCAGGTAGCCCAAATACCTGTGTCATCCATGAGGGCCCCTTCCTCAGCTTAGACCTCCGGCAGCATGAGGCACCCTTTATGACTAAGCTGTGGGAGAGGAAAAAAGGCAAACTCAGTTTATGGGAGGGTTGACATGGTGTGCAACAGCTGCATTGCAGTCTCGAAAGTGGGATTGGACAGTGACAAAGACTAATCCTCTCAATGGGTGCAGCTCCGGCAGTGTACCTGATCACCTATTTGGTGTGTAAGGAGAAGAGGCCAAAGGTTTAAATAGATATGACTTTATGGACAGTAACAAATGGCTCCACACCCACGGGGTGGAGGGTGATATGTTTTCCTTGGTGTCTGTCTTTACCTCATCCTTCTTTCTTGCTCCTTTCCCCTTTTCATTAGAATAGTACTTGGAGCATGTAAGTCCTCTTTCATTCAAACATCTATTCATGCTTGTTTTGTGCCAGGCATCGTTCTAAGTGCTCTGAGGAATACTAAAGGGAAACATAAGCCATCATTTTCCTTCCTTCCTTTCCCTCTTCCTTTCCCTCTTCCTTTCCCTCTTCCTTCCTTCCTTTCTCTCTCTCTCTCTCTCTCTCTCTCTCTCTCTCTCTCTCTCTCTCTCTCTCGCTCTCTCTCTCTCTCTTTCTTTCTTTTCTCATCCTCTTCACTCACTCACTTACTGGTCACTTGGAGTCACAGAAGTCTCAGTGTTCAGGGGTCTAAGGCTTCCCATGCATCTGGCACTGCCCTAAGTGCTTCACATGTGCACGATCTCCTTGCGTCCTCAGAGAAGATGCAGGAAGAATTAGTGGTGCTGTGAGATGAAGTTCAGTTAAACAGATGCTCAAGTAACTCATCTACGATTTTACAGCCAGTAAGTGGGCAGATGCATTGTTTTTGACAAAAGACTTAATGCCATTATCCTACGAGGTTTAACACCTGAAATGAGGTCAGCCAATAACACTGTTAACATAAATAAGTTTTATTTTCTTACTTAAATTCTTTTTATTCATTTTAATGTTGATGTGGGTTAAATGCTTGAAATTGCATTTAAATTCTCTGTTGTGCTGAGAGCTCATCATGCTATGGTATCCTCCACTGGTCATTTCGTATATCATATTCTCCCTGGAAGATGGGTCCAAATGGATTCTTTTTGCACTACAACCTGATGCTTTCCCCTTTTGTTATAAGAAAGACAAAAACTTTTTTAAATATTTCAATTGTGTTTAATATACAATATTATATTAGTTTTAGGTGTACAACATAGTAATTAGACATTTATATAACTCACAAAATGATCACCCAGTAAGTCTAAAAGTCTTTTTTTTAAAAAAATCCTCCTTCCAGCAAGTTCCTGGGAAAGTAGCAGTTAGCAGCCACATAGCAGTGTGATTGACAGTGGAGAGGTCAAATGGCTTGCCCAAGGTAATTCTGAAGGTGGGGGATGATGCCACACATGACCTATAAATCCACTCTGTACCCTTAGCTGTAACCACTGGATCAAAGAGTCACCTTAGAATCAGAGGCACCTGTGCACAGCTCAGTGTGGCAGGTACATTGTATACTGTTGGAATTTAAGACTCTAACCATGTGATCTGCAGGTTCTCTGTGTTGCCTCATCATGGTGGTAACTTGGCACTTTTGCTTAGTTTTATTTTCTTATTTGTATTCTGTTTATTTATTTTAATGTTGTTTCCATCATCTTGGTAATAATACAATATTGGACGACTCAAAGGAATAGCATTGATAGTACTATATGAACAGAAGTTCTACTGAAAGTGCCTTAAATCAATCCATGATGTCCTCCTTGTGAAACAAATCTCAGGGGATGTTGATTATCTAAGCTGCCAGCAGTTGTGAGAATTTACTTAAAATAAAATGATTTTGCATAATTAGTTGATCACAATAATTACCTAATTCATTGGCACATGTTAAGAGATGACTTTATAAGCTGGGGGATGTGTGTTGCTCAGAAATTAGACAATGAATTAACAGGTGCATGCTCCAGTGTCTAGAATCTCCTCCCATTCAGAAATAGACTGACAACCATAGAAAATCGTAAAGGTTCTCTGAAGGTATATGTCTTAGAGACTTGGTCATTTGCTTTCTTCCTTTTTTAACTTCTCAGGATTAGAGCCAGGATTAGGGTAAGGTGGGTGAGGTAATTGCCTCAGGAACAAAGTGGAAGGGGATGCCAAAAAACTTAGGAATCAAGATAAATAATATCTTAATACAATATTAAAAAAATAAAAATTAGGGCAAAAATCCTGGATGAGCAAAATGTCAACAATTAAAATAAAGTTAGGATTTGATCCTGATTTGTATGAGTCATCTCAGTTGCCTCCCGTGATCTCGGCCTATCTACTTACCAGAATACTTAGCTGTATTCCACCTAGACTTTCAGCCACACATGGAAGAAACCATCTTTGTCCTTCTCACCATGGTATTTTCAGGGCATGGCATCCTGGACATGTTCAGTATGTCTTTCTTTCATCAGTGGATGGAAAAATATTGTTCCATGGAAGGAGTACTGGGCTGTGAGTCTTGACACAGGTAGACCATGCCACATACTCACTATATGGTCTTAATTAAGTCATTTCTCTGTAGACATCATCTTGGAAAAGAGGGGATTGAACAATATGAGTCTTGTGGGTCTTTCCTGCATTAATCTTCTAAGATTCTTAACTGGTATTAGGGCAAGCTATCATCAGGAGGATTCATCCACCCAATCATCCAGCAAAATCTATCACATGCCATCAAAGTGCCAAACAATGGGCTAAATGCTGGAGAAAGGAAGATCAGAAGCAAGGTCCCTGTCTTCAGTGAGCTCACAGTGCCGCAGGAAGGCAGACATGTAGCACCCGTGGGGGACATGAGGAGGTTTGCTCTGGTAGAGTCTAAGAGAGCAGAAGGAACATTAGGGAGAAATGCCTACGTCTCCCAGGGGCAGTTCCTATTTTTGAAGAAAATTTGAGCAGTGACAGGATGAGCAACAGTTTGCCAGCCAGGAGTGAAGGGGTGGGGACTTTTCAGCTTAGGGAAAAGCATGTGTGAGCCTGGGTGTGTTCTTCTTCCCCTTTCCCGGAGACTAGCATATGGAAGGCAATGCATGCTAAGAATAGAAAGGGCCTTTTAAAATTAAACTCAAGGGTAAAGGAGGAGACAGAGATTCTTTAGTAAGTAGAGGAGTCATACTACCTGGTGTTCATCTTTGCAGTACAAAGTTTTGATTGTCTTTAAAACAGTACATCCTGAGGGAAGCACCTTCTTATTTTGAAGGTCTCTGCGCCCTCTCTTTGTTCTCATCTAAAACCTTTCCCCAGCCCAGCTGGTGTGGCTCAGCTGTTGAATGTCGACCCAGGAACCAAGAGGTTGTTGGTTCAAGTCCCGGTCAGGGTGTATGCTGGGATTTCGAGCTGTGATTGATGATGTTCCTCTCTCATTGATGTTTCTATCTCTCTATCCCTCTTCCACCCCTCTTCCCCCTCTCTAAAAATAAATAAAAAAATATTTTTAAAATTAAAAAAATAAAACCTTTCCCTTCCCAGTGGAGAGAATGATGGCTACATCTTGGCTGGAGGTGGGACATAAGAAAAAGCGGGACCTGGACAAGGTAGAGAGGTGTGTGTGTGTGTGTGTGTGTGTGTGTGTGTGTGTGTGTGTGTTTTCATACATTGTAAAGTGTCATGAGAGAGTGTAGCTTGAATGATTAGAGAGGTATAAGGTAGAATAAATGAATTTATTCATAATGAAAAGGAGTATCACCATTGTTTGGAGAAAGGGAGAAGCAGGCTATGAGAAGTGATCTGATTGGCTCAAAGAACCAAAAGTATAGGTATAGCTCAGACAAAGATTAGAATGAGGAGTATTATAAACATATTTCTTTATACTGGAAAAGTTCCTTGGTGGTGGTTAAATTTTATGATATATAAGTCATTTTATTTATTGTCTTAATAGTACATCAGCAGATAGCCTTTGTGAGAGGCCAAAAGTAGAAAAATGAGGGAGCGGGGCACGTGAACGCTGTCAGACTGGCTTGTTAATGACTGTGATCCAGGATGATCCCATATGTAGCAGTTAACCAGCTTACAAATTCACATCTCAGTGAAAAGAAAAAAACAAAACTGAGTCCCAGACCAAAAAGAAACTCCCCTCCAGGGCTCCTGAAATTGATACCTTCATTTCAGGGTTTCCCTCTGGGCAGCTCCTCTCCTTGGAGAGCTGATGTTGAATTGAAAAATAAGGTCTCCATCCATTTAGAGCAGAAGTGGGGAACCTTTTTTTCTGCCAAGGGCCATTTGGATATTTATAACATCACTCGCAAGCCATACAAAATTCTCAACCTAAAAATTAGCCTGCTATATTTGGTCAAACATTTAATTAACTCACAATGCCTTGGCAGGGCCAGTCCAAATGACTTTTGTGGGCCATATATGGCGCGTGGGCCAGATGTTCCCCACACCTGATTTAGAGTCTTCACTGTCTGACAATTATATCGGAATACTTCCATTTTTTTTTTTTTCTGAGAGTATTTGAGGTTGATGAGTTCTGGTGACTGTGACCTGAACCTTCATAGGCCAAAGAGGAAGTCCACAGAAGCAGATGTTCACTCCCTGTCTCCCTCTTCTTGGTTTCACAAAGGAAACATCCTTTGCTAAATGTCTGGTGATGTTTGGCGATCGTCTGATTGCTTTCTTCTTTCTCCGGGAGCCCACTGAGCAGCTGGGCAACTCAGGTACCATTGTTTAGATCATCTCCTGGGCTCCAGGTAACATCTCTTTCCTTTTGTCCTGCCTTTTTCAGCAATGATAATGAGTCTGGCTCCGTGCTGGGTAAACACATCCTGTAATAGCATTTATACCCAGCTACAAATTGTATTGGCTCAAATACAAAGCAACGTTAAATATATACCTCTTCCTCCTGTCTTGAACTGAAAATTATAATGTACCAAATCAAAGAGGACAAAGAGGCTTTATCTTATGGGCCAACTGTAATGAACTGCTGCTTGGATTTTTCTTCTAAATACAAATGGATGATAACGTACCCACTTTCTAAGTTACCAAATTGATAGTGAAGCAGTTCTTCCCACCACCTTTAAACTCTGCAAACACATACCTCACCTTTTTTTTGATCCGAGAGCCTATTAGTGCAATGACTGTTTTTTAGCCATTCTTCTAGTTAGAGAGTTCTAAATGGGAATCATATATCTTGGTTTCTGTGTTTGGTTCTATAACTCAAGCTGAAAAAGACCTTCCCCTTGACACACTTAAATTTTCCCTTCTGGAAGCTATGCGTGATGACAGTCCGTGTATGGAGGATGACTGAGTGGCCAAGAACAAATCTTATGTCAAGAGGACCCCTGGGAGACCACAACATTAAAAATGTTCTGCCATCCCCTTCAATATATCCAAATTCTGTTTTGTTATTGAATTTAACAAGTCATGCATTTCAAACAAAAGAATGCACATTAAAGCCTTTTTAAAAAACATTTTTCTTTTTGCTCTGGAAATCAGAATGCAGGGTTTATTAAATCCCTCTTTGGGATACTGATCCTTTCCAGCTAACAAGCTAGGTAGACAGTTTGAGTTCTTGGATGAACAATCAGAGATGCTCAACACCTGTGTTTTTAGACACCTATGCTTCAGATATTGCAAGGCAGTTTGGGAGGTCATCTGGACTATCTTCCCCTCCTCCTCTGTGGAAATCACCTTCACCTTCATCGTCATCTAATAGCAAAACTAATTTACTCATGAACAGAGAAGTAAATGCAAAGTGAAAACAACTTTCAAACTGCCAGGTGTGAGTTGGGAAGATCCGTCTGTTAGTTTTGGTAATGTAATTTCCCCACTATGCACAGTTCTCCTTCAGCATTTGGACATTGAATAAAGGCCCATCTTCCAGCTGAGTTAACATGCCCCAGGAGGTCAGTTTCGTAGTCTGAGCTGTGACAGAGAGGGTCTCCATGGATTGCTTTGTTTGTAAATGTTAACCTGGTAGATTGCAGATCTGGGCTACCTGGTGCGTATGTGCACATCTGGCATATGCTCACCTGTTTTCTAGTGAAAAAAAAAATGGTGCTACAAACTCCAAACTATACTCTTTGATGCTGTGGGATCTGAGTTTCCATATGTAAAGAGAGACAGAGCCTGGGAAAATCTGAGCAGAAACTTCATGTGTTATGAATTTGACCAACTTACATATGCCCTAAACAAGTCAAGACTTCAAACATCACAATTTCCATTCCCCATATAGTCTTCAGCTAAAAGATATCCCATGCAAATAGGAATCCATCGTTAAGCAAGTATTGTTCAAAGGGCACTGGTGAAAATTTGGCCATGTTAAGATGACCCAATGGCTAAGGGACCCCAAAATGCAAGAATCTTGTTTTGCCAATCTCAACATTCACTGTGGGGTTATTGAAGAGACCTCTCCTACTAGAGGCAAAGAAAATGGAGATCAAAACTAGTCCCACTGAAGCTAGTTCACTTTACCCCCATGGGAGCAGGTTCTAGGCCTAGCCTGGCAAAGGCCTCTATCCCTTCTATTTCCAATCTTATCATCAGTTGGCATATCAAGTCAGGAAGAGACGGGAGGTTGGGAGCAAGATGGTTGGGATTGTTCCTAGCCCCATCTCTTCAAAGTGTGGTCCATAGAACAGCATCACCTGGAAGTTTGTTAGAAAGGCAGAATATATGGTCCTGTCCAAGTCCCACCTAATTAGAATCTGCCTTTTAAACAAGATATCCATCTGATTTGTATGCATGTTCATATGAGAGAAGCTCTATCCTAGAGGTCAGGCCTTGAGTCTGCTCACTCACTCCTGGGTCTACCTGTGACTTTAATAACACTGATCCTGCCTTATGCTAATCAGGGACCAATCTTTGCCCAGATCTGAGCAATCAGGTTAGGACTCTCTACTATGGGGAAGAACTGAGGAGAAAAGGCAGGATAAGACAGCTGAGATCTCCTTCCAGCTGCATGTGTAAAATGCTGGTTCTAAAAAAGTAAAATTGATTTTTTTACTGCAGGGTTTTCTTAGCATGTTTTTCTTAGTCTGTTCAGGCTACTATAAGAAATACCATAGAGCGGATGGCTTAAACAACAGACATTTATTTCCGCATGGTTCTGGAGGCTGGAAGTCTAAGATCAGGGTGCCAGCATGGTTGGTTTCTGGTGAGAGCTCTCTCCCTCTTCCTCTCTTCCTGGCTTCCAGTTGACCATCTTCATGTTGGGGGTGGGAGGGAGAGGGAGAGAGAGAGATAGAGAAAGAGAGAGAAAGAGGGAGAGAGAGAGAGAGAGAGAGAGAGAGAGAGAGAGAGAGAGAGAATGAGAGAGAGATCAAGCTCCCTGGTATCTCTTCTTGTAAGAGCATTAATCCCAGCATAAAGGCTCCACCCTCATGTCCTCATCTAACCCTAATTACCTCCTAAAGGTCCCTGTCTCCAAATACCATCATGTTTGGGGGTAGGACTTCAACATATAATTTTTTTGAGGGGACACAGTTTAGTTCATAGCAATGCTAATGTGCATTGTGATTTTCATCTTTTAAAAAATATATTTATTTATTATATAATAGTTATATTTATTGTTTGTAATATAAGCTTTTTGTGTGTGTCTGTGTCCATTGGGCTATTCATATCCTATATAATAAAATCCTAACATGCAAATCAACCAAACAGCGGAACGACCAGTCGCTATGATGCGTACTGACACCAGGGGGCAGATGCTCAATGCAGGAGCTGCCCTCAGCCTGCAGGCCCCAGGCCAACGAAGGTGGGTGCCAGCAGGGGGCCTCTTCCCAATTGCCCTGTGTCTCCCCACAGAGGGAGGCGACCGGGGGCTGGGGCCAGCTGGCGAGCAGCGCCAGGCTGGCCAAGGCAGGTGCCAGCAGGGTCCCCACCCCCAATCACCCCACTGGTGGTACCACAGATCGACTCTGATCGCTGACCTGGCCTAGGGACCCTGCCTGTGCACAAATTTTGTGCACCAGGCCTCTAGTATGTATATAAGTTCCCTGGTTAATCTCTTTCCCCCCCAGCTGCCACTCCAACCTCCCACTCCTGCCTTCTGTCTGAAATTTGTCAGTCTGTTTCATGCTTCTGTGTCTCTGGAACTATTTTATTCATCAAAGTGAGATCATATCATATTTATCTTTCTCCAACTGGCTTATCTCACTTCACATAATACTCTCCAGGTCCATCCATGATGTTGCAAATGGTAAGAATTCTTTCTTTTTTATAGCCGCATAGTATTCCATTGTGTAAATGTGCCACAGCTTTTTTATCCATTCATCTGCTGATGGGCACTTGGGCTATTTCCAAATCTTAGCTATTGTAAATTGTGCTGCTATGGACATATGGGGTGCATATGTTCTTTCTGATTGGTGTTTTGAGTTTCTTAGGATAAATTCCTAGACATGGGATCACTGGGTCAAAGGGGAGTTCCATTTTTAATTTTTTGAGGAAACTCCATACTGTTTTCCACAGTGACTGCACCAGTCTGCATTCCCACCAGCAATGCACTAGGGCTACCTTTTCTCTACATCCTTGCCAGCGCAAACTGAAATGCTGATATCAGCAGATCACCATAATTCTTGTATAGGCAGCTTATGTGGGAAGTCAAATTATATTTACAAAAGAAATTCTGAAATACTCAATGGGAGATGCAAAGTGGTCCAAGCTTATTTGTTGAAATATTCTGATGGACTGAAAGGTTCACTCGTCTCCCAAGCAAGGGAATCATTCTGTTGGCTTGTGTTTGGGAAGGGTCTGCAAGGTCAGCAGTTGGGGAATTGCATGGGCCAGCGGTGGACAAATCACTTTCATGTCCAGCTGAACCCACCTTTCTCCCATACATACACAGGGAATTGAATTTATGGGAGTTTCCAAGGAGAATGTAATAGGGTTCAATGCCCAGCATGATTGCTATTTTTCCTTTGTGTTTTCTAGTCTTAAGAGAGGAGGACCTTTGCTCTCCCACCTAACTCACTTTATTGGCCAATTCTTTGGCCTAAGTAGGAGAAAATTAGAGCCTGAGAGGTACCCTCTGATGGCCACCACTAAGATTTTGGATGGCATTTTCTTTTAGAGGGTCTCCGACAGGAAGGAGGGTGAAGAAGTTCAATAGGCTCACCAACATGGCTCTCCTCCATACTCTTCCCTTTCTTGAGGGGCACACACCACTGCTGGAGACAAAATGATCCTCAAGTATTGAAGTGAAGCATGCCATTGTCCTCCTTCCCTTCTTATCATATAATCCTCTCTCCAGAAGTACAGAACATCAATCATATAAATATCTCTTCATATTCTCGTTTCCATGAATTGAACTAAGTGTGGGGTAAGACAGGGATTGGCTAGCTTTTTCTATGAAAGGCCAGATAGAAAACATTTTTGGCTTTGGTGGGCCATGTAGTCCATCACAAATTCTCAGCTCTACAGCCGTAGACGATACATAACTGCATGAGTGTGGCTGTGTTCCAATAAACCTTATGGGCATGGAAATTTGATCATTTTTATGTGTGAACAAATATTCTTCTTTGGATTTTAAAAAAACATTCATGACCCGGATAGAAAACAGATGATGGGCTGTAGCGCTGATTCTTGGTCTAAGGAATCAGCTGGGTTGCTTCTCGGTTTGGTGACAGGAACAATAGGACACATCACTTCATGTTTTATCCTTGGTATAGGAAGGTGAGATCATTTAGCAGATAGCAGCATGGGCTTTGTACTGAGACACAACTAGTTTCAGAGCTGAGTTTTCATTCACAGTGGGGCAAATTGCCTAATCTCTCTGAGCACCCATTTCTTTATCCATAAAATCCATATTCCTATACTTCATGGGATTAAATGATACAACATATATGAGACATTTAACGTAGTGTCTACCACCTGATATTAATATAATCAACAATAGCTGTTATTCATACAAGCAATCATACCTGTGTTTTCCACTTCTGATTCTTCTACTTGCTTTTACCTGGGACATGTCAGTCACCGCTCTGAGCCTCAGTTATATTTTCAATGACGGGGTTTTCAAAACTATTGTCAACCCAAGATCTAATTATGCCTGTGATTCTTTCTGCTCGTAACATAACTTTTTGCACTGTAAATGCATTCAGGATGACTCGTATTTAAAAATATATGTCTTCCAAGAGTAGACTTTGGGTTTTGGAGAAGACAGCTCTTTGTGAGAAACAGGGCAGAAGAGACACCAATTTTCATTCTTCAGATTTGTGTTGAACAGAGGCATCGACCTCCTTGCCACTTTTCTTCCTGGGCCAGATGACAGTTAACACGAAACAAAATTTTTTGGTTTCCCAGGGGACAGGTGCCATTACGTTAAACAGAATCTAGGCTCACCGAGCCCCTTGGTACCTCACCTATGATATTGGGATGTTTATGGAACTCAATTTAAAGAGCCCAGGTGAAAAAAGACCCACAAAATGAAAAAAAAAAAAAGGCCTGGAAATGCAGATAGCGTATCTTCCCCAGCTAAGCTAACTGTGCCATCCAATTATTTCCAATTACAATTGCGTTTCTTTCTTTAATGTTTTCTATGCTGATACCCAAGTTGCTAATGAAGCAGGCCCCCGCTTTATGATGCCCATTGTTGCAACTTGCTGGGCTTAATTGCTTTGTCTCCATAACAGACAGACATTCGGAACAATTAGACAATAATAAGGAAGCAAGATGGGGAAATGGCTTAGATTCTTTCATTTTAATTATGCTGAGAGTGCACCCCACGGTTCTGAATCAATGCTGAAGTGCTATTTTTGATAGCATTCAATAATATCCAACTAGAGCTCATAAATTTATATTTTTAGTGCAAAAGAACCCCCTCCTCTATTTCAACTGATGGTTGCTTTTTGCAGAAAAGTCATACATTTGCACAATGCGTGTTTCACCTTCAGTTTCCTTCACAACAGTCCTGTTACTCTACATTGCTCCTGTTTTATATAGAGAGAAAATGGAGTGTCTAAGCTAGTTCAAGTTCACACAGCATCGTGGGTGCTGGTTACCCAAATACTTACAAGAATGCTTCTTGAAATTCACGTTTGCTAAAATGTCTTTTAAAGATGCCAAAATATAAATATGAAGTCCAGATTTCAGTCTCTTCTGAGTGCTGAGAAATATGAGGGCCTGCATGACCTGGTCCCTCCGTCCTCTCCAACTTCTTGTGATCCCATGAGCAGCGCAAGTTCAGTCGTACTTAATGGCCTTCTCTGATCTAGTTTAGCTGGTTCACCTTCACCCTTCAATCTCAGCTCTAATGCCACCTCCCCAGGAAAGCCTGCCCTGATCCTTTCATCTATTTTTCTCCTGCTCTCACATCTCTTTCCTTCCCATTCTTGTCAGTCTTTGGATTTAGCTTTTTTCTTCCAGGGCACAAGTTGTAGAGCATATTTCCTTCCCTATTTGTTAATCACCCCATTGCCATCAGGGCAGGGATGAAGTGGGTTATATTAACCAGGAAATTGATCAGTGTGTAAGCTAGTAGGTATTCAATAAGTATTGAATGAATTCAATAAGTATTGAGTGAATAAGTGAGTGGATGCATTTTCCTTTTTATTATGCAATCTCAGGGTAGCTGTGGTCTACTGATAATCTTTCAAACCTTCCAGTTGGAACTTGGTACACTGGCCTCCTCCAGAAACTGTGGACTCCTTGAGGGGAGAAATTTTGGATTTTGGTCTTTGTATCCCAGTATTTAACTTTGTATCTCTATAAGGTTGTGAATTAGCAAATTTCAGTGAAAGACGTAAAAAAAAAATTCCCAAAGAGCATGGGCTTTGCAGTCTGTGTTCTGTGTGATGACAGTGGTTTAAGACATCAACAGACTTAAAAATAATGCTATTTACTTCCAGGGGTGGTGCATGAGAACATGTTCTCACTTATTTCCTTAAAACAATCAAATCCATACTAACTTTCTATTTCTTACTTGGGATTAATGATACTTAAATGTTGATATGTACACTCATTTTATTTTGCTTTCATAAGTAATGCAGTATAACTGTAGAAGATGTAAGAACTCAGAAATTATATAAAAAGAAACAAGACTCACCCATAATTCCACAACTTGGAAATAACCTTGTTCTGTTTCGTACAGACTTTCAAACACACACACACACACACACACACACACAATTTAATTACTTACAAATAACCAAAATGAAATTGAATACCTTTGTGTCTTTATTTATCATTCACTTAATATTATATCAAGAGCATTTCATGTCATTGAAATTTTTTGAAAATACTTTTTGATGATTGTATTATATACCAATGAAAAGATGAGTTATAAGTACTTCCCTGATATTAAATATCAAGCTTTTTCATGCTATTTTTGGCTCTAATAATTAATTGTGCTATGTACATCCATGCTTCCAAGTATCTGTTTATGTCTCTGAATATTTTCTTAAGAGAGAGTCCTATGTATGGACTCACTGGGTCAAAGAGTAGGAATAATTTAAGACACTTGTCCAGGTACCCAAATTGCTTTCCAGGAAGTTGTGCCAAATCTTATTTCCACCAGAAGGGTTTGATAATGTTTGCTTCCTCTCTCCCTAACTAACAATGAATATTTTGCCTCCTCTCCTATGAACTTTCTGTTTATCTATTTTGCCCCCTTTTGTATGGAAGTTAGTATTTTTCATATGAGTTTATTTGATCTGGAGACTTTTTTATTTTTGCCATGTTTATGGAAAAACTAGCTTTTTCAAAGTAGAATTTCCCTAAAATAATATTCATTAATCTAAAGTGTGCAATTTAGTGGGTTTCGACAAATATATTGAGTCATGATCATCTCAGCCAAGCTATAGGACACTATGATCATCTCAGAAGCTTTCCTGTGGCCCCTGATAGTCCATCCATTTCCTCCACCTCCTGTGCCTGACAACCACTGCTCTGCTTTTGTCGCTTAAATTTTGCCTTTTCCAGAATTTTGTGTAAATGGAATTCAAATTAAGCAATTTTTATAACTGGTTTCTTTCAGTGAGCATAGTGAGTTCATCCATATTTTTATGCACATCAAATGTTTGTTCTTTTCACTGTTGAGTAGTATTCCCTTTTATGGCCATGCCACAACCTGTTCACCCATTCACCACGTGGTCAGCATTGGAATTGTTTCCAGCTTTGGGCTAGAAGAAGAAAGTTTCTATGCAGCATGGCAGAGGTTTCCACTTCTTCTTTTTTAAAAAAAATTGTTTGTTGCCCTGACTGGTTTGGCTCAGTGGATAGAGCATCGGCCTGCGGACTCAAGGGTCCCCTGTTCAATTCCAGTCAAGGGCATGTACCTTGGTTGTAGGCACATCCCCAGTGGGGGGTATGCAGGAGGCAGCTGTTTGATGTTTCTCTCTCATCGATGTTTCTAACTCTCTATCCCTCTCCCTTCCTCTCTGTAAAAAATTAATAAAATATATTAAAAAATTATTTGTTGTTTGAAGTATTACATGTAGTATTACATGTCTCCTTTTTCTCCCATTTAACTCTGTCAGCCCCCACCCCAGGCTTCCACTTCTGAGCAACATGGAGGTCCTGCCACTGGATCTATCCTCTCACCTGAAGCAATCATAATAAAAAACTAGACAAATATATAAAACACTAGATTTTCAAGATGTTGCATATGAGATAATGTTGCAGTGATTTCTGAGGGGTGGAAGAAGAGAACACAGAACAGATGTTACAAATAGAAAACAATCTATCATCTAACTATAGCATATCAGATGTAAATGGTCTAAATATTCCAATTAAAAGGCAAAGGAAAATTGAATGTAAAAAGCAAGAATTAGTTGTATGCTACGTATAAGGATCCTGATTTAAATATAAATCCACACATAGGTTAAAATTGAAAAAGATAGAAAATAGTACACTATTGTACACTCATATGAAAGCTGGAGTTAATGTCAAAGTGGACTTCAGGGCAAAGAATGTTATCAGGGATATAGAAGGTAATTTTATCATGATAAGGGGGTCAGTTCATCAAGCGAACATAGTTCTACATATTTATATACCTAATAACAGAGCTTAAAAATACATGGAACAAAAAGCATTAGGGCTGCAAGGAGCAACAGACAACTACACAATTATAATTTGAGATTTAAATATTTTTCTTAATACTTAGCAGAACAATTAGACAGAAATAAGAATAGAGAAGTCTTTTTTAAAAAAATCCTCACCCAAGAAGTGAGGATATTCTTTCCATTGATTTCTAAAGGGATTGGAAGGGCGGGGGGAAAGGGAGAAAGAGAGAGAGAGAAACATTGATGTGAGAGAGTCACATTGATTGGTTGCCTTTCACATGCACCCTGACCCAGGTTGGGATCGAACCTGCAACCCAGGTAGGTCATGACCTTGACTGGGAATTGAACCTGCAACCCTCTGGTGTGCAAGCCAATGCTCTAACTACTGAGTGACACCAGCCAGGGCAGAAGTCTTTTTTTTTTTTTTTTTTTTTTTTGAATTTCAAAAGATAATTTTATCCAGATAGGAACCTCTCCAACAACACAAAAGTTAGGCAACAATTATTAAAATACTCTTAGCCGGATGACATGAACAGGGAGCACATGGGCACAGGGCCTCCACCAGCCACCCTCCCTCTTCCAAATCCACCGTCGCCCAAGTCCTCCCCATCATCCATGACCCAACTGTCCCAAGTGGAGTCACAGCCACCTCAGGTGCCACGAATAGGATGGGCCTGCACCCTAAGGCGTGGTCCGGCAGGAGCCACACAGGCAGGGAGCATCCTTAGGGAGGCCAGCAGTGCCAGGGAAAAAGGCAGCCGGCAGGTGAACCTGTTGGGGCAGGTGCTCAGAAGCCATACAGATCCCATTCTCTGGCCCAAGCGAGATTTGGGGCTGCTGGCACTTCCTGCTGGGTGAGTGGGACCTTCGGCTGGGCAAGAACCAGCACACTCAAAGAAGGACCCCTGGGTGAGACCACACAGGTTGACGCCACCCCAGCAAGGGCACCTTGTCCGCAGGTGGCACGCAGAGCAAGGAGGCAGTGTGGACAGGGCAGATGACCCAGGACCAGGCAGGCCAAGGGGCCGGGACCTGCTGGGCCATCGCCTGGGCTGCTGTGGCCTGGTTTCCTGCTGCTGAGGGTCAAGAAGGATGGGGGGAGGGGGGACTGAGTCAGCACAGACGGGGACGGCCACACTCAGACAAGTGGTGTGCTGGGTCCTTGCTCTTGATGCCCAGTAACAGTGGCCACGGGAAGGCCACTTGCTAAGACACGCAGGCCCAGGTGGTTGCCAAAACAGTTTTGCTGCCAGAGGCACATGCCTGGGATCCAGGTTCAAGGCCAAGTGCAGGTCAGGCAGGTGCCCCGCCCCCTCCAACACCTCCAAGGCGTCAGTGGAAGTCAGTCTCAGCAGAAATGCAAACTGTGTCTCAGAACTTGTGAATCCCAGGGGCTGCCTCCTCATGACCCTGCTTGTCCCACCCCCGTGACCCTGGCGGCTTTCCCAGGAGAACCCAGTGTGTGCTGTCACCCCTCGCCAGGGCAGAAGTCTTAAGCAATACTCTCAACCATCTTGACCTGATATTTATAGAATGCTCCACACCACAACAGCAAAATACACACCTTTTTTTCCCCTAGGGCACACAACATTTACCAAGTTAGACCTTATTCTGGGACACTAAACAAGTCTTAATACATTTAAAAGGATTACAGTGACACAAAGTATGCTTTTAACTACAATAGAATTAAATAGAAATCAATAACAGAAAGATCTCTGAAAAATTCCCCAGTATTTGCAAACAATGTAAAATACTTTAAAATAACCCATGGGTCAAAAAGAAATCTAAAGGAAAATAAGAAAATATTTTGTACTAAAAAAATAATGAAAGCAATATGCATTACCATGATGGGTAGGATGCTGCTCAAGAAGTACTTAGAAGGTATTTATAGCACTAAATGACATTATCAGAAAGGAAGAGAGGTCTTAAATCAATTATGTGACTAGAAAAAAGGACCAAATGAAATCCCAAGTAAGCAGAGGAAAGGAAATAATAAAGAGCAGAGAAGAAATCTGAAATAGAAAAACAAGAAAGAAAATCAATGAAACTAATATCTAGTTCTTTGAGAGACCTTATTGTTTGAGAATGTTGGGAGAATCCCTAGTTTTAGAAGAGCTTTATTAAATAGTATTATGAATGGGTGTTAAATTGTCTTATCTGCTTCATATAATTTTTCTTTTTGAGACTGTTAATATGGCCAGTTGTATTAATTTAGTTTCAAATGTCAAAAATATTACATTTTTTGGGCAGGTTTACTGGTTATGAATTTTCTCAGTAGTTATTTGTCTAAATAAGTATTTAATCTTCATTATAAAAAGACTAGAGGCCCAATGCATGAAATTTGTGCAAGAGTAGGCCTTCCTTCTTCTGGCTGCTGGCACCGGCTTCCCTCCGGCAGCCCCAGCTCTGTCCAGAAGGTTGTCCAGTAGGACATCCGGTCTAATCAGCATTTATGCTTTTATTATTATAGATCAGTGATGGCGAACCTATGACACTCATTTTTTTGGTTGATTTTTCTTTGTTAAATGGCATTCAAATATATAAAATAAATATCAAAAATATAAATCTTTGTTTTACTATGGTTGCAAATATCAAAAAATTTCTATATGTGACACAGCACCAGAGTTAAGTAAGGGCTTTTCAAAAAGCTGACATGCTGAGCTCCAAAGGTTCACCATCACTGTTATAGATGTTAGTTGAAACTACAGTGGGGCCTTGACTTATGAGTTTAATTCGTTCTGTGACGGAGCTCGTAACTCAAATTACTCGTATGTCAAATCATTAAAGTGAACGAGTGAGACACGTGATGCTGGGCTGATGTTGTGGTGTTCACTGTGACGTTCGCTGCGCCAACTAGCGGTGGGGTATCTGAAGCTGGCTTGTAACCCGAATTTTAGCTCGCAACTCAAAGCAAAAAATCGGCCGAGAGACGGCTCGTATCTCGAAAAACTCGTTAGTCGGGACACTCGTAAGTCAAGGCCCCACTGTATTGTGGTAATCATTTTGCAATATATGTAAATCAAGCCATTATGCCATATGCCTTAAACTTATACAGTGATGTATGTCAATTATTTCTCAATAAAACTTAAAAACAAGGTATCTTCATTTGGTTAAAAAAAAAATTGAGGTTAGTAATTCTCCCCTTCCCCTTACCCCCGCCAGTATTTTAATAATGCCTATCCCTGCTGCCTTTAAGATAGCTTTTAGGGTTATATCTTCAAGTTCAAAGGATCTTTTCTTCTATTGTGTCTAATCTGCTATTAATCCTGTTTGGTTCCTTTGTTTCATTGCTGGCATTGTATATTTCATTCATAGATGTTTATTTTGACTTTTTTTACATCTTCCCTTTCTCTCCTTATTATGCTCCAGTGTCATCTTCCTGCTTGAACATATGGACAATATTGATTATAGCTCTTACATCATCTTTGTTTGCTAGTTTCATTATCTCTGTCATTTCTGGGTCTGCTTCCTTGGACTGATTTTTCTCCTGGTTATGGGTTATATGTTTCTTTGCACGCTCAGTAATTTTTAATTGGATGCCAGACATTATGAATTTTATGTTATTGATTTCTGGATTTTAAATCTCATCTCTATTTTCTCAAATGCATGAGACCACATGCTCTGTTTGGCTTTTCCTTCCTTGTGCTATAGCTTAGAAATGTTTTTTCCTTCCCTGTATTAAAGCTTAGAAATTGCCTCCAGGCAGTAAGTTTATGATTGTAGGGCTCACCTTGGTTGTTATCTCAGAAATCCACTGCCTATTGTTCAGTATCTGAAAACTGGTTTTATATATTTGGTCCAATTTTCTAGTGGTTTAGGAGAGATGGGAAATGCCGGGAGCCGGCCCAAAGGACCTGGCATATATGGCATACTGTTCTTAAAATGTTTGCTCACCTTCTTGGCACTATGTGTTTTAACCAAGGTCTCCTCTCTGAGAAAGATTGTTTCCCCAGGTAGGGATTTCCCCCTGAAGTTAGGGAGGGAATAAAACCCCTCAACTAAGTGCCAGGTGGGTAATTAATCACTTTAACTACGAACAATCATGCTTAAGCTACATAATCTTTACTCCCTGGAATGGAGATAAGAAATGCCCTAACCTTTGTAATAGAGATTGATAGGATTGAATCAACTGGTATAAATACAGATGTAACAAGACAGCAGAAGACAGAACCAAGAAGACAGAACCTACACAGAACCTAGAGACAGAAGAACTTCGCTGGAGAGAACATGGCAAAAGATCCTGGACAGAAACTGGCCTCAGAACCTAGAGACAGAACCTAGCGAGAGAACATGGCAAAAGATCCTGGACTGAACCTGACTACAGAAATTGGCAAGAGAACCTGACTAGAACCTGGTGACTGAACCTGGCTACAGACCTGTCTGGAGAACCTGGAGAACCTGGCTGGAGAACCTAGCGAGGGAACATGGCTACAGAACCTGTCTGGAGAACCTGGAGAACCTGGCTGGAGAACCTAGCAAGAAAACATGGACACAGAACCTGGCTGGAGATCCTAACCAGAACTTTGCTGGAGATCCAGACCAGAACTTGGCTAGAGATCCTGGCTAGACTGCTGATCAACTGAACGCTGTCTCCGTGTCATTCCTCCTTCGCCGACTCCGTCCACACCTTTGGGGACCCCTGGACCTGCTGGGGTGGGACCTCAGCAGGGAAAATCTTGTCCCTATTACCTCATCTTGGTTAAAAGTGGAACTTTCAGTCTTTTAATTTACATATGTTTATATATATATATATTTAATAAATAAATTTAAATTTTATGGTTGTTAAGTCAATTGGTATTTTCTTTTGTGATCCCTTAAGTTTATGTTAAGAATTAATTTTTTCACTCATATATTTAATAAATGCCTATATTTTTTCTGGATTAGAAATAATGGATTTTATTTTAATATATCTGAAAGTTATATTGGCATCTGTCCTGAAATGATATTCTATGGGATTCAAAGCTATTGACTATTTAGACATCTTTTTTCCATTGTTTTATGATATTTTCTTCACTACCTATTTTTCTCATTATAATTACTTATAAGTAGCTTGTAGTTTATTTTATCACTCTTATAAATGGAATACTTAAAAAACTCTATCTTCAAGTTTGTTATTACTAGTATATAGAAAATCTATTAAGTATAAATACTTATCTAGTATCTATGTACTTTGCTAAACTTTATTCCTAAGTCTGATAGCTGGTTATTCTGGGTGTAATAGGTGAACAATAATATCATTAGCGAATTATTACTTTCTATCCCTTTATCATGCTTTAGGTATTCATAGTACTTTTCATTCTCTAAAATGATATATAATTGTAGTAGTACTTTATTATTTATTTCACACTTTACAGTGTATGCTTATTTGTTTGTTTATGCTTTTGGCTAGAACTATTGAACAGAAGATTTTTTTCCTTCTTCTGTGTTTTTTATGGAATGACTGTTAGTGATAAATATAATTCCTCCATTTTTCCCTGTAGTGGTCATGGGCTTGTCCAGAGCCATTTTAATAGCCCCGTCTCTCAGCCAGCTGTTGTTTGTCCCCAAGGGCTATTGCATTTTAGACCAAGAGAACTAAAAATTACTTAGAAGCAATTTAATTCAACTCTTTTAATTCATAAATGGAAAAACTAAGACTCAGCATGATGATAATGGTGCTGGCATGAGAAGTGACTTGCCCCAATCACAGATCTAAATAATCAAAGAGCTGATAAAAATTTTGGTCTCCTAACTTCCCATTTGGTACTGCTGTGAATGAATTAATCTGAATTATATATTGTGAAACACTATTGATTTGATTGGTGACCACTCCATAAACATAAAATAATGAACTGTGCAAAGAGCCTTTATTTTAAAACTAGGGGCCCGGTGCATGGATTCATGCACTGGTGAGGTCCCTTGGTCTGGCCTGCAGGGACCGGGTCAAAACTGGCAGTCTGACATCCCCCAAAGGGTCCCAGAGTGCCGGAGGGCACTCTGCAAAGACGCTGTTGTTAGGCAGCTCCTGCATTGAGCGTCTGCCCCCTGGTGGTCAGTGCACATCATACTACCAGCCGGTCGGCTGGTCGGCTGGTCGGCTGATCGGCTGGTTGCTTAGGCTTATATATATATATATTTTCAAGAATAATCATGATGTTGAATGTCACAGAGTGATGTAAGCAAGCCAAGTCAACCAGACTTGTTCCACTAGCTTAAAACTACAATTTGTATGGGTTTACCAAAATATTCCTGCCTATAAAACCCCTGGGAAAATAAACAATAAGATAAAGATCTCAGTGGGGTAAGAATATGGGTGATTTTTCTTTTTTGTTTGGACATCTTTTATAATGTCCACAATAGTATGAGACATTTAATATGATAAAAAATTATTAGTTTTAAAAGTTATGCTGATGGCATTAAAGAACCTAGATAAGAGAGGACAAAACAAGAGGACCATAACGTATGGCCTAATTATGTTAAAGAAGTGCATAATATCCACCTTAAATTCCTCATGAGAAACATGTGATTACTTGTGTATCTCTTAGAAATGATAACTAATTTTTCTCATGATCTTATTTGAGGTTAAAATGTGCCTATTGATTTATGTTTTAAAAGGCATGCTCTGAACAAAGCTCTTCTTGAAGGTGAAGGTTTCTTTATGCCACAGGTACACAGTTTAGATTGGCGAGCCTGTCAGAAGTAATCATTTTAAAACAAGATCATAACATATTATGGTAATTCTATGCAAATTTTTAAGTTAGTGGAAGCAGCGAGGTTGACTTGTTTATTTTTCATATCACCAAGAGAAATGTCAGCTCAGAATGTTTCTGCAAGTATGGATTGGGAAAGACATTTAAGCACTCAGGAATGTATTTGTGACTTTAGGGCAAGGTGAAAAAAGTTATAGATGTATTATCCATACACAGTGTTCCTATTGCAGCTGGAAGTATGGTAACTGAGAAGGGCATTTGGGTCAGAGATTAAGTTTTGGATGAAAGGAAAAGCTTCATTTGCAATAGCATTTTGGATATGGACCCTACTTGTTATCTCTCCCAACCAGCATAAATCAATCAATTGGCGTGAACTTTACTTTGAAAATTTCCCCAAAGGCTGCTGACATTGCTGCATGGAAGAAAACTCTGGAAGGAGAAATATAAGGGAATCAACAATGCAGAATGAACTACAGCATGGGAAGACTGTGGTCCTAGGGAACACACAGTGTGAAAAATGGTGAGGTCAAGGTGACCCATGGGACCTGGGAAGACTTTTAGAGTAGGTGGAAGTTGAGCTAGGCTTTGGTGGATGGAGAGAACTTTCACAGGTTGAAAATACGGGATGGGTCATCCAGGGTAGATGAAATGAGTGTACTTATCATAGTTGACCTTCTGGTTTCTGGCCCACACTGACTTGTCATGGAAGCTATCCCTTTCACCAAGAGAAGGCATAATTCCATGACTTCCGACAGCCCTGCGTTCTTTAGAATGTGTGTAGAGTGTCCAGTTCTTCATCTTGTCTCCTGTCTGCTAGAGCAATGCTACTTGGCTTTGAAATCTGCTCCCATCCAGGCTAATGTTATTTGCCTTATCTTTTTTTTAAAAATATATTTTATTGATTTTTTACAGAGAGGAAAGGAGAGAGACAGAGAGTTAGAAACATCGATGAGAGAGAAACATTGATCAGCCCCCTCCTGCACATCTCCTACTGGGGATGTGCCCGCAACCAAGGTACATGCCCTTGACCGGAATCGAACCTGGGACCTTTCAGTCTGCAGGCCGACGCTCTATCCACCGAGCCAAACCGGTTTCGGCTATTTGCCTTATCTTTGAAACACTATTTCTGATATTCTCTGACGCCAGCCCTAAGTCATTTCCATGGCTGCCTTCTAGATACTTTCCTCCTCACCTGCACAACTTTCCTCTCCTTCTGCCTTGCTCCCAGGTACTCTGTTACCATTACCTTCTTTCAGATTTTTCCACCTTCAGGATTAACTGTGAACTTAACCGTCTAGAACTGTAATTGTTACTTTTCTGAGCATTCTGTAGACTTCTGTCTTCCTAATACATGTACATATGGCTCAACTTTGCAGGATGTTCTTCATAACCCCACAGTCCTCTATGCATTTATATAACTCTCATACTAGTAGGTTTTATTTTCTCTTTTGGAAACATATGTTCTCAACAGAAGGAAGAGGAAGAAGTATGCGTTTTTTTGTTAACAAGGTAAAACTGATTCATCACTGGTTTCCTGATCATGACAACTCATACTCAGTCATGTGATTGATAGCTTTAAGAATATTGATTTCAGACCATGGACTATTTCCTAAAGTTGTGGAAATGGAAGATTTTTTAAAACTTTGGTTGCTATGTTTTGTTTTTTAACTTTGGAAGGATGAGTAATTTCTTCTTTAAAAATTAAAACTTGCAGCTCTGATGCTGTTAGAATTGGGCATAGGCCTGTTATTGGAGGCAATTTGTATAACCCAAGATTTCAGCTTAAAGATCCCAATGGTAGAATAGTTGCTCCCTAAGTGAAGACTATAAAAGTGTTGAACATCAAGTCACTTGGCTAAGAAATGGAATCAAATCCTAAGGAATCCCAAATATCAGCTTTGGAACAATGATAATAAAATGATGAATTATCCTATATAATAAAAGCCTAATATGCAAATCGACTGAATGGCAGATGATTGATAGAACAACCAGTTGCTATGACGTGCACTGACCACCAGGGGGGCAGATGCTCAACGCAGGAGCTGCCCCCAGCCAGCAGGCCCCAGGCTGGCCAAGGTGGGTGCCAGCGGGGGGCCCCCCTATTATCCTGCTGGTTACCCCACAGATCGGCCCTGATTGCCGGCCAGGCCTAGGGACCCTACCCATGCATGAATTTTGTGCACTGGGCCTCTAGTTGAGAATAATAATAAAGACACACAACCTTGGACCAGTCTGGAAGTATATGAAATAGTGTCTAAGTTTGAAGGAACAGTGTGCTCTTCTGAAAAAAAAAAAGTAAGAACATGTAAGTGGCTTTGCTTAACTTTTTAAATGAAAAGGAGAACTTCTTAGCAATTGCCAAGAACAAGATGTTCTATTTTTCTTTCCTTTTGTTTTTTTCTTTTAGAAAGAATAAAACATTTCTAATGAATTCAAGAGCAGCAAGAGTTCACATTATTTTCTTTCTCTTCAACTTTGCCTTTTGTCAGCATGAGAAGTTTGTCATAGTCTTTTCCATATACTCCAAAGGGTAGTGACCCAGCCTGGGACTGACAATTTTCCCAGCAGGAGGTACAGGATGGAATGTGTATAGGATGGGATGTCAGCCTGCCTCCTGGGCTGTGGACCACCTGGTTACAGAAAGAGTATCTTAAAATCACAAGCTGTGTTAGCATTCTGGAAATGCTAGAGAGGAGCACAATGGCTTGTTTTCAAATTCATGGCAGTGTAACCAACTGGGATCTGAACAGAAACCCACTTTCTTCTTCCCTGGCTGGATTGGCTCAGGTCAAACTGCATTTCTAGGGTCTCAGGTGATGTCAGAGGTAGGAGGTGCTCAACTCTCCTACAGTGGACAAAACATACCATCAGTAGTCCAGAGGTCTGAGCTGAAGTCTCAACACTGTCATTACTGGCATACTGCAGATGGCTAAGTGACCTAATCCTTCTGGGATCCAGGGTTAGCAGCTGTGAATTAGGGTTTTTAATGATCTTTACCTGAAAGAATTGTTAGACCTATGTCCTGTACTCCTATAGTGTTGAAAACAGTTGTTCTGAAAGCTTTTTTATGGAGTGACCTTGCTCTAAGGGTGAGCATAGCTGGGTTGGTGTGGCTCAGTGGTTGAGCATTGACCGATGAACCAGAAGGTCACAGTTCGATTCCCAGTTGGTGCACATGCCTGGGTTGCAGGATTAACCCCCAGTAGGGGGTGTGCAGGAGGCAGCCAATCAATTATTCTTTCTCATCATTGATGTTTCTCTCTCTCTCTCTCTCTCCCTTCCTCTCTGAAATCAATAAAAATAATTTTTTAAAAAAGAGTGAGTATAAACGATAAGGTTTACATCAGGGGATAGTGGATACATACCATGTGAAGGGTAGCAGAACAGGTCACCCCAAAACATCTGTGGCATGAGGATTATTTTGAGCTGAAGGCAATTGAAAAAAAGCAGATACAAGAAAAGCTTTCTACCCTCCCCTCTATTTGCCTAAAAGCAGGACATAAATTTGTAAAGGTGTCCCACCTCCCCTCGCTACCAGGAAGGACAGAAGTTAATTACTGGAGACATCTCTAGACTCTTATCACCCCAGAGACAGCGCCCGAGAAATGTACATAATAAACCTTGCTATAATTAGCCCTTATCTACCATTAGTTTCCCCATATATTTGTTTTCTCACAATTTGCTGCCCCAAGAACCTCAAAGTCTTTTTTCTTTGTCTTGTCATTTCTCTAAAAATTTATTGCTTTTTTGTTATAAGATGCTATATAAGCCTGAGTTCTGTCTACCTTTTGAGTTCCCCATCACCAGGTGCTCCCTTATGTAAGCAGGATGCATGTATTAATAAACTTCTGTTTGTTGTTTTCTTGTTAATATGTCTTTTGTCACTCTAATTTATAGGGCCCTAGCTAGAGAATCCAAGATGGGCAGAGGAGAAAGAGTTTTTTCCTCCCCTTCATATGCACACTTTCATCTCTGTACCCCACACTACACCTGTGGAAGCCATCACTGATCCATCACAGCAGTCATTCCTGTTGAAACTAGATGTTTCAGAGTATATCCTAGGAAGTTACCACTCACTTGTTGGAATTTTCAAGAGAAAGAAAATATAATTGGAGAAACCAAGATGGCGGCATAGGTTAACGCCGGAGATCACTGCCTCAAACAACCACTTCAGAGATATAACTAAAGGACAGAACGGACATCACCCAGAACCACGGGAAGGCTGGCTGAGTGGAAATTCTACAACTAGGAGGAAAGAGAATATCATACCCAGACTCAGAGGAGGCGCAGTGCTGAAGTGAAATACTCAGGTGCGGAGTGTGCGCGCGGAGCGGGCTGGAGGCGGAGGGCGCGGTTGTTGTTTTCAATCGGGAGGGAGTTTCAGACTCTGAGCTCCAGATCCGGGCGAGTCTCTGGGGACCGAGACTCAAACGGGAGAAACGGGACTGTCTGGCTTCGGTCGGAACTCGAAGGCAGCTTTCTCTCCGAGGTTTGCAGCCATTGCTGGGGCTCTGAGAGGCAGAGCCCCTGGGGAAGGAACTGAGAGTCGCCATAACTGCTTGTTCCGCCCTCCCTGTAGATCCCCGGGGACCCGCCCCGCCCAAGCCCTGCGCAGCGCCATTTGCCGGATAGCCTCAGGCAAAGGCTAGATTAGCACTGCCCTAGAGATCCAGCACAGAAGCCCTCCCACTACAGACACAGCAGACTCTCATAGCCAGTTAGCCTGGAGGTCAAATCACCCCGGTATTGCCGACATCAATCAAGGCTTAAAGGCAACAAGACTGCGGACAAAGACCACTAGGGGGTGCACCAAGAAAGCATAAAAAATGCGGAGACAAAGAAACAGGACAAAACTGTCAATGGAGGATATTGAGTTCAGAACCACACTTTTAAGGTCTCTTAAGAACTGTCTAGAGGCTGCCGATAAACTTAGTAAGGCCCTCGAAAAGACTGGTGAGACCGCCGATAAATGTAGTGAGATCCTCAAGAAATCTAATGAGACCCTCGATGTTGTGATAAAGAACCAACTAGAAATTAAGCATACACTGACTGAAATAAAGAATATTATACAGACACCCAACAGCAGACCAGAGGAGCGCAAGAATCAAGTCAAAGATTCGAAATGCGAAGAAGCAAAAAACACCCAACTGGAAAAGCAAAATGAAAAAAGAATCCGAAAATATGAAGATAGTGTAAGGAGCCTCTGGGACAACTTCAAGCGCACCAACATCAGAATTATAGGGGTGCCAGAGGATGAGAGAGAGCAAGATATTGAAAACCTATTTAAAGTAATAATGACAGAAAACTTCCCCCACCTGGTGAAAGAAATAGACCTACAGGTCCAGGAAGCGCAGAGAACCCCAAACAAAAGGAATCCAAAGAGGACCACACCAAGACACATCATAATTAAAATGCCAAGAGCAAAAGACAAAGAGAGAATCTTAAAAGCAGCAAGAGAAAGAAACCCAGTTACCTACAAGGGAATACCCATACGACTGTCAGCTGATTTCTCAACAGAAACTTTGCAGGCCAGAAGGGAGTGGCAAGAAATATTCAAAGTGATGAACACCAAGAACCTACAACCAAGATTACTTTATCCAGCAAAGCTATCATTCAGAACGGAAGGTCAGATAAAGAGCTTCACAGATAAGGAAAAGCTAAAGGAGTTCATCACCACCAAACCAGTATTATATGAAATGCTGAAAGGTATCCTTTGAGAAGAGGAAGAAGAAAAAAAAAGGTAAAGATACAAATTATGAACAACAAATATGCATCTATCAACAAGTGAATCTAAGAATCAAGTGAATAAATAATCTGGTGATCATAATAGAATCAGGGACATAGAAAGGGAATGGAATGACTATTCTTGGGGGGGGGAAAGGGGTGTGGGAGATGCGGGAAGAGACTGGACAAAAATCGTGCACCTATGGAAGAGGACAGTGGGTGGGGAGTGAGGGCGGAGGGTGGGGCGGGAGCTGGGAGGAGGGGAGTTATGGGGGGAAAAAAAGAGGAACAAATGTAATAATCTGAACAATAAAGATTTAATTAAAAAAAAAAAGAAAATATAATTGGCTTTCCTGACCTGATTGTCTAGGACAATAGTCAGAAATAAGGCCCAGATCCAAGGTAGTAGCTGTGGAATTGGACCCTCTGAACTTGTTGACAAGACTCTCAACCTTCTGGAAATGACCTACCATGACACAGAGGTGTTTAGTAAAAACAAATTGTATACTCATCTGTTTTTTTAATTTTCACTGAGAAATGAAAGAATAAAGAGAAACCCTCAGTCATCACTAGGCACAGATTTGCTGCAGTGGCCAGAAGCCCTGGAAAATGACATTTCATTTCCATTTCATCTCTCTCCCTCCCATCGTGTTTGGATACAGTGACATTGTGTTTTGGGAAGAGCAGGGTCCCAGCATGGCCACCACTCTTGGCTGTATCTGGAGGGAGCGTGTGATAAGCAGCGGCTCCTGATGTGGTGGGAAAGCCCCAGGAGAGACTGGGGTTCTGACTGGTCAACAGCCTTATGCCCATTTGGCCAGTACATGCTGGAGAGCCGTGTGCGTTCTCTCTGAGCTCTCTCTTGCCTGCCAAGGGTCTGGGCAGAGGAACAAGGGGCAAGGATTCACAGGCTGGTTGGAGGGTGTCCTGTGGCTATTCATTTCCCCATTTCTAAACTGCTTAAATGTTGGAAAGCCAATATGGAATCAGAGGTAATGCTTTGGGGCTCAAAGAAGATCCCACTTCTTTCCCTCTATAATCTGACATCTGCTTTAAAATAGCTTCAACTTCACCCTGCCAGGCACCCAGACCTGTGGTGGTGTGGGTTAGGGGTGCCTGCAGCCGCTCTTTGTTTTGACCAATGAAGCTGTTTCTCCAGCCTCATTTTGCAACTGTGGCCTCAAGTCCAGATTCAGAGGGTTCAGTGAATTGTCCTGGAAGTCTGTTTTTGCAGGGAGAAGCTATTTGGATTTTGGTGGTGGGTGGGCGAGGGCGGAATGCAGTTTGGAGCAGCTGCAAATTGTACATGGCCATCAGCTGTTCTTTGTAAGGAATCGCCTGGAGACATTGTGTGCCTCTACAGACTCCTGTGGGGCACAATTTGTCTGAAAGATAGAGTTTCAGCAGGTAGGGCATTTGAAGTTTACATTCTTATTTCTACCTGTTTTAACTCTTTAGGCAGAGCTGGCTTTTGGCAGAGGAGGCAAAGGTGCTTGCTAAGCAAGCCACCCTCTCCTTGTTTATCCAGAAATCTGCCTGCCAATGGTCCATCAACCTACGCAAAAGCACCCACATTGGGACCTCATTGCTTTGGGTGAACATAGCTCCCTTGAAAAACAGAACTGCAGAGGTGATGAAAAAGAAACGCTGTGGTCAAATGATCTTGATTTCTCCATCCATGTGTTGTGAGATCTTGGCCATTTCCTATATCTGAGCTTCCCTTTTCCCACATACAGAAGGTAGGACCGATCTCTAAGTTCTCTGTATGTTCAAGGTTTTCTCCTTCTTGAAGTCCTTCCTGATCATTTCATCTCTCAATAGTCTGTTCTCCTTTGGAGTCTGTATCATGTCATCTAGTCTTTGGTCCTTTGCATGATCCTGCACTGCTTTCTACATTTTCAACATATATAAGTAGTAGTGCCTGCACTACTGATGAGCTCTTTGAAGGCAGATAATAATTTTTTTATGCCCTTTAACACATCATTGCCTAATTTGGGGCTGATTTGGGTACATGGCTAGAATTGTTCATTTAAATAGTCTATGTTACTGTCTATTTTGTAATAAGGCTATAAGAATCCAATAATCTGACTCTCCTCTGAGATAAACATAGACAAGTCTCAGTTTTCCACATTAATAACAATGGTGGTATCTATGCGGCAACAGCTCTTGACAGTTTCCAAAAAAACTTGACATTCATTACCTCATTTTAACCTCTCAAAAGCTCTGTGAAGTAGCTAGATGCTACCAACACGGTTATCTTCATTTCATACAAGATGCAATTTGAATTCCATTTATTTAATATCATACAATTAGTATTAAGTAATATATAAGGGTCTGGAATCCAGGTATGCTGATTTCAATTTCAATGCTTTTTCTGTTATTCTAGACTTTAGTTGCTTTGGTATTTCTTTGTTCCTGCTGTTCTGATTGGTTTATTTCTACCACTCTGTCTTCCAGGTTATGGATCTGTTTTTCTGTGTTAGCAAATCTAATTAATTCCTTCTGATGTGTTTTCCTTTTTTGCCCCGGTGCCAGACAATCCAGTTCCTCCTCTTTTGTGTCTGTGTCCCCCAGAGCCTTGCCCTGGTGTTGGAGCTCAGAGGAAGTGGAACTTTGTAAGTTCAGTTCATGGTGCCAGTCTTTTAAGCGGAACATCTGGGTCTCCAGCAGCCCCAATCTGCACTGGTTTTTACGTCCCGTAGTTATGAGGACTTATCTTCCCAGCTCTGGGAGCCTGGGCTGGGCTTCTGGTGTGGGGCTGGGACCCCTTGCTCCTCACCAGCAGCCTCTGCAGAGATGATTTCCCTCCCAGTGAAAAAAAAGTGGCACATGTGGGTTGCCGGACAGCCTGCTCCACACCTCCGCACCTCCTACCAGTCTCAATGTGCTTTCTTCTTTACTTCTCTGGCTGTAGGACTTCCATTCAGCCAGCTTTCTAGTGGTTCTGGATGATGGTTGTTCTGTACTTAGTTGTAATTTTGATGTGGTTGTGGGAGGTGGCGAGTACAGGCGTCTACCTACGCCACCATCTTGGTTCCCCCTTCTTTTCTCCTGATGTGTTTTTCATTTCAGTTCTTGTACTTCTGGTTCTGCTCAGTTCTTTTCTACACTTTCTTACTCTTTGGTGAAGTTCTCCCTAAGAACCTCTGTTCCATTCTCAAGTTTGGTGACCATCCTTATGATTGTTTCTTTGAATTTTTTATTAGGCAAAGTACTATTTCCGTTTCCTTAGGAGTCCCCCTAACCTCCCCCCTCCCCCCGAGATTTTTCTTGTTCCTTCATCTGAGAGATATTCTTCTGTCTTTTCATTTTGTTTGCCTTTCTGTGTTTGTTTGTATTAATCAGACAAAACAGGTCTCTCACCCGGTCTCGGAGAAGTGGCTTATGTAGAAGTAGGCTTTGTGCAAGCTGCGTGTGCAGGGAGGAGCCCAGCAGGCGCTTAAAGTTCTAGGCTTTGGCCAGTCCGAGCCAGACTAGCTCCAGGTGGGCAGGCCAGGTGTGTGTAATGCCCTGTTCTGCTGGCTCCCTTTGTTTGGGAGCTGAAATGGGCTTAGGAGATGTACCCTAGAAACACACTGCAGTGACCTGGGTAGAGCTGCTGCCCAACCTGTGGCGGGGGAGGGGGATGTAGAGAGTGGTACTCCCTGGCCTATGACCCCCGGGGAGCTCCCAGGCCCCCCAGTCCTCTGCACAGTCTGCCTCTGGCTGGTTGCAGCGAAAGCGGCCCGGTGTAGTGGAGCCTCTTTGCAGCGCCCGGTGGTTATGGGAAGCCGGTTGGAGCTGAGCACACGCTTCCAGCACGTGGGGCCCTGCCTGCGGGGAGGGGCAGGGCTGCACGGGGAGGCCAGGAGCGTGCAGTGACGGCCTGTGGACCCTGCTTATTTCCTTTATTCGGAGGCAGAAGGCGCCAAAGAATGTAGCTGGAAAGGCGCTGGGAGATCCTGCAGGTAGGCCAGGGCCCAAATGGTGCTCCTGCCCCCATCCAAGTGGAAGGGAACTCCGGGAAACAATTGTGCTTACCCGCTCCTCCGGCCTGGCCTGTTCCCACAGGTGCCGGGGGCTCCCTGGGCTTCCCAGCCTTCTCTAGTCAGCTTCTTTCTCTTTTTTGTTGTCAGAGATGTGTATTCAGTGCTCTTTGCCGCACTGTCGTCATTGCTACCTATGTGCGTGCATATTTGATTTTGCTCATGGGAGGGGAGAGTTCAGCGGCCTCCTACACCAGCCCTGTCATGGACCTCCACTTCGGTATTTCTTTTGAATGATAAAGGCCAATTACATGGCCCAGGCCGGCGTCGCTCAGTGGTTGTGCCTGGTTCGATTCCCAGTCAGGGCATATGCCGGGGTTGTGGGCTCCATCCCCACTGTGGGGGGTGCCTATCAATGATTCTCTCTCATCATTAATGTTTCTATCTCTCTATTCTCTCCCTTCCTCTCTGAAATCAATAAAAAATGTATTTTTTTGAAGAAGAAGACCAATTGCATGGGTTGCAATGCAGGGACTACAATACAGAATGTGGACTCAAAAGGGGAAGTATTGGTTTAGGGCTAGGGACTCAGGTTCTGGACTCTTATTAAAGATTTGGGATTCAATCTCCAGTCTAGATGTTGTCAATTGTTACCTGTGTGACCTTGCACAATTTAATTAAACTACCCAGTCCAGGGTGTTTTATCATTAAAATGAAGATTACAATAGTACCTACGCCAAAGAATTTTGAGGTTTAAATAAAGCACATGGATAACTTACGTGGCTGGGCACATAGGGGTGTTTCATAGCTGTTAGCTGCTGTGAGCATTGCCACATGGGTAGTTATGTGGTGGGGCCACAACATTAGTAACAAAGAAGCAATGCAGAGCAGCCTCGGGTAGTTACGCTGCGAAAGACCCTGGTTCTTTTTCTGCGATTACATTTTTGATTCTTTGAATTGTCCTGAATTGGCTTAATCAGGTTTTTATAGAGCTGCTGCCGTTGACTAGCGCGAGCCACTATGGAACGCAGATGTATGTATGACGTTGAGAACTAATGGAAGATTTTCAAGGTGAATTCATTCCTAGACTTGCCTATTCCAGGGTTCCCCAAACTACCTCTGCTAAAGGACCACATTTTTAAAAAAATGATCTCCAGTTGTTGCAGATTGATGCTGTTGTAAAACACAACAATATTGTGTTTCCAACAATGTTAATTGCTACACGTTTTTAAGTGTTTTTCTGTTTCTGTTTTGATGTCACTGGAGAGTGGCCCCCCATGGAGAGGCACTGCTCTATCCAGAGCCCTTCCAAGCCAGCTTCTCTGCAGCCAAGATATGAGTTGGTCTGACCTCAAAGTGCTCCCTAAACCCAGAAACTAAGATCAGTTTGCAGGCTAGTGTTGAGTAGAAAATGCTTTGCTATTCCATTGAGTTCAAGAAAAGTTCTGAGATGCTGCTTTTCTGATAATGCAGGTGTGCTCAGCTTGGAAGTTTAATTACCTGAGAGTAAAATAAACGATTTCAATTCAGTAACGCCATCCAATTTACCCAGTGAAATCCCTAATAAGTAGGGAATGGAGGATGAAGATGAGGACTCAGAGTTGGATTAGACTGTAGTAATTTTCTGAAGGATGAGCTGCCCCAGGAAGCATCAAGCTTGATTACGTAGTCTCTAATTTGGAAAGTGGAGGTGATAAGAAGTTAGTGAAATGATGGGAGAGTCACGAATGAGAAGCCAGATGAGGCCAACAGTATTGGGGAGGACAAGGGAATGTCAGCATCAGCCGCTAGGACAGTGGTTCTCAACCTTGGCTGCACATTAGAATCACCTGGCAATCTTTTTAAAATCCTGATTTCTGGGCCTCATCCTCCGGGAATTGTTTCTTTATTACTAATGTTGTGGCCCCACCCCATAACAAAGAAACAGAATTTCCGGAGGATGAGGCCCAGAAATCAGGATTTTAAAAAGATTCCCAGGTGATTCTAATGTGCAGCCAAGGTTGAGAACCACTGCTCTAGGATTTAGGAAGATGGTGGGTAGGTGGTCTTTTTCTTCTTAGCCTTTGGCATCAAGCAGTTTTTCTTTGTTCAGCCATTCATCCATTCAACAAATATTTCTTTAGTACCTCCTTAGCTTTTTTTAAAATGCATTAAAAATACAGCAATAAACAAAACACCCACTTTACAGCCTATTGGGGAAAACAGGCAATTAAACATGCATTTGCAGCCAAGAGTGATATTATGGGAGCACATATTCAGGAAGTCTAATCTGGTCCCTGAGGTCAGAGAAAAGTTTTCTTCAAAGGAGTTATCCAGGTTATGGGCAAGAAGTTTCTAGGCAGAAGAAACAGCATATGCGAAGACGCTGAGGTGTGAGAGAGCTTGGTCCATTTAGAGACATGAAACATGCTCAAGTTGGCTGAGAAATAAGGTGGGGGGTGGTCAGAGGAACAGGGATTTTGAGATGAGGCAGAAGATACAAGAAAGGATGTGTGAAGAACCTTGTGAATCATGGGCTTGTTCCATTATCCTAAACACAACCAGAACCCAGCAAAGGGCTTTGAACAGGAGGACAGAGTGGTAGGTAAGATTTGTATTGTAGAAGTGTTATTTTGGCTTCTGTGTGGAGAATTGGTTGGAACCTGGGAGTCCCAGTAGGTGACCACTGATGATATCTGGGCTATGGCCTCGGTTAAGGTGGTAGTGGTGGAGGTAGAAAGCAAGGGATTGAGGATAAGGAGGCAGGAGTTTCAATCTATGGAATACAGGGCATGTGGGGAAGATAGCATTCAGGTCTCATCTCTGGGTTGGTCTACTGGGTGAATGGTGATGCTGTTTATAGAAGGGGACCCAGAAGTAAGTGTGTGTGTGCGCGCATTTTTAGGGACCTTCACAACCTGCACGCATGAGCGACTCAGCTAATATGCTTCCACCTCGAGTGATTGGGCTCCCCTGACAAACTCTTATCTCCTGGCCAGTCTTTGCCGTCCTTGCCTGCCCTCTCGCACAAGAGTTATTAAAATGGGAGCGTGGCTCACGGTGATGGATGGCCTGACGCCGATCATTCCCTACCTCTCCTGCTCACGGTAAATATTTACTTTTTGTTACACGGGAACAATGAGGTTTCACACAGGAGATGGATGTTGAGTGTATATATAATATTATGCTTGTCTGACTCCTTTGAACACCCAACTCTATTTCCCCGGCTTACCTGGGGAAGGGGGGAGGTGCCGGAACACAAGGTGAGGAGTTTGACTTTTCAGAGGTTGCTCCGGAGATTTGTAAGCTGGGTGGATTTCTTGGTTTGTTTTTTGTTTACTTGTTTTGTTTATTTTTATTTTCTCACTGAAGGGGTAAAGGCCTGGTCTCCCTCTGAGACTTAAGATCTGGTCAGGAGCCATCAGTTACATGTGTATCAACGGTTCTCCTCTTTACCTAATAATGTTCCTAAAATTTATTCACGTTTTAAACATAGATACACAATCTAGCTTTGCCCTGAGCAGTAATGTCACCTAAATCATGGATGCAATATGCTCATTTTACTAATAAATATTGCCATATGTATGCATTAAACGATTACAATACAAGATGCTCCTCGTTTCCTTGTGACTGTGGCCTGCTAGGACGAGGTGACAGCCGATTTGTGCACAGCTCTCGGCCTTGCCCCCTCCTCGCTCTGTGACCCTGCGCTTGTCATGACTCTTTCGGGGCCTCCTCCTCTCCATCTACAAAATGAGGCGGGCTCCTAACACACCATCTTTCTACTCTGTTCTCTCTTTCCATTTCGAGGAAATAGTTATAAGAAGGATAAAAAGGTTCATGTAGGCAGACAGGTTAATGTAAACATTTTTCTCACTTACGTAACGACAGTTTCCAATCTCGACCTGGGAAGCTGGTTGGTAGTTCTTGTCATTCATCTCTTCTTGCTGCTCAGGAAATACATGAGGACAGATGAAGCCGCTGAAACGTTCTGTAATGTAGTTAGAATGGAGTCCAGGTGATGGGTGGTGGGGGGAGGAAGAGCAGCAGTGAGTGAGCTACTGAATCGCACACTCTGCATGCTAGTGGCACCGCCCCAACTTTTAGCTCATTCATCTTGTATTTCCCTCCCCGCCTCTCTCTCTCTCTTCATCACCCTCCCCTTTCCTCTCTCCTCTCCCTCTCTTTGTTTCTCAGCTAATGTTCCATTACTTATGGCCACCTGAAAACATGCACTTCTGTTTCTGTAGACCCAAATGACAAGCCAGGTACTAACTGCTTCCCCCATAGCATATGGCTGTATTTTTTTCTGTCATCTTTCTTAAGAAGTATCATTTTGGAGAAGGATGCCTTTAACCAAAGGCACTACATCTGCAGGGCTGAGCTGAGGGGAACTCTGGCAAGAGGAGGATTGGTTTTGACCCCTGAGTGCACCCCCTCTCCCCCCGCCCGTTCTTTTCCCCTTCCCTCCTGGATGGGGATTCTGGCTCTCCCAGCATGGCCCTGGGGGCCTGTCTCTACACATCTTGCCTGTTCTCTGTCCCCAGTTCTGCCACAGCAAGAAGGGCCTGTGAAATCATCTCAGCTGAGTCCCTTATTTTACGCATGGGGCATCTGAGATTTAAGAAGGGGGAGGACTTGCCTCAGTTTACCATAGTTCCGTTTAGAGGCAAGAAGGGAACTAGCATTTTGATCTTGAGACTCCCAGAAACTTTGGTCACCTCATGGCTTTTGCCAAACACGTCCTGGCTTAGGTACTCTACCCTGACAGGTAGGACCTTCAGTCACCGCTAGGAATGCTCCCTCTGAGGACTCTCACACTTGTATTTTTGTTAATACATTGGATAGAGATTGTGCTGAATGCCTGCTTTTCCTGTGATTTTTAAGCACCAGGAAGGCAGGGACGGGTCGCTCTTTTCACAGGTCAGCCGAGTTCTGTAATAACGTAGTAATAGCAGTGAGCTGCAGAGTAATAACAGTGAACTCTCAGTGGGCACTTACAGTGGGTCAGGCTGTGTTCTGAATATCCTATGAGTATTAATTTATTTAATTCCCACAATCCAGAGAGATAGGTACTGTGGTAACCATCCCTGCTCACCGAATAGGGAAGCGAGATGTGAAAGGCTAATTAACTTGTTAGAGGTCACACAGCTAGTAACTGGCGGAGCTGGGGTTCAAACTTGGGCAGCCTCATGCCAGAGGACACAGCTTACCCTGGGCCGCCTCTCACACAGCAGATACACAACAAATACGTATTGACTTGGTGCTTTTCCTTAACTGTGCTGTCCAGAGAACACTCTTCCTTCCAATATCCCTGGAGACCAGGTGTTTGCGCGACTCTTACAGAGGAGCAAGGACATTTGGCTTCGGATCAGGGGTTCTCTAACTTGAGTGTGCTTATGATTTTTCTGGGGTGCTTGTTAAGGCAGACCCCTAGGCCCTATCTTGGGCCCGTTATCTGAGTCACTGGCAGCAGGACCTGGCGATCTGAGTTGTGCCAATGCATGTAGCCTGGGCAGGACAATGTAGAGAACTAGCCTTTTAAAAGTTCTTCATTAAGCAGGTCAATCTAAGCAATGGTTTCTGTTTGGTGGAAATTGGAAGCTGGTACAACAATTTCTACCTTTTCTGCTTCTGTGTTTAGGGAGTGGATTTTGGCTCATTAAATAACAAAGCCTAGTGCCCAGGACCTCTCATGGGCCGTGGGCAAAACCAACAGGGTAGGCAGCACCTGGGTAATTGGTTGTGACTGAACCTGGAGCTTCTGCATTGAGGGCATCATTAGCCTCCCTCTGATGCTAAAGCAACAGGCGGCTTCTCCTCTGGAAAGCACTGCAGTACGGTGTGTGGTTGTCAGAGGGCTCAGCAGTGTTTTTGAGATACCGGAGGTGATTCTATTTGACTTAGGGCAGTAGGTGTCCGTGAGATAAGACAGCGTGATAGGGACCTGCCCTTTCCTATTTAGAGTCTGTGGTTTGGATGCACTGCACTGGAACACAAGTCTTCCTCCAGCTAGGGAGAGCTCATCCAAAAGCACCGGATGGCTGGTCCCTTGTTATATGTGCACAGGGGTGGTCCTGTTGCTTTAGTCTACAAATACTCTCACAACTGTTCTCCTATTTCTCCTACTCCTAGTGCAGTGGTTCTCAACCTTCTGGCCCTTTAAATGCAGTTCCTCATGTTGTGACCCAACCATAAAATTATTTTCGTTGCTACTTCATAACTGTAATGTTGCTACTGTTATGAATTGTAATGTAAATATCTGATATGCAGGATGGTCTTAGGCGACCCCTGTGAAAGGGTCGTTCGATCGCCAAAGGGGTCGCGACCCACAGGTTGAGAACCGCTGTCCTAGTGGCTATTTCCTCATCCACTTACCCACCCAGGCACCCATCATTTAACTGTCAAACACTGGCTGAGCACCTAGTATATGAGGCACTATTTCAGGCCCCGGAGACTTTAGCGGTGACCCGCCACTCTCATGGAGTACCCACTGCAATGCAGATTCTTGGTCCCTTCTGTTTCCTGTCATCCTATTTTCCAGTCACTTCTCAGTAACTGGTAAATACTTTCTTGTCTTTTTTTTTTTTTCAAGATAAATAGGCAAGAATTTCACTCTCTTGCTCAGACATTTTATATACATGTGGGTGTGCATATACATATACATATACATATACATGTATACATATACATATGTATAACATGTATATATAACAAAGGCCATCATTTACTTTTTCAACAAACATTTTTGGGTTCCTACTATGGGCGAATCACTAAGTGAGGAAAGACAGTTGTGGGCTCAAGGCATCTCTTCTCATTTTCCCAGCATGGGCCACGTGCCTACTTTCCAGGGCACACATATGAGAAGGAACTGCCAGCTGGTTCCTGCCTGCCTGTGCCCCTTTTTGCATGTCATTTGTTAGATAGAGTCATGGAAAGAGAAACGATTCCATTATGTTCTCAACTGAAAAACAGAGTGTTAACCCCTGTGAAACACCATGTCCCCTGTAAACGTCAATAACTCTTATCATCTTAGAAGGTCCTGAAAACCAACAAGGCCAACTGCCGCTATTAGCTCAATGTGGATGTGAAAGTTCTTACCACATCCACCAACATTCCCAGCTACAAAACACAGCATTTTGGGAGATTTATTGGCAACAAATTAGCTTAGATTTATTGCAGGTTATTGATTTCAGCATTCAAAGGTTAATGAGGTTTGTGCCTTCATTCTGCACTTCTGCTCTGGGGAGAATAATGAGCTTGCCTGAAGATACAAACCATTCCATTAAAATAAACAGATGATTGTAACGTGCACCCTGGCTGCATTCTGATACTCTCCCCCTCATCCTTTCTCTTTCTTTTTTTTTCTCCAACATATTCTGATTTCTCAGATGATTTTCCTTTCTGCATGTGAAGAAATGATCGAGGTGATCCCAGGCACCACTGTTACAAATCATGGGTGATTCCCTCATGGACCCTTGCATGGTACAGAAGTGGAACTAACCTCTACTTCCTCTCAGGACTTTTTTCTTTTGATACATGTACAGACATCTCAATGTCTCAACATAGAAATGCTGCTCAATTGGAAACCCCAGACCAATGGGGAGATCCAACCATATTATTAAAAGCAAGCGATATTGAGTTTCCAATACTGGCTGCTACCCTTTTGACTAGGGCATGGCTTAAGTAATTTCAAAACATTATTTCTCTTTGACCATGGCAGATTTTCTGTCTTAATAATCTAATTGTAAGTAGCTTTGCTTCCATCTTTATCTGCATGCTGACATAGACTTTGAACAGACCACAAACTTTACTTAGTTCATTTATTTAAAGATAAGGTCGGAAAGCATCCAGAGAGATCAGGGTCTGTACTCTTTTCACGGTCTTGTGGGAATGAAGAATGCCACAGTCTGGGTGAGCAGGAAATAGCTTCTCTCCTGTCTGTACCTGACACAAAGCCTAAATGAATGCAAGCCTGGCTCTTACGGAAAGCCACATGGGGAGAACCCTGAAAATTGGTTTCTCAATAGTAACTTTGGGTCCATCCAAAGACAAATTACATCTTTGCTCAACTATCTTTGTGAGTTTCTCTTTGGTTTAACCCTTCTAGGGGCACAGATGAAAACCAAGTTCAGATTTTAGTCATGGACAGTTGGGGCTTGGAGGAAACTTAAAATTTTATTTTGGGCCTCTCCTTATTTGGCTGCTGGGGAAATGGAGTGTAGCAGGTAAGTCTCAGATCCACAGCTGTGCAAATCCAGCTGCTTTCTATCTAGGAGCCCATGGTACATAAAGACTTATCAGAGGAGTCCAGGTCAGAGGTACCATCTGTGCTTGCAGACAAACGGCGCTCTATGCCTCCTGAATGCAGCATGCTTTCTTGGGCTGCCTCTGTCTAGACCATTTCAGGACAGGCAGTAAGAAACGATTTCAGCCCCACCTGCTCTGCCATTGTCCGTCTCATCTCTGTAAACACCAGCAACTTATTTTCAGTGGCTCCTCTTCTTCGGCTCTGAGACCCAAGTGATGAAGGGCATTGCTGTGTGGGCTCTTTCTCCGTCCATCAGCGTTTTGATTAAAGTTGCTCAGAGGCCCTTTTCTGTGAGTGGAACAGATTGAAGTCCTCACTTACCAGCCTCAGTCCTTGAAGGGGCCAGAGTGAACCATTTCTGCTGGATTCGTGCTTTACTTCTCAGCTCTGAAAAAGGGCAGAATGCAATTTTCTGCTGAAATGACACCTGATTACAGATCAGCACAGCACTGCCCACTGGACCCATTCCTTCCTTGCTTATATGCCTTAGGTTGTGTGTCATCAGAAAGAAGCGGGCAGCTGAGGAGAAGGGCAGTTTCACCCTTGATGCCTAAAATCTCAGCTGAATAAGTTGAAAATCCTAAATTACTTATGAGTCTGCAGGCATAACTCAGGCAGAGGCTGTAGCTTTGGGGGTTCATCCGTGCCCTCCATTTTCCATAAAATGAGAGGGTAAGAGAAGTTTTCAGGTTGTAGATGTAACCTTGCTTTTATGTGCTTTTACTTAGTTTACGTATTCTCCTGAAATCTTGTGAGATTAACGTATGTGTAAATGATGGATGGGACAATTTTATATTGTCAACAATCTATTGAGGTGATATGAGAGAAGAGAGACTTAGAGAGGTTTTAAAACATCTTTAATTTCCATGTGTTTGAAGGTACGTCTTTTGTCTTTCTGTTATTAATTTCTAGTTCTATTCCATTATGGCCAGAAAACATACTCTGTATGATTTAAACTTGTTAAATATTTTTTATCCTAATGTTTATTGATTTTAGAGAGAAAGAGAAGAGTGGGGGAGAGAGAGAAAGAAATATAGATTGGTTGCTTCCCATACATGCCCCAATTGCAACCGAGGTACATAGCCATGAGCCCTGACCAGGAATTAAACCTGCAACCTTTTGGTACATGGGGCAATGCTCCAACTAACTTAGCCAAGCAACCATGGCTGTTAAAATTTGTTTTATTATCCAGGATATGATCTGCCTTGGAGAATATTCTATGGAAACTTGAAAAGAATGTGTATTCTGTGCCTGGGAAGAATATCCTATAGATGTCATTTAGATCCTATTGGTTGACTGTGTCATTGAATTCTTCTAAATCCTTACTAATTTTCTAATTGCTGAAAGCAGGGTATAGAATTTCCCAACTATAATTATGAATTTACCTATTTACTTTTAGTTCTGTCAGTTTTTGCTTCACATTTTTTTTTGCAACTCTGCTGTTTTGTACATCCACATTTAGCATTGCTGCGTCATCTTCTGGATTGGCCTTTTAACCATTATGTAATGTTCTTCTCAACCTCTTGTAATTTCCTAATCTGAGTCTACTTTGTCTTAAATTAATATAGCCATACTTAGTTTTTTAAAATCAATGTTTAAATGCTATTTCTTTCTTCTGTCATTTTGCTTTCAATATATGTCATAAGTTTGAAATGGGTTTCTCTTAGGCAATATAATTGAGTCATGATTTTTAATCCATTCTGGCATTCTCTGTCTTTTAATGAGTGTACTTAGAGCATTTACAGTTAAAGTAATTATTGATCTGTTAGGACTCAAGTATGCACTTTTGTTTTCTCTGTTTCGTATTCTTGTTTCTCTCTCTTTTTAAAAACACTTTCCTGTGGGTTCCTTGAAGGTAGTAATGGAAGTTCTACCCAGTGAAAATAGACAAGGAAAAAAAGATAAAAGACATATAGATTGAAAAGAAAGAAATAAAACTGTCTCTTTTTGGAGATGGCACAATTGTGATAACGCCAAATATTGACAGGGAGGTAGAGAAACTAGATTACTTGTACATTGCTGGTGGGAATGTAAAATGGTTCAGTCATTCTAGAAAATTGTTTGGCAGTTTCCTTTAAAACTAAAAATGAACTTTCCATATGATTCAGCAATTACACTTGTGAGCATTTATCCCAGATAAATTAAAACTATATTTACAAGGAAGTTGTACATGAATGTTCATAGCAGCTTTATTCAGCCCCAAACTGAAAACTACCTAAATGTGTTTCAATGGTTGAATAGTTAAACTCTGTTTTTCTCACCCCATGGAATACTACTCAGAAATAAAAAGAAATGAACTATGGATGCACACAATAACTCAACATGCATTGGATGAATCTAAAGGGAATCGTGCTCAGTAAAAAAAAAAAAAAAAAAGCCAATTACAAAGGGCTACATACAGTATGATTTCCTTTATATAACACTAGAGGCCCAGTGCACGACATTTGTGCACTGGAGGGGGGGCGGTCCCCTTCAGCCTGGCCTGTGCCTTCTTGCAGTCTGGGGCCCCTTGGGGGATGTCTGCCTGCCAGCACCACCCCTGTGCTCACCAGCTGTGAGCCTGCTTCTGGCTGAGCAGCGTTCCCCCTGTGGATCACCAGGGGGCAGCTCCTGCGTTAAGCATCTGCCCCCTGGTGGTCAGTGAACATCATAGCAACCAGTCGTTCTGCCGTTCAGTTGATTTGCATATTTGGGTTTTATTATATAGGATTCTCAAAGTAATAAAATTATAGAGATAGAAAAAAAGATTAGTATTTGCCATGAGTAAAGGATGAGATATATGTGGCTATAAAGGGGGAGCACAAGGAGCTTTGTGGTGATTATATCTTAATTTTAGTAGCAGTTACACAAAGCTATACATGTGACTATATTGCATAGAACTACACACACACACACACACACACACACACACACACACACAAATGAGTGCATATATCTGAATAAGGTACGTTACCTGGTTTTGATACTGTGCTATGGTTATGTAAGATGTTAACACTGGGGGGTGGGAGTGGACTGAGTGAAAGGTACATAGGTCCTTCTATACATTTCTTTGCAACTTCCTCTGAATCTATAATTATTTCAGAGTCAAAAATTAAGGAATATAGTTTGCTATGACTATATAAATGTTTGCACACATGTCTGTGCAAACCTTTCAGTTTGTTTTATTCTTCTTCATTTCCTATCCATTGCAGAACAATTGGAGAAACAGATGGGTTCTAGGAGATAAAATGGTACATATGATACCTTTCAGAATCCATTTTTAAGGATATAGTAAATAGAAAGATGCTGGCTGAACAAGCTGTGGCCATGGACTTGAGACGGTTTATGAAAAGACTGTAGTAAGTGGGATGCTTCCCAGATTTTAAGGTGCATTAAAGTGGAGCTTAATGGACCCTACTCTGAGAGATTCTAATTCTAGTCTCTGAAGGGTACGGATCACAAATCTATGTTTTTTTTCTTTCTTTATTGATTGAGGTATTACATATGTGTTTTTATCTCCCCTATTCCCCCCCCCCCCCCCGGTGTCTGTGTCCATTGGTTAGGCTTATATGCATGCATACAAGTCCTTTGGTTGATCTCTCCCCCTTACCCCCATCCTCCCCTACCTTCCCTCAGAGGTTTGACTGTCCGATTGATGCTTCTCCATCTCTGTTTTTGTTCATCAGTTCATGTTGTTCATTATATTCCACAAATGAGTGAGATCATGTGATATTTATCTTTCTCTGACTGACTTATTTCGCTTAGCATAATGCTCTCCAGGTCCATCCCTGCTGTTGCAAATGGTAGGAGTTCCTTCCTTTTTACAGTACCATGGTATTCCATTGTGTAGATGTACCACAGTTTTTTAATCCGCTCATCTGCTGATGAGCACTTAAGAAATCTGTCTTAAACAAAGATCCAGGTAGTTCTGATGCCTGTGATTTTTCCAACCAGTACAGAACCGTATGGATGTAGTAGATTTAAATCTTACCTCTGTCCTTAGTTACTGAGCAAACTTGGGCAAGTTCTGAGCCTCATTTTTCTTATCCATAAGTTAGGAGTAATACCCTTATAGGGTTAGTGTTAACTGATGCTCAAGAAAAAACTGAGATATCATAGCTATCATCATCATCATAATCATAATCATTAATGATATCAGCACATTCTCAATAAAAATTTCTTCCCCAGAGATATGTTGGTAGCATTGCACTAAGGTGTATCTAATATGTTATTATTTAGCACCACCAGAACTTTTAAAAAATTGGGTTTGATGACCTTGTAGACATCTGAGGCGGCTTCTCCAGGATCGTCACTGGGGAGAGTGATGCCGTGGGCTTGAGTCCACGCCCTGGGTCAGGAGTAAGGGAAGCTGTCACTGCCTGAGGCCCCGTGGGAAGTGCATTCAGTTCAGTGTTAGGTGATTGAGTGATGGCTTCACAGACAAAGAAGCTGCTCTTGGGGGAAGTCTACAAAAGGCCCTGCCTTCCTCTTTGTTGGCTTCTGAGGCTTCTAGAAGTTCCAGAATTATGTGTTATCAGGTTGAAAAGCACAGAGAAGATAGAGCATCTTTCCCAATAGTTCCAGAAAAAGTCCTTTCATTGGTTTGGTTTGGTTTGGTTTTCTCTCGTTTGGATCATGATTCATTCCTGAGTCACTCACAGGCCTCAGATGAACACAGCACTTCTCTACATTTCAAGCAAATCTGTGATCTTAGACAAGAAACTCTATAGCTTTGAGGCAGTTAGTCATCATCATTGGCCAGCCTGAGCCAGGCGTTGGAAAAAACAGGTTGGATCTTTGAAGCCCCAGCATTGGATCTAGTGGGCACAGTAAGATATTTTGCTTATTAAGTAGTTCCCATTAATGGAGTGTCCAGAACTATCCCTCCCCCCCCCCCAATTGAAAGTTTTAATTAAGTTTAAATTAGACAACATGCCTATAAAATGGGAGAAATAAATAGGACAAATAAAAGGATACCTACAGAGGAAATTAAACTAGGAAAATGCATATTGGGCAGGATCATGTGGGTGAGCTGGGATTAAATGGCTCATCTTTGAGAAGGACCTTGGTTCCTTGCTGTAAGTAAATGACCTTCTCCAGTGAACTAAATGGTATCCTAATGGCCTAAAAGGCTTAATGCATCTCCCCAATTTATTCCTCGCTGATTAGTAGGTCCGCTGAGCATAATGCACTTCCCCATATACACAGAGTAAATAACTAAAAGATGAGAATGTAGAAAGAGTTATTAAACTTTAAACCAACATAAAGATTTATGTCATATACTTTTGCTTTTTCACAATGTGTTTTCTGACAGACTTGACTTTAAAGACTATGAAACACCCCCAGCTTATTGTTCTAAGGCCTTTCCAGAACTATAAATGATTGGATAATGACCTAAGTCACCAGAGCATGATGTTGGAAAGAACTTTGCTCAGATACAATTTCAGGGGGCTCAGCTAAAGGAAGCTCATTATAAGTATCAATGATTAGATTTTTGTGATTTTTCCTTATGACCCATAGTAGCACACATCAGTCACTGTGAGTCAGAACAAATAGCAAAAGCAAACACTCTCCCATTCATCAAGCAAGCGTATTTGTTTTCTGGACTTTTGGAGAACATTCCTGGGTGCTAAGTCAGCCATATTGAGTGCTGATTGAGAGAGAATGACTGGTCCACTTGGCAAGGCCCATTTTATCCCCTTTTTGCCAATCACACAGAAGAGTGTTTGAAAGGCATTGGCAGTATTTATTTCTCTTGATGGATTCATTCAGGGCTGGCAAGAGAAAATGTTTCTGGGTTGCCAGTGCTTGCAGTGCAGAACTCTGAGGGTGTGCATATAATTCCAGAACAATCCTTTGGAAGTATTGGGCCTTATTGGGTTTATTTGAAATATTAAAATGAAGACAAGGGTTTCTATTTGCACTTAGTGTTTGGTAGAAAGGTAAATGTGGGCTCGGTCCCCAGTGGGGGGGCTTGCGGGATGCGGCCAGTCGGTGATTCTCTCTCATCATTGATGTTTCTCTCTCTCTCCCTCTCCCTTCCTCTCTGAAATCAATAAAAATATATTTTAAAAAAGGTAAACAACTTAATTATTTTACCAAAATGCATTTATTTATTCAACAAATATTTATTAGTGCTCTTATATGGTGGGCATGGTGCTAGGTCTAGAGATTACTGTACTGGGATAAAATTGAACATAATTTCTTTACTCATGAAGCTTACTGTTTAGTGAAAGAGATAAAAAGACACAAATAAATATATTATTTCTAATTGTGATAAGTGCAATAATGCAAACAAATGGGACACAGGGGAGAAGAGAAAAGGAACATGAAATTGATGAAGATGGGGTGGGAAATACATGTACATTTGGGCAAGAAGAAATGACTTATATCCTAAAGGAATTTTAATTATTCATGGTTATATAATTCTGTGTTCAAGTATACACAGGCCTTAGGCAACCAAAGAAGTTTGACATAGAATTACTCAACATTGGTTATATTGTATGAACATTTTGAATTGCTATTTAATAATCATGGAAATTACCTAAATGGATTAAGAAGGCCCAAGTATACTTTAAAAATTGAAATGAAATACTTCCATTTGCTTAAAAAAATAACCTGATCAAGAATGAAATTTTTCTCCCTGTATTCCTGTTAAATGTAATTAAATATCTTTGATCTGCAGATAAAAATTATTTTTGGGTATTTAGGAAGTTCAGTAGCTTATATCATTGCACACTTAGTGTTTATGTTCTATCAGTCATAATTATCATCATCACCGTCATCACGATACAATTTATTTTGCAAGAATTTATTGAGCAACATCTTAGTCAGCTTAGGCTGCCATAGCAGAGTACCATTTATGGGGTGCCTTAAACAACAGAAACTTCTTTTCCCACAGTTTCCTAGGCTAGAAGTATAAGATCAAGGTGTCATCAGTGTTGATTTCTGATGAGGTCTCTCTTCTGGGCTTATCGACAGCCGCCTTCTTGCTAAATGGCCTTTGTTCTGTGCATGCACTGAGGGCAGAAAACAGATTATAGCACTTGTCCAGAAGCTTTGGGATTAACATCAAGGTTAGCAAGAACAATGCTATGAACAAGGTCCTCATTTGGAATCTTGGAACATATTATATGTAGTGGACAAAGAGAGATGATGAGCTGCAAAAATGGAAATAGACTGTATTATTTTCTTCTTAAAGAATAACTTCGTGTTTCTATCCCACATTTGGAAGTGCCTCATCTAATATAAAAATTCATGAGTGAAGGGATTCCTTTTGTAACAGTTGTTATGGCCAAAAGAACAGATGTTACAGTGCTTTCTCCCTAATTATTTCAAGCCAATCATTCAGTTACCGAATCCAGTCCTTGCCATTAGAGACAATTTGAAAAGGAACGGATGAGCAAACGCCTGGGTATTTGGGGCTGTTAGGCAATCTGGATCTTTCCACTTTCCAAAAACATTCCCAAACTGCCAGTCTTCCCCCACATACCAGAAGCATAGTTTTTAAATATTATTTTTTCCTGTCGGATACCTTCCCTGACTCCTCTTTTGGGGTTTCTTGACTAAGTTCATGATCACAAACTGGGCTGTGCTTTGTGCATAATCACAAGCTATTCCAGGCCCTCACAATTTGTTCCTGTTGCTCAGCACATCTTGCCTTCCTAGAAGAACCCCAGCCAGGGCCCAGAAGCATTGAAAAAACGGTTCTGTTACTACACTCAGACATCCCATGTAAAATATTATAGCTGCGATTCCTCCAGATCTGGGGAGAGTTTGGCTAGTACAGTGTAAGTCACGGATGCAAATCTCCAGGTTGGCTGTTCGTGATCCAAGTAGCAAAGATGGAGGTCTCCCCATCCTTATTTTGTCCTCTTGTTTACAACGATCACAGATTCCATTGTGAACCAGCGTTAAAAAGGGGAAACAGAGGAGCAGGTCACCTAAGGATGTTCAACTGAAATCAAATGGCACGAGAGCTGGCATAGAGATCGGTGAGAGGAAAGGAAGAAGAATCCCCGAAGAAAACACTAGAAAGGGAAGCAGCTGTGCTGCGGTCGCCCAGCGCATTAGGGCTCAATCCTTGTTGAACCAGACGCCCCACCTACATCCTGTTTCCTCATATTTTCTCATGCTCTTCATTACTCCCCTGATACCTGGAAACATCATTCGAATTTGTTTTCCAAGGCATACATTTCCTTGTCTTAAAAAACATTAGTTAATTTTAGAAATGATTTTAAATGGACAAGAATGGAGATTATTACAACATACCTAACACCCAGCATTATCAGATCTTATTATCATTGCAAATCTTCATCAGCTCTGTTTCTTTTAACTAAAGACATTAAATATTTCAGATGCAAATGGGGAGCCTCTCTGTACCCCCCTCTCTCCTTTTCCTCTATATCCCTAATAGGAATAATAACTATTGTAGGTTCATTGTTTATCGTGCACATTATTATACTTTTTTAAAGATATCCAGATATCCATAAATATCCTGTGATATTGCTTTGTAGATTTTAGAACTTTATGTAAGTGATATTGCACCATGTATATCCTTCTGAATTGGCTTTTATTCTCTAAATATTTTTTGAAAGTAATTCACACTGATAAAAGCTGCTCTAATTTGGTCATTTTCATTGCGGGAGAGCATCAAGTGAATAAACTTCCATACGTTTTGTAGTTTTCCTCTTGATAAAAATTCAGGTTGTTTCAGGATTTTTTAAAAATATATTTTTATTGATTTCAGAGAGGAAGAGAGAGGGAGAGAGAGAGAGATACATAAATGATGAGAGGGAATTATTGATTGGCTGCCTCCTGCATGTCCCCTACTGGGGATCGAGCCTGCAACCCTAGCATATGCCCTTGACTAGAATTGAACCTGGGACCCTTCAATTCACAGGTCGACGCTCTAGCCATTGAGCCAAGCCGGCTAGGGTTTTTGCTGTAATGAACTTTTCAATAGCCAGCCTTGTACCTTTCTCCTCCCATACACATCCACGTGTTTCTGTTGAGTGTATGTCTAGGACAATGTGTTCATTTCTTTGGGCTGCCCAGCAAATCGCCACAAACTGGGTGGCTCAGGAAAACAGAACTCTTTTCTCTTTGCCAGCGCAGAAGCCAAAACCAGGCCATCGCCTCCTCCAGAGGGTCCAGTGGAGAATCCATATTTTGCCCCTTCTAACTTCTGGTGGCTGCTGGGATTCGTTGGAGGCTGTTCCCTCGGTCTCTATCTTCATATGGCTGCCTTTTCGGTGTCTCTCCCCTTCTGTCTGTGCCTTCTCTTCTTATGAAGACACTTGTCATTGGATTTGGGGCATACCAGGATAATCCAGGATGTTCTCATTTTGAAATCCTTAAATTAATTACATATGCAAAGACCATTTCCCCAAATAAGTTCACATGAGTAGACTCCAGGTAGACAAATCTTTTGAGGGCCATCATTCAAGCCACTACAGTTTCCCCACCTTACCGCTATTGACATTTTGAGTCAGATAATTCTTTGTGGGTAGGGATGACCTGTTCACTGTAGGATGTTTAGCAGCTCTACCCACTGGACTGCAGTATTTCCACCCCCCCACCCCCTTGCAACCTCATATGTGATAACCAAAAATGTCTTCAGACATTGCTAAGTGTCCCCTGGGGTGTGAGCCACTCCTTTCTTTGTTGAGAACCACTGACCTCGTTGCTGCATTGTAGGGTAAGAGTATTTTCAACTTTATTGGCCTTTTATTGTCAGTGGCACCAATTTAAACTCCTGTCGGCAGCACATGACAGGCCCCAGAGCTCTACAGCATTGTCAGTACTAGGTGTTGTCAGACTTGAACTTTTTCTATAAATTTGTTTCTGTCTTTTGTTTTAATTTCCATCTTCCTAACTACCACTGTGGTTGAGCATCATTTCATTCATCTGTTGTCCATTCGTTTTTCTTGGCCCAAGAGTGAGGAGATATGTATTTTTTTATAGATAGTGGAGGGAGGGGGAAGAGAGAGAAAGAAACATTGATGTGAAAGAGACATATCGATTGGTTGCCCCTCCCACATGGGTGGAGATCAAGCCCTTGAGCAGAAATCAAACCGGAGACCCACTGGCATATATGCCAATGCTCTAACCATTGAGCCATGCTGGCCAGGGCATGAGTTGCTTCTTGATACCTTGTCTAATTTTTTTCTGTTATCTTTTCCTTTTTAAATAATAGCTCTTTTTATATTCTGGAAACTAGTCTTTTTTCAGTTGTGACATTACTAATGTCTTCTCATCTGTCGGTTCTTTTATTTTATTCATGGTATCCTTTGTAGTACCAAACTTCTAGATTATAATGTTGTCAGTTTATCAGTTCTTTTTTATGGTTTGTGCTCTTTGGCTCTTTTAATGTCTCTTTTAAGTGTAAGGAGGCAGTCATGCTCCTTGAGCAAAAGACTGCAAAGACTAATCATGTCTAAAAGAATTTAGTGCTGTGGGAGGCATTGTGATATAGTGAAAAGGCGCAGAACTCTATGTGGGAGACTGTAGTCCCAGCCTGCTCTAGCGGCAACTGTGTGTTTTAGAGAAGTAACTCAACTGCTTTGTCTTTCCAAGTGCTTGTCTGAAGGGCAAGAGGATTTGAGTCTTTGCAAGATCCTAGTCGATTTAGAGATTTTACACACTGGTGAGTTCTCTAAGGGATGCAACTTACATCTCAGCTAGAGAAATAAGGATATTTTTCTCATTGATTTTTAGAGAGTGGACGGGAGGGGAGAGGAGGAGGAGGAGGAAGAAGAAGAGGAGGAGGAGGGGAGGACAGAGAGAAGCATCGAAGTGAGAGAGAGATAATCAATTGGTTGCCTCCTGTTTGTGCCCAGACTGGGCCAGGGATTGAACCTGCAACCCAGGTACATGCCTTTGACCCAGAATTGAACCTGAGACCCTTCGGTCCTCAGGCCAGTGCTCTAACCATTGAGAAAAACTGGCTAGGGCTAGAGAAATCATCTTAACAATCTTCTAGATTATTGGTAAAATGACTTGGACTATAGCCAGAAAACACACAAAAAGGGAAACATAAAGATTACACAAATCAATGATGAAATGTCAGCTTAAAGCATACACTTTCTCTTTTACTCTTAAATATCTTGGACAAAGGCTATGAGCAAACTCAACTGATAGCTTTTGTGATATCAAACTATCTCAGATATAATGCATGCACAAACTTTTTAGCACAAATATTTAACTTGTATTACTTTTCCTCATAATTAATTCTTATAATTGCCATTGTTGGTTAGCATGGTGATACTATTTTGAACACTCTTGGAGAGTCTTTATAACCCTCCTTCCCAGGGACATGTCACTAAACTTGTTTCAACTTAATGGATGCTGTGATTTTTCTTTCAAGCTAGACACTGCAGCATATGATGATACCTTCAGCTAACTCGGGAATCACCTGAGATCCTCAGAGATATCATGCAGCCTTACCTGCAAATGAATTCTTGGACATTTTTGTGGTTAAAATCTTTCTTGTTTGGCAAAATTAGTTTAATATTTTTACTTATTTCCCCCCACCCAAAGTTTTCATTTTGTAAACTCTCTCCAAAAAAAGGTTTTTATTCATCTTAGTCAAAACAATACTCATTGGAATATTACTTTCTACTCATTATAAGATCAAGCCAATAATACTGTTAACTAATAAAATTCAATGACATTGAGTGGTAGAACCTTTAATTGTTACACGTTTAGTTTATGCACTGAATAAAATGGGGAGCTTTCATTTGTGCAGTTGTGGATGTGAACTGAGACCCTCAGCTTTGGATCAGTCAGCAGTGACATATGCCAATATCTCCCTAGTTTGGGAGTTGGGCTTCATATCACATTAAACAGAGGTGACACTTTTGGCCAACAGTGTGACAGATGACCTTTCTGGTGATCGTGACACCTAATAGATCATTTAACATGAGGACTTCTGACACATGGCCAAACTTCCTAAGCATTAGAAAAACATCATGCAAGTCAATGCCATGCTGAAAGCTGCTGTCATCTCCAATGAGTGTCCACAGCTGTCATTGGCAGCTTCGAGAATTGTTGCCAATGATGTTGAGGACAGAGTTAAGCCACATTCCTGTAGAGTGGTCCAAATCTATCTCAGGGGAAGAAAATGATACCTAGAAGAGAAATCAAGGAATGTCAAAGAGCATTTTTATTTCTTTTTGACCTTACAATACAATTGTTTGTTCATGCAATTGGAGATTCTAACTAGCAAATAAAATTACTGGTGTTTGAAACAAAGGCACGTTCAGTAAAACTGTTGAATGAACAGATAACAAGATGACTCTGATTATTGCTGTGACTCTGTATAGTAATAAACATCTTACCTATTGATTCAGTCACTTATTGACCCATTTAACAAATAGTTATTGCATGCCAGCATTATGCCAAGACCTGGGCTAGGCACCAGGCCTTCCGGGGTGAGCACAGACCCCGTCCTGTACTCCTGGGACAATCAAATGCAAGGGTATGTGTATAACTATTAATTCAATAATCTTACAAAGAAATCTGAAATCACAACTATGCTAAGTGCTACAAAAGAGAGGGGCATGGTGCTTTAAGGCTTGAGTGGGAGACGTCAGGATGAGACGATGGTTAAGTTGTGCGCTGAGGATAAATAGAAGTTATACAGTAAAAGAAACATGAAGAATATTTTGGGCAGAAGACAGTGTGTGCCAGGGTCTCCTGAGGAAAGAGAAGTGGGTGCTTTCTCATGCTGAGAGAAGAGCAACGTGGCCTGGTACTGTAGAGGCTGGAGGAGGTACACAGGTGCCAGACTCAGCAGAGCCTTGTATGCCATATTCTAGTGCTTTACCCCTAGGAAAACAGGAAGCCATTAAGAAATTTAAGCTGGAGGATGACTTGATCAGATTTTAGTTCCAAAAAAGATCATTCTGCCATATGAAGAGTGGGGATGGGAGGGGTCGAAGCAGGTGGGGGTGGACTAGTTAGGAGGGTCCAGCAGTAGTTTTATGAGATGAAGGTTTTTTGAATTAGAATAGTTAAATAGGGAGGCGGAGATAGTAAGAAGAATGTAATAGGATTCGGGAGTGAATTGGAAACATATTTAAAAAGTAAAAAGACTCAGTAGTGGATTGAAAACGCAGGGGAAGAAAAGGGAACTGTTAAGGATGACCAGCGTCACGATTCTAGCCTGCATAACTGAATGGCTGATGGTGCCATTCACTGAAGCTGGGAACACTGGCGGAGGCCACGCATCTTTAGGGAGGACGGTTATGTATGATTTTGATTTGGGGATGGAGTTTTCAACACTTGAGTAAATGGCTCTAGAGTTCAGAAGAGAAGTCTAGACTAGAGATACGAAGATAAAATTGGGAGTCATCTGTGTACAAATAGATGGTAATTGAAGGTAAGTTACTGTGGTAGACAGAATAATGGCTTGTAAACTAAATGTCCCCTGGTGAAGCAAAATGCCCCTGGTTGAAAATCACTGTTTTGTATAGAAAATATAGAATCCCTGAATTTGATTTTGTCCAAGTATTTTTTCTAAAGTGCAGAAAGCCATCAAATGAGTGGTACATTACATGATTGGATCCTCAAAGCTCATGTCTTGATGCACCTGATTTTTGGGGTACTTACTCTGAAGTGATACAAAGTGATTTTATATAAATGGTATCATGCATGCTCTCATATAAGAATCCAAAAGGTCCAGCCTGAGTGGCTCAGGAGTTGAGCATCGAACTATGAACCAGGAGATCATGGTTTGACTCCGGGTCAGGCACATGCCCGGGTTGTGGGTTCGATTCCCCAGTGTGGGGAGTGCAGGAGGCAGCCAAGTAATTATTCTCTCTCATCATTGATGTTTCCATCTCTCTCTTCCTCTCCCGCCCTCTCTGAAATAAATAAAAATATATTTTAAAAAAAGAATCTAAAAGGGTGAGCCTAGAATGGACTCCAGATATATTCAAAACTTGTTCTAATTCTGCTTGTGCCATTTAATCTATATTGGTGACCAAACAACAATTGAGCAACGTGCTCTAAGAAGTTGCTCTTACCTCAGTATCACCTGCCTATAAAGATTCAAATGGCATTAGCTATTCAAAGTAGGTGCCCATCAAATCATGCTGAAGTCTTTATTTTTAAAAATGACAAAAAGTGTCCACATGCTAACATGGTTGATGTGGTGTTTCAGAAATTTAATAGGAAATGCAGTCCAAACATTGTTTCTAAGCTTTGAAGACAAGGCTGGCTTTTTTGGATTGGTGCTTATGCTGAGTCTCAGAGGTATGAAGGCTCTGTTCCTCTTACCACCCTTCTTAAGTTCTTTCTTGTTGGATTGGCTCTTTAAGTTTTCCTAAGATGCTGAATTATGTGGAATCTGATTTATTTTATTGCCTTATTAATGCACTGTGTAGTTCGGGGAGAAGGATGTGAAGAAGGCCTTGTAAAGTAAATTAAAAGCAAGCTTTCATGCTTGATCACACGTGTAAAAGTGGAAATAATTCAACAATGCGACATATACTTTATTAGGGGTCAGTGTTCCCATTGTGGTTATTAAATTTTTTGGTATTTTAATAAAGGTGCTTTCCTCCCAACCTAGTTTTTCCATCTTTCTGAGAATGCTTTAAAGTTATAGTTCATGCAGGACATTTTGCTAAGAAAAATAAGCCAGACACAGAAAGACAAATACTATATGTTTCCACTTGTGGAATTTTAAAAAGTTGAACTTCAGAAGCAGAGAGTAGAATGGTGCTTGCTGGGGGTTGGAAGGCTGGGGAAAATGGGGACAGGTTAATCAAAGGGTACAATGTTCAGTTATGCAAGATGAATAAGCTCTGTTGATCTAATGTACTGAGTGTTGACTACAGTTAACATTACTTTACTGTATAGTTAACATTTGCTAAGAGAGTAGATTTTAAATGTTCTCAATACACAGAATGGTAACTGTGTGAGGTGGTCAATATGTAAACCAGCTTGATTGTGGTAATCTGCAATGTATATTAAAACATCACTTTATATGTTTCTTTTTTGTTTGTTGATCCTCACCCAATGATATTTTTCCATTGAATTTTATTATTATTTTTAATATAATTTTTATTGATTTCAGAGAAGAAGGGAGAGGGAGAGAGAGATAGAAATATCAATGATGAGAGTGAATCATTGATGGGCTGCCTCCTGCATACCCTCTACTGGGGTTGAGCCTGCAACACAGGCATATTCCCTGATGGGGAATCAAACCATGATCTCCTGGCTCATGGGTCGACACTCAACCACTGAGCCACACTGGCCAGGCTAAACTTTATTTTTTAGAGCAGTTATAGGTTTGCAGCAAATTGAGAAGAAAGTAAAGAGAGTTTCCATATATCCCCTTCACCGACTCGTGCACTATACCCCTCACCAGAGTGGTACATTTGTTACCATCCATGCAACTGCAGTGACACATCAATGTCACCCAAAATCCATTGTTTACATTAGGGTTCATTCTTGGTGGTATGCATTCTGTGGGTTTTGACAAATACAAGGTGGAGCAAAAGTGGGTTTACAGTTGTTCATATGGAAAAAGACATGCAGGTTATGGTCATTACAATAGCTTTATCAACTCTGTGTTTCACGTACTCACTACTGTAAACATACTTTTGCCCCACCTTGTATATAATGATACATATCTACCATTATAGTACTGTACAGACATTTCCTTGAACTAAAAATCCTCTGTCCTCCACCTATTCATTCTCCCTTCCCACCAGTTCCTGGCAACCTCTGATCATTTTACTGTCTCTATAATTTTACCTTTTCAGAATGTTATATAGTTGGAGCTTTTCAAATCGTCTTCTTTCACTTAGTATTATGCATTTGATATACCTCCATGTCATTGTGGCTTGATTACTCATTTCTTTTTAGTGTTGAATATTCCATCATCTGGATGTACCACAGCTTATTTATTCATCCACTGACTAAAGGACTTCTTGGTTGCTTCCAAATTTTAGCAATCAATAATAAAAGTGTAATATGCTAATTAGAGTGGACAGCTGAACAACCTTTCAGACGTCATTCCGGACGTCCTTCCAGATGAAGCCATGGCAGTGGGGGCCAAAGCAGAGGCAGTTAGGGGTGATCAGGCAGGCAGGCAGAGTGGTTGGGGTGATCAGGCAGGCATAAGGCAGGCAGGCAGAGGGGTTAGGGGTGATCAGGTAGGCAGGCAGGCCAGCAGTTAGGAGCCAGCAGTCCCGAATTGCAAGAAGGTTGTCCAACTGCCGGTTTAGGCCCAATCTGCCGGCAGTCAGACATCCCCCGAGGGGTCCCGGATTGTGAGAGGGTGCAGGCCAGGCTGAGGACCCCCTCCGCCCCGTGCACAAATTTTGTGCACCGGGTCTCTAGTTATAAATAAAGTAGCCATAAACATTGTATGTGGGTTATTATGTTGACATAGTTTTCAACTCATTTGGGCAAATACCAAGGAGCATGATTGCTGGACCATATGGTAAGAGTATGTTTAGTTTTTTGCAAGAACTGTCTGTCTTCCAAAGAGGCTGTAACATTTTGTATTCCCCTCATCAGCGAATGAGAGTTTCCTTTACTCCACATCCTGGCCAGTATTTGGTGTTGCTGGTGTTTTGAATTTTTGCCATTTTAATAGGTGTGTAGCAATATCTCATTGTTTTAACTTGCAATTCTCTAATATGCTGAGCATCTTTTTATAGAACTATCATCTGCAATCTGCATATCTTCTTTGGTGGTGTCAGTTCAGATTTTTTTTTTTTTCAAGAATGAGAGGGAGAGAGAGAGAAACATTGATGTGAGAAACATTGATTGGTTACCTCCCATATGCATCCCAAATAGGGATGGAACCTTGGAACCTGCAACCTAGGTATGTGCCCTGACTGGGAATCAGACCTGCAAACTTTGGTGTGTGAGATGATGCAACTGAGCCACCCAGCCAGGACAGATCATTGGTCCATTTTTAAATCAGGTTGTTTATTTCGTTATTGTTGAGTTTTAAGAGTTCTTTGTATAGTTTGGTTAACAGCCCTTTATCAGGAATATTCTTTGCAAATATTTTCCTCCATTCTGTGGCTTATCTTCTCATGCTTTTAAGTGTTTTCATTTTTAAAAATAACTTTTTTCTCATTTGAAAGTCTGATAGAGATTTAATGAGGAATGTAACCCATAGACTTTTAGGGTGTTAATATTGAATTTAGCAGAGATGTTAGCAGGTCGAAGCCTTTCTGGATTCTTTAAATGCTCTTCCCATAGTGATACAAAATGGGTTTCCTCCAGTTGCAAAAGAATTGCAACATGAGAGACCATGGATTTAGTTTGAGAATCCCACATTTGTGAGACCTAAAGTGACTTAATCCTTAGAAAAATGTGCTCAGCTTCTCATTTAAGAAAAATAATTAAAACAAACTGGAGGTGTTCATGCTCATATCTGTTGGATTTAGAAGTTTCCCATGGGTCAAAGTTATGCTTTAATGAAGAATTAGTTTAAGCTGGGTGGATTAAATTGCTAAAATTCATCTCCATAGTAATTTAGCAAGGGAAAAAATTAAGATATTGGCCACAGTTGCTTTTAATTTTTTCTGAGCTGAAGATCTGTGTGAATACCCGTGGGAAGGATAACATTCATTCCAGTTGATCATTTAGCCATTAAATACCAAACTTGCACATAGTGGGACCTCACTCAAGGGCTTTTGCTTATGAGTTACATTTCAGTGTGAATGAGGTGATCTCATGATTCCCTACAAATGTTCAGCGACTTCATATTTTCTTGCCTTAGTTATGTTGTGTCTTCTACATTCCAAGAACCAGTCTAAGTTTTGAGGGGAACATAGGTTGCATAACATGATTTCTGGCCTTGAGGAGTTTTACAAATGAATGGAAAGACAACTATATGGAACTTTCTATGACCCCCAAAATGGTCCATCTTCCCTAAATTACTTGAGAGAAAAGAATTCTAACTTGTTGCCACTTCCTAATGTTGTGCAGTTTGACTTTAAACAGTGTCATTTAACTTACAGGAACTGTCAAACTGTAACGGTTAGTTTTATGTGCCTGCTTGGGGTATCCAGATATTTGGTTAAACATTATTTTGGGGTGTGTCTATGAGGCTGTTTTCAGATGAGATTATCATTTGCATCAGTAGAATGAGGAAAGCTGATTGTTGTCCCCAATGTGAGTGGGCCTCATCCAATTTGTTGAGGGCCTGAATAGAACAAAAAGGGGGAGGAAGGGTGAACTTGCTCTCTCTCGTGACTGCATGAGCTGGGTCATTGGTGTCCTCCTACCCTTGGACTGAAACTTACCCCATCAGTTCTCTTGGTTCTCAGGTCTTTGGATTCAGACTGGAGATATATATATATATATATATATATATATATATATATATATATATATATACACACATATATACACACACACACACACACACACACACACACACACACACACATACACACACACACACATATATACATATATATATGTATATATATATATACATATATATATATATATATCTCAAATTGGCCTAATACAGCAATCAAAGAACTTAAATTTAAATGACAATTTACATTAGAAAAGATTCTGAGTGAAGAAAAAAGAGAAAACCTTTGCATCATACGGTCTCACATTTGGCAGTGACATATGTTTCCCTGTTTCTCATCATCCTGCTGTATCATTTCATCTAAGGAGGTAAAATTGGGCCATCAGAAATCACTCAGCTTGTATTTATCAGTACCTACCAGGTCAATGTATTGTAACATGCATAACTCTAAGTGGTCAGTAATGACCATGTCGGGAAAGAACTGTAGGAAGAAAATCGATATTCCTGTTGAGGTTTTTTCAATAGTACTTAACGATTTTATGCATCTGCTCTGTAGACATGAAGAAGGCTCAATTAAAACCCATCACAGAGTAAGCAAACACTGCCTAAGAAAGAAAAAATCTATATCAAAACCACACAAGATAAATATGACTGGCAGATTGAACCTTAGTTGCAGTGGCCAGGTAGCTAATGTTTGTTGGAAAATTACAGACCTGATCATGGAGGGGCCGTGTCTCTGTGTCCTCATTTGTAAAATATTGTCATTGAAATACCTCCCAAGATTGTGGTGAAGATTTAATGAGGTAACTCGGTGAAGCTCTTAGAACAACACCTCGCATATAAGAAACTCTCTACGCACATTTTACAAAATAAAGTCTAGGAGGATTTCAGAGACCATCTTATAGAGTCAGTTCCTCTGAATTTTATTTTCAGGCTTCACTCTGTCTCTTTAGGCGACATTCATTGGTTGAAAATAAAGGCCTTTAAAAGTGAAAATGGCCGAAACCGGTTTGGCTCAGTGGATAGAGCGTCGGCCTGTGGACTGAAAGGTCCCAGGTTCGATTCCGGTCAAGGGCATGTACCTGGGTTGCGGGCATATCCCCAGTAGGAGATGTGCAGGAGGCAGCTGATCGATGTTTCTCTCTCATCGATGTTTCTAACTCTCTATCTCTCTCCCTTCCTCTCTGTAAAAAATCAATAAAATATATTTTTTTTTAAAAAAGTGAAAGTGTTCTGATGGGACTACAGTGGGCCTCTTCAGTCATGACCCCTCCCCCGCCACTCCTCAATAAGTAAGGTTCTTTGAAAATAGGACAGAAGCTGCCATGGTGTTGGGAGGGTAAGTGTCCATGGCCAGCAGTTGGAGGGGAGAGTTTGAGACAGGTGGGGTCTTTCCACAGGCCCAGGCTTTATGAATCCATGGGGAGCTGCTCCGAGCTTTTCTGAGTAACTCCTGGGAAGTGATGCTGGAATGGAGAGCTGAGCTTAGAGCTCCAACCTTCTCCCAGTCCCTGAGAGATACCATCTGTGGGGCTGAGTATCACAGGAAGCTTTTCCCATTGACTGGAAACCCAGGGAAATGGACCGGGGAGCTGACCAAGAGTCTAGATTGTACAGTCCATTTAAGAATCTGGATGTTTAGGACCATAGGTCACACCTGATCACATTTCTCCATCTTATAGATGGGGTGTCTAAGGCCTAGATTGGTAAATGGACTTGCCCAAGGTCACCCAACATAGTCTGTGGCAAAGCTGAGGTGGAAATCCAGATCTCCTGACTCCACATTCTGTGCTTCGAGCAGGGGTGGGCAAACTTTTTGACTCGAGGGCCACAGTGGGTTCTTAAACTGGACCCGAGGGCCGGAACAAAAGCATGGGTGGAGTGTTTGTGTGAACTAATATAAATTCAAAGTAAACATCATTACATAAAAGGGTATGGTCTTTTTTTTCAATAGTTTTATTCATTTCAAACTGGCTGGATCCGGCCCGCGGGCCGTAGTTTGCCCATGGCTGGCTTAGAGGGTACACATGTGAAAGAAAGAGAGGGGAAGAGACTGAGAAACAGAGGATTAGGGGAGAGGGGTCGGATTGACTCCTAATATACTATACTAAAGTTTTTATGTTTTTTTAAAATATATTTTATTGATTTTTTACAGAGAGGTAGGGAGAGGGATAGAGAGTCAGAAACATTGATGAGAGAGAAACATTGATCAGCCGCCTCCTGCACACTTCCCACTGGGGACATGCCTGCAACCAAAGTACATGCCCTTGACCAGAATCGAACCCGGGACCCTTGAGTCCGCAGGCCGACTATCCACTAAGCCAAACCGGCTAGGGCTTATACTAAAGTTTTACATCATAAAGAATAATTGTCAAGCCTCTCATTTATTAAATGCTTACTATGTGATTAGCACCTTGTGTACAGAGCTCAGTAATCTGTATAACAATATCATGAGTTAGGCACTATTGGTTTCTCCATTTTACAGATGATGGAACTAAGGCATGGAGTGTAGCAAATTGTATGGTATCATGCGGCTACTAAGTGGCAGAGCCGAGACTAGAATAATGGATGTTGGCAAATCATTTTTCAGATGACATTAAGGCCATTTCAAAAGAGTCTTGGCCCTAACCGGTTTGGCTCAGTGGATAGAGCATTGGCCTGCGGACTGAAGGGTCCAAGGTTCGATTCTGGTCAAGGGCATGTACCTTGGTTGCGGGCACATCCCCAGTAGCGGGTGTGCAGGAGGCAGCTGATCAATGTTTCTCTCTCATCGATGTTTCTAACTCTCTATCCCCCTCCCTTCCTCTCTGTAAGAATCAATAAAATATATTTTTTTAAAAAAAGAGTCTTGGATAGAACCTTGGTTACTTTCCCATCCTGGGCGTTAGCTCACACGTTATTAAAGTATAACAGACCATCTCTAAGATCCCTGCACGAATTATTGTTCTATTAATTCATTTCTTTCTTGTGTTTTGACTGCACAGAAGTAGCTCCTTATTCTCTCAATTTTGAGAACAAGTATGCAAGGTTTTAAAGTTCTGATAAAATGAGGGTTAAGCAGTGTGGTAGCTAATGCTAACAGCTCTTGCTGATTCATTCTGGGATGGTCATCTGCCTCCCAGGACTGCCTTCCTTGGTCTCCTTCCACCCCATTATTTCAGCCTTGACGGGTGTTGATATTACCATGTTCCCTCTTAAATGTCTTGGTGCCTCTATTTTTTTCTAGATTAAATGAGGTTTTAACATGGCTTATGGGGTGATTCTTTGTCATTAAAATAACAAATGAATTGAAATCAGCCTTCTGTCTTTTTTGGAATCCACCACCATTAGCAGACCATAATCCAGCTGGTGACAGAGTGATAGAGAGCCACAAGGCTATCAAAATGCGGGGAAAATATAAAATTTCCTATGATTTGACAGTGAGACTGAAGTTTCAGAAAATAAACTCAAATTCATGGCTGGATAGTTTGATTTTCTAGAGCAGGTCCTTATAAATGTGCACTGGATTTGAATGAAGGCCGCCGTAGGATGTCCTGAAAGCCATTCTGACCTTGATGTTCTTGACTGTATCACTGGTTGAGGGACCAGAACAGTAATGGACACTATGTGTTTATTCTTCAAAAACTCTAAACTGTGGAAATAAGTTAGTTCTAAAAATTTAGAAGCAACAGGGTTTTAAGCATTAGGAAAAAAGGTGCAAGTTAAATCAGAACACGGCCTTCCCCGAGGCTGAGATGCTAATCTGGTGCTAGGAATTCTGTTTCAAGTTTGCAGAGCTGTCCAGGGCAGGCAGGAATTGAAATCTTGGATCCAAGGGGGCTGGACTCCTCTGCCTGGAGCAGATCCTCACCAAAGGAAGCGAGATAAATATCAAAGCAAGAGAACAATTCCACTTCCTATTCTGGATCCCCTTATGAGAAAAGCAATTTAGAGAGTGAGATTGGTACTATTATGAGAAAAATGAAGTGTCTTTCAACAAACTGCCAGTGGAACCTTTTAAAATGAATGGCTTCAGTAAAGATGTGGAATTCAGCTCAATTAACTAATGACAAAGACCACAGGAAGTGTTCCGATCCTTGAACTGACGAGAGTTGAGCTGGAGGTTAGATATGGCCAGTTGCATAGTGAAATGGTGAGTTATGTACAGAAGTGGGTTAGCTACTCCTTTCAGAGTGGAAACAGACAAACCTCAAACTTCAGAAGCTTCAAACTACTTTCTCACCTCAGTTTTCAGTGACTAGTTTTGTGACTTGGGCAAGCCTCTTCTCTTTAGCGATATCCATTTATCTACCTTTAAAAGGGGGGGATTTAGCTGGCTCATCTTCTGGGCTTTCTTTCACTTCTCGTATTCCATATTTTTAGATTGGCTCCTATGTATGTTTGCTAGCAGAAATAGAGGCAATAATACAGTTAACTTATATAATTTTCAGGCAGTGGAATCTTTGCCAACCACTCAAGTTCATGGTTCTCTCCCTCATCCCTGGACCCCAGAATGTTTGTGGCTCTTATCCTTTATTTGACACCTATCAATGTTCTGAACAGTTGTTGTTGGCCCCTTGGAAGGCAGGAATTGTACCTTATTCCATTTTGCATGCTGAATGCTTAGCGCAGTAATTGCATGTAGTTAGTATCTATCACCACTATTACGAACATCAACAATAATAAATGACAATGTCAGCAGTAATAGTTACTATTTATTTAGTGCTTACTATGTGATAGGCAGTGTGCAAGGCACCTCATGTACATCAACTTATTTAGGCCTCATTAGATGAGAAACAGAGAGACTGAGTAACTTTCCTGAGGTCACACAACTAGTAAGTGGCAGAGCCAGGATTTGACATGTAACCCAAGTATACATGTTTTTAAAGCCGTGATCTTACCCACTACAATATATTGCCTTTCTTCAAAATTTGTTAAATAATTAATAATAAATCATCCTTAACACTTCCTATTAGAAATCTTAGAGACTCTTGGTTTGACCATCAAGTTTGTGGATTTTTCTGAGGGTACTATAAAGACATTTTAAGTGGGAGATGGTAGTGATGGGTGTGTTTTGGAAGGAAACGTTAGTGTGTATACTTTTGGGGACTTTCTGAAAAGTTGTAAATGAAAAAAAAATACATTTTCTCCATCCTTTACCTTGTTTGTGTTTAGTTTTAGCATACTTTCTTATGCAAAGTATCATTCTTTTTAATCTTTGTTTCTATAATCACATTAATCTATTTTTCTGGTTTGAGAGAGTTTGGGTTCTATTATTCTTTGAGTATATTCCATATTTTTTTCTTTATGCTTAGAATGCTTGAAAATAGCATGGTTAGGTTACTTCTTTAAAATATGGCTTTCTCCTGTCACTTTCTTAAGAATAATAAAAAAAATTCAGTCCCTCCCTCCCTACCTCCTTTCTCTCTCTCTCTCTCTCTCTCTCTCTCTCTCTCTCTCTCTCTCTCTCTCTCTCTCTCTCTGTCTTTCTCTTGCTAATCCTTACCCAAGGATTTTTAGAGATAATAGAAGAGAGGGGGAAAGACAGAGAGAAACATTGTTGTGAGAGAGACACATCTATTGGTTGCCTCCTGCATGAGTCCCGGCCAGGACCAGTGCCGGGGAGGAGCCTGCAACCAAGGTACGTGCCTTTGACCAGAATGGAACCCAGGACCCTTTGGTCTGCAGGTCAACGCTCTTTCCACTGAGCCAAACAGGCTAGATCAGTTTGTGTTTTTAGATTCTCCAGTATTGGTCTAAACTCACCTATCAAATTTTGTTTTCCACTATTGTGCTTAAAGGCCTGTAATTCAGTCATTTTTATTATCATCTGCCTTGTACATGTACTTGGCTTATATGCTTTCCTTGCCTGGAATCTGCCCACCATTCTAAAACCCATATAACATTCAGTGTTTTGATTGACATCCACATTATCCATGAAGATTACTCAGGATAAATTCAAATAAATTTCTTTTATTTGAGTATTTATACCATTCATGGATTAAAACAAGCATTTCCCAAGTTGTGCTGAAGAACACAAGTCTGGAAAAAAGTGTTCAGCTGTCAAAGTGATTTGGGAAATTTCAGTGTCTATAGTAAATCATTTGTGAAATTATACTTCTTACTATGAGTTTTCTTGAGGGCAGAGAGTACATGGAACTCATTTTATCCACTTAGTGGCTAGAACAGTGTTTGGCATATAGGCATTGAACAAATGTAGAATAAATTCATGATTGGTGAGCACCTTAGACCTTTATTATGTACTAGACTTTATCCCCTTTAGGTATGATATTTGAAATCTTATTTCATCAGGGAAATGGAAATCTTTTTAAGGATAGCATTCATGTCTTGTACATTGCTATTTTTCATAGCATTTAGTTCAGGACTTGTCATGTAGATGGTAATAAGTAGAAACTCATTGGATTGCTGACCTTGACTGCTGTGTGTGTAGGCATAGTGCAATGTTATTTTGACAGGTTGAGTATGGTATAACATCTTTGATTATTATTCCATCTTCTAAGATTCACAGGATTCACTGCAGTGGCTACTCCAATATTGCATTTGGCTGGTCATTTCTCTAACCTATTGGAAACTTGTATTCATTATATTTCTCTTCTTATAAGTCTATTAAGCTTGGGCATATATGACCAATGTGAGAAAAATCGAGCATCAAATAGGCCTTTCAACCTAGCTTTGTATAAACCAGTGAATGTCTTTATACTTCCAAAATAATTCTACAGAAAGGATTTATAAATCAGAAGTTAAGTTTTCTAAGGCAGAAACTCAATAAGTGAAACGAATTCCAAGGCATTTGATCAATTGCAGATATGTCGATCATGCTAGGAATTTTTGACAGAGAGATTTGTCTCACAGCCCCTGACCAACAGTGCCAATCCCAAAGATTATGCCCTGTTAAACTTGAAACAGAGAGTTTTCTATAAAAATTCATGTATTTAAAGCTAGTGTTCTTAGATGTTCCTCTGGATATGTGTTGTATGTAGTTTCAGAATATGAGGCAATATATTTCTAGTCTGAGATTCATTATTTGCTTGTCTTATTGATAGTTACCTGCTATAATTAATTTCCACAAGTCCTAATGCTTTAATGTAATAATTATTCTAATGATTCAAAAAAACCCCCACTAAATTGGCTTCTATAAATTCATAATGATTATTATGGCCTTAAGAGCTCCAGGAAGGTTTTTAGGCAAATTGGCTAGGTAACTGTAATTGTTAAAGCACAGAGAACTAACAAGGGTACAGGTTCCAGAAGACAAAAGCAATGTCAACCAGGTGAACTCTCCAGTTCTTTCTCCAGAATAGAGAGCACAGGTGCGATGTCACGTAGTGGGCCGGCCACCTTGCAATAACTGCCTTTTGGAAATGTCGTGGGAGCGTACTTTATTTTCATATATAAGAAAAGTTTCCAGCTTTCCTCCGAGTTATACTTCTTATGAAGGGTCTCTGATGCAGACACCTCTATTTTCAAAGAACAATAAAAAATGGCGCACACAAACATTACCCCTGGCACGCATCGAAGACTTCTTTCTTCAGTCATGGTATCCTCCCCAATGGACATCCATGGCACCTCCCCACTTTTGCTTTTTTAACTAAATGTTCAAGCCTTTTGTAACATATTAGTGACAATATAAACCATTAATTGGCAGCTCTCTAGGGTTTTGAGCTACAGGTTTTGAGCTACAGCAAGGTTTATGAATAGTTGACAGCATAGGTCCTAGGGAATGTTGATATTTCTAAAAATTGGCACCGTTTATTTTCATCTAGGAGCTTCAGTGTTCCATTTCAGCAGAGGTTTTTGAGGGATTTGACCCAACCAGCACACTCATCCAAGGACAAACAGTGTGGTGTCGGTTGAACACTGAGCGTGTCTCTGCTCCCTTCGACAAAACGTGTCCAGTGCTCTGGGCAAACCGGCTTCACAGCAAAGGAAAACAAGCCTGGAGACAGAAGACCAGTCTCTCTGGGAGCTCTTGGCTTCTGAGAACATGACATTAATGAGGAGACCATGGGCAGCAGCTATTGTTACAAAGCAGCAATAGTTAATTTCTCCAGCTTCCTGAGATTCTTGCCGATCATAAACACACTTATCATTTGCAGGCATCATGACAGCTTATTTTTACCTTTGTGGGGAGTGTGTATGTGTGTATGTTTGGCGGAGGGGGGGGGGAATGAGGAGAGGGGCTACTGTTTTAGTCTGTTCAAGCTGCTATAACAGAGTACTGTAGACTGGGTGGCTTATAAACTAAAATTTATTTCTCACCATTGTGGAGGCTGGGACGTCCAAGATCAAGGCTCTGGCAGATTCCACATCTGGTGAGGACCTGTTTTCCTGGTTTGTAGATGTCCATATTCTCTCTGTTTCCTTACATCAGGGAAGAGGCAAGGGAGCTCCCCAGGGTTTCTTTTATAAGGGCACTGATCCAATTCACAATGGCGTTACCTTCATGACCTAATCACATCCCAAAGGCTCCACTTCCTAACACCATCACAGTGGGGATAAGGGTTTAAACAAATGGATTATAGAGGACACAAAACTGCAATCCATAGCAGCTGTGCAGTGCACAACAGCTCAAACAGAGCAATACTTGGATAGAACTGTATAATTACAGAGTATTTTCACTTATGTTTAATGTTTGTTTCTAATGCCAGCTTTGCATCCAGGGTACTTCAAGATAAGCCCAAACTCCTCCATTTAGTTTCAGAGGCTTGTCTGCTCTGGCCCCTACTTGCCTTATCAGCATTTTCTTTATTAGATTCTACCCTCCAGCCAAACTAAACTCTTGCTGTTTGCAAAATCACAAATGGTTTCTTGCCTTTCAGCCTTTGAATATCTGTTCCCTCTATTATAAACCCTTTTGTGGCTAACTCCCATTCAAGAAGCCTATCCTAGTTCCTACTAGGGAAGGCATTCTTCCTGTGATCACCCATACCAGCCTATGTATTGCCTGTTATAGCACCTTCATTCTAGAGCCACTGTCTGCTTATCTGTCTTTTTCATTAGACTGAAACTCCTGGAGGGCAGGAATCATGTCTTATTCATCTCTATTGACTATGGGCCTGCCACACACCTATTAACTGTAACCGGACAATCAATGGGTCCGGGTTGCCCGTCACTACTTGAGCCAATTCAGCAGAGACAGGGTTGAGTCACATATGAGCATTTGTCCCAATAATTCTGGCAGTACGGGAGAGCAGCAGGTCATCCACAAAAATCTGCTCTGCCCCCACCATCAGCCAGCTGCTTCTGTTGGGTAGAAGGACAAAAATTACATGGGGAAGTAGGCAAAAGGGTATGCCAAATGGGCAGTTTACAGGTAATATGGGCTGGAGATTTGCAAAGGCCTGTAGGTATGCAAAGGCTGAGGGTCTTCAAAGGGGCTGGTGGCTCTGGTTTCTGCAACAAGGTTGTTAATCTTTCCATGATAATAGGCAGCTCCTGAATGGGGAGAATGGGCCACGTTTCCAGGTGAGCTCCTATGTTCCATGTGCAACTCCCAGCCAGGTTGGAATGTGCCTTCTTTAATCAGAACAAAACTGTCACAATTAACCGAGCATGATGAATATTTCTTACAATTATAGCTGGTCCCCAATATTCTATTTTTGCGCTTATCATGACTAATTCTTGATTAATTTGTGGTGTTAGATAGGGCAGCTGTCATTATTTCCATCTTATAGATAAGTGAATTAAAGTTCAAAAAAGAATAAAAGATCTGTTTAATATAGGTACTCTTACTATCCCTTTTTATCAGTGAGGGATTTGCATTTCAGAGAGATTCATTACATAGTCAATGTCACACAGCTTGATGAAGAGTCTCTGATTCTTGTGCTTGTCCTCCATTTACTCTCTTTCTTCCTCTTAGGCATTTGGATGAAATATTCAGGTTCTCTTCCACTGTGCTGCATCAAGCAGCAACCAATTATAGAAAGAAAAAGATAGCAAATCAATTGGTTGTTTTGCCTGCAAGTTGTCAAATATTGGTTTGATTGATGGCTTTCACTCAATTGATACATCAAGTTCAAATTCATTTTATCTAGAGTACTATTGATTCTGTAGACTTAATTATATCCTTTCTCTCACACAGTATTCTAGACCCCAAGTAACTTAGCTGAATTTCAGTTTGCAGACGCAGAATATAAGGGCCCTAGAATGTATGGGGAGTGGTCCCAAACTTTCATGATAGCACCAAGGAAGATAACAGTATGTTTTCCTCCCCACGCTTCTTGGTAAAAATCACTGTCAGATGCAAAACATTGATGTGGGTGGTCTTAGTCTGACCAAGATTGGCAGTTTGTTTACTTGTGATGGATTTATGTTCTGATGAGTTGTGTACAGAATCAGAATTGACAGGCCCATCCCCCTCCCTCCTTGGGGGCTCCCCTAGCACTTAGCACACATCACTCACAGAGCCTTAATCAAACAGTGGGCTGGTAAGTTGAGAATGTGCAGCGTCTGGTCTGCCTTTCTCCCAAAAGATGAGGGGCTTCTTATGGACAAGGAACACATCAAATTCATCACTACGCCCCAAGCTTGAGACCCTTTTTTGAGCTCGTATATGTGCTGAATACATGCGTAGATTTGGCATTGGCAGGACAGATCGGTCTGGAAAGGCCTTTCTCTTGCCATGGAATTTCCCATTTCTACTTTAATTATGTGGAGTGGGCAGGGTTTGCAAGTGTTTTCTCCAGCCTGAAGCACCCTACCTCTTTTAGATGGTAGCGTTTCTTTTTATGGCATCTTAGATGGTGTGCTAAGACTATAACTACTGTGAAATCAGAGTCCTGTCTTTACATGATGGAGTGGCATTTCTTGAGGCTGTCCCCACTGCTTTGTAAGATCACTATCAGCTGAGCATGATGGCTTCTTATTGCTCACATGATCAGGTGCCCTGCTTTCTGCTGAAGCTGTATTTTTTTTAAGCAGCTTTGTTGAGGTATAATTAACATACAATAAACCGTGCTTATATAAAGTATACAGTTTGGTAAGGTTTGAATTATGTTTAAAACTGTTAAACAATCATCACAAGTGCCGGGAGCCAGTCCATCCTTGCTGTTTCAAAGGACCTGGCATATATGGCATACTGTTCTTAAAATGTTTTCTCACCTTCTTGGCACTATGTGTTTTAACCAAGGTCTCCTCTCTGAGAAAGGTTGTTTCCCCAGGTAGGGATTTTTTCCCTGAAGTCAGGGAGGGGATAAAACTCCTTAACTAAGTGCCAGGTGGGTAGTTAATCACTTTAACTACAAACAATCATGCTTAAGCTACATAATCTTTACTCCCTGGAATGGAGATAAGAAACGCCCTAACCTTTGTAATAGAGATTGATAGGATTGGAATCAACTGGTATAAATACAGATGTAACAAGACAGCAAGACACAGAACTTAGAATACAGAGCTTAGAACACAGAACTAACAAGACAGAACCTACACAGAACCTACAGACAGAAGAACTTCGCTGGAGAGAACATGGCAAAAGATCCTGGACTGAACCTGACTACAGAAATTGGCAAGAGAACCTGACTAGAACCTGGTGACTGAACCTGGCTGGAGAACCTGGACAGAACCTGGCTGGAGAACCTAGCAAGAGAACATGGACACAGAACCTGGCTGGAGATCTGAAGCAGAACCTCTCTGGAGATCCAGACCAGAACTTGGTTGGAGATCCTGGCTGGAGATCCTGGCTAGGCTGCTGATCAACTGAACACTGTCTCCGTGTCCTTCCTTCTTCGCCGACTCCGTCCACACCTTTGGGGACCCCTGGACCCCCTAGGGTTGGACCCCGGCATATGGCGCCTGAACAGGGACCCCTAGGTAAGCGCCCCGCACTCGGGACGGATAAGACTCCACCGTAGGAAGAGGGTGGATAGTCTTTGCCCCACAATCGGGACGGATCAGACTCCACCATAGGAAGAGGGTGGATAGTCTTCGCCGACTCCGTCCACACCTTTGGGAACCCCTGGAACAGGATTCCCCTAGGTAAGCCCCCCCCCCATTGAGAACCCCCACATTCGGGACAGATAGGACTCCACCAGGGTATTGCAGACCCCCCTATAGAGGATAAGTAGGGTAAGAAGGTGGATAGTACAGAACTTAGATTGAGAAGATGTGCCATACTGAGTCCAAAGAAAGAAGACTCTGTATTGATCTTTAGATTAAGAAAATGTGCCATACTGAGTCTAAAGAAATAAGACTCTGTATTGATCTTTTAAACACATATGCTTGCTAGCAGAGGAATTAAGGTTACTCCCAGTCAGACAACGTTTTATACAAGAAGTATGTCCATGCTTTTCTGAGGAAGGAAAGGTAAATGTAAAGGCATGGGAGAAGGTAGGCCCAAGGAGCCTTATCCTTAACCCCACTGCAGCCTTTCCACCCCGGGAAAGTGCAGGATTGGCAAGCTCTCCCTGGGGTGATAGATCAGGACTCAGGTAATAGTGGAAAGCGCCAATCCTACTCTTAAAATGGATACAAGAGAGCATTTCAGGTTTTTCTTTTTAATGCCTGCTTTTTAAAAAATAAAAAAGGGGGAATTTGCCGGGAGCCAGTCCATCCTTGCTGTTTCAAGGGACCTGGCATATATGGCATACTGTTCTTAAAATGTTTTCTCACCTTCTTGGCACTATGTGTTTTAACCAAGGTCTCCTCTCTGAGAAAGGTTGTTTCCCCAGGTAGGGATTTTTTCCCTGAAGTCAGGGAGGGGATAAAACTCCTTAACTAAGTGCCAGGTGGGTAGTTAATCACTTTAACTACAAACAATCATGCTTAAGCTACATAATCTTTACTCCCTGGAATGGAGATAAGAAACGCCCTAACCTTTGTAATAGAGATTGATAGGATTGGAATCAACTGGTATAAATACAGATGTAACAAGACAGCAAGACACAGAACTTAGAATACAGAACTTAGAACACAGAACTTAGAACGTTCTCTAGAGACAGAAGAACTTCGCTGGAGAACATGGCAAAAGATCCTGGACAGAAACTGGCCTCAGAACCTAGAGACAGAACCTAGCGAGAGAACATGGCAAAAGATCCTGGACTGAACCTGACTACAGAAATTGGCAAGAGAACCTGACTAGAACCTGGTAACTGAACTTGGCTGGAGATCCTGGCTGGAGATCCTCGCTATGCTGATCAACTGAACGCTGTCTCCATGTCATTCCTTCTTCGCCGACTCCGTCCACACCTTTGGGGACCCCTGGACCTGCTGGGGTTGGACCCCAGCACACAAGCAAAATAGTCAACAGGCTGTCACCCTCGAAAGTTTCTTATGCCCTTTATAGCCTCTACCTCTCAGCTTTCCCTGCCCCCGCCCCCCATTGCCAGGGAAACATAGACCTTCCTGTCACAAAAGTATGTCTTTCTTCACTTTAGGTAAATGGAAACACAAACGGTGTATTTCTCTTTGCCTGGTTTCTATCGCTCAGCATAAATTATTTTGGGGCAATAATAATTGCCCTCTGTAATTGTATGGGGCAATAATTTACTTATTCACTTTTATTGCTGAATAGCATTCTACTATACAGATATACCACAATTTGTTTATTCATTCAATGATTGACAGTTGGTTTATTCCCAGTTTTTGGCTATTATGAATAAAGTTGCTATAAACATATGGATGTACGGTTTCATTGCTTTGGAGTAAATACCTAGAAATGAAATGGCTGGATCATATAGTAAGTGTAAGGGGTTGAAATTTATCTCCCAATAAAGATTTGCCAGTGTTTTGACCCTTACTACCTCAGAATGTGACCTACTGGAGGTAAGCAAGTTAAAATGAGGTCATTAAGGGCACCCTCATTCAATACAGCTGGTGTCCTTAGAAAAGGGGAAATTTGGACACAGAGACATGCACACAGGACGGATGCCATGTGAAGATGAAGCAGACTGGGGTGATGCTTTAGCCAGTGAATGCTAAAGACTGCCAGCACTTGCTGGAAGCGAGGAGAGAGGCAGGGTACAGATTACCCCTCACAGCCCCAGAGAACCAACCTGCCTACACCTTGATCTCAGACCTCTAGCCTCCAGAACTGTGAGGCAATACATTCTGTTGCCTCAGATACTCGATTTGTGGTACTTTGGTATGGAAGCCCTAACACGTTTGTACTGTAAGAAAAGCTTTAACTTTTAAACCAATGGCCCAACTGTTTTCCAAAGAGATCATACCATTTTACACTTCCACTGTGTGTGCGCAAGAGTTCTAGTTCCTGCACATGCTCCCCAACACTTGGTATAGTGAGTCTTTCTAAGTTTAGCCATTCTAGTAGGAATGTAGGTGGTATTTCAGTGTGATTTTAACCTGCTTTCCTAGGAACCACTGATGTTGAGAATCTTTCCAAATGCTTACTTTCCATCCATATGTTTTCTTTAATGAAATATCTTTCAAATCCTTCACCAATCTGAGTTGTTTTCTTATTATTGCCTTTAATAGGTCTTTTTATTTTCTACATATAAGCTCTTGATCTGATATGTGATTTCAAAATATCTTCTCCCCATCTGTGTCTTATACTTTTCTAACAGTTCATATTGAGAAATGGAGATATTTAAGTTTGAGTACATTCAATTTGTCAATTTATTTTTTGTAGATCCAGTTTTTAGTGCCATAACTAAAATAGTGTTGCCTAACATAAAGTTACAGTTTCATCTATATTTTCTTCTAGAAGTTTTCTAAAATCTGGGAGTTTTATATCACATTTAGGTATAGAATTCACTTTGAGTTCATTTTTATATATGGTATGAGGTATAAATTGCATTTCTTTTTCTCCTCTTTTTTTTCTTGTTTGTCTGTTGATATTTAATTGTTCCAGTGCTATCTGGTATTTGTTGAAAAGATTATCTTTTCTCCATTAAGTTGTTTTTGGATCTTTGTCAAAAATCAATTGATCATATATGTGTGGTTCAATTTCTTGACTCTCTATTGTGTTCTGTTGCTTTATTTATCTGTCTCTATACCAATACCTCACTATATTGATTATTATACTCAGTGGATCTCAATTAGGGTGATTTTGTTCCCCAGGGGCATTTGGTGATATATGGAAACACTTTTGGTTGTCAGAACTGGGAGATGGGTGCTAATTGTATAATTAGTGTAAGTTCTCTAATTTTGTTCTTGTTTTTCAAAGTTGGCTTGACTACTCTGGGTCATTTGCATTTCAAGATAAATTTTAGAATCAGCATATAAGTTCCCCCCCAAATCCTGCTGAGATTTTGTTTGAGACTGTGTTAAAATCTGTATACCAAGATGAGAAGAATCAATAAAGTAATAACTTTGAATGTTCCCATCCATAAATACTGTATGTTTCTCCATTTATTTCTTCATTTATTTAGGTCTTACTTTCTCTTAGCAAGGTTTTATAGTTTTTCAATATACAGGTTGTTATATATTTTATCAAATTTATCTCTAGGTAGTTTATGTATTTTTGTCGCTATTGTAATGGGTATTGTTTTACAATGAGTGAAGTTTTAAAGAAGAGACATCTATTTTTTTCATGACCTTGGATTCCAGTTAGCACATTATCTATTCTATTGGGTTTTGTAATCTCAGGCCACAATATTGGGATTCATGGGATTTCAAGTGACATGTGATAGGAACCCATGTTCCTTTCAACTAAAGGAAGGCTCAGACCTCTTTGAACGAAGGAAGAGCTGCAGACCAGGGTCCAGAGCTCAGGACATGGTGCCGTTAGGTTCACTTTCTCTTTGCATCTCAAATTTTCACCAAGGCTCTGGCTTCATTTCCTCATGACCTTCCATGCCGTGTGGCCGTGTGCCCTTGCAGGGCCACATCCTCTCAGCTTCATGAAGAGAGCAACAAGGAGCTTCTTCTCTGCCAGCCCCTTCAGACATTCCTGGGAAACGCCCTGATTTTAGGTTGGGTCACAAATCTAACCCAGTGACCAGCTTTCTCAGGGTTATATTCCATGTTTGTGGGTCTCCTGCTCGAACAAGATAGTATTAGGGGAACCGAAATGCAAGTTCTGGACCAAGGCAGCAGCCATTGTAACTGGGAACTTAAACCCCCCATATCTAAGTGTGTTCAAGAATGGAACAGGAAAGCGCGGGCAGCTGCCATCTTTTTCTCTGGGAAGATGTTGGTAGTGACCTTCTCAGTGTTTTTCTCTGTGTGTTGTTTCCGCTCTCATGGACCGAGGGCCTGTTCGGAAAACATGTCTTCATCTCTCTTTCCCTTCCTCCATCCAAACCACCCACATTTCATTCTACCCCCTTGCCTTCCAAACTCAGCACAATTAAAAACGAGGTTAGGAGGATCACATCCAAAGAGGATAAAGAAGAGTTACTGCAAGGAGACAGCCTTTCGAACAGGGAGAAGTGGCGAGGGAGCCATCTTTTAGTTTATCATGAGCACCAGTCCTGAAAAGTATGTTTCATTTCTCTCAGCCTTACGTTCCCTTCTGCCATTTGGGAATAATATATATTTGTTGGCAACTTTTCTCTGGAGGCTTCTGCCTTTATTAGGCTTCAAGTTTAAACTAGGACTAAATTCTGGTGATGACATTCGATATCACCTCCCCTTTTCTTCCTCCCATCCCTCCTCCCCCCACCCCCAGTGGCAGCAAATTAACTTCAGGTTAGAAAGATCTCTAGGGATGGATCAAGGAGGTGTTTTCTGACAAACCCAGTGTTTGCAGCCCTGAGTGAGCATGGGAGGGCTAGTGTGTGGGAGTTCCACTTCTTTTCCTTGTGGGAATAGCTATCTCTATACTTACGTAAGGGTTCAGGCTGCCATTCGCTGTGTCTTAAGCTACAGAATTGTTCCTGGAATAGTGATTATGATGCATAAAAATTTCTCTTTTGGAGAGGAAAGAGTAAGTATCTGTTACTCTGTAATCTCTCTCCATTTTTCATTCTCTCATACTTTCTCCAGGTCCTAACAGTAGCAGAGGTGAAGGAGAGGAAGAAAGTCATAGAACAGTCATCACCACTGCCATGTATTAAGCGCCTAGCATGTGCCACATCTGTTCTGAGGATTCCACCCTGTTGTTTCATTTGATCCTCACAGAAAATTGTCTCCATTTTCCAGATGAGGAAACCCCAAAGGTTGTTTTTTTTAACATTTATTTACTTATTTATTTTAAAAAGAGAGGGAGGGAGGACGGGGGAGGGGGGGGAGAGAGAGAGAGAGAGAGAGAGAGAGAGAGAGAGAGAGAGAGAGAGAGAGAGAGAGATTGATTTGTTGTTCCACTTATTTATGCATTCATTGATTGATTCTTGTGTGTGCCATGACTGGGGATTGAACCCACAACCTTGGCATATCAGGAGGATGCTCTAACCAACTGAGCTATCAGGCTGGGACCAGGGAACCTAAGGTTTAAAGAGATCAGGTAACTTTCTATGGTCATTTAGCTTGTTATTATTGGAGCAAGTATTTGAAGCTAGATCTCGTTCACCCCAAAACCTTTTAGGTATTATGACACCTGCCTCTCGTTGAATCTCTAGTGAAGGAAGGGCTTTTAGAAGTCATGTAATAGTCACCTACTGTTGGAGAAATGAGCAGATACTTAAATTGTGTGGTTTACCTTTAGTTGAATCAATCAATTTTTACTGGTGAGAAAACTGAATCAAAAATCCCTAGATAGTATGTGGGAAATAAGGACTCCTGGGTTTCACCCTAGAGATTTAGATTCTGAAAGACCTAGGGTCAGGGAAGGAATTGGACACACAGAAATCTGGACGTTTGTTTAGTCTGCAGTGCTCCTGACACAGATACAGATGATCCTTAGATTCTACTTGAAAAATGTTAGCCTTTTCAAGCTATGAGGTCATGGTTCTGAATTCATTCTCTGTAGGGCCCAATTTGCATTTGTTTTGCCTTAAAAGTTTGTGTGTGTGTGTGTGTGTGTGTGTGTGTGTGTATGTAAGGTGAAGGGATGGAAAGAGAAGGAAGACCATGGAAATGTCTTACTGGGATGGACTGAGCAAGCAGCCATCTATTTTTCTTTTAGCCCAAGGGCTATAGTCAACATGCAGCCTCCGTGTTCATACCTCTTGCTTGGAAAAGTCTCAAAGGTGCTGCCTAGCACTGGTCATTTCTGGGCCATAGACTGCTGTTCAGCTTTAGCCAGCCCTCTCAACGTGTACTGGGGAGATGAAATAAGGGAGCAACACAAAGTCATTACCATTCTAGCTGAAAAGCAGCACAAAACGCCTTCCTCAGGGGCATCGGGAGTACTGCCCTGCAGTGTGTGGCACAGGAAGCCTGATGCTTCTCTGTCCCTCCTGCAGAAGCCATACAACAGCTGCCTGGCTGCCCCTCTTCCATTCTGCATAGAGAACCACAGTTTTACAAATGTGGAACAAAGAAAACCTCTCTGTGTTAGAGGCCCAGCTAGAATGCAAGCTCCAGGAAGACAGGGATTTTGTTTTTTTATGATGATGATGTATTCTCCGTGCCTAGAATAGTGCTCAATACATGGTAGATATTCAGTACACCTGATAGATGTTGACTGGAAGAATGACTGAAGGAATGAACTCCCCAATGACTTTCGTCACGCTTAGAATAAAATCTAGATATCTTAAGATGGCCTTCAAGGCCCTTCTTACCCTTCATCTTCAGCTTTGTCTTCCTTTCAATCCTCTGAAACCATCAATAGTCTTCCTGCCTCTGGGCTTCTCTGCTGCTGTTCCTTCTGTGAGGAATTCCCTGTTCTTCACTCTGACCTGAAAGGTACCTTCTCATCATTCAGATCTCAGCTTGGTTATCTCTTCCTCAGGGAGGCCTTCCTTGCCTTTTCCCTTACATCTAAATTAGGTTCTCCTGTTTTTCCTCATAGCATTTTTTCTTCTCCCTTTCTGGCCCTGAACACAACCTGTTTTTACTTGATTTTTCACTAGGTCATTGTCCATCTCTCCCACTGGCAGACTGGCTCAGGGAGGGCAAGACCTTGTTTGTTGAACTCTCTTCTGCATGCTCAGCGCTTAGCAGAGGTCCAGGCACAGAGAAGACCCTGCATAAATATACATCGAGTGAACAGATACATTTAAGCTGCGGAAAATTCAACTAAATAATTTAAGGCGCAGGTAGGAATACTGGGTATCCTGCATTCGTGAAAATGAAGCCAAACACCAGCTAACCCAGATTTGCTAAAAGAAAAAGGGCGAGTGAGCCTGTCACTGTCGGCGGATGTCAAAAATGATGGAGTTGGTGCAGATATGACAGCTGACCTGTCCTGCTGGTAATTAGTAGCCTGAGGCTAAGCTAGTAGCGAGAGTGGGTGGGAAACAGCACTTAACCACCCAATTAAAGGCAGTGCGAGCTTAAATTTAGAAGCTGTCTGTGGCCGTGCATAGAAACCACACTGAAGAGGCAGGCAGATGCACAGCTCTTGCTCTGAGGGCCATCCTTGCATGCTGGAGAGATCATTAAAAGCACTGTGACTCTGCGCATTTGGAAATGATGTTCAGCGGCTCTTCTGTCCTGAGCAGCGAATGACACAACGAATTAGGGTCTGGGCCACTGCATAGGTGATTCCAGGTCAGAAAGTACGCAATGGAAGTTATTATCTATTGGAACCAAAGTGGGTCCTCTGAAATGTATGGTAAAGTGTGAATGACTGCTAGTCCTTCCGTCGTTCTCCAGTCTTGAATCCAATACATTTCAAAATGACAATGTTTTTGATGGCGCGAGAGAAGCTATTTCTGATGTGGGTTGTTATTGGGGAACTTTATGTTAAATCAGAATATTCAGCTGACTCCAGTCTAGATTGATCGTGGGAGCAGCAAGGACTTGTGGCCAATGAATGATTACTGAGTGTCAGAGATGACCAATCCCCATGTCTTTGTATTCTGAGGCCATGTCTGTAGTTACATCACTGCTGAGGCTCTATCTGTGGATTTTTTTCTTTTTCTTTTTCTTTTTTTTTTTTCAGGCCTTGCCATCCTTTTATTCCATTTGGGATACACCTATATAGGGCATATAGGGAGGCAATTTCCAGTAACAGGCAGACTAACTCATCAGTAAGGATTTACATGACTATCTGGTGGAGAAGTTGCTTCAGCTACCATTGTCTTGACTAAACAGTTGGTGCATAGCTCTGACCTTGCCAGGGCTTCAAGGGTCACCAACATCCCGGGTTCCTTGTGAACACCTCTCTGCTAGTGAAGACAATAGGCAGCTTCCCACATCTGCCCCGTTTCTTTTCCTTAGTAAATCTTGAAAGGTGAATGCCGCCTGAAGAGCTGAAGTCCTTTTAAGACTCTTCATTCTGCATCTGAAGACTAGAACTAAACATATGAGAACAAAATTGAGACAAGCAGTAGTGGTTATGCTGAAAGTCAAATGTCATGTCCTTTTTAAATTGCTGCCAGGCATCCAAGGAATCAGTCTGTAGTAAGTTTCTTTCTGGGCCAACAGTTTTTTGTGTCCTCTTTCCAATGTCCAACATTTTTTTTATGTGTTCATGCCAACAATGATATTGTAGTTTTGGATGGTGGGCAAATGGTGGCAATGCAGGTCCGACCTTCTCTGGCTTGGTCCTGGGAAACCTGCAGCAGTGCACAGCTGCTGACTGCTAGTATGGCAAGGCGTCTTCACCATCTTCCATCTCTGGACTATTTCTCCTCTTGTCTTGGGAGCCACTACTATTCTGTGGCTGGAGCAATCTGGTCAGTTCCTCTCTCAGATTCATTGTTGCAGGAATCCACAGGGGCTTGGAGGAGTTTCTTTTCTTCTCAAGGCCTAGTACCATGGTCTGCAAACTGCAGCTCGCGAGCCACATGCAGCTCTTTGGCCTCTTGAGTGTGGCTCCTCCTCGGATTTTTTTCTTAATTAAAAAGAAATGAGCTCCTTCCCCCCTGGATGACGAGAAGTCAGGCTATCATGGAGACAGATGTATATGGTTCATGGGATGTCCTAGAGTTTCTCTAGCCTTAGATATTGTGAATGACTCCAGGTAAGAAAGCTCAATTATGAAATCACCCAGCAGTAGACACCATGTTTAAGGTGCCAGGAGAGAAAAAGTGTTTTCTAAACCTATAGCATGTGTTGGTGGAAGCCAGAAATGGAGCCTTCTTCCTCCTGACCTGTTGGGTGGTGCCCCACCATCCCATATCACCTCCCTATACAGGCTCAGAAGCATTCTGCACTTGACTGTAAGCTGGCCTCTGAGTGCAGCAACTTTTAATGGAATTAATGGGCAGGAATACCAGTTAAAGCAGATTTTGGGCTATGCTGGCATGCCAGCCTGCCATATTTTTATAGGCACCCAAATTAAGAGTTTATTTATGTCCTCAATTTGCTATAAATGGAATTAACAACAGACCATTTGGGAACCTGGAGTTCCACAGATGCCAACAGAGGCAGCCACATCATTCATAGTTGACGTTTATTTGAGTCACTGAGTGTGGGCACGAATAAAGAGTTGACTGTAGGTTGATTTTCCATCATCATCATCATCATTGTTGTTACTATAATTGCTATTCATCAAAGTTTGAAAGATTTGAAAAAAAATTGTGAAATGTGGTCATACTCTGAGGTGCAGTACCCCTTCCTCTCCCCTACTTCTCTGAGGAAAAGATTTGGAAACCCACGCTCACTTCTGAATAAAAAATAAAGCAGATGTTTAATGTCCTCCCAAGAAATGGTAAAAGGAAATACCTTTTGGAATGAATGGCTTTTGAGTCTTCTCTCCCCACTGGCTAAACCACATTCAAATAAGCAGGCTTCCAGTGTCTTTCATCACAAGATGCATCAATTGGGAATAGTTATGTAATGGAAGATATTTATAACGAACACGATTGAAGGTTTCACGTTACAATGTTATTGAGAATAGTCCCTGGAACATTTTTTAAAATTATTGCTTTCGTTGCTGAAAAATGGTTTTGAAACGCCCCTTTGGCGCTTGTTAGAGCAACGAGAAGGCTTGATCCTGAGTGGGAGCCTGGCTCCCGTCATTAGCCTCTGCCTTTTACCTGAGACAAGACACCCTTCTTCTCCTGCTCTGATGTTTCTCTTCTCAAGCATGGAGACTTCATAATTCCCAAGATGCCTTTGAACTTGAGAATTCTTTGATTCTACTAATTGCTTTTAGAGTCAGTTTAAAGGCACAAAGAAAACATGTGCTGGTATCTTTAGAGCGGTGATGTGGGTAATTTATAGCAGTGATTTGCAGACTTTAGTGCACTTGACCTCATTTGAGGTGCTTGCAAAAAAGGCATATTATAAGGTCTTATCCCCAGAGATCCTAGTTTGGTAGGTTTGTGGCCAAAATCTTCACTTAAACTGACCCTTCAGGGATCTGTGGTATGTGTGCGTGTGTGTTTCAAATGAGGGGAAGCAGGTGAGACTATGAGAACCTTTAGAAGGATAGCATTATTGGAAAAACTCCCCTTTCCATGATAGCTTTTGTTCTTAAGTAAACTCAACTGCCTGATCTCAGGAAAAGACTCAGAACTACGTTAAGCCGATGTTCCTTGATCTGTGTGGGCTCAGAGCAGAGCAGTTCCTGGCACAACAGACGAATGCCAAATGATTCAGAAGAGTCCTGGCTTCTGAAGAGGACGGGATCAGGGTCAGTGGACTTCATGTTCATTCCCAGCACCGCTGCTTACTGACTTGGCTTTGGTCAAGGGCCCCTGAAGCAATCCTCTCACTTACTAATCGGGGTCAGCTCTGTGCTGCACCCGGCTACCCCTTCAGGAAAGAAAACTTACACTATCACTTCTGAACGTGCTCCCCGTAGGTGGCCCTCAGTGCGGAGCCCTCTTGAGGGCTGGCCTCAGCTGAGGAAGACTTCAGGCTTTGTCCAAAGCCTGCCTCCTTCTAGGCTGTGGTTGGCAAACTGTGGCTCGCGAGCCACATGCGGCTTTTTGGCCCCTTGAGTGTGGCTCTTCCACAAAATACCATGTGCGGGCGCATGTACAGTGCGATTGAAATGTCGTGGCCCATGCGCAGAAGTCGGATTTCGGCCTGGGCAAATCTGTTTTGAAGAAGTACTGTTGATATTTGGCTCTGTTGACTAATGGGTTTGCCCACCACTGTCTAGGGCAGCCTGCAATGATGACTTGTCGCTGTGGGAGTGTAAAAGGCTCAGCCTCCTTGCCCCAGTCAGTGACTTTCTGAGGAGCCAGCCTGGTCCGGAGCTCTCTGTGGGGCTGACTGAGGCCTTTGTTGGGACTAGTGACATTTTAACCTTCTCTCTCTGTCAACCCTGTTTCCTTCTCCTCCCTTCCACAGGTGTCAATCTCATGATCTGTCCCAGGAAGCCCAGTCTGGGACAGCAGTAGTAATGGTACTAGCCATGTATGGCAGTTACCATGTATGGCATGCTTACTGTAGATAGGGCAAAATGTCAAGTCTTGTACAAAGATTATCTGCTTTTTCTTCAAAACTATCCTCCTGTAAGGTAGGCATTCACATCTCATTTTATAGATGAAGAATAGCTTTCTTTATGAAGATAGAAAACAATATATGTAGACATGCTTTGAATGTTACAAAAGAGTGTTACTTCTTTGTCTAAACTTCAACTGAAAAGACCTTTTTAAAGCCCTCTAGATGCAAGCCTTCTAACTATTTCCCAGTGGGAGAGAGGGACAGCTCTCCTCTCTTGTCCTCTGTCACCTGCCCCATTCATCCAACTCAAAGGGAGCCCAAGAGGCCTCTTCTGCCCTATCACCTACCTGTGGCTCCTTACAAATGCTCTGTGGGTTGTAACATCATTGTCTATTCTTTTACAAATGTGCATTGCATATAGTTTTGGTGGTACTTTTTCAAAACCCAGAAAATACCTTTGCAAAGGAAGAAAACCAACTCCCTCTCTCTCTCTCTTTCCCTTCCCTCCCCTCGCCTCCCCTCGCCTCCCCTTCCCTCCCCTCCCTTCCCCTCCCCTCTCCTCCCCTTCCTTCCCCTCCTCCCCTTCCTTCCCCTCCTCCCTTCCCTTCCCTTCCCTTCCCTTCCCTTCCCTTCCCTTCCCTTCCCTTCCCTTCCCTTCCCTTCCCTTCCCCTCCCTTCCTATCTCTCTCTCTCTCTCTCTCTCTCTCTCTCTCTCTCTCTCTCTCTCTCTCTCTCTCTCTCTCCCTGTCTCCCTCTTTCTCTCTCTGAGTCCTCAGGTTTCATGTCCCACATCACAGCACTTTTATTTACTCACCCATTGCACATTCTCTGGCGTCTGCCAGGTATGAGGAAATGAGCCTCACACAGGGATGACTAAAGGGAAGTCCTTGCTTGCAAAAGGCTTTGCTTCCAGTGTTCTGTCCTGGACCTTGGGGCGACATGGATTCCAGGTTCTGCGTTGGGGACCAGTGGCTTAGGCTGCAGTGGATTCCTGTGTCAGAAGACTTCATGCCCCAGTTCCATCGATGCATTCAGGGGTGGCAACAAATTCCTCTTCCCTATGGCCTAAAGCCTGAAGTTCTTTATACATATTTTGAAAGACTAACCTAACTATACAAGGATAGAGAACCCCAAGCTTAAGCTAAACATACTTCTTGACTGAGAATATCCATCTTGGTATAGGCTTAAACCTCCATTAAGTTTTCTATCATTTTCCACCAAATTCAGTCACATCCAACCTAAGAAAGTAGAGTTCTTGGTTAAAAATAATTTTGTAAAATTGCTTTTCAAATCCACCATCTGCAAGCTCTCTGCCAATAACTGTTTATTTTTTTTTCAAGAATCAATTGCACTCTGAACAAAAGACTTGTCCATTTCAGTCAATATACCATTCATTGCACACAGATAATGTTTATTGTAGAGACTTAAGGGACCAGAGTCAGCTTCTTTCATGGGGTTACCTGGAATCCATCCAAATAGCAGGGCTTTGGAGCATCATCTCCCAGATGGGATTTTCTGCCTTCCCGCAGTCCTAAGATAAAGGTGAGTACTCTGGGTGACATTTGCTGACTCAGCCTTGGGCTCCTAGTTAATGCTGCCCAGCGATTCCCACAGGGAATCATCTTTGGTGTGCACAGTGAAGTTATTCTCAGGACAAAGGGAAGCCTGGGAAAGTAATTATATTGTGAAAGAACCATGGAAGGTATGAGGACTTAAAAATCATCATCATATGAATCCCCCAAACTTGAACATTCATTGATTCATTCAACAGACACCTATTCAGTCCCTGCTGTGTTACAGTCACCGTTCTAGGCATAGAAAGGGATGCTGCCATCCTGAAGCCTGCAGTCATTGTGGGAATCAGAGAAGTAATATATTAACTCAGCAATATATAATTGTGGGATGGATATGATGGATCAAATGGGAGAGCGTTCAGTAGTAATGGTGAGTGCAGACTGGGTTGTCATCCAAGGCTGTTCAGAGGAGATAGTATTTTAGCAATGGCCTGGGAGGAGGGAGAGGAGGGAGCCTGTTGAGCTGGAGTGCTCTCTGGGCAGTGTCCTGCATGGCCCCGGAGGGGGCCAATGTGGATGGAGTCCAGGAGATGGCATGGAGATGAAGTTGGAGATGTAGGTGGGCAGGTGCTACAGAGCATATGGTCGGCCCCCCTGGAGAATTTGAGCTTATTCTAGGTAGTAGAGGAGAGAGGCATAATCTGATATGGCCTGAGCCATATCTCAATTCACGAATTAAGGCTGTGTTTCAAGGGTGCTCATCTGTAGCTTTCTTGCACACACTCTCAAAGAGGTGACACTGGTGTAAATTACCGACGTATTGTTTTGAGCTTCCTGGAAGAAAACGTGTCTGTGATACATCATATGGTGAAAAGTTGCCTCCTAAATATGCCCCAAAGGCTCATCATGATCAGAATACTATTGCTTCTCAAGCCACATCTCTTTGTACACTCCAGTCTCATATTTCTTGCTCTACTCAGACTGAACTGTGGTTTCCCAATGTACTAAGCTACGCCTTCCCCTGGGCCTTTGCGCATGCCATTCCATTAGTCTGTAAAACTCGTCTCTGTCATCATTTCTTGGTCAGTTCCTTCCTACCCTTCAGGTGTTTTTTTTTTTTTTTTGTTGTTGTTGTTGTTGTTGTTATTGTTATTGTTCAGAGGCCAAGTCCATTGGGAAGCCTTTCCTGCCTTCCCAAACCTGAGTCAGGTGTGCTTCTCTATGCTCTTAATCCTCCTTGGGTTTGCTTCTCTCATTCTCTTCATCCCTGCTTCTTGAGTTGCATGTTAAAATATTTACCCTTCTCTCCCACCTTGGTGTATGAGCTCCATGAGTTATATGGACTTCAGCTGGTGACTGTGGAAGTCACCAGTGCATTTCCATGTATCATACCTGCCTGGTACATTAGAAATCTCTAATTACATGTGGAATGAATAAATGAATGAATGAGACAATAGCTCCATCCCAATCTCTCTCTCTCTCTCTCTCTCTCTCTCTCTCTCTCTCTCTCTCTCTCTCTCTCTCTCTCTCTCTCTCACACACACACACACACACACACACACTTCAAGTGAAGACAAGCAGCATCTTTAGCATAAAACACGATACCACCCTCCTTAACAGGAAGAATCTCAGAGCCACTGCCAGGAAATCTCTGCGCGGATAAGAAATGGATCTACATCATTTGTGAAACTGGAATTATCTGAGGCGGGTTAAAGGTTTGGTCCATAGGGCTCAAGCAGTAATAAATCTATATTTCTTGGAGGCTTAAGATAGGATGTTTATTAAGCTACTTGCTGTTCGATAAGGCAAGATTGGATTTGGGGGGGTCTTACTGGAAGAACCCTCATTGTAAGCTCCTGGGGACAGGGTTTATTTGCCCAAGGAACACGTAACACTGTTAATCTCTGATGATTTTAGAAAGGTGAAAGCTATAGACAGGTGTTCGATCCACTAATCCATCTCCCATGGTTTACTATTGATTGAGTTTGGGTTGTAGTGGAAACTTTAGTGCCCTTCCACAAAAATTATTTTTTTAAGTCCTGGAGAGTATTGTGCCTCTTCGCAGTCACCTGTCAGAGCGGTGGTTGCTCTGGCCTCAGTGCACCTTCTCCCTGTTTGTGTGTGTGAGGAAAAAGAGAGACCCAGAGCGTGAATCCAGAAACCCAGAGAAAAAGAGTCTGAAATGAATAAGGGCTTATTGCAAACAATGGTTCTTTGGACTCTTCACAGTGGCTTTTGTTTCTCAGGGAGTGCTATTATTTATGTTAGGATTAATAGAAAGAAATACATTCTTTTTACTTGTGAGTTCTGTAGAATACTACTGGGTTCAGGATTGATGTGTGGGAATTAGAATGAAGAATATATTGTATTTAAAAGGCACCAGCTATTGGCCCTGGCTCAGCAGTTGAGTGGCGACCCAGGAACCAAGAGGTTCCCAGTCAGGGCACATACCTGGATTGTGGGCTTGAACCCCAGTAAGGAGTGTGTAGGAGGCAGCTGATTGATGATGTTTATCGCTCATTGATGTTTCTATCTCTCTATATCTCTTTCTCTCTCAAATATAAAATATTTTAAAAAAAAGACACCAATTGATTTTATATGAAAGCAGTTACCTTATCACAATGATGAAGACTCACTTTCCAGGCAATTTGGACCTTTAGTGTGCCAAGGTTACTTAAAAGAAGGTAGAGACCAGTGAACACAAGCCGTTTTATTATTTCACAAGGAAATTGGGCAGTATTCGGTTAGAAGCCCGACTCAGGGAGAGGTACTTAAGCACTTTACACAGCACTAATTTATATTATTTTCACCAATCTCCTTCAAGAGCACCACTCCCATCTCCATGACAATGCACATAATATACAAAATGAGTGGAGAGGTTGCTGATGCCTTCTTCATTTGAAGTCTTATCTGTGCTTGTTTGGGGATGCTACCAATAGGCCAGCATCCTGAGTCCCATTTTTATCTTTTCCCCCTTTTAGGCTCTGAGGACGCCAGAAGTGTCTCTATTCTGAGAGAACCCTAGACTTTAGCCAGATGTTTAGAAGCCTTCTAATATATTTGGTTTGGAATAACAAGGACATCATCACGTGCACCCAGTGCCTTTTAGCTTTGGGGGAAATGGTCGGAAGTCTGGCACGGAATGTGATTGTGGACAGATTAAAACATTTTGTGCTCATCTCAGTTTACTCCATGCTATACTGTTATGCAGCCTATGAGTAATATTAGGCCTCAAGCCCCCGGTTTGGCTCAGTGGATAGAGCGTCGGCCTTCGGACTCAAGGGTCCCAGGTTCGATTCCGGTCAAGGGCATGTACCTTGGTTGTGGGCACATCCCCAGTAGGGGGTGTGCAGGAGGCAGCTGATCGATGTGTCTCTCATTAATGTTTCTAACTCTCTATCCCTCTCCCTTCCTCTCTGTAAAAAATCAATAAAATATATTTTTAAAAAAATTTTTTAAAAAATATTAGGCCTCAATTGTTTCAGGTTTTTGTAACCTTAATTAACCATTATTTCTCAACAGAATCATAAAAACTCAAGAACTCTAAGGAAAGAACCTCTGACTCAGTCCTCTAGCAGAGGAAATGTGAGGCCCAGAGAGTAACTCTCTCACTCTATGTATCTCATGGTCTTGTCAGAGGAAATGCATGATGCTTAGTTTGAAGGTTTCTGTCTTCTCAGAATTATCTGGGATTTCAGTGCAATTTTTTTTTTTTTTTAATTAACAACAATGACAGCAACAACAAAAATGTAAGCCCCAATCAGGTACTCATTGTGTTGGTTAATGAGTGTCTTCTTTCCAAGTCAAGATGTTTATTTACATGGTGTTTATGCTTTTCTTTCACTGTATTCACCAGATATAGTGACATCTACTGTTAGGAATATCCTGACACATAAGTTTCTGAATGCTGGGCTAGACTCATGGTTTTAGAGACTCTCTGGCAAACCACTCTGACCCAGCCAGGCAGAATCTAATTTCCCCTTTATCCACAAATGCTGTACCAGCAAGTAGGGAAGAGACAGCTCCAAGAATCCTGAGATTTGATTAATAGAAATTGTGTTATAACTTGTGATTAGATTCCTGGGCTAGGTCACAAAAGCTTATTTAATTTACAATTTTTGTTGCTGTTAGGGTTCTTCATGTGTAATAAAAAGAAAATATTAATCAGCCTTGCCTTAAAGCAGGGGACTATTTATTGGCATAGATCTAACGTCAGTGACAGCGTGATCTAGGGGTTAACTTGACAGACTAGAACCTAACCTTCCTCTCTTCTTCTCCTGGCTCTGCTTCATCTTTTTGGACTTCGTTCTTACACACTCTCTCTCTCCTCCAAAGGAGGCAGGTTGATTGCAGCAGATCTAGCCTACATTCTTGTTCAAATGGAAGAGCAATGTCTCTTTTGTTTTTATTTTATTTTTTAAAAATTTATCTTTATTGTTGAAAGTATTACAGATGTTCTTTTTTCTGCCCCCCATTGACCCCTTCTAGCCTGCACCTGCCCCCTGATTTATGCCTTCACCACACTATTGTCTGTGTCCATGGGTTATGCATATATACATATAAGTTCTTTGGTTAATCTCTTCCCACCCATCTACCCACTGTGCCTTTCCTCTGAGATTCAACAGTGTGTTCCATGTTTCTCTATCACACCACGGCGTACTATGCAGCAGTAAAAAAATAGGATCTCTTACCCTTTAAGACAGCGTGGGAGGGACCTGGAGACTATTATGCTGAGTGAAATAAGCCAAGCAGAAAAAGACAAGTGTCACATGATCTCATTCATATGTGGAATCAAAGGAACAAAATAAAACTGAGGAACAAAAAAGATCCAGAGGCAATCTCTCTTTTGAAATATAGTGAGTTGACTAGCTGGATGGATTATAGGTTTCGTCCTTGGAGTTGGGAGGGAATAGATTCTCAAAGCACATAACATGGGAGTAAAGTCTACAATAATAAAAGGATAATATGCTAATTCGACTGGACATCATTCCAGTTGAAGCCGGGGCCAGAGGGAAGCCAGCCCGGGTCCCAGGTGCCAGAGGGAAGCGGGTGCTGGCAGCCAGGAGAAGGAAGTCCTATTCTTACACAAATTTCATGCATGGGGCCTCTAGTAAGGAGATAAAGTTTCAAAAGGAAATCAGAGTAAAATCACTGAGTAAGAAGAAATAGCTAATAGCCAAAAAATATCTACTCTGCTTGGCCAAAGGAATTTCAAAGTTATTTTTGTTTTGTTTTGTTTCAAGACTAAGTTCTTGTGTAGCTTTCTATTGATGTATAACTAGTATGAAATTGACTGGAAACCAAACACTGTGATACTTCTTTTTTTTAAAATTGTTTTATTGCTTAAAGTATTACAAAGAGTATTATATATGTTTCCCTTTTTTCCCCCTTGACCCTCCCCTAGCCTCCCATGTCCCCCAGTGTCTTGTGTCCATTGGTTATGCTCGTATGCATGCATACAAGTCTTTTGGTTGATCTCTTACCGCCCCCCCCCGCTCCCCCCCCCCAACCCTCCCCAGCCTTCCCGCTGTAGTTTGACAGTCTGTTTGATGTTGCTGTGCCTCTGTATATATTTTTTGTGATGCTTCTTTATATCTATCCCATCTCTTTCAATTGTGAGTCTTTGGATATCTTGAATTGACTTAGAAAAACAAAACAGTTTGACCATTAGAACCTTAGGACTTGTCTTCTCAAAAGTGTGTTTATCACACACACTAGCAGCATTACAACCACCTGAGAACTTCTTAGAAATGCAGAATTTCAGAGCCGACCCAGACCTACTGAATCAGAACCTGCATTGTAACTCATATTCACACTGAAGCTTTTTCATGACTCTTCTAAGATTTTTTTCCCTTTATTTCTGATTTTAAGCAATTAGATTATGTTGTAATATACCATAATGTGATTATTTTCCTATTTCTTGAGCTTGGAGTTCATAGACCTTCTTAGATCAGCATATTTGAAAAAATTTTAGCTATTATTTCTTCAAATATTTTTTCAATGTTCCTCTTCCTCCTTTGTCAAGAACACATATATATATGTATACAATTGTGTTACAACTCACTAATGCGAAGTTCTATTTTTTTTTTGCAATTTTTTTTCCGTGTTTCATTTTTGATACTTTTATTTCTATGTCTTCAAATTCACATCTTTTATTTTTTAAATATATTTTATTGATTTCAGAGAGGAAGGGAGAAAGAGAGAGAGATAGAAACATTAATGATGAGAGAGAATCATTGATTGGTGTCTCCTGCATGATCGGGGATCAAGCCAGCAACCTGGGCATATGCCTCGACTGGGAATCAAACTGTAATCTTCTGATTCGTAAGTTGACGCTCAACCACTGAACCACCACGGCTGCGCATGAATGTTTTCTTCACCAGTGTCTCTAAACCACTGTTAATTCTATCAAGTATATATATATTTTTTTTATCTGAGTCATTGCATTTTTCACCTCTAGAGGTTTAATTTGGATTGATTTTAATGTATTTTTCCACATCTGTCTTTAACATGCTTATGCTTTCCTCTACCTTCTTCATTATATGGAATAGATTTATAATAAGTGTTTTAATTTTCTTGAGTGCTAATTCTATCATCTGTGTTATTTCTGAGTCTATTTTCATTGGTTGATTTTTTAAAATCCTCATCATGGGTGCTATTTTTCTGCATATTTACCTACCTGGAATTTTTATTAGATGTTAGACACTGTAGATTTTACCTTGTTGGTAGAATTTTTATATTCCTTTAAATATTTTTGTACTTTGTCCTGGGATATGACATAATTTATTTTGAAACAGTTTGATTCTTTCAAGACTTGCTTTTAATAAACTTTGCAAGGTGGGACCGGAATAGTAGCCTTTAATCTAGGGCGAATTTTGTTCTATGTCCTCAGAATCAATGCCTTTCTGAGAACTCCATCTGATATCACATGTATTACAAGAATTTTCCCTCTCTGGCTGGTGGAAACATAAACTACGCCCAGCATGTGTGAACTCCAGGGATTACCCCATTTCCTTTCTCCGGGTTCTGGTAGTTTTCTTGCACATATGCACTGATCAGCACTCAGCTGAAGATTGGAGAGAAAATCTCTGCAGCTCTCTAGAGCTCTCTCTCTCTCTGCAGCCCTCTTCTCTCCAGTATTCTGCTCTGCAAAACTTAGCCACTTTGGTCTCTTAAATTCCCAACCAAGTTTTCTCAACTGGACCTCGTTTGCATTCCCCTTTCCAACACTGTGGGCCTCTCACCTCTTTCCAGGTATGATTGCCAGGGCACTCACCTAGCTGGTTTACCTTCCGGTAGGGATCACTGTCCTATGCTGCTTGTTGTCCAATGTCTGGATACTGTTGTTTCATGTATTTTTTCTATATTTATAGTTGTTAAGGTAGGATAGTAAACCCAGTCTCTGTACCCCACCCAAATTAGCCAAACTTGAAGTTTCTGAACATTCAAGCTCGCGAAACATTGTCTTAGAAGACCTCACCAGCCTCAGATATAATGAGCCCAATTACTTCTTTTTTCCCCCCATATTTTTTCTTAGTTGTTCCCCTTCCTCTGAAAAGAGGTTTCTGAAACCATTTGCTCTAGATTTATGAGACCATTAATAAGTTTGGTATTCTTTAGAGAGCCTAAATACCTTGATATATGTATAATCAGGATTGTTTCCTACTAAAGAGACATAGAGAATAAAACTGATATTTTAAGGCAAATAGTTGGGGCAACAGAAAAAACAAAGAACATTTTTAAAAAGCCATTAGGCACGTGTGTGACCATTTAAAGCCATTCTGCTCTGAGAGTAGGTCAGATAAAGGGAAAAGGGCAGACCTTGAGGACTTTTCTGCCCATCACCAGTATTAATAGTAGACTGATTCATTATTCATATAAATTCCCATTAGATGCTAATACCATATTTATGGGAAAATGTGGCCTGAGTTTGAAATAACTGATAAACTTTTGGCATACAGCTCATTCCTAACTAGAAGATGTCTTTACTCTGTTATGTATCCACACATCTGCAAAATAAAGACAGCCTTTTCCAGCCTATCCTACATTAATATCTAAGGAACACCATTTCTGCTTCTCTACTTCTCTGCTACCACCCTTTCCAAGCCAACATCATCTCCCACTTGGATTAGGCAATGGTAGTCACCTTATTCATAATCTCTTATTACTGAAGTCCTTTGTCCATATGATCAGCCAGAGTCATCTTTTAAAAGCTCATTTCTGATCCTATTACAGCTCTGTTTAATTTTTCTAATGGGTTCCCAAGGCACTTATCGTGAAATTTAAGCTCCTTGCCATGGCCCCTTCTGGCACCTGGCTTCTTTTCTAACTAGTATTGCTTGTCTCCTCTGCGCCAGGCACACTGGCTTTCTTCCTGTTTCTTTATGGAGTCAGGTTTTTTCTTCTCTCTGCTCCAGGTCGTTGTTTCTGTCGCCACATGGTCTTCATCTAATTCTGTTCATGACTGGCTCCTCCTGCTGACTTTAAGTCTTTGAAGAGCTCAGAGACTCTTGGGCCAATTTGGGCAGAGCACAGGGACTGGATTTACTCTCCTGCTTTAAAAACTTTAAGAGCTCAGAGACCCCTTAGTGAAGCCTTCCTGACCTCACTACCTTTCCTGTACTGTCTATCAAATGGGTTTGTATAATTTCCTTAATTATTACAAACACATTATGATTTGGAACTTTATTGGTTTGTCTGTTTCCTATAGGAATGTTAGCTTAATGAGGATAGGTACCTTATCCATCTTACTCACAGTCATACCCTTATGCCTAGAATACTGGTTGGCACACGGCAGCTACTTGCTGGGTATTGCTGAATGAAAGAACCATAAGACCACCTTTGGTGCAAAAAATATTTAAGCTAATTTAATTGATATTAAACAGTTTGTTTGTTTTTTGCACCAATTTATGTCAGATTTAATTGCCTAAGACTAATCTAAATTACTGGTACATAAATTAATTTAATTTCTATCTTTGGCACTCGTACTATTCAGCTTAGTTAATGTATATGCAATTTTAATATGTTTTGGTGTATGTTTTTCTCATAGTTCATGAAATGTATTTAAGATATACTAGAGCCAAGAATCTATGATGACAAACATGACATTCTTCTTTCGGAAGTAGATTCTACTTAAGTCCCTGGTTCTGGAAACAAGTTGGAATGGGATACTAGAATTTTAGGAGACTTCAAAAGCATGAAGGAACACATAAATATATGAGCATGTATTTTTCAAATATACATACACAGGCATACATTACCACATTCCCAACCATCAAAGATATGTATGTAACTTTCATATAAAGTCACATGACATACTTAAGGGGAAAAAACATAACTTCCCTTTGATGCCTTTAGCAGAAATAAAGCATATAATCAGTTATTTGTAAAGATGATATTTTCAAAATTTACACTGTGAACTACTGCGGGGCTTGTCAGAGCATAACAGCGTGGTGGGGATTCCCAGAACCTAGAAATTGATTTAGGGCCAAGTTTTATTTCGTTTTCAGACATCTGCTTTCTTCCTGGCATGTGCTTTTCATGGGGATTTAAAGAAGACTGAACTTAGTGGAATGGAAGGCTGAATAGCCCTGTTCTAGGGCCTCTCATGCTATTTTGGGCATGTGTTGATTTTAATTCAAATGATTCCCCATTTGTGGTTGCCTATTAGAGCAAAGATTCAACAGGGTCTTTTGGTAACCATGGAAGCCACTAGCTCTAGAATAAGTTATTTTTAGATTGCTTCACTGAATAAATTTTTCTTACTTCCCGAGAGGAAAATAATGTAACATTATCTTTGTAACATAAGACCACAGTTATGGAAACAAAAAAAGTGATGTTGAGAAGAGATCTTAAATTGCCTCATTGTACTGATAACCCAAATTTTGGTCCAAATGAAACTTGGGAAATTACACTAATGAGTAGGTACTTAGGGAAAAGTGGGAGTTATCCAAGAGCCCTCATTGGGTCTTCAAGTTTTAGAATCTTAGTTCTGTCATTTCTTAATTTTTTTCCTACTAATCTGAGGCTCAAGGGGGAAGCCTTCGGTAAATCCTGCTAGTAATTCAATCAAAGAAACTAAGAAAGCAGTTATACCTGTGACTCTTGGGTCAATAAGGGCATAGTGTCATTCCTATTGGTTGTTTAGTTCAGACTTGGGTCTCTCTTTCAGCCCAAGTTTAAGAAGAAGAAGAAAAAGCGACTGTGATGAGATAGCATTTCTAAGCAATAAGCTCTTGCTTCAGTGCTATCTTTGAAAATCTGCGTTGCTAGAAAATTCTAAAAACACTAATTATGAGTTCTCCCCTGACCAAAGGACAAATCTTATATTGCTTCTGGAAATGTTATTAATGTTATTTATAGAATTTATGAAGCGACCCAAGGGTGCATTCATGGGCATTGGAAGATGCTTAGAAGAAGCAGGATACCAGATTCCTTTCTAATTAGGTCAGCCAACACTAGAAAGTGATTACATTCATAGTATTTTTAATTTTACCTGAATAGTCTTTTTAACAGGACTTAGAAACAATGGAGTGTTAGCCCTATAAAGAACCTTTAGCATAGGCCCTCATTTCTCAAAATGAGAGGTAGCCACAGCAAGTTAATGTCTCCCATTTCTCTTGGTGTTCTTCATGTCATTGATGAGTCCAATAGCATGTCAGAGGGGCTCAGTTAACATTAGTAGAATTCTAGTTACACATAAAATGAAGTTCAAATCATTTTCATAGACGCCACGCCCTAGGTGGCCTGACTCCTGCTGATGACTCCTGTCTTATCTCCTTCTACACTTTGCCTTGTTCACCATGCTTCAGTAGACCAACCTTTTTTTCCTTTCCTGAAAATATCAAATTTGTTCTTTGCACTTTCTGATGACTCTGCCTGCCTGATTTTGAATGGCTGGTCCTCATCTATTCTGGGCAGAATTTTAAGAAGGCCTCCCAGATCCCCACCCTCTAGTGTTCAAGCCCTGTATTATCCCCTCCCCTTGACTGGGTGGAATCAGTGACTATGATGCTGCCTTGCATCTATGATAATGTTACTAATGATCTGACAGTGAGTCAATCAAAAGAGAAACTCCTAGGTGGGCCTGACCTAATCAAGTGAGTCCTTTAAAAGAAGGTAAAGTGTCAGAGAGATGCTTTCCCATTGGACTGTTAGAAAGCAAGTTGTGCCCTGGCTGGTGGTTAGAGCCTTAGCCTGTGACCAAATGGTTAAGGGTTGGATTATGATCAAGGATACCTACCTGGGTTTCAGTTCGATCCCTGCCCCCAGTTGGGGTGTCTGTGGGAGGCAACCGAGCAATGTTTCTCTCTCCCCTCTGTTTTTCTGTTCCCCTTCCCCCCTCTCTTCCAATCTCTCTAAAAATCAATGGAAAAATATTCTCACTCTTCAGATGGGGATTAAAAATATTGCAGTAGATTGTAAAAAAAGGGGACCATTCAGCAAGACCCTAAGGATAACGTCTAAGAGCTCAGAGTTGTCCCCAGCTAACAACTAGCAGGAAAACAGGGGCCACAATAATACAGCCATAAGAAAATAAATCTGGCTGACAACCAGTGAGCTTCGCAGAGAACTCCAAACCTCCAATGAGATCACAACCTCTTCTGGTGCTTTGGTTTCAGCTCGTGAGACCCTGAACAGAGGACTTAGCTGATTCCTACCTGGACTCCTCACAGAAACTCTGAGACAGTGAATTTGTGGCAACTTGTTATGCAGCAATAGAAAACTGACACATCATCTCTCCTTTCTTAGCTCGCGTCACTGCCTCAGAGAGGCCTTTCCTAAGCACTCTATTGCTAGGTGCTCCCGTGCCCCCCATTACCCTGTCTTATTCTCTTGGTTGCACTTCACAGAATCTGAAGTCACCTTATTTGCTTACTGGCCTGGTGGTGGTTGTATTCCCCAGCCCCTGCTGTGCTGTTGTACACACAGTAGGCACTCAGTAAATATTCCTTAAATGAAATCACTGAATCTAAATTAAGTTTTTATCAGCTGCCCATGACTAAACTTCTAAATGATTCCCTGGGCCACCAGGTGGCAGATAATTTAGAGAATAAAGTAACTCGAAGAACCTTGGCCTGGTGACAGAACGTCAATTCTCTCATGGCAGTGTCGCCATCCAGACTTTAATCTAAAACCATCTGCCTTTATTTTTCTTAACCTGGTCAGTTGGACAGCACATCTGCCGTTGCTCATGTTGCTGTAGCCAAATTATATGATTAACTCTTATAAAACAGGAGCTTAGACGCAGAATGGATCGACACCGTCATCAACTGTACGACCAGCCACAGAGTGTCATCTTGACTACTCACTGTCATTGCTGTGATTTTTATTTTTCCTGTGTGGTTTCGCTTTGGGAGTGAAGATCTGGTTAATTTGTTCTCTAGCTTTTAGTTGTCTAGCTTTCTTGATGGCTTTGGAGCAGGTGTTCTTATGCTTTGAGAGAATGGATTATTGTCATAATGTATCTCTCATCATAACTTTGCTAACCTGACACACTCACTATTACATGTACCCAGAGGACTGAGGACCTGGCTGATCTGGGAGCCAGTTTTGCATGCAAGCGTTTCAACACACAAAGAGAGTTTTATTAGAATGTATAGGGGAGGAAAAGAATAACTTTTCCTCTACCCTTTGAGTTCTTGGCTGAGACCCCATGTAGTAAAAGATTAATGAAAGAAAAACAGCAGACATTTATTAACATGTATATCTTATGTATACATGGGAGACACTCGGAAAAATTGATTAGCTTCCAGAGATGGCCCAAGCCACCATCTCAAATAACATCTTCAGCTAAAGACAAAATAAAGATGTTGGGGGTTGGGAAGGCCAGTTATGGGAGTTTACCAGGAAAAGCACAGTAAATAAGGGATAGGTTTGTTATACAGTCAGTGCCTTTTCCAGTAATAGAGTTCCTTGTGATTTATTTATTTATTTTTAATTTATTTTTCTTGTTGAAAGTATTACAAATGCCCCCCCTTTTTTGCTGCCTTGACCCTCTCCACTCTGCTTTGTTCTCCTCCCCAGGCCTTCCCCACACTATTGCACTATTGTCTGTCCTAGGCTATGCATATATGCATATAAGTTAATTGATTAAACTCTTCCTGACCCCACCCTGAGATACTTCAGTCTGTTCCATGCTTCAGTATCTCTGGATCTTTTTTGTTCATCAGTTTATTTTATTCATTAAATTCCACATATAATGAGATCATGTAATGTTTGTCTTTCTATGACTGGCTTATTTTGAGGAGCATAAATACTCTCCAAGTCCATCCATGCTGTCTCAAAGGATAAGAGCACCTTCTTTTTTGCAGCTGCATAGTATTCCATTCTGTAAATGTACCACAGCTTTTTTAGCCACTCATCTACTGATGAGTACTTGGGCTGTTTCCAGATCTTAGCTATTATAAATTGTACTGCTATGAACATAGGGGTGTATATATTCTTTCTGGATTGGTGTTTCTGGCTTCTTAGGATATATTCCTAGAAGTGGGATCACTGGGTCAAATGGTAGTTCCTTTTTTAATTTTTTGAGGGAACGCCACACTATTTTCCATAATGGTTATACTGGTCTGCATTCCCACCAACAGCGTACTAAGGTCCCTTTTTCTCCACGTAGAGTTCCTTGTGATTTGGAGTCATCCTTCTTATCTCGATGCAGAGGGAAGCACACTTAAAAATGGAGATTTCCTTTATCAATGTAAACTTTCCTTACTGAAGGGTAACTTCTCTGTTTTCAGAGCTTCTCCTGTGTAGGCTGTTTCTCAAAAAAAAAAAAAAAAAAAATCAGCTCAAAATAATCTTTAAGCCAAAGAGATGTATTCTGGGTTGGTGCATTCCAGTTCCCTTCAAATGTAAGAGTCACAAACACAGAGACCTCATCTGGGGTTTTTTTTGGTGGTTGTTGCCTTGATCCCTTGGAATGGTGCCAGCCATACAACAGGTACTCAATAAAGAGCTTTGAAGAAACGAATAAATACATGAATAAAATATCTCACCAAGTCATGGCAGATCTGCTCTGTAGGATGCCTCCAGTGGGAAATTACCCTCTTCCATTTGGAGAAGCTAATCACTCAAGTCCCTTTCGGCTCTCATCTCCTTGGATGATGGCTATTAAAATGGTCATTTATATGTCTCCCTTTATTAAACATCTACCCTGTGCCTGATATGGTATGAAGTGCTGAGGACACAAAGGTAGATAAGACTCCTGCCCCAAGTAAATCGAGTTTTGTGAGTCTTATCTATTACCACCTGCTTTCAGGATTGGGACATAATGCAATTCCAATAAAGAGGCAAAGGTTCATTGAAGTGTAGACCCAGGGAATTCTGAAGATGGTCTTAGTGAGTGTCTGGGTTTGTACTATTTATATCCGTTTCCATGGTTTTATTAGCTAAGGTAATGCTAGCTGCTGAAACAGATAAGCCTCAGTGGCTTAACATAATAGAAATGTATTTCTTGCTCATTTAATTTCCAAAATGGATATTTCAGAGCAATTGGCAGTTTCATCTAAAGTTAAGATTTAGGAATCGAGGTCCCTTCTATTTTATAGATTTGCCATCTTCTAATGTTGCTGCTTAAGGGGAGAGGATGACCTCCTGGATCAGGCCTGGAAATGCCACAAATCATTCTGCCCATGATCCGCTGACCAGAGCTCAGCCACGTGGTCACACCTAACTGCAAGGGAGATGCAATGATGTATAAATGTACACTTGCAGTCCATTTATGTTCACTAGAGCATAAGGGAAGAGATGATTTTTATGTATCAAGCTAAAAGATATTAATATTTTTTTCTTTAAAAAGATTATCCTGGTATTTTTATTTTTTTTAGTTAAAAATTCTTTACTTCCAGGATTTAGGTATTTTGAATGGATTTTTAAAAGGGGGAAACATCATTATATTAATAAATCAAAATGCAGAAAATTGTCAGCCTTTCTGAGAAAAAAAATTTTCAGATACTTTTAAAAATGTAGTGACTTTAGTGAAGGAAATGTAGTAAAGGCATGTTCCAGGAAAAGAAGAAACGAGGTTTGGTGAATAGCCAGCAAGCCTGTCAAACCGATTCTCTGGTATTAAGCAAATTCCCTGAAGTCCTATCCATGTGGAGGGATAAAGAGCCAGGAGTCAGAATAATTGGGCTTTGTTTGTTTTCCTGTTGCTTGTCAGCCTGTTGACTTTTTCCAGGTACTTATACTCTCTGGGCCTCTGAAGATTTATGCAAAATGGGAACAAGACACAGACATCACATATTTGCCATATCTTTGTTTGGAGACTGAATAACATAATGGCTGTGAAAGTATGTCATGAAGTGCAAATTGCAATGTAAATGCAAGGTGATACCTTTCTTCTCCTCCTCCTCACCCTCACCATCAGGATCATGGAATATTAGGTTGGCATCAGCTTTATCTTGAACCACTGTCTGTCATCTTCCCTTGTCATATTGAAATCCTTGCTGCCATTAATAAGTCATGCCATGCCAACGCCATGCATTAACCCTTGACAGACTTATTGAGAACCTAATAATAAACAACCATTGTTACTATTTTTTGAGCTCTGACTCAATGGCTGGCACTAGCCGAAGCATGCATTTTACCCACATGATGTTGCATTTGACCTTCCCCCACAAATCTAGGAGGCAGATTCTGTTATCCCCTCCCATTTTAACAGGTGGCAAAAACAAAGCTCACAGAGGTGAAACCAGTTGTTTGAAGTCACATAGCTCAACACTGCAGGCTGACTCCAAAGACCGTGTTTGTGGCTACAGTACTCTGTTGACTCGTCATGTGGCTGTTATATACAAGGCACCGAGGGCTTCCATGAACAAGAAAACATGATTCCTGACTCAAAGGAGCTTTCATGCTCTGCACACATCATTTCTTGTGTCTGTAATGCTCTCCCTACAGCACCTCTTTCTACTTTCTCAACGTAGTTAAGTTCTTCTTACCCTGAAGACTGAGGTCAGACCTCACCTTCTCCAGCCTCACCTGACTGCTCAGGGAGTTCCTTAATGGTGTCTCATATGTGCTTGTGAGCAGAGGCAGTATTGCCTGTTGGTGAAAGTACTAGGTTTAGATAGAGACTTGGCTCAAATTCTGGCTGCATCAGTGCAAAACACTGTGATTTGGGGTAAGTTACTTCATTTCTCTGGGTCTTAGTTTTTGTATGTATAAAATAGGATTATTGTAAGGATGAAATCCAATAAGAAATGTTGAATAGTTTGGCACTTGTGTGTGGTTAGTTAACTTAGTTGACACTCATTAACCACCATTATGAAGACTAATTAGTGACCATGTAACATGCTCATTTCTTCCTCCTGTCTGCTGTGAATGACAAGATGTTGACTTGTAATCTTCTTTCAATTTCTGTAGCTTAGAATTTGAACTGAAAGGCCAACCAACATCTCTGAACCCAGAAGACTGGTAACTTGAACTAAACATAGAGAAGGCCTGTGATTGACCAAAGCTACCAGTTATTTTTTTTTAATATTTTTAATTGATTTCAGAGAAGAAGGGGGAGAGAGAGAGAGAGAGAGAGAGAGAGAGAGATCAATGATGAGAGAGAATCATTGATTGGCTGCCTCCTACATGCCCCCTACTGGGGATCAAGCCTGCAAGCCAGGCATGTGACCTGACTGGGAACCTAACCATGATCTCCTGGTTCATGGGTTGACGCTCAACCACTGAGCCACACCTACTGGGCAAAGCCTCCAGTTTTGATGATAATGTATAGCTTAATGAACACACCCAGCTCCATACCCTTCCCACAGAAACACAGAGTTGATTTGTGAGTTTAATCAGATCAGCCTCTGCTGATGTGCAGTGAGGAATAATTTGCTGGGGATTGTTGCAGAGAACTCCACTACTCTGAGCCAAGAGGAGGGTCCTTCTTCTAGCATTTCAATTCCCTTGCTGAGGTAGCTCTCTTTTCCTCTCCTCTCCTTTGTTGCTCAGAAGTTGAACTTGATGGTTCTCAGAAGGAAGCATAGTTGTCTCTTCCTTTGCATCTTTTCTCCCGGGCTTAGGCATGTTTACAGTGTCCAGGGAGAATGAGGACATGTCTAGGTAACCAATTAGCCACAACAGAGCACTGGAAGACTTATAGAACACATACAAGTTTCAGTGGGTTAAAGGTCAGTGTCCAATAAATTGGTCTGAGCAAGACTCTCCCAGGGTTTGGAGTGCTGCAGAGTTTAATACTGGAGCTCCTAGGGTCTTTCAAAGGAAGCAGCAGGTGTCCAGAATGTCAGTCTTTGTTCCACTCCAAAGGCATATGAGCTCTTGGCTCAAAAAAATCTCTGGCATGACCACTGGACGCTTTGGTTCTCTCCTTTCTTCCCTGTTGGGCTTAGAAGTCTGGCCTCTGTTTGTGAGCTACACAGGTACATAACTTTACTTCCATCAGAGTCAGAAAATTTAGAAGAAGAAAATAAAAACTTGGTTTCTGTTATCTAAAATATAAAAATATATGCCATAGGGAATGTGGCAACTTTAAAATGCAGCTGCATGTTCTTTGACATCTCTCCTATTGAAAGGTCAGATCTGTGACCCCTCTCCTTAAATCAGGGCAGGTCTATGAGAGATTCAACCTATAAAAAGTGATGCTAATGACTTCCAAGGATAGGTCATGAAAGACCATGCAGTTTCCACCTTGTTCAACTGGAACACTTGGCTTGTAGAACCCAAGCCCCTGTGGAAGAACTTTAACTGCCACCATATAGTGAGGAAGCCGAGGCCCCGTGGAGAAGCTTCCTGATGATCCAGTCAACAGTTTGAGCTGAAACTAGCTTCTCAGTCATCCCAGCACAGGTACCAAATATGTGAGTGTGGAAGCTTCTAGCACAGCGGTTCTCAACCTGTGGGTCGCGACCCCTTTGGCGGTCGAATGACCCTTTCACAGGGGTCGCCTAAGACCATCCTGCACATCAGATATTTACATTACGATTCATAACAGTAGCAACATTACAGTTATGAAGTAGCAACAAAAATAATTTTATGGTTGGGTCACAACATGAGGAACTGTATTTAAAGGGCCAGAAGGTTGAGAACCACTGTTCTAGAGGCTTCCAGCCCCCAGTGGTTGGAGCCATTTCTAAACTTTTGAGTCACCCCTAGTCATCCACGTCTCCCCAATAGAGGCCCAGAAACTAAAGAGCAGAGGTAAGCTTGTCCTATTGTTTCCTGTCCAAATTCCTCACCTGCAGAATCCATGAGCATAATAAAATGGTTGTTGCTTTATATCACTATGTTTTGGAATCATTTGTTAATGGATAGCTGAAACCATGGGTTTCATGGAACCACCCCCAGGTGCCAAGTAAGAGGAGTTGGCCAACTGCAGACTCAGCTAATGAAAGACTACAGGAATCATGGGATTAGTAGTTTCAGAATTATAATGGATCCTGTGTGTCATCTAGTAAATCACAACCTTGCAGTTGCCACAAGTCTGATTTTCCATTTAACATCTTCAAGCAAATACCTTACTCTTTGCTTACCTACTTCCAATGATGAAGAACTCAGAACTTCAGGAAGCATTCTCTTTTGCAGAAGTACATTGGGATACACTGAGGAAAGATGTGTCCACTGCTACATAAGAGATAGTTGGTGACAACAAACACAGCAGCTTAAGAGAAAGGGACTGCAAGGAAAGGCTCCACTTATACAAGTTGTAGCCCATGAAAAAATGGCAAACACTGTGACATCTGCTGTTTGGACTACTCCGCTGGAATTTGTCACATACTGCTTCCTGCTTCTCTCTCTCTTCCTTCTCCTCTTCTACCCCTCCTCCTCCTTGTTTTTCTTCTTCTTCAGGCTTTTGTGATATGTAGAGGGCTTCTATTTCCAATATTCATGATATGATATTGGATTCCAGTGGTTAAGGATAGGGAGAAATCAAAGCTAATCAGAGTGGCATTCTTAAGAAACATAAAGCCTGGTGTATAGGCTCAAAGAATGTCTAAGGCTGGAAGGGAAATCAGATTTCTCCACAAGTTGAAGGTAAAGAAACAGTGCAATGCTGCTACAGAAAATGCTAGTTTATTCTTCCATAGACAGCAGGGTAGAGAGTTTATAGGTGCCAGTTGTTAAATCGTCTAGCCAATAAGTCAAATGCCATTTAAAGAATTTTCTTCAAATCTGGGAGCCCTTAAGAGGGATAGTGACAACCCAGAAATGTTTCAGAAGTCTTTGTTGACAAGGTAGAGAGGAGCCTAGAAACCATGTCACATAGGATTTAATGAAAGGGTCTGGGCATATTTAGCAGAAAGAGGAAAATAATATGGAATGATATGATAAAGCCTCAAATACTTCAAGGGTTCTAAGCAGAAAAATAAATGAGCTTCCACCAACTGTATTTTTGATAACTTAGTCCAATTTTCCATCGTTTCCTTGACCTCTCAGGCTTTTTGCTGGTTTCTCTGATTCCCTTCTTGCCTCCTTCAATCAGGGCTCCACAAAGGCAGATAGAAGCATGTAAAACTGCAAGTCCGATCACAGCACTCCCTTATTTCATATCCTCCAAACTTCTCATTGGACTGAGGATAGAGTTCACCATGTTCTACAGACCTGGAGACTCCATTTAATAAACAGATACTTTAAATCACCCCCCGCCCCTTTACTCTCTCATATTGAAGTTTACAGAGAACATAATGTCTGGTCACTAATTAAAGAAAATAGAAATGACCCAATTTTATACAGTAACAAAATAGAAGTGATTTTTAAATAATGCAATATGAATTTCTATATGTACATGTACAGGTACAATTCCACTAGATGACATAGGGAATAAATGCCTATATCTACAGGTGAAGTCACCAGGAATATGTAAGCAACAAATGAAGACTGAGACATGTTTTTGTTTTGACTAGTGACATTATATCCTGAGAGGTTCTTGGTAATGTTCAGGACAAAAAAGTGGAGTCTTCCTTCAGTTCATAAGGTATTTGTATTTCTGGAAAATTCAGGAGTTATTATATCTTCATTTAAAAAAAATTGTGTTGCCAGGTAAAATGGATTTAGGTTCTAGGCTGAGATAATTATAAGCAATGTCTTACGTAAATGAATATCCAGTGGGACATGAGAAAGTCATGTAGGTTGAACGACAACTCTTTGATGTATGAACTGTCCCAAGTGTACAGGAAACCCAGCATTCCTGGCCTGTGCCCTCTCAATGCCAGGAGGGAGTTCTGTCATTGCCACTAACAAAGAACACTCCAACAGTGTTCCAGAAATGCCCATGGCTCACATGAACTCCTGCTCCATGATATCTGGCTCCTGCCTTCTTCTCTAATTAATTCCCCAACCACTCCTCCATCCACCACATGCTCCACATTCAATGCCTTCTTTCACTCAAAACAGCCAGTAGGTGAATTTGCCTTTTCTACACCTTGGATGGTTGTACCACCAAATCTTTGCCTGGCTTGATTCTTGTCATCCAGGTCTCAGCTTGAATGTTACCTTCTCGGGAAAGCACTCCTAGGCCACCTTGGCTCCAGTCGCATCCCTGTCTGCTATCCTCTTACCCTGTTATACCTTCTTATAGCATATTTGTATCTTTGCAGCACTTACTGCCTGAGAAAAGAAATGTTTTATTTATTCATACCCTCGTTGTTTATTCTCTTTTCCCATTAAAATATATGCCCCCGGAGGGCAGGTACTCTTCTCTGCTATCAGCTACATTCTCAGTGCCTAGAAAAATGTCTGGCATATAATAGGTGCCTAATAAATATATTTATTTCATAAGCTAGTAACTCCTCCTGTGCTCCCTTCAAAACATACCCCAAACTCTTTAACATGGCACTTGATGTCTCTCAACATTGTGTCCAGTTTATTCCCCTTTCCCTTCTCCCTTTCGCTCACCACTCTTTTCTGTCGTTTCTCAAATATGCCATGACATTTAATGTTTTACTCCTTTCCACATTGTGTTTCCTCTGCCTGAAGTTCAGCTGCGATGGGGCTCCCTCACTTCCCTGCTCCCTCATGACCCCTGGAGGGTTACACACCCTTCCTCCGGGTGTGGCCCTGCGACTGTGCTTATACCCCGGAACTGCCTTTGTTTATACAGGCTTCTTTCTTTCTAACTACCACTTCTGAGTCCTCTTTATATGCCCAGTGGTCAGTCTGAAGCCTCAACTTATGCTGACTCAGCATAAGTTGCAGAATTCAATTTTATTAGGTCAGGGCTGCAGTGTCACTTCAGCTTGTTGAGGACATTTGGAATCTCGGTTCTGTCATCCATGTCATGGAGTATTTTCCCTAGTATCATATCCACTCTAAACTGGACAAGTGTGCCCCTGTGGTGGAGACTTCACTGGTACACATAAAAGTAGGTTAATCCCTTGGAATTGAAATGACAAAATGATTTTAAGGTTGTTCTGTTATTAATAATAGTATTTCTTGAGCATGATGCTCCAGGCACATTTTAAGTGCTTTCTAAGCATTTTCTCATTGAAGCCTTCAGCAACTCAAGTGCTGAGAGTTACTGAGATTAACCCCCTTTTTCAAACTTAGAGTGGACTTCACCAGGTCTCACCTGGAAAGTAAAAGAATTGATTAACCTTGATATCTGACCCTAGAGCCCAAGCTTTTAACCACTAGGCTAGGTCTCTCCTATGCCCTTTCTACACATCTGTATTTCTTAGACTCAACCACCCCTGAATCTAGCCTAAGTAGAGTTAATAGAATTGTTTTAAAGTTAATCCTATTTTCTCAGGGTAAAGAAGATTTCAGTTCTTCCTTCCCCCAAACAAGGCCTTTTTTGTTGTAGTTGTTGTTAACTATTACTTTTCCTTCTCCTTTCTCTCTGTCTGGGAAGCTCAGTTTATTATGGGTCATTGTGGATGCAACCAAGGTAATGACAGTTGTGTCTGTCTCCTGCTCCTCATATTAGTGGCTCTGTATCAGCGGCCACTCCCTTTGCAGTGGACCTACCCTTCTCTATCACTTTTGCCCTATCAGCTGAGATTTTGCCGTAGCCAGTGAACTTTTAATCACTCTGAATAGCTAATCACCATAATTCCTCACTGTCCAAAGCTGCAAGTTCATCATGCAAATGGACCCGGTGTCCCTGTTAATCACAGTAATCGCTCACCACTGTTGGCTGTGAAAAGTAGTGACTACTCCTCTCATCACTCAGGGCACTTGCCATTGGAGGCAGGCTGGGCGGATGTCATGAATCACCCAACAACACAGGCCGTGGACGGGGCTAGCAATGGGATGTCTACCAGAACTGCAAGTTTCACATCTCTGCGTATGATTGTGATTTTCCTGACTTGGCAAGTCGGTCAGGACTGGCCCTCCATTGCTCACATCTTCACCCCCACCATCTCTGATGTGAATCTTCCATAGCAGGGCTCCTTCGCAGGCTTCTCTTCCTCATGTCAAATGGTCCATCGTGACACACAGGTTCCCCTTTGTTGGCATTCTCCACTGGGCTTGCCCTCATCCCAAGGTTAACTAAAGGCCTTCTACTGGAATTGCTTTGCTAGCAACAAAACAAAAATCAGCCCATTGGCTCAATTTGATAGGGATTTGTTTTAAGGAATGAGGGGTATGTCTTTGAACTCAGTGCCTACAAATCTGACCAGTCTTCAGAAGGTACATAAGTTCTATTAATCTTGCTTCCTCTCTAGGTCCTCATAGACAGCCCTCCACATGTGTGCTCCAGTATTCTGTGCTTCTAACTTGCTTAGTGGTTGATCTCTTTCAGCCTGATCATGGCACACAGACCGTAAATGGCTTTCCCAAAGCGGGACCCTCAGTGCACATGTCCTGAGCAGTCCAAGTTTCACAGGGTCTGAATGTACTTTCTCAATCCCAGGTCCATTGTCATCTTGCTGCACACCAAATTCTCTTTTATTAAACACTGCCCCCTCTTCCAGCTCCTGTTCACATTTGCATATCAAGCTGTCAGCCAAGCATAGGGCCCCATGTTCACAAAATCCATCCTCATGGAGGACAGCTGTTTATAGTTGGCAAAACAAACATTTCTGTTATTAGTATAACATTTCAGAAGTCTTAAAAAAAATTACCTGTGTCACAGGTTTATTCTTTCAAGCCAGAATGGCAATCTGAATATTGTTGAAAGCCATTGCTCTTTTTGAATATTCTTTTCTCCCTCCCTCCCTGGAGAGAGAGAGAGAGAGAGAGAGAGAGAGAGAGAGAGAGAGAGAGAGAGAGAGAGAGAGAGAGAGATGAGAGAGAGAGAGAGAGAGAGAGAGAGAGAGAGAGAGAGAGAGAGAGAGAATGAATCTGAATGAGCAAACGAGAGAATCCAGCTCAAACCAACAATGAAGCTCCTTGAGGTCCCTCAAAGCCCTGGGATGCTGTGATGCATTTTCTTCAGCTTAGCACCTGTTTCCCACCCACACTGCCCTGTGGAGAACTCTCTCTCCCCGGCTTTCTTTTGAATTCTTTGTGGTGCTGTCAACCAAGTTGCCCTGATCTTCCCTAGCCTAGAGGGACTGCAAGTGACCCACATAAGGCCAACGCAATTCTCACTTTGGGGACTTTAAGTATTGAATGCAGTGGTGCCAGCAGGAAAAGATGATTGGAGGTGGTTCTTTGCAGTGTTGTCACCCTGACTGCCAACCAAATCCTGCTGACGGGCTCCCTGCTTACTTTTTTCTCCTAAGGTTGGCTCATTGGTAGTTTCTTTAATTCTTCGAGTGATCCTATATCCTCCCAATAAAGCTGTTTTGCTTAAGGTAGGCAGAGCCAGTTCTGTTGTTTATAAATTAAACAAAGTAAACAAAGACCCAACTGAGAGATATGTTACAGAAATTCTTGGTGCCAAAGACTTAGTTTTTGGAAACTAAGTCTGTTGCCTGACTCTCTGGACACAGTTTTTCTGTAACATTCCTGGGGCGTGCTGCAGGGGATAGTGGCTTAGTGCCTTGCTTGTTTCAGGTGGAATTAACAAAGTGGGTCACAGTGAAATTGGAGCCCTACATGCTAATGGTTGTACAAAAGCTTACGGTTGTATGGTCACAGGAAATCACCCCAGGTGTGATGATGAGTGACCTCCCTGTTCCCAAGCCCATTTTTCTCATTTTCAGAAGGGGGGCGGGGATGAAAGTACCCACCTCATATGTGGCTTACAAGGAAAGCACCTGATGTAGTGACTGGCCCGCAGTGGGTGCCCAAGGACTGGTAGCTATTTCCATTATTTCCTTCCCACAGAGAAGAAAAGTCCTCACCACTCATTCTCAGCACATGCTTGTTACAGGTATCTTTGCCTTCCTCCATTCAATGGTCCAATTAGTCTGTTCAGCCTTTTCCCCTCCCTTGCCCATCGTAATGGCATTCAGAGGGAACCTACTCTGGAAATTCATTTCTAGGAGTATTTTAGTAATAAGGGAGAAATGTTAGCCTTTTGGAGAATCCTGCTGGATTTCCTTTTATATTGGGGAAACGTTATTTGATTATTTTAGTAACTTTTCCCCAGAGTATTTCCCCTCTTCTATGTCTCATGTCCCATAATCTTTTGAGTATTCAGGTAAATTTCCAGATAAAAAGTTATTAAAGAAAAATATGAGATAGTAGATGTTGCAACCTAGGACTAAACTTCTAGGATTCAACATCTTGGAACAAGTTATAAGTATAACAAGATTTTGGAAATTAAGTCCATTGTGGATAAGAGTCTTCCTATGTATTTATTACAATAAAAGTTATAATGAGCCCACGTTCCATAATCAGATTTTTGGAAATGCTTCATAGAAATTATTTTTCTCCTACAAAAGAAGATATTAACATTAATGTTGGAGTCTTTAAAAAACAGGTACATTTAAAAGATATCACTCTCTTCCCTTAAATGTCTCATTGTTGCTATAGTTGAGAAGTGGGTGTTGGGAAAACTTATTCTTTTCCGCCTGGCAATATGCGAGAAATGCTATTTGTCTAGCGAAGGCAACCTCAACTTGGCTCTTTTCCTAGACTCCTGACTCTGCTTTAGTTTATGGCCAATACGCATGCATATTTCTTACAGATGCATTCAACTTGGGGGCTTATCAATAGTTGGACTTGGAAGTACGGGGCTCTAATGGGAAAACCTTGCTTTGCTGAACCGTTAATGCTCAAGGTTTAAGTGTAAGAGCCCAACTGTGCTTAATCCACTCCCTATCACCGTTTCCATCTGGAGCTTGGAACATGCTCTAAGTCAGGAGCTGAGCGGAGGCAGGGATATAGTGACTTAAGAGGCTTGAAGAGATTTTCTCTCTCCACATTCTCTCCTCCTGCTGTGGGATTTGACGCTAAATCGCAGCATTCCAATCCCTGTTTAATGCAGGGACTCTGAAGGCATACACATTGTCAATCTTAGTTCTGTTTCCTTCTTACCGTATACGACAATCAATGCTGTCTGATGGAACCCCGGGCGTTTTGCCTGATCGCCCTCCTCAAATAATGCTTGATGGTCCATTTCTCTACCAGTTTGCATTCCGATCCGTTTCACATCAACATGCATTTCTCTGACATGTGTAATCCTCCGTAAGCTTGACTGGAGAGCGTGGTTTCTCTTCCTCCCAGGATTTGTGTGCGTGAGACGGGTTCGGGGGTATAACTTCACTTTGAAGATGAGAGTTAGAGAAAAATCAAGGAGACTGAACACTGTTGTTCGGAGGCAGAAATAAAATGACAGAAAAATGATTTCGAGAAATAAGTGGGGAAAATAAATATAGGGGGAGGGGAGAGAAAAGAAAGCAAAATTGCTTCACTTTTATGGTGAACTGTCGGTCAAATAAAAAACAAAACAAAACAAAAACCCTTCTTTTTGAAAACACAGACTCATCATAAAAATAGCCAAAGTATTCTGAGACAAATACAGGGAGCTGTGGAAGGCTCTGCTTCTCTCCCCTTCTTCCCTGGGGCAAGCGCGGTTACTGTGATGTGTGTCCTTCCAGTCATCTGTTGGGTGATCTCAGGGAGTCGTTTATCTCCTCGGAGACTTAGTTCCCACCTTTGTGAAGTCGGGATAACATTAGCTGCTTATCTGAAAGCACTGTTGAGAGGATTAAAAGGTATATGTCATTTGCATGTACCTGTAAGGCACAAAATAAGAGCTCAGTGAATAGTGGGTATTTTCCAAGGCAAACACAAACATGTGTACCTTTTAATAAATAAATATGGTGTCGCATTATGCATTGTGTGACAGAAATGACCACTTTTAACCTGATATGCTGGGAACACTTAAAAATTCCTTATTGAAATGTGTACATGTGATCACATATAGTTGATGATGGTTTTTAGGCTCTCTTCTCTCTCTTCATGCTTCTTTTCATCCATATGACCTGCCTGGAAAAAGTCCACCTAAAAACTTAGTATGTGTGTATATATATTTTCCTTTTTGCTCTTATTAATCATAGCCAAATCACATATGCATATTCATATACAGTTTTTGGTCATAGATCTACAAATATAAGATTCTATTTATACAAATGTAACACATTTTTATGAGATTTACAGATTATAAAACTCCTTTTCCTGAGCCTTTTTCTACTAATAGAGGCTGGGAAGCTTAAAATTTACACGACTCTAATGAACAAAATATACTGATGAACAAAATAGATGCAGAGTCATAGAAGCATGGAACAGACTGTCGAATCTCAGAGGGAAGGTGGAGGTGGGTGGGAAGAGATCAACCAAAGAACTTGTATGCATCTATGCATAACCCATGGACACAGACAATAGGGGATGAAGGCCTGGGTGTGGGGGGTACTAAAGGGGTTAATGCGGGGAAAAGGGGGACAAATGTAATACTTTCAACAATAAAGATTTTTTTAAAAATCTGAATGCACAGCAGACATCCTTACTGCTGAGATGAGGTGGGAGGAGTCCCAGTGCTGGTCAGTTATACCTGAGGGGAGTCTTTAGGAAGATTTCTAGAAGAACTTAGTTCCTGATAAATAGTATACATTTAATTTTACTAGTTTTTATTCTCCTTTCATCCTTTCTGGGACTGGAAATGATACCTGAAATGACAAAGCCAACTTTGGGACATGATGGGACCAGGGTGAGGACATAAACTAGAATCTTGGTGGCGGCATGATGGAAAAATAGCCTGGGTACCTGATAGTATTGGGAGTGGCTGAGTTAGGGCCCATAGTTGCTGGCCTCTGGGGATTTCTGAAATAAACCGCTGTTGGTTTAAGCCACAATCCTCCGGTTTTCTCTCCTTTACCATTAAACACTTTCTTAACTGATACACATATTCTTCTGCATTTGTTTTTGCTACTCAAAACGTGAAGTTCTAACTGGAGCATGCTGTTTCATAGTGTGAGTTATTATAACTTATTCAGCCTTCCTCCAATTGATGGGTATTAAATTTATATCCAGTGGGGTGTTTTCTTTGTCTTATTTTGTTTTCTTTGGCCACTGTAAACAATGTTGTATCAGACATCCTTAAATATGTATATGCCTTTATATACTGAGATTTTTATTTTTATGGAATAAATTCCCAAGAGTGGAATTGCTGGATATAGATATTTTACTTGTAATAGTTATTGCTAGAGTGTCCTCCAACAAAGCCTGTAACAATTTACTTTTTACCAGCAATGTGTCAACATCACCCTATCCTTCCCATATCCCTTCTGGCAATAGTTGTTACTGGTCTTTTGCCAGTCTGATGTGTATACAGTCATAACTTACTGTTGGATTAAGTCACGTTTGGTGTTTTTTTTTATGACCAGTGATTTTGAGCGCTTTTTTCATATTCTGTTGGCTATTCAGATTTGTCCTTCTGTGAATTTCTATTTATAACTTCAGTTATTTTTCTCTGAGTAGTTTTCCTCTTGTCAATTTAAAAGATATATAATATATATTTAAATATATTTTATTGCTTTCAGAGAGGAAGGGAGAGGGAGAGAGAGGCAGAAACATCAATGATGAGAAAGAACCATTGATTGGCTGCCTCCTGCACACCCTACACTGGGGAACGGGCCTGAAATCCAGGCATGTGCCCTGAGTGGGAATCGAACCATGACCTCCTGGCTCATAGGTCAGCACTCAACCATTGAGCCACGCTGGTGGGGCTATATATTTTTTTAATATGATAGGTACTAAATTTCCACCCTCAGCATTGGAATTTGTTATATTTTGCTATAAATACTTGAATTTGTATATGGCTAGATATGATTTATTAAACACCTTATTTTCTAGTCTTGGGTAGCAGTCTACTTTACCATGAACTTACACATGAAGTCACCTAATTTTTCTTGCAGCATTTCTATTTTCTTCCTTTTTTCTCCCCCTCTCTTCTATCTTTACTTTATGTTTGTATTACGTAAGTTAGGAGTTCAATTTTGTTTTTATTCCAAAGGATGACCAATTTTGCCAGTGACATTAAAAACAAATCTGTCCTTCTTACTCTGAAATGAAATGTCAATTTGTCATACATTATATTTCCCTATATATTATTTCTTGAGTCAGCTGTGGTAATTTATATTGGTCAGGAAGTTATCCATTCCCTCTAGGTTTTCAGATGTATAGCCATATATTTGCCTGTAATATGTTTTCTATTATAATTTTAAAAATACCTCCTATGCCTCTGGTTGCATTTCCTTTTCGTTCTGAACCACTTCCATATTTGTGCATGTATATTTATTTTCCCTAAGATTAGCTTTTTACATTTTTCTACAATTTCTTTCATATCTATTTAGTCCTTTTATCCATATAAATTTCAGCTTCCTGGTTTATTTTATTTTGTTGTTATTTTCCTATTTTTTTCAAAGATGAACTCTAAGTTTCTTTATTTTTCACTTTTTTTATTTAACAATGAAAATATTAAAGATATATATTTTCTTTTCAGTAGAGTTTTCTTAATATAAAGTTTTCTCTAGAAAATATAAAGTTTTGCTCTCTAGATCTTAATATAAAGTTTTCTTTTTAGTTTATAATTTCCTTTTGGTCTAAGAGTTAACCAGGGATTTTTTAATAATATTATTTATAAAAGTATATAGCCTAAGAAATATATGGGTTTTATTGAAGTACATAGTTATTCCAGAATTTAAAAAATTATTTACAGAAAATGTAAGTCTGGTTTTTGAAAACATTATATAGCATGTAAAAATGTATACTTATTTCCCATCGAAAAGTTATAAGATTCTCTGTATTCCTCTTAACCCATGTTTTAAAACCTTATTTAGGCATAAGTTACCCACAGTAAACTGACCGTATTTAAAATGTACAATTTAACTCTTACAACTTATCAAAAAGAAGGTAAACAATCCAATCAAAAAATGGGCAAAGGACCTAAATAGACACTTTTCAAAAGAGGACATTCAGAAAGCCAAGAGACATATGAAAACATGCTCAAAGTCACTAATCATCCAAGAGCTGCAAATCAAAACAACAATGAGGTACCATCTCACACCTGTCAGAATGGCTATCATCAACAATTCAACAAACGACAAGTGCTGGAGAGGATGTGGAGAAAAAGGAACACTTGTGCACTGCTGGTGGGAATGCAGACTGGTGCAGCCACTATGGAAGACAGTATGGAGTTTCCTCAAAAAGTTAAAAATGGAAGTCCCATTTGACCCAGTGATCCCACTTCTAGGAATATATCCCAAGAAACCAGAAACACCAATCAGAAAGGATATATGCATCCCTATGTTCAAAGCAGCACAATTTACCATAGCTAAGAGTTGGAAACAGCCTAAGTGCCCATCAACAGATGAATGGATTAGAAAACTGTGGTACATCTACACAATGGAATACTACGCTGCTGTAAAAAAGAAGGAATTCTTACCATTTGCCACAGCATGGATGGAACTGGAGAGCATTATGCTAAGTGAAATAAGCCAGTCAGAGAAGGATAAATACCACATGATCTCACTCATTTGTGGAATATAATGAACAACATAAACTGATGAACAAGGACAGATCCAGAGACGGAGAGGCATTGATTGGACTATTGGGCCTTGGAGGGAAGGTAGGGGAGGGTGGGGGCAAGGGGAGGAATCAACCAAAGGACTTATATGCAAGCATATAGACCTAACCAATGGACACGGACAACAGGGGGGTGAGGGCATGAGCGGGGGGATAGGGGATAACGTGGGAATAAGGACACATAGGTAATATCTTAATCAATAAAAATATTTAAAAAAATAAAATGTACAATTTGATGAGTTTTAATCAATATATAACCAACCACTACCCCCATAGTCAAGACACCAACCATTTCCACTCCTCCCCAAAGCTTTCTTCATTTGTAATCTATACTTTCCTACACTCACACTGGCAGGCAAGCACTGATCTGCTTTCTGTCACTAGAATCTCTCTATATAAAAGGCTGAGTGTCCGTCCATCTGTCCAACTGATAGATATGACATGCACTGACTACCAGGGGGCAGACGCTCAATGCAGGAGCTGCCATGACACACACTGACCATTTAAAAAAAATGGCACCACAGACCTGGCACCAGCAAACCAACACTCGGCTTCCCCCAAGTGGGACACAGGCCCCACCACCAACCTGAAGTGATTCCCCACCAAATTGCAGCCAATGCTGCTAAGACCCCATGGCACAAAATGTGGCCCACAGCCCAGCCTAGCCCAGACTGGAAACGGTGGCTGTGGGCACCAGGTAATGGTATCACATAGCAACGTCCAGCTTCCTCTCTCTAGCAACTAGCCTCCTTAGAGTTTCTTCAGCCCAGGAACCCAACTTGCTTTAGAGCCAGTTGCACACATTTTACAGTTTAATCAAATATTTGTGAAGCATTTTTCTGTGCCCCATCTCATTTGATCCTCACAGAAGTCCTGGAGTAGGTAGATAAGAGACTCAGTAGAATCCTATTTTGTTTTTATTAGCAAGATGCAAATAGCGATATTAAAATATTTCTTCTAATTAATTTCCTTTCAATGTGCAAGAATCCGTGCACTGGGACACCAGTTGTATATGAGTGAAATTTTATATAAATGAAATGATAGAGTCTGCACTACTTTTTAAGAAGATCTGCATTCTTTCATGCAGAATAATAAACTAGAGATATATTCATACTGTTACTTATGCCCATTGTTTGTTACCTTTTATTGTTGAAGAATGTTCCATCATATGGCAATACCACATTTTATATCCTCTGTCGAAAGATATTTTAGTTATCTCCAATTGCTAGCAATTATAAATATTGGCTAAGAACATTTCTGTACAATGTTCTATATAACATATTTTTACTTCTCTTAGGAATAGAATGACTGAGTTGTATAGTAGATTTATATTCAACTTTTTAAGAGACTGACACCCAAAGTGGTTGTACCATTTTCCCTTCCTGCCATCTTTGTTATGAGAGCTCCATCCTCACCAACACTTGGTCCTGTAAGGTTTTTTAATATTAGCTACTAGTATTATCATTGTTATGTAATACTATCTCATTGTAATTTTAATTTGCATTTCCTTCATGATCAATGATGTTAAGCTTGTTTCGATGTGCTTTTTGGCCTTTAGTATATATTCTTTTGGGAGTTTTTGTCCAAATCTTTTGCCTATTTATTATTGGGTTGTTTGTCCTATTATCAAAATATAAGAGTTCTTTCTATATTCTTTTTTTTTAAATGTTTTTATTGATTTCAGAGAGACGAAGTGAGAGGAAGAGAGAGAGAAGAAACATCAGTGATAAGAGAGAACTATGGATTGGTTGCCTCATGCATGCCACCTACTGGGGATTGAGTCTGCAACCCAGGCATGTGCCCTGACCAGGAATCGAACCATGACCTCCAGGTTCATGGGTCAGTGCTCAACCAATGAGTCACACTGGCTGGCTCTTTCTGTATTCTTCTTACAAGTCCTTTGCCTGGTATCTGTGTAGAGAATATATTCTTCTAGTATGTTGTCTCTTTTTTATGGTGAGTTTCAAATTTTAAAAAGTTCCTAATTTTAATAAAACCCAATATGTTCATTTTTTATGGATTGTGCATTTTTATGTTTTATCCAGGGAAACTACCTAATTGAAAGGGGCAGGTGTTCTTCACTGTTTATTTTTAGGTCTTGTAGTTTCAGCTTCTACCTTTAGTTGTACAGTTTATTTCAAGTTAATTATTTTGTATGATGTTAGGTCATGGTTAGAGTTGTTCTAGTATCAATTATTGAAGTTTATCATTTCTACCATTTAATTGTCTTGGACACTTTTACAAAATAATGCCCATTTCCAGATCTTCCATGCCACCAATCAGGGCATAACTAAAGCCTTCCCTTTTTCCACTACAAAGCTTTCCAGCACCCTGGTCTGCCTTTGAGTCTGCCCAACACAGGTTGGAGGCTGACTCCCTTGCTGTAGCAAACTCTGAATATATAGGTTTTGCTTGTTCTCATTTAGGTGGTATTCACTTCCACACAAGTTTTGAAATAAGATAGTGTAAGTCTTCTGACTTTGTTCTTACTAAAATTTGAACTGATTATTCTAAAGTGTTTGACTTTCTGGATAAACTTTGGAATCAGCGTTTCAGTTTGTACAAAAAGCCTGTCAGAATTTTGATTGGAAAGGCATTGACTTTATAGATCTGTCTTTGTTTTGTCTTTGTCTCTCTTACACTGATCTTTTTTTTCTGGAGCTCCTTTTATTTGTATGTTAAATCTTTCATATTCAGCTTCCGATTTATTATCATCTCCCTCCTGCCCCCCGTGACTTTTATCTTTTTATGTATTTCTTTATACTCTGAACTTTTTTTTTTTTAAATCCTCACCTGAGGATGTGTTCTTACTGACTTTTAGAGAGAGAAAGGGAGCGATGGAGAAAGAGAGAAACATTGGTGTGAAAGAGAACCATTGATCAGTTGCCTCCCATAGGCACCCTAACCAGGGATCAAATCCACAACCGAGGTATGTGCCCTGACTGAGAATTGAACCTATAAACTTTTGGTGTACAGGAAAATGCTCCAACCAACTGAGCCACCCAGTCAGGGCTGAGCTGTTTTTCCCCATGCCACTAAACTGGGTCTCGACACTGAACTTGAACATCCTCTCCCTAAACTCTACTACTAAATCTACTAAACAGCTTAATTGCAAACCTTATCTCTGCAGGAGGTGGGCTGTTGAGAAGAGCAGGTAGGGTGTGTGCAGGTATCCCTAAGTTCTCTTTTTCTTTTTCTTTTCAAATTGTCATCTTTGTCTTCTAGAATCTATCAATGGCTAGTTCTAGTTCCTTTGGTTTTGATTGATCTTTTGTTGGGCTGCTCTGCCCCTTGAGTGGGGAATTTGATATCTCTTCTGGATTAGAATTTGATATCTCTAGATTGGAATTTAATATCTACGCTAATACCTTGTCCTGTTTCTCTGATGGACAAGAATAGACCATAAGTGAACAACAGGATCTAAACTCTACAGTTAGTTTACTTTTACTATTGCTAAGTGTTAATTTATTTTCAGATTTTACTCTGGACAGCAGCAACCTTTCTGCAGGGCCATTGGATTCTGTTGGAGAATCATGAGATGGAATCAATGGCCTCATGAGATTGCTATGGTTGTAGAGTTTTTATTGACTGTGAGGTGTTGGAAAATATTTTCCTCTACCCTCTTAGGTTTGTGTCTGGAGCTTAGGTTTCTATTAAATTAACCAAAAGAAAAAAAAAAGATTAGCAGGAGAAAAGAAATATGCACTTTCATTGATGTTAATATTTAAAATTTTATGTTCATGGAGGTTTCACAGAAAAGAAGTAAAACCTCAAAGAAGTGGCTGGACTAGTGGGCTCATTTACCCCTAAAACAAAGGGTGATGAATTACGGAGAGGTGACTAGACAAAGGAAGAGGAGGTTTGGGTTTTCAGGAATGATAAATTATGGAACTGGGGACTAGGTGCTATCTGACGAAACTAATGGTAGATATGAGTTATTTAGTAGGATTTGTTTACGCAGAGCCATCTCAGTGCCATCTCTGCCTCTGGTGACAAGAACTGTTCTCCTCTTGACCCCTTTGCAAGGGAAATTCATGCCTTATGGGGAGGGGAGGGCAAAGAGCTCTCCCTGTGTCCACTTTCTCTCAGTTGCCTTTGGCCCAAAATAACCCTATGTCAAAGTGGCACATGTTGAAGGTTGCATACCTTAAACTCCTATAGAGGGAACATGAAATTTTAGAATGTAAATGTGGATAAGGCCTCTAGCATTCAGGCCACTGAAACTTCCATCAGAATCTTGGATGCTGCCCACAACTAACCTCTTTATCCCTTCTCTTTGGTGTTCCTACTATATTCTTACCTTTCCCCCTTGGTCTCTTTTACTTCCCTCATTGTCTTCTTTTCTCTTTCCTCATTAATACATGGTGAATACAGCTGACTCTGAAATACATATTTTTTACCTCTTGGCTGATTGTCTTCTTCTCTTTTTTTTGTGTTAATCCTTACTCAAGAATATTTTCTCTATTGATTTTTAGAGAGAGTAGAAAGGAAGGAGGGTGAGGGATATATGTGTACATATAGAGAGAAACATCAGTGTGAGAGAGAGATGCATCTCTTGGTTGCCTCCCGCATGCATCCTGATCGGGGTCGAAGATCGAACCTGAAACCCAGGTACATGACCTTGACCGGAAATCGAGCCAGTGACCCGTTGGTGTGAGGGCCGGTGCTCTATCCACTGAGAAACACTGGCCAGGGCTTGGCAAATTGTCTTCTAGGCCCTTGAAGGAAATGGTCGATATCACTTATCTTTCTATTGTTGTTATTGTTTTTTCTTTGTCAGGCAGCTCTGCTTGGGAAGCCGACTACATTTTACAATATTAATGATGTGCTGTAAGAACCTAACATAACATTTTATAACCCTATAACAAATCTTATTATCAAATGACAATGAGGTACAGTCCATTAAATATTCATCATCCTTGGTTTACTTTAAAACTTTAACAGGGGGTGAGGCACAGAGGCTGCTTCAGACTAATTACTGTTCTGAATAGATAGCTCAGTGTTCAATATTTAATACAGGCCTCATAAAACCATGATTGAAAACAATGCAGTGTATCAATCAAACGCCCTGCTGACATGCGCCATGAAAAAAAACACCCTGTTATTTTATAGACAGTGCTGTTAAATTCCTGCCACAGTGGCAGCACTAACTCTCCCAGGCCTCACCTCGTGCCTCTCAAATTCCTCAAGTCGAAGCTTTCCACTGTTGCCAGCCCAAATAGTGAAAGGCAGCATTTACCTTCAGCGTCAACGGTTTGTTGGTGTTTGTCAGAATAGCTAGGTTCTTATGACAGAATTTTACTATAGAAATGCAGGTGTAGTTCCATAACCAGAAACAAACAGCAAATGAAATTAAAGAGAAGATACCATTGTGGGAGCAAGTCTAATATCAAGTACCCAACAATAATGAACCATGTGCAAAACCTCGATGAGAAAAGCTGTGCCGTTGGGATTGGGGCAAGAGTCTGAATAATGAGCTAAAGGCAGTTCAGCTAATTAAGACAGTTGGATGTGCAGGACCACACAGCGACAGCTGTAATGGGGGTGCTTTTGCAGCCTGCCAAAGTGCTAGTGCACAGTGTGTGGCCAGCCTGGAAGACAGATGTGCACTGAAAGGCCACATTTGACTGATGAAGTCCAGCCAGAAGCAAAGACCTGGATGTCAGCCAGGTGTTGACCCCTCCAGATGCTTAGCCAGATGGCACCTACACCGAGAGGACCCAGAAAGGCCAAAGTTAACCAGTGCCCAACTCTAGACCTCCCCAGGTTAGAATCAAGGAGAAGGCCAGTTCAGAGCTCTCCACCAGGTACTTGCTTCTAAGAAGAGTTTCTGAAGCATTATTCTGAGGCCAAGTCTTTGGGACTAATATTCAGCCCCAACTGTATTGATGCTGGGCATGAAATGGTCGATTGAGGGCCAGAGAAATAAGTTAGGTCAGGCTCCTGTGAGCCCAGAGAGGGATTCTTAGGATATGAGTCTGCCACAGGTCAAGTTGCATCACTTCCAATGCTCTGAGGAGTCATACTGTGTTTGGAGAAAAAATATTTCTCGGTCTTCTGGACTGGGGGATTAATTAAAGTTACAAAATCCAAGAGCTTCTGGGGAGAAAATTTCAGCGCTAACCCAAATGAAAGTAAAGCAAACACAGCAAGAAAATCATTGACATTGTTGGTGTTTTCAGGACTTTGGGCTTGTGAAACCTCCTTGTCATACTGAATTATATTTGGAGCAAGCCTGCAATGAACCAGACACATGAACAAGTTAGCAAGCAAGCACACAAACAAACAGCTGTCTCTTCTCCATTCATGAAAATTTCACACTGGCACTTTGGCCAGCAGAAACAGGTCAGCTTTCTCCAAAACATGGGACAGTCTGCTTTGGGAAGCATGTGGTGAAAATGGAGATCACTGGGGATATTCAGGCTGAAGGGGGATTGTTAGTTTTCTGGATATAAAATAAGGGATTCACGCTCTAGGGTTGAACTACAAAATGTACACATTTCCTCCTAACACTTGGGTAGGGTCCCTCTTTCTTAGATGAGGGAAAGGGACTTGACTAAGCTCATTCTGGAGATGAGTGATAGAACAGAGCTATTTTCATCTAATGTCAAGTAGCACACACATGTTTTCCTGAATAAGCACCTTCAGAAATCATCCTAAATCTTACCTTGAAAGAAAACTAGATTTCACTCATTTAAATTATCGAGAAAGGTGAAACCAAGCAACACAATGAGAACACACTTAAAATACAAAACCCTGTCTTAATGATATAATTTGAGTGTTTGGACACATCTTGAAAGAGTTCTAAAATTTTTGGTTGTTTTATTCAATTCAAAAATTCTTGAATACTTTGCCTTGAATATTAAAGCAAAACAAAACAAAAAAAATTGAATTATACCCCCTGTACTGTTTTGAAATTACAGCTCTGTTTCAACTACTTGCAATGAGTCACTGAACAGGGTGTGCTCAGGGCATTTATAATATTCTTTAATTAAAGCTCACAAGAGTTTGTATTATGTCATATCAAGAAAACCAATTATTCCCAGGTATTCCATTGCCAAAATCCTTACATTGGTCCTGTCCCCTGAATGCTACCTGCCTTCTTAGCGGAAATGACATCTACCTTCCTCTACCACTGAACTTGGCTTTAGCCCAAGTTCCCCTAAAGCAGTGGTTCTCAACCTTCCTAATGCTGTGACCCTTTAATACAGTTTCTCATGTTGTGGTGACCCCCAACCATAAAATCATTTTCGTTGCTACTTCATAACTGTAATTTTGCTACTGTTATGAATCATAATGTAAATATCTGATATGCAGGATGTATTTTCATTGTTACAAATTGAACATAATTAAAGCATAGTGATTAATCACAAAAACAATATGTAATTATATATGTGTTTTCTGATGGTCTTAGGCGACCCCTGTGAAAGGGCTGTTTGACCCCCAAAGGGGTCGTGACCCACAGGTTGAGAACCGCTGCCCTAAAGCAAAACCTGATATGAAGCCTTCTGTGGGAGGTTGTGATTGTGTTCCCAGTTATCACGAGTGATGATGAGGATGACTGGATGCTATGTACTGAATGTGTGCCCCCAACATTCATATGTTGAAGCCTGATCCCCAGTATGATGGTATTTAGAGCTGAGGGCTTTGGGAGGTGATTAGGTCATGAAGGTAGCACCTTCATAAATGGGATTAGTGCCCTTGTAGGAAGAGACAGTAGAAAGCTTTTGTTCTCTTTCTTCCCCCCTCCTTCCTTCCTTACCTCCCTCAGTCTCCCCCTTCCCCTCTTCCATATGTGAGGACACAGTGAGAAAGCAGTTGTCTATAAGCCAGGAAGTGGGTCCTCACCAGATCTGCTGGTGTCCTGATCTTGGACTTCTCAGCCTCCAGAACTTAGAGAAAGAAATGTTACTTGTTTAAGACATCCATTCCATAGTATTTTTGTTATAGCAGCCTGAACAGACTAAGACACTGGGGAAAGAGGAAGAGAAATATAAGATTATGTCATTAAATAGGCCACCATTAGGGGAGACCATTGTTATATTGTGGGGCATTTTGAGAAGGCATATGAAGTTGTCTTAGAAGTGTACCCTTGGAGGGAATAAAGAGGGGACATATTTACCCATCAGCTCTTGTCCCCCTTAGTCAAGAGTTGCACTGAGGAGTATTAACTCCCATGCACTCCTGGCTTGCATATGGGTGCATGCCAAGCCAAGAGCAGGACCTGCACAAAGCTGATTGAAGCCTGCATGGAGCTGGGTGCACCCAGGGTATTTGCACTGTTGCACCTGACATGTCCAATGTAACTGCCTTTAGAGTTTATATCAAGCCCTACTCCTAAGCCCCCCACCCCCACCTGAATCATTCCACTGTCTGCCTTTTCAGCACAAACCATTCACTTGGGTACCTGCTACTGTACTATGTGAGTTACCTTTTCAGAGGTTTATATTCTGGCTCCAGAGTGGACAGGTATACTCTGAGGTCTATGTGTCTGAGATTCTGGACCCTCTCTATGCTTCAGTTTCTCCTCCTGTACAATGACGGGGTGGGAATAATCCAGGGCTACAAACTCAGATATCAATAGGGACCAAATAGGTGAGTCATGGCTAAAGCAGGCCATGTTGGGTTCAAAATGGTGTCTGTCTGAAATTGTATTCCTTCCACAAAGATAAGCTTTGGATAGAAATTACCCTCGCATATGAATATAAATTTGTTCTCTTTCATCTTTCTTGAAAAAAAAAAAAAAAACAAGCTCTCCAGATCTATCTTGTATTCTACTTTTGTTAGGAATATGTTCACAGTAAATATTACAGCACAGTCTCTATAGTAAGTGATGAGCATCCCTTTAGCACTGACACTGAGGAGATTTCAAAGGTGGGGACCCTGATGAACCCTCGAAGGGTCATCTGATGCTCAGATTGTTGCCACTGGACCCAGGGTTGTCAATATCTTCAGAATCTTTATGAACAGCCAGGAAATGTAGATTTTTATCTGTGATTTCCCATATTTTAAATGTTAGCATCTCCTTCAAATTCATCTTAAAGACTATGTTTGTCAAACAAAACTCTCTTTGTGCTTATTCTGATTTGCAGGCCACCATTTTGCCAACTTGGAGTAACAGAATTCCCTGAAGCCTTTCCAGAGTCAAGACGCTCCAGTACATGCTCAGGGCTGCCAAGAACCTCTGTTTCCACCCCTCTCTTCCTGATCAGCATTGAGACAACCTCATAAATCCTTGTGCAGAACCCCAACTCCATTACCGTCTTAGCCCTGTCATGCCGGACCCTCGTCCCCAGCCTGGAACTGTCAGGTGAGTTACTTGGTCTTTAGTTCTAAGAAACTCTGAGATCCAAAAAGAACTGGCTGTGAAACGAGACACATCATTCTTCTCCCTAAAGATCATAACTTCGAGCCAAAAGGTAAAGGCATCGGCAACCACAGAAAGCCTAAGTCAGGGATGCTCTGCTGGCGGTAATGTGTTATTACAGTGACAGAATCAATTGCATCGTGTGGTGGGAACGATGGGACGCCAGAGGGACAGAGCTTTGATCTGCTCCAAACAGTCCTTTTGCTGTTACCATCTGGGCCCCCCGTGTCTCTGGCAATTTATCTGATGGTCATTCTACTTTGTACCTTGGAAAGATTATAACATGCGGAGGCTGGGAGCAGCCCACCTGTCACTGTAGGTGTATGGAGGGGTTGCAAGTCACTTGGCTCTTTTTTTATAGTTATTTTATGCATCAGGTATCAGATACCTGATACAAACGGCATTTCAGATAAAGTAGTGATAAAAGAAAAAATGCTGTTGCCCCTTTTTACTTTTAAAGAGAAAAATTTGATGATTATAAAATAGGGCAAGTTGCCTCTTCGCCAGTGCTGCTGGAGAGGGGGTCGTGGGGTTCCCCATTGTTAATGGGTTCCTAATGATGACAGGACCAATTGCAAAGCAGTTAACATCTATGGAATGCAACCCTATTCCTGGCACCAAGTGAAGTACTTAACATGTATCATTTCCCTTTATCTTCAGAATAACCATAGCGATAAACACCATTATTGTTCCCATTTTATAGATCAGAAAACTGGAGCTTGGAGAGGTGACCTTCCTAAGATCATACAGTCACTCTGTGGTAGAACTATAACTATAATACCCACTTCTCCCCTCCCACAAATAACAGGAGTATTAGGTAGAGAAGTTCTACTCAGGGTACAGAACATACTGAATAGATAGTGGCACCACAAATGCACTTATTAATCGCACTTATTGCTTTATGGCAGAGCTGTGTAAATACCTGACTGCAAACATTTTCCCTGGACACTTCTTTCTGGGAGGCGGAGACTGATCTTTTCCATGGCAGCCATCAAGGGTAGGGTAGGTACTGTACTAGCTAACTGGGGAGCTTTGGATCAGCTGTGCCTAGAAATGAGACATCCAGGGCTGGCTTCAAGGCCCTGTCTCATCCTGAGTCTCTATAGTGCTTTGTTCTAGTAATTATAAGAGCCTGTTTCTTTTCAATTTATTTCCAGCTTTTCAAATGTAATACTGTAAAAAGAAGAATCTAAATATAATCCAAGTTAGCAGAAGCCGTTTGCCAGCAAAATGGGAAGCCTTCATAACTGTACATATACAAATGTTTCCACCTCATCATTCATCCATTTATTCATGCCACACATAGTTGTATTCTACTCTTTGCTATGTGTTTATCACTGTGCTTGTAATGTACTCACCCCATGCCCCATTTTTCTTGCTTTGGTGGTCACATTCCATCCTTCCTTCCTTGTTGGTTCCTGCAGGCGGGCTTCAGGCTGGCCACATGCCTTCAGTGGGAGTTGGGCTCTAAGGATGACCATATCAGACAGATCTGCCAACTTATCCAGGGAGCCTGTCCTTCTCAATGCAAGGCTGGGCTCAGCTCTGAAGTATCCAACTGGGCTTGGGGTCCCTCAGAGGCAGTGTAGAATAGAGGTCACATATTTGAGCTCTAGTACCAGCCAGCTTGGGTTCAAATTCCACTCTGTTCCCAGCTGTGTGATCTTGGACCTCACCTTCAACTTCTCTGAGTCTCAAAAAGAGGGAAAAACATCTCATAGAATTCTTGAAAGGCTTACATGAGATTATGCCTATAAATTCTCCACTATGGTACCTGGTACATGTTATATGTGCAAGGAAAAGGTTGTTTTTCTCTCTCCTCTTTTTCTTTGTTGTTACTATGAACATGCTGAGGTTGAAATTTTGAATCTAACATCATCTCGACGGTGTGCAGTTTGCTATGCCCATCCTTCCTTTAGGTGTGTAATTGCACACACCTCCCATCATTAGGTCTCCGCAAGGACCCTTTTACAAAGACAGAGCAGATAATTAATCCTCATTTCATGCATGGAGAGTCACCCTAGTGCAGATGACCAGCCTCTCCACGGCAGCAGCCTGGTATTTTCCCCTCTGCCAACGCTGTCTTCCCAGAAGTGCAGTTGCAGATGAAGGGGGAGTGAAAATCCCTGGGGACTTCCGTCTAAGGTTTGCTTGGTGTGGCCTGAAGCTCCAAGAATTGGTTAGTCATTTTGGCGGCAAATGTTCTTTCTTTCAACTTGAAATACAGTAAGGAAGATCTTGGTTGATGGATAAAGGGAATAATTATAGAGGAGATTATATTATCTTTTTTTAAAATTTATTTTTTAATCTTCATTAAATTTATTGGGGTGACATTGGTTCATAAAATCACATTTTCTTTTATACCATAAATCACGGACCACTCCAAGACTACTTGACGCCTCTTCAACCGCACACTTCCTTGCTCAACAAACCACAATGGATTATCATAGCATCCAGTCCACATCCAAGTTTGCCTAGATGATATTCAAGAATCTTATCCTTAATTCCACCATATCCATCTGACTAAAGATCATCAACCTGACCTGCTAAGCTTTTCCAGCAGGCACTGTTAATCAGGCCTCAGAGCTACTACTTATGGTCTTTCTAGTATCTGGGATGCCCTTCCTTCCTCTCTTCCCTTCTCATTACGTATTCAGATTCTATGCAGCCTTCACATTGAACTGGATTAGAGATGAATAGAAATACGTAGCAGAGTGCTGCCTCATCAGACAGTTTTAACATACTCTACCTTTATTTTTCCCTAAGATCCGTCTCCTCTTTCTTTGACAAACCCAGCCCACATGAATCCCTTCTTCATTTGGACTCAAACAATGAAACTATCTCAAATGCATGCTGTAGGTACAAAGCTTCCGTGGTAGTGTCCTTCTGATTCTTTTGTAATTGCCAGAATTCTGGTCCGAGGCATTCTTGCTAAACAGCACAGCCTCTCAACTGCTCTCTTCATCTCCAATCTCAACGCCCTACAGAGTTATTTCCTTTCAGTGAAAATAAGACCGTTTCTTCCTTAACTCAAAAACCTTCTGTGGCTCTCCCATGGCCTGCAAAATAAAGCCAAATGCCTTAGTCCAGCCTTGGGAGTCCGCCAATGCCTGGCTCTAATCTGTCTTTCCAGCTTTCCTTTTTCTAAACGTACCACTTGCACCTTGTGCTAGAATCTTACTGGAACATGAAAGGGGTCTAAATATCCTCATTTATTTTTTTTACCATCTCTTTTTTTAAAAAATATATTTTATTGATTTTTTACAGAGAGGAAGGGAAAGAGGTAGAGAGTTAGAAACATTGATGAGAGAGAAACATCGATCAGCTGCCTCCTGCACATCTCCTACTGGGGATGTGCCCGCAACCCAGGTGCATGCCCTTGTCCGGAATCGAACCTGGGACCTTTCAGTCCGCAGGCCGACGCTCTATCCACTGAGCCAAACCGGTTTTGGCTTTTACCATCTCTTTTATTTTTATTTGTGTTATTGTCTTATTTGAATATCACCCCTCCCATTTTTTTCCTCTCCCAAAGCATATCCACTCCTAAAGATTTACAGTGAATTTTACTTTCCCTGCACATCTTCCTAATCTCTCAGCGTTAGCACCTCTTTTGTGCAAACTCTGATGACACTTTGTACCTCATTGCAGCCTTTTCCTTGCCTATTACCTTGGAAACTTCTTTGGGATCAGGACTACATGGTATTTCTGTAAAATATGTGTTAATTTACAGCACTTAGTATAGTTCCTGATTAATTTCTGGAGAAGAGAGGACTATTGAAAGAAGAAAAGTTCTTCAATCAATGCCATTCAGACTGTGAACAGTTAACACATCTGAGATGTGTGTAGCTGCCGATTAGATCAGCAAGCAACAGGCTGCACGGGCTTTTTATGTCTCCTTAGAGATACACATTTATTAACTATGCCCTTCAAAAGAGTGTAAACTTCAGAGAGTTCTCGGTGAGTGTTTACATGGCACACAGTGGAGCCCAGAGGAGTTCCTTAAATCCTCTGTTTCTTTTCTCTCTCCCAGCGTCCCTCAGCTGCCTGCTGCATCCCCACCTCTCCCACCCATGGGGTAGCCAGGGGCAGGCAGGAGACATCAAAAGCCCAAAGAATCCAGGATGCCAAACAAGCTCACTTTTAGCTCTTTGTCAGGGCAGACCCTGAAGGAAAATGTTTTTTTACTATAAACAACGAGAAAGCCCGTTGTAGCCTTGTGCATTAGCACAGGCTGGCCTCGGCTAAGTATGGTCTTGCAGAAATTGGGCAGAAAATGAGTAAGAAAAGCCATGGAAAAGAAAAATATAACTTCTAATCCAAGCACTGCATGGGGCCCAGCAGGAAAACTCATAGTTATTGGGGAAATCTTTGATAGAGGTTGGCATTTAGTGCAAAGAATAGTTGAGAAATTGAGCATTGGGAATGTGGGGAGGGTGGTATTATATTTATAACCTGTTATGGTGGATAATTTGGGGGTGTTTTCTAAGAGCGTGAGAAAATGAGCCCTATTTGGTTTTTTTCTTAGATACTGCTTCTACCTCTGATATATATGGGTGAGGCCCAGGTTCACATTGGTGGGTTTCCAGCAGCGGTCACGTACTGTGTGACCCTCAACCCAGGCAGAGCTACATGGGCACCTGACTCAAACCAGTTGAAGTTGGCTTTATCTGGAGTCAGTCTCTCCAGGAGGCTGACCATGAAATTTAAAGGCCACCAATGGTCATCAGCTTCTATGTGGCATCAGGACCAGCAGCAGATATTCTGCAGCAAGAGAAAGATGGGGATGATACACAGTGAGGAGAGAAGGGCCACCTAGAGTGTCCTGGTATGCTCCCACCTCCTTCCCCAGGTTTCCCATGACTGACCCACCAGAGCGATGAACCCTTCCACCACTGGTATCTCCTTCTTTTACATTCAGACAAGAATTCTTTTTCAGCCCAGTTGGTGTGGCTCAGTAGTTGAGCATCAACCTATGACCCAGGAGGTCACAGTTTAATTCTTGATCAGGGCACATGCCTGGGTTGCAGGCTTAATCCCCAGTGTGGGGCACGCAGGAGGCAGCCAATCAATGATTCTCTCTCATCATCAATGTTTCTATCTCTCTCTCCCTTTCCCTTCCTCTCTGAAATCAATAATATATATATATATATATATATATATATATATATATATATATATATGGAGAGGAAGGGAGGGAGGGAGAGAGAGAGAGAGAGAGCATTCTTTTTCCGAAACAGGGAAATATAACTGCAAAACAACAAACTCATTTTCTCCCAACATTAAAAAAATAGTGCTCAGTAGAAAGTTATGCAGCCATTTATAAGGACATTTACAAAAGGTTTCTAATAACATGGAAAAATGCTTTGCTATAATGTTAAGTGACAAAAAGATGGAAAATTGGACATATATATAGTATGAGCTTAATTATATTAAAACTTCCCTAAAATGATAAATAAAAATACATAGAACAATAATCCCAATTATTAATAGTGGTTATCTCTGTCATTTTATACCTTTTTTTGTATTTTCAAACATTTTTTCTAAGTATGCTTCTTGTTATAATAGCAAAGTCCAATTTTTTATGAAAACATATCTTTATATTACCTAGCTTTATGCATTATCAGCTAAGCTTGGAATTTGAAACAAAATCAACTGGAAGATCACAGAATGCTAACGTCGTAACAAACCTTATAAATTCTTGAGTCCAGAATGTTAAAATAGTTCTTTGGGATCACAGATATCTTGAGAATATGATAGAAATTTTGACTATTCTTTCAGGGAAAAGAATATGCATATAAAAATAAATTTCTTAGGATGCTTTAGTTGCAAGTTATAGAAAACCCTGTGACACAGGCTTAAACTGTGAGGAAATTTATTGATTCATGTAACCAAAAAATCCAGGAGTATCTGGTTCCAGGGGAGGCTTGATTTATTATCTCAACAATGTGGCAGAGGCTGAGGTCTCCATTTCTGCTCTTTCTTCCCCAGGTTCAACTGCATCCAGAGGCTGATTGACCTTGGGGTCCCAGGATGGTTGTGACAGGCTCCTGGGGTTTTATACTTACTCATTTACCCCCAAAAGAAAGAGAGAACCTTTGCCTCAGCATAGCCAGCAAATATCCTGTGATTCTTAAATTGACTGGTCACACGGAGGTTGCAAGCTCATTGCTGAGTTGGTCACTGTGGCCAGATATTTGAATGTGCTTAGCCTAAGTCATAAGTGCCATCCGGCTTCTTCATGTCATATTTATCCCCCAATAGAAACTGGACTCATGGCATTCCTAGTTCATGCTGCCCTGAGATCTCAGTCTAGAGTTTCTCTTATTCTAAGGGCAGTGGAAAGGCACAGAGATTTGTAATCCTTCTAAATCACTCCCAGTGACACCCAGGTGGATGGATGAATAGAGTACTCAAAGTTTAGTGAAATGGTTTTGGTGAATGTGAAAAATGAGTCCTGCTGAAGGTTAAGGGCAATGAAACCTGAGTGAGAAAGCTTACCTCTGATGTTCCAGTCCGAAACCCATTTACCTGATGGAAGCTCTGACTTGTCATCAAGACTACTCCATGGTCTGCCAATGAGTTCACATGTACACCTTCTGGAGAGGTGGGCTCGCTCCTTTTTCAAATAGATAACAATATTAACAACAAGCATATTGGTGATCATGATAATACATTTACTAGCTCTAACTGTTTTGGCTGTAGTGACAGAAACCTTGCTCAAACTAGTTTAAGAAGAAAAGCAGATCTATTGGCTCAGCAAGTCCAGTCACAGCTGGGGCCAGGGTTCTACTTCTTCAGCTCTCAGATGGCTCTACCCACGGGGTAGGCATGATCATCACCGGCAGATCAAGGCTGGTGATGATTCTAGCTGTCGTAACTGTAGAGAGAGTGGAAATGTTCACAGGGCTAGAGGCTCAGGCCTGGGGAGATGACCATGGGTTTGGATACACCTACTCAGTGATGCTTTAGAGACCTCAGGGACGGTACAAGACAAGGCCTAAAGAAGGCCAAGCCAAGATTTGAAGGATGAGCTGACCAAGTGCAGGGTGGACAGGGGAAGAGAAAAGGGCAAAAGGGCATTCTGGACAACGGCCTCAAACAGGATAGAATTTATGAGAGCTGAGGAGCTGAAAGAAGGCCTGTGTGTCTGGAAGGTGAACAAGGGAGAGCATAGCACACGGTGGTATAGTGGGGATAAGTGCATGACAGTTAGGATGTCACATCCCACAGTTTACAACTCTTATAAAAAAGAGCCTCTTACCTGGGGACCCCCTTAGGATATATCACCATGCCTGATGGCCCAATTGATGGTGGCTGGGGAACGGGGCCCTTTAATTGGCTACTTCTAGGAGCTACAACTGTCTCAGAGGGGGAAGGTGGTGAGGAAAAACTAGTTCTATTATTTTAAAAAAGTGTTAAGCAATGTGAGGCAGGCAAAACAGACACACAAAGTAAACCTCCAAGATGTTTCCTGTGTCAATAATATTTATGATAATGATGGTTAATAACCATGGATTATTCCATGGTTATGTAATCCATGGTTATTGGTTACTAATAATGTGCCAGAAACTATGATGAAAATTTTTCCTATGTTATTTCATTTAGAATTCACAATGACCTTCTGAGTTAGTTGCTATTATAATTATTTCTAGTATTATTTCCATTTTATAGGAGAGGAAATTGAGGTCCAAAGAAGTTAATTAACTGACCGAAATTGCACAGCTGGTGAGTAGCAGCACCAGAACTAATGCCTAGGTCTAGTCTGTCTGACTGGGGAGGCAAATTCTTAACTATTATGTACATGCTAACTTCCTTTAAAAAATTCCAAAAATCTATCTTAGACTAACATTTAGCAAGATCTCAATGGTATAAGCAAGGCAAGAGTGTAGAGGGAATGAAAATGCATCACTCAGGTCTCTGATTGTCCCAATTGCCATGCTCTGAAATTTACCACTGCATTGGCACTAAAGTCACACTTCCCATGGGCTGTGACAGAGCATGACAATGACACCAATGCGGGCCATTCCTGGGAGACATGGGACTTCTATGATGGGCAAATTTGGTTCAAGCACTCCCCATCTCCTTTTGCCAAACTTTCTTAGAATTGAAATGCAGTGTAAGGCTCTTCCACTTAGCCAACCACCCTTTCCTCCCTCCCTGCCACCCTTCTGTGGTTCATAAAGACCAGACCTGCATGGCACTCTGATTAATTTTAGGAAAATTAATTTCTTACAGGTCTAATCTATTGTATTAGTTTCCTAGGGTTGCCTTAACAAAGGACAATAGGTCCTCACTTAATGTCATGGATAGGTTCTGAAATTTTAAGCAAAATAACATATAACAAAAGCAATTTTACCATAGGCTAATTGATATAAACAAGAGTAAAGTTCCTACAGCATCTCATCAGTGTTATAATGAAATGACTTGGAATGAAAGTATTCGAGGACCTTTAGGCCACAGACTGAGTGGCTTAAACATACACTTATTTCACATCCTAGAGGCCAGAAGCCAAGATCAAGGTTTTGGTTGCTTCTAAGGGCTATGTTCCAGATTGTCTCCTAGCTTCTGATAGCTTTAGGTGTTCCTCGAATTGTAGATGGTCTTTTCTGTGTCTCTGTACATCATCTTTCCTCTGTATATTTCTGACTTTGTGTCTAAATATCCTTTTTAAAAAATAAGGACACAGTCAGATTAGGGCCCGACCCAATAAACTCAACTTAACTTAGTTATCTACAAAGATATTATTTCCTAAGATCCTTTTCATAGATAGTGGGGGTTGGGACTTTAAAATCTTTTGGGTGGTCACAGTTCAATCCACAACATCTATTTTAGTGTGTCTTTGTTGGAGGACCTGGGCTAACACACAAGGGAATTCAGGAGTTTTAATAAATCTGTTTATATTTAAAACATCATGTCTAGAATTATCACTTGACCTAGGTGCATTTTTGAGGATGGAAAAATCCTGTATTCTTTAAACCATAAAAAGTGCTGGACATATTTAATTAATCTAATGGGAGTATAACTATACTAATTAGATGCATATAAAAATTTCATCAGAAATATCCCACAATATTAATTTTAATGAATAGCTATTTTAAGGTAGGCCAAAAATAGGATAATTTAAGTTTTCCTTTGTTTTGAATAATAGTGAGACTTTATATGGCTTAGTTTTGCCCTTAATAAACTATTGTGTGGAATAGAATGTTTCTGTGATATATAATAGATATTAAACAGGGAAAGAGAGTAGTTGTATGGTCAGAATGGTTTAGGAAATAGGATGAATTGGGTCTACGTCTTAGAAATTTACTCAATCATTTGACAAACATTTTCCGGGCATCTGCAAGTGTCAGGGATTGTACTAAGTAGTAAGGGTCCAGCACTGAATAAGCTAGTGACCTTGTCTTTCTGGACCTTGTGTCCTCATGTCTGCATGGGCCTTTTATTTAGAAAAAGGTCAATAGTCAAGTAAGTAAATAAATGAACAAGGTGTGTGAAGGAAATAAAAATGGTAATAGGATAGGGACAACTGGATGGGCCATGTGTGTTTCAGATAGGTTGGTGGGAGAAGCTTTCTGAAGGTATTGACATTTCAGCTGAGACCTGGAAGGTGAGAGGGAGGAGTCAGCCATGCAAAGAGCAGGAAGTGTATTGAGAGCAACATAGAGATGGCTGGTGGGAGCAACTGAAGGTGGGAGGAGCATAGTTGGAGCATGGATATTGGAGGTGAGTGCAGGGGTTCTGGAAGGTCTGCAGAAGCCCGATCATGATGGGTCTGGTAGGCAATGCTACAGAGTTTACATTTTATCTTAAATGCAATTCTCTTTGGCGTGTTAAAGACTCTGAGGAGTCCTGCGATAGAGCAACCTGTTCGACTGGGCTTATGTCCAAATTTCCAAAATGTAATTGACCAAATTGTTCTGCTAATAAATTATATCCGAGAGAACAATTGTATCCCATGAAAGAGAGTCTAGGAGATGCTGATTTGTGAATTAAAGGTAGTTGCTACTTTAAGAACACAAGTGTCCCATGAAGGCTGGTCCCTGGGGCACCAGTTGATGCAGTGACGTTGGGGTTTTTAAAAATGGAATGCTTATGCTTGCCATCTCTGCACGTAGGTTGTCTGAGTTTATACTATTTAATAATTATGTCCTATGGGTAAGATACTTAATCTGTCTGTCTCAGTTTTCTCACCTGTAAAATGGTGGATAGAATATGTTATTTCAGATGATTGCTAGGAGGATTAATTGCAGAAATACATATCAAGTTTTCTGAGCATGATAAGTACTTGATAAATATTGCTATTTTCATTATTATTAATAGCCTAAATATGTCAGTTTTTTCCCCCCAGAGTGTCAAGCTTTATTTCTTGATGTTAATGAGCTTATGCACAAGAGATAAGATGTTTTAGGGAAATTTTATTTCTTTATTGTTTTTTGAATAAACTCATTAACACAAACCCACATGGATGCAACTTTAACAAAATAATGGCAACCCTCATTTATATTCCACAGTACAATAAATATCATTTGATTATTAATTTCTCCATTCCCTACCTCTGTTTTCTTTCCTTTTACAGAACTACCAAGCATAAAACCTCTTAGGAAATTATATGGTCACTCAACACTCATTTGCAGTGTCAGCTCTCAGGCATGGATATAGCCATTTCTCTTTAAGAGAGTTTCTGAAAACCTAAAAGTTCCTTCGCCTCATTTTTAGCAACAGAAAGTAAGTGAGCATGCTGTGTCCCTTGGTCACTCACTGGGGATGTTAGAGATCTCTGAGTTCTGCATTCTCAGGGCTAGTTGGCTGCTTTGACTTCAGTGAGCTTCACTCAAGACACAGAACCTAACCTGGCTGATAGCATAGGTACAAAAACTTCGTGCACACAATGAGAGGAAACCAGTCAAATGATCAAACGGAAGTTGAGAATCACTGACATAATTTTGGTCCTAACACTTAAGATTTTTCTTTAACCTGCCTTGTCTAAGTGGATTTAATGTGTATTTTTTTTGTTTTGTTTTTTCTCCTGACACTTTAACAGCTCAGGGGGAAAAAGAAAACTTAATTGCAACATTTCTGGATAATTGCTGGGTGATGAATGCTTGAGGAATTTTTACTTTGCAGACACGCCAAGACAACAAAAAAATCATACCACAATCAACATTTCTGGGTGAAATGAGAGATCCTCTCCCACATCCTGTGAGTGAGCATTTTGGATTTAATTGCCTCACTGCTTCATTTGTCATTTTTCTAAAAAAAGGCCTCCAAAGAAATTCTCTTCAAACAAGATGTTCTCATGGTCAGGGGTACAGAATGCATGAGTCAAGTACAGAAATTCAGTCTCTAAACCAGAGATGGGGAACATTGGGCCTGTGGGCCATGTAAGGCCTGCAAAATCATTTGGTCTGGCCCTGCCAAGGCACTTGGGGTTGTTAATTAAATGTTTGACCAAAAATAGCAGGCTAATTTTTTAAGTTGTTAATTTTGTATGGCCTGCAAATCCTATATAATAAAAGCCTAATATGCTAAGTGTCAGGTCATCTGGTGGGCTGTTCAACCAATCAAAGCATAATATGCTAATGAAATGCTAAGGCTGCTCAACCGCTCGCTATGACATGCTCTGACCACCAGGGGGAAGATGCCCTTGCTGCTGGCATCTGGCCAATCAGGACTGAGCAAGATGGGCCGGACACACCCTGGAGCCCTCCTGCAGTCCCTCCCTGGCTGGCCAACCTCCTGCATCCCTCCCTGACCCCAATCATGCACCATGATCGTGGGGTCCCTTCGCCTAGCTTGTGCCTTCTTGCAATCCGGGACCCTTTGGGGGATATTGGAGAGCTGGTTTTAGCCCAATCCTGCAGGCCAGGCCGAGGGACCCCTCTGGTGCATGAATTCGTGCACCAGGCCTCTAGTAATGTTATAAATATCCAAATGGCCCTTGGCAGCAAAATGGTTCCCCATCCCTGCTCTAAACCAACCAGTGTGCCTGTGTCCTGCTCTCAAGGAGCTTATACCTCACCGCCCTCATTTGGGGAATAAGAGTGATGATGCATTTGAAATAATTGTGGGATAATACAAGAGATTTGAGAGAGAGTTGAGTGCTTCCTAATGTAGCATAGACTTCAGGTATTAACTGATTCCTAATGAAGGATTTCTAGTAGAGCTGCAACAAAACAGAACAGGAAATAGCATGCTTCACATAATTTTCACTTAGGGTTCATGACCATGTCATGGATCAGGTGATGTAAGTCAGGGTCTAGTGTGGTGGTCCATCCTGACATTGTTGCATTTACATTTGGTGTGCTATTATTTAGGTGTAATATTTTAGAAATCATGGTACCTAGCATGTGTCACTTTCAATTATACACCTCTATCCCACCACACTCCTCATGCATTTATACGAATTTCAGGTCACCCCACAGGCATTAGAATTTGCATTGGTAAGTAATAAACCACAGATTGGGTGGAAGCGGGCAGGATTAGACTAGATGACATTTTAAACACCCTCCTTGATATTCTGTGCTCTGAAAACTCAAGAGAGATAAGTGTAAATTATGTATGACAGGAAGGAGGACTTTGTGGAGTAGTTAGGGCTTGAGATAGGTGCTGCAAGGGAGGCAAGGTTGGGACAGGTAGGTGAATTGCCAGTGTGGAGGAATCTGGAAATGTGAGGAAAGGGGATACTGGTCTAGCAAAGGTGATGACAGTGTGTTGACTACTGGGAAGGAAGCTAAGATCATTACATTGTGGCCAAATTCTGGAATAACCTCAAGGTCGAAAAGGCCAATGACTTTCCTAAGACCACATGGCAATAATGAGCAGAGGGGAGATCTAGACCTCAGAGCTCTTGGCTTTCTTTGGCATTGGTCTTTGACACCTCTCCACTTCTGTAGAACTAAAAGGTAGCAAGTTTCACAGTTAATGAGACCCAATGAAGAAAACTCTAACCAATTTTAGACTCAGGTCATTTGAAGAAGGTGTATAAATACATTTATATATGTGCATTATTCCTAAATTTTATTTTCTTTTTTGCAACAATGGCCAATGATTTTCTTAGAGGGTAGGATAAGTCACATTTATCCTCTTTGTCTCACCTCATAGGTCATTCCCACCCAGGCATATCCACCATCACATTACGATAGAAACAGAAAAAATTATTTATTCTGGGATTGCTGCCCATTTTCTCAATATATCATTTTTATTTTATTTTGGCGCTTGATTTATATATTATGTAAATAGAGAGTCCTGACTATTCATTTTCATGAAATTCTTCTTCCTCTGAGGTTCTTGACCTTTCTCTCCCAAGATGTACAGATGAACTAGATTGGAGAAACCCTCCCACCAGCCATGGATTTTTCTCTCCGTCTCATGGCCAACAACTTAACATCTGAGTTTCTATAATGATGGAAGGCATTGATAGAGATCGTATTAGGGTACTGTTGGCCACAAGTGACAGAGCACAGGCATATTTACTGAAAAAATGAATGCACTGGCTCACATAACGAACGAGTCAGGAGTTGCCTCAGGCATGCTTCCTCAAACTGCTTCAGCAGGACTTGGTGGTGCTTCATCCCTTGGCCCTCATTTACTCTGTGTTGTCGCCATTCTCAGGCAAGTTCTGTAAGTGTAGTGGTCAGATGGCCCGGAGCAGCTCCAGACACTCATCCTCCCAGCTTCAAGTCCAGACAAAAGAGTGCCTCATTTCCGACGATCTGTTACTGGGTCCCAGTGGTCAGGCCTGGAGCATAGGCTTTCATTAGAGCCAGAAATGGAGTCAACCACGGAGTCACTGTGCAAGAGAGTATAAGAAGGGTGGTTCCTAGAGGGCAGTCATGGCGCTACCATTAGGAGAAGGGTGGGGGAGCTTGGCTTCTGGGTGTGGGTTTAGCCCTTCTGGGAGATATGCCTGAACCCAACATTTCTTTGAATCCTCATCATGTTTTACCTTAAAAATTCATGTGACTTCTTTCTAGTATGTGTTTTAGTGTAAAAATAATGTTTTCAGCCGAAACCGGTTTGGCTCAGTGGATAGAGCGTTGGCTTGCAGACTGGAGGGTCCCAGGTTCGATTCCGGGCAAGGGCATGTACCTGGGTTGCAGGCACATCCTCAGTGGGAGATGTGCAGGAGGCAGCTGATCGATGATTCTCTCTCATTGATGTTTCTAACTATCTCTCTCCTTTCCTCTCTGTAATAAATGAATAAAATATATATTTTTTAAAAATAATGTTTTCAAATGCTAGTTGACTAACTATAATATTCCAGGATAGACATCACTTAAAACCCTATGGCTTTGGAGCCCCAGGCACTTCCCTGTGTTCCAGAGGCTCCAGCTTGAGAAGCCCCACTTCATGCCACTATCAGGCAATGTAGCCATTAACGGGTCTCTTTGCTGTTTCAAGAGAATTGCTTAAGCCGGGAGAAATAACAACAGGCGAAACGGCCATGCAGTGGGGCCATGAAGAGAGCAGGTGTTTGGTCAGATGGCCGTGGGCTGGAATCTGCCTTACTACTGATAATCTGTATGACCTTTGATAAATTACTTAACCTCTTTCAGCCATGGTTTCCGCATTGATTAGCACCACTCATCCTTATACATTGTGAGGACTGAATGAGCTAATGCTTGTAAAACTAGCACAGTGTGTGGCACGGAGTAATTCTCAGGAATTGTGAGTTAATGTTACTATAGTGAATAAATATCATTGTTGATATTTTATATGTACTCTATGCAGAATAAGCTTTGAAAATGACCTTGTTTATTTCTACCAAGAACAATTTCAACTCGCAGTTCCAAATGGAAGTAAAAGATGGATGATAGATTTGCTTTTTGTTTTTCCATGACCTGCAACTAATTGAAAAAGACTCCAGGTATAAAACAAGGAGGCAGAGGACATTGCCTCTAGAGTGTAGTGTTTATTTTCATGCTATAAGCTTAGACTCACTGTCATATTTTTCTGCCTTTTAATTCCTACCCAGTTGTCATTAATTGTACATTTACCTCGCCAATTGACGCTACTTCTTATTTCCTAACCAATTCTTGCACAAAGCAATTAGCCAAAATACATCTTCCCTTTCATTTTCAACCGAAAGTCCACCTGCTAGGCATTTTTTGCACTCTGAATAAAAACAAACCAAAGAGAGCAGCAGGAAAGAGTTTAAGTGAGACAGATTATCTGACAATTATTGGCATCTTTTAATTCTAAGAGCTAATGGATCATTTGTAGCTTAAGAAAATGCCCACCACATTTGAGATGATAGGTGCCTTTAAAAAGAAGGTTATAAAACATCAAATGGTAGAAGTAAAAAGGCTCCACAGGGCTCCTTTCATTTAAGCTTTGGAAACCCTAATCTCTTCTCATTTTAATGTGTATCTTGTCACTTGGCTATCAGACTTTTAATCGCTACCTCCACTCTCTCTTTTTAAATGAAAAAATATTTTTATTGATTTCAGAGAGGAAGGGAGAGGAATAAAGAGAGAGAAACAGCAATGATGAGAGAAATCATTGATGGGCTGCCTCCTACATGCCCCACAATAGGGATTGAGCCCACAACCCAGGCATGTGCCCTGACTGGGAATCAAACCGTGACCTCCTGGTTCCTGGGTCGATGTTCAACCACCGAACCATGCCAGCTGGGCTCCACTCTCTTTTTTCCACATTATGTGCATGCTCACAAATGCAATTCCACACTGGGTACATCTCCTCCTATGGTAAAGATTGGAAATGTCTTCTATGAGGGTGCACATAAACAAAGTCAATTTGAACACATGGAAAGTTCCACGTCGTTCATTTAATGAAATCTTTCCCCGACTCCTACTCAGTTCATGTAATGAAATTATGAATGATCCAAATCAGGGGAGGAATAATTCCCAGGGGAACACTTTGCACGGTAGACATGTTACCCTTGAAATTTAGATCCTTTAAATGTCTTCGGTACAGCATAGGGAATATAGTCAATAATATTGTAATAACTATGTATAGTGCCAGGTGGGTATTAGACTTATTGGGGGGATCACTATAAATTATATAAATGTCTAACCACTATGCTATACACCTGAAACTAATATAAAATAATATTGAGTATCAACTGTAATTAAAGAAAAAAAAAGAAGTATCTTCTGAATGAGGGAAGAGGGTTTCTGAATATTCAACATCCTCCCCCATCCTGTTCTTCCTTTTTAATTTTTAATTATTTGTTTTTCGTAAAAGAGGGTTAAGAGTTGAAAACCTAATAGTTTAGCTGTGTGACTCTGGGTGAGTTAGTTACCTAACATCTGTACATTTCACTTTTGTCATCTGTACTTCATAGGGTCTTTTTTTTTTTTTTTTTTTTTTTTTATGCTACACACCCAATACACCCATCTACATGTGAGAAACACACACACACACACACACACACACATCTCTTCTCATGGAACATCTGGGACCTCTGTCTCCCTGAGAGATGCTATTTCCTGCTTTAGGGATAATGGTACAAAGGCTCTAAGCCACTGTCAACCAAAGATCCTCCACAACCAGCAAAGGCTCAGCTACCCAGAATCCCCAGGAGAGCAGAGTGCCCAAACTGTTTTGACCAGAACTCCTCTGCTACCCTTATCTGCCAAGGTGAGTGTGGAACTGGCATTGCTCCAGTGAGGAACAACTTTATTCCTCATTACTGCATCCCAAATCCCAGAACCCTTGGCCATGAAATTCTCCCACAGATAAAGCACATCTCTTCCCTCTTGAAAGAAGCAGCCAGAAACTCAGTCCCAAGCTGCCTGACCTTCCCGTGGGGACACACCTGGGATTCTCATCATGCTCAGTGGTGCAACTGGAAGGGCTGCAGGCCCCCAGCCCCATGGCTGGGCTCTACAACCAAGCAGCTTATACACTGCAGTCTCACTGTGCCCAAGCCCTGAGGGTGGCCCTGGAAGATGAATCTTGGCTCAGCAGTGATCTGGGCCTAGCTGCCTGGCCGTGTGGTCCCTGGTGATGGGTCCTCAATGCCACAACTTGCAAAATGACTGGGCCATGTGGAGAGCTACTGCAGTCTCCAGGAAGTGACTCCTGGTTGGCTATTCACCATGCAGCTACCACCAGCAGGCCTGCCATGGGAACCTCTTGGGCCAGTGGTGAGAAGGATGCACAAAGGGGAAAGAGCAGGACCAGCCTTCCGTGGGCAGCTCCCAGCAGGTGCCCTCTGCAGAGTGGACATACTAGACCTGAAGGCAGCCTCACCAAAGCATAGGGTCTTTGTAAGGTCTAAATGAATTCATCTTTGTAAACTATTAAAGCAGTGCCTAGCTCACAGTTGTTTCTAAACACATTTGCTGCTAGTGTTGTTGGTATAAGAGCATCCTGGGCCTTCAGCCCACAGGCTGGCAAACCAGACAGGCGTAAGTCTGACCCCAGCTCTGCCATATACTAGCTGTGTGACCTCGAGCTATCAAGTTTCTTAACTTTTTGGGTTTCCGTTCCTTCACTGGTGAGGTGGAAATAATAGTTCAAGGATCAGGATTTGGCCTGAGTCTATAGCCAGAAAGAATTGGGAAAAAATCTGGGCTTCCATCCTCATTCCTCTTTGATTTGGTCAAGTTACTTAGGGCTTAACATACTGCCTGGCACTTTGCAAGGGCTAAAAAAATTTTTAATTATTACTAGCGTTTATTCCTCTCACATTAATATCCACATTTTAAAAATAATAACGAAAATAGGAGAGGCTGCTTGCTCAATCCAAGTGGCCAGCACGTGCCAGACCTGGGATGTGACTCCAGGGTTTTACACCCTCTGGGCTGTGCACGTGGTTGGCCACCGATACGATCCAGGTGGTTGGCATGCCGTGGTGTTGATTCTTTGCCCACGAGTTTCTTCTGCCTGAAATGTCCACCTGCCCAGGTCCTTCAAGGTCCACTTTACACGCCACGTGCTTTCCCCCTGAAGACGCTCCTGCTTCTCAAAGCTGACCGTAATCCATGACTGCATTAAACTGCGGCCGCTCTCAGCACTACTCATCTTCAATTACCATTACTGTACATATTTTTTTCTCCTCAAGGAGGCTGTAATTACTGTGAAGGCCAGTCTATGAATGATTCATCATGGTAATCTCCTCATTGCTGGAACAATGCTTGGAACATAAGGGAAATTTGGTCGATATGTGCTGAAGGAATGAACAAATGAGCGAATGAATGAAACAGCTATGACTTGGATGATTATGGGCAAATTAGCCTGGGAGGGGATGGCACTGAGCACTTGCAGGTATACTGAAGTTCCTGTTTCTCTTCTGGAACATCAGAACCACCGTCTGAACAACTCTCCTGGCTGGGAGGCAGTCCGGGCGTGTGAGCTGGGTGGAGTTGTCAGTTCTCAACTTAAAATTCATTAGTTTGTTCATTCAACAAATTTTACTTATTGTGGGCTTTAGCACTTTTCCTAAGGATATGACAGCCTGTTTAGAAGCTTAATTTACAATGGGGTCATAGGCATCAGAGATGGACGGGGCCTTGGGATCATTCTAGATCAAAATTTCTCAGATGGTATAATGGGCAATATTAGCCCCCAATGAGACACTCAACAAGTAAATGAAGAAATAAGGCATGTTTATCACCTTCTAGGTTTGGAAGAAGCAATATTCTACATACCCGCCCCTTGTCAGATTAATAATAACGACGATGACAGCCATAACAATGAACGCTAACAACTATTTAGCTTTTAGAACTGACTTATTTAATTCTCACAAGAACTTTATGGCGTAGGCATTATCATCCCCCTATAAAGATGAAAAAAGAAAGCACACTTGAACTTCAAAGGCACTGAAAATTCTGAACTAAAGAAACCCATTTTGTTTTGCTTAATCCTACACTTTTCAAAATTAATTAACTACAGAAATGCATTTTAAAAATCTTTTTGCATACCACCTAATGATATCCTGTGGATCCAGGGAATGCATTCTTCTTCTGGGAAATGCAGTTCTCAGCCTAATACTTTTTTTTTTTACAGATTGAGAAACTGAGGCCCAGCGAGAAAAGAACCTCATCAGATTTTGTCCCTAGCAGGTTGCCAAGTGGGGCTAGAATTTGCCCTCTTGCCCCTTACTGAACTCATTTCCTTTTTCCCGTGGTACTTGTTACTGCCTTTTCCTTTGCTCTGTTTCCCCCCTCCCCTCTTCTCTGCTGTGCTTTTCGGTACCTGAGAAGTACAGTGGTCCTGGCTTGTCCTTGGTAAGCGTTGCTGATCATGTCCCTCAGTTCAGCCATCTCTAAGTACTTACAATTAACCAAGCGCTTAAAGTCTCTTTTATTTTTTTAAACATGTTTTTGAGAAAGAGAGGAAGGGAGGAGGATAGAGAGATAGAAACATCAATGAGAATGAAACATCATCCATTGACTGCCCCCTGCACACCCCTACTGGGGATCAAGCCCACAACCCGGGCATATGGCCTGACTAGGAATCTAACCAGTGACCTCTTGGTTCCTGCGACCACACTCAAACACTGAGCTCTTAAAGTCTCTTAACAGCAAAACTTCTGTGGCAATGGTGGCATACAGGATCTTCCTGGGATCACTCTGCATGTGTTTTGTCAGCTGCACAATGAAGTGAATTGCCTATTGAAGAACCATAATACCGCTTAATTAAATGAGGGCCTTTATCTCTTTCCTCCTTTTCTCCCTTCTCTAAGAATAAATTTTTAAGCAACAGTTTAGTAGAAGAAGGTTAATTCTAGACTAGCACTACTTACTAATTGAGCTATTTCTACTCTCTGTGATTAAAAAAAAAAAGATATCTTCTCATCTCTTCAGGAATTTGAAACTGATACTCTCTAGACTTCTGCTCATTCATTTGTTCATTCATTTAACTTTTAATCCTTCCTTTTTGCAAAGCGCTGGCACCAGCCTCAATGAAGGTTAAAACAATGGTGGGCAAGGCATATTCTCTGTCCTCAAGGGTTTTAAAACCTAAGAGAAGAGATATATGTGTAAATAATAATAGACAGTGGCTTTCCAAGTAACTTCCCAGGTATTGATCAACTTTTGTATTAAATTATTTAGAATGTGCTACTATTTAACTCAGTTGGTTGCTAACATTTTGGAATTAGGGGTGAATTTTGGGAGAGAAAGATTCTAAGCAGTATTGTTCAGTGAGAACCTTTTCTGGGCAGACATCCGTCCTCATAGAAAGGAAGAGGTGCTGTGCACAGTCTAATACAGTGCCTGACAGACACATCGGAGCCATTAGTAAGTTATGGTTGCACTTACCATTCTTAGCAATCTTTGTAAAGTACCAGCACCATTAGATTATCGAGATTTAAATGTCAGATTTTTTAAATTTACCAGCTGTGTGACATTGAGAAAGTAGCAGTTTCTTTGAGTGTCAGTTTGGGAGGACTGAAATCAGAGGAAGCTAGTCAAGTGTAGAGTGCTTCACCAGTGTTTTACACGTTAAAAACCATAAAGTGTCATCATTCCTTTGCCTTGAATTAACACTTTCAACATTGCAAGAAAACCTATTCTTTTGGTTAGACCATATGTAGAATGCCTGGGTAATATCATATTTAGGGCTGCCAGATAAAATATAGGACACTCATTAAATTCTAATTTTATAAAAAAATTTTGTGTGTGTATGTCTATGCACTAATACTAAAATTATTTGTTAGTTATTATATTTCCAATTTATAGGGCTTCCTATATTTTTTAATTCCTAAATCTGGCGACCCTAATTATATTTTTATGAACATATTTACAAACTGGAGCACAATTTCTGGATTTAATATTATCTGTACTTTCTTAGGGATGAGGAAACTGACTAGATAGCCTCTAACATGCATTTCAAATCTGAGGATTTTATAACTATAATAAGAAAAGGAAGCTTCAAATCCCACTACCACCCCTTCCTATCTATGTGAATTTGGTTACATTAGCCTCTCTAAGCCTAGCCATTATTATTATTATGGAGAATTTTCTCCTAAGACAATTACTTTCTCCTTGATGGATTTGCATTATCCATTTTTAGGACTCTCTGTTATCAAAATTTTAATTTTCTCACTGTGAACAGAATAAATTCAGCTTTCTAGCTCTTGACCTTTATGGCTGAGAGTAAGTTAGTTTTTTCTGAAGGATTCTTTTTTTGTTATTGTTTACAATCTCTAATCTTAGCAGGGACTCCAGACTCAGCAGTCACACTTGAGAATTTTAAGCTGGTGCAGGGAGAGATTTCAAAGTTACCCTGCACTACTTAAAAAGGAGAGAGGGAATTTGGGGATTTGGAGTTAATGTCTCCTCCTCCCCTCTCCCCTGGGGACAGGAGAGAAACTGGGCTCAGGCCTGGCTACAGACACACAGCTCCTAGTCATGACACACCTCTCTCTGTTCCAGTTACCAGGCTGAGCATCCCACGTGCAGTACCTTATCTCATCCTCACATAGTCAGGCCTGTGAAATAGACACATTATCCTCATTAGCTAGGGTGAGGAAATGGTCCCACATGACTAGGCTAGGTCATGAGAGCGACGTCAGGCCACCAGAATTCCTGGTTAGTGAAGAGCTCGTTAGTAGTTCCCAACTAGCCTATGTTTCTCCCGGAGTCTCACTTAACGATGGGGATCTGCGTAGATGTCTTGGTCCCAGACGTGTGCTGTGACATTGGGTTGGACGGACTGTTTGGCACCCTCCTTCTGCCTTGCTCTCCATGTGGGGACTGGCTCTCTACACGTCACCAAGTGGACAAAGTGCTTCTGGGTTGTTATTTTTAAATAGTTTGAAAACATACTACAAATAACATGTGCTCATTGTTTAAAATAGAATACAAAACTATATCTAAAACAAAATACATGCCCCCCCCCCCGGGGGAGGGGGGCACTGTTAACATTTTGATGTAATCTTTTTCCGATAGGGATATATAAATAAAATTGATATTTAAGATGTAGTTGCTGTTTTACAGAAACAGGATCATATGGAACAAGTCATTTTGGAATCAACTTCCTTTTCCCCCACTCAACAATCAACCTTCCTAAAATGTGTGCCTCAGTAGAATTTGCATTTTTGCTGAGGAGCTGGCCAACACATAAAATACTTTTCTTTTTTTTTAATATATTTTATTGATTTTTTACAGAGAGGAAGAGAGAGAGATAGTTAGAAACATCGATGAGAGAGAAACATCGATCAGCTGCCTCCTGCACATCTCCTACTGGGGATATGCCCGCAACCCAGGTACATGCCCTTGACCGGAATCGAACCTGGGACCTTTCAGTCCGCAGGCCGACGCTCTATCCACTGAGCCAAACCGGTTTCGGCACACATAAAATACTTTTAAAAAGAGTATTATACTGACATTTGTCAGAGGGGATGGGGGTTTGGGGGCTGGATGAAAACGGTGAAGGGAGTAAGCAAACACACACACACACACACACACACACACCCCAAAAACTCACAGACATAGACAACAAACAGTATGGGGATTACCAGAGGGAAAGAGTGGTGGGAGATGGAGAAGAGGGTAAAGGGTGATAAATGGTGATGGAAGGAGACATGACTTGGGGTGGTGAACACACAATATAATATATAGATGATCTATTATAAAATTGTACACCTGAAGCCTATATAATTGTATTAACCAGTGTCACCCCAAAAAACTCAATAAAAAAGAGTATTATACTAAAATCTAAGTTATGTGCTACAGATTCCATATTTGTAGATTTTTAAAAGTGAATCTCTTCTGAAAATATGGGTTGTGATTGGTCATAATCCATATTCTACTTTTGTGTAATTATAGAAATCTTCTTGGAGAGGAAAAACAGAAAATGTGGCAGGGAGTGTGACAGCTCTTTAATCCTTATGAACAGGACCCACAGGTGTTTTTTATAGCTCCCTCATTTCTGGAGGACTATTTACTGGCATGGTTTTCTGACTTAAATTTGCCTTGAAAGGTTTCTTGGATCTGTTGAAAGGCAAAATCTGCCCTCACTCCATGAAAGACACCAAGGCTGTGCGCCTCAACAATTTCAGAGTGAAACAAAAAATTTAGACCTCAGCTTGAAAATTACATTCCAGAAGCACATTCCACCCCATTCCTCCAACCTGACAGAGCAAGCTATTTTAGGCACCAGAACCACATTGCCTGAGAAGCTGTTCCGATTCTTTAATTCCCTCCTTGATAGGGAGCCCGACTTGAAGTGATGGCTTCACTGTAGTGTACCTTCTAGGGTTTGTTCTCAGAATAAATTCCACAGAGATCTGCTCTGTGGTCAGCTGAGGGAGCCGTGGGTATTATTTGTACGTAGGGGAAAGGGCTTTGCACCCTCTAGGGGCTCCAGAATTTCTTATTGATGGTCATGAAAGATGAGACTCCAACTTCCTCTGCTCATTTTTTTTTTTTTTTTTGCCAGTGGGAAGATTTCTTTTTTAGTGGGTGGCAATGATAAAAATAGGCAAGTGCATCCCCTGCCACAGCAAATGTAGTTTAGTAGAAGTAGCAATGAATGTGCCTGCAGACTTGACTTCGACTCCAGCTTTGCTATACCCTGGCCCATTAACCTTGGACAAGTTATCAGGCACAGTTTTCTTATCTGTAAAGTAGAAATAACGATCCTTAGTCTCTTTAGTGAAAGCCTGTGAAAATAATACACAGGAAATGCTTTGTACACTATAGATCACTTATAATAAAGATAGAGCTAATGTTTCTCCATCAAGGCATTCAAACCAGGGAGTGTGCCAAGACTTTGTAGGCATTCTCTCATCTAATATTCAAAAAGCCCTTGCCCATCTCGTTTTATAGATAAGACAACTAATGGTTGGAGGGCTTAAGTAACCTACCTAGGCCACAGAGCTTGAAGATAGTGGAGCCAGGATGGAACACTATATAAATAGTGATTATATAATCCACCCCCCCTTCCCCAAGCTATATTAGGTGTTCTTTATTTGCCTGTGGAATGTCTTCAGAAGAGGCACAAGTTCTATATTCATTTTAACATTAAGAAATATTATTTTAACATTAAGATATATCTAGAAAATCAAACTCCTGATTTCAATATTGTGACTTTTAAGGATGAGGGTAAAATCCCAAATATTCAATTTAAAGAACTAAGGTGATTTGAAGATAAGTCTGAAATAATAGTACAGGTGATATGCAGTTATGGCGAAATCAGATACATGGTAAAAATGACTCAAGTGTGAGATACCTTTCATTAAAGCCAAAAGGATAATAATATGCATGGCATTTATAAGTACCTACACTAATAAAAGACAAAGATGCTAATTGACTGTACCTTTGCTATGCCCTAAGCCACGCCCACCAGCCAATCAGAGCGACTATGTGCAAATTAACCCAACCAAGATGGCGGCCGGCAGCCATGGAGCTGGAGCAAGCAGGAGGCTTGGTTGCCCAGGCGATGAAGGAAGCCAAGCTTCCTGCCTGCCCTGAGCTGGCTGTGGCCTCCGCTCATGGCAACAAAGTTTCAGTTATAGAAGGAGCTTGGGTGGCTGAGGGTTGTGGCCAGCCATCAGCCCCTCACCCAGGCTGGCCACACTCTCATGGGGTGAGGGTCCCTGCTGGGCTTAGCCAGCCTGAAAACAGCCCTCACCTCCTCACCCAGACTGGCCAGGCACCCCAGCAGGACCCCCCACCATGAAGGGGCTGTGGCCAGCCTGCAAACGGCCCTCAGCTCCTCACCCAGGATGGCCAGGCACCCAGTGGGGACCCCCACACTGACGGGGCTGTGACCAGCCTGCAAATAGCCATCAGCCCCTCACCCAGGCTGGCCAGGCACTCCTATATAATAAAAGGGTAATATGAAAATTGACCCTAACAGCAGAACAACTGGGAATGACTAGTCACTATGACACACACTGACCACCAGGGGGCAGATGTTCAATGCAGGAACTGCCCCCTGGTGGTCAGTGCGCTCCCACAGGGGTAGCTCTGCTCAGCCACAAGCCAGGCTGACGGCTGCCAGTACAGCGGTGCTGGTGGGAGCCTCTCCCGCCTCAGCAGCGCTAAGGATGTCTGACTGCAGCTTAGGCCTGCTCCCCGCTGGCAAGTGGACATCCCCCAAGGGCTCCTGGGCTGCCAGAGTGATGTCTGACTGCCAGCTTAGGCCCAATCCCCCATGAAGGCCTCTCTGCATGTAAAGATTCAAATATTATCATGAGGTAAAATCTGTACTCCTTTCTCCTGCTACTCTGTCAGTTGTCATTTAATTTGCAGGCCTCAGTTACTCAACCTAAGAGGGCAGAGGGAAAAAATTTTTTCTCCCCTATAGCTAGTAAGTCTAAAATACACATTGAATTTTGAAGATTTAATAGGAAAATAGGAATGCAAAAATCTCGATTGATTGCATATTGAAATGATAATATTTTAGGTATATTGGTCTAACTATATCATCAAAATGAATTTCACTTGTTTGTTGTCTTTAAGTGCTAGTCAATTAAAACTGCATAGGTTGCCCTAGCCAGTTTGGCTCAGTGGATAGAGTGTCAGCCTGCAGACCGAAGGGTCCTGGGTTCGAAACCGGTCAAGGGCAGATACCTTGGTTGCAGACTCCTCCCCAGCATGGGTCCTGGTCAGGGTGCATGCAGGAGGCAACCAATTGATGTGTTTCTCTCACATCAATATTTCTCTCTGTCTTTCCCTCTCTCTTCCACTCTCTAAAAGTCAATGGAAAAATAACCTCAGGTGAGGATTAAAATTGCATAGGTTGCGCTCAATTCTGGCTCATGTTCTGTTTCTCTTGGACAGTGCTGCTCTACGTGAGGAGTACAACGCCCTCACGGCTTATGCCCAGGCTGAGCTCCCAGGTTAGAATATTTTCAGCGGAGAAGATGAGATTTTCCCTGTGATTTAATTAGCAAATGTGTAAATGCAAATGCATCCAAGGTTTAACCACTCTGCTCTTGCATTTGCATTTTCCTGCAGAGGCCACCAGCTGCTGAAAAGCCAGAGAGGGAGAACTGAAGTCTGCTTCTTGCTGCTTTAGAGCCATTAAACTCTTAAGGTAGGACATTGCCCCTTGATTCTGTGTGCAAATAACAGAGTATTGCAATCAGCGTTCATGTAGTTATTAAGAACAGTATTCTACGCACCCGTACCCGTAGGCCATATCACTACTTGTTTTGTTCACATTTTCTGTGTCTTCGCTGATGTTTTGTGCATTTGCTCTATCAATTACTGAGAAAGGTGTATTTAAATCTACTCTGATTGTCAGTTGGTCTATTTCTCTTGTCATTATATTGCTTTTTATCTAGCATCTTTCTTCAGTTTTGCAAAATCCTCAGCCATGATCTGTTCAAATATTTCTTCTACTTCATCTCATCTTCTCTCTGCTTATTCTGCATCTCCAATTAAAGTACCATGCTAGACCTCTCCCTGCACTTCTACTTTTATCTCCAGAGGCAATACTATTTAGAATGTGTTTCTATGTATATTTTTCGCTGTATGCATTTATATTGCTAGTAAATGTGATGTGATATTGATTTGTGTATTTTAATTTAGACAAACTCTAACATTGTATTTACTATTATTCTGCTACTTTTTCTTTTCATTCAACATTATGGCTTTCAATTGTATTCATCTATATAGATCTAGTTACTTTACTTAAATTAGAGCATTATGAAATGTCTTTGGGATATTCCATTTATGAAGGTTCCGTAATTTATCAATCAATTTTTCTACTAGTGAACATTTAGGTTGTTAAAAGCAGTTGCCCTCCATTACAAACGTTGCTTCAATTAATGACCTTGCATGAAATATCTGGTATCCGCATGCCAGTGCTTCTCTACGGTTTAAAGTAAGAACCAGAATTGGTTGAGTCCTACACAGATCATGGCCATTTCAAACTTCACTAGCTATCACCAAATTGGTATCTGATGTGAGTACTATAATGTATAATCCTGTTTCTTTTCCCACATCCTTGCCAAAGTTTGGCATTATTGTACCTTCTGATTTTATTAATCTGAAGTATGTGAGAAATGGTTCCATATAAACTTACTTTTCTTAATGTGAGTGAGGCTGAACATTTTTCATATGGCCATTAGGTGTTCTGATTTGCTCTCTATGTCCTTTGCTACTTTTAATTTTTTCATACTAATATGCAGGCATTCATGTAAATTCTTCTTACTAGCCCTTATTCTGTGTTGTAACTCCTCTTAGCTACATATCTTCTAAGTCTCTTTATGGCACATTTATCACCCAGAATTTTTTAATATTAACAAGGTCAAGTTTAAGATTTTTTTTTCATTAACTCTGCTTTTTCTTTGGTCTTGTTAACTAATCTTTTTTTAAATCTCAATGTCAAAAAATCTTCTTCTTATATTTATTCAAATAGATCTAATTTTTTCCTTAACATTTAGTTCTCTAAATCTTCAGGAATATTTGTATATAGTGTGAAATGTAGGTTTATTTTTCCAGATGGAAAGGTTATTAAATAACCTTGCTTTTCCTTCATATTTCTGAAGCTATGTTTCTCATCTTCTAAGTCACCTAATGCTTTAGTTTGTTTCTAGACTCCTTATACTAGTCATTAATCTGTCTATCCATACACTAATGCCATATGCTGCAGTTTTATTTTTAATAGAAATTGTTTGGTTTTGGTTATAATGGTTATAATCTATAACTTTATAGATTAAGTTAGAGAAAAGTGTTTATATCTAAGATATTTAATCTTTCCATCCACAAACCAGATCATTCTTCCATTTATTCAGTTCTTCTTTTGTGACCTTCGATGGCATTTGAAAATTTTCTGCTCAAGATACTAATCAGCTTCTATTAGATCTCTTTCTTGATTTTTATTACAATTTTAAATGGTAATAGTTTTCCTCTTATATTTATTAATTGGTTATTGTTAATACGTGAATATTTGTTGATTTTGTAGTTGGTTTTGTATATAGTAACCCCGCTGAATATAAAATCATTATCTTATGAGTTTTAGTAGTTTGAATTTTTTTAAATTTTCCACATAAATCCATCATTAGCAAATGTCAAAAATTTCTGATACTTATACCAGTTTTTTTTCCACCCTGTTGTATTCCATTGGCTAAGACCTTCAGTAGGTGTTTTGTGAGACCCAGTGGTGTAGCCTCTTAGGTCTCCTGAGCTGGGTGCTATAGGGATATCCCTTATCTGAGTTATTTGGGTTCTCCTATTGTAATTGGGTCTTGAATGTTGTTGGCCCATCTGTGGATGGAATCTCCTCTCATTCTGGCTTACTGTGAGCATCACCCCTGACCACATCATGTGAGCTGTTGTGGAGGAGCTGACAGAACAGAATAAAATACAACAAAACAAAACAGGAGACAAAAGAAACAAAACAAAAACATACGCAAAACTCCTACAACAACATCAAAAGCAACCACAAAATAAGAGAGAATTAGGAAAGAGAAAAGAGAGCAAGAATGATAGAAGAAAAGAAAAATATGAGGGGGAAAAGGAATATGAAGGGGCAGAGGTGTAATAAAGAAAATAAGAATAGGAATAGGGGAAGGAAGATGGTGTGAAAGAAAAGAGGAAGAAAAAATTTTAAAAGGAAAATAAAGGAGAAAGCAGATAGACAAAAACAAGAAAAAAAGATGAGAAAGCAGAAGAAAAATAATAGAGTAGGAAAAGGGAAGAGAAAATCGATATATGAAAGAAACAATAGAGACTAAAAGAATAACAGATCAATAAAACAGATAGAGAAAGAACATCTAAAAAAGAGGCAGGAAAAAGAAACAGAAAAGTGAAGTGGCACTCTGGGAGCCTTCTGGGAGCGCCCTTTGGATTCTGCTCTTCTGATGGCTGTTCTGTCTGTCAATTCAGGGCTTCCTGGGAGGTACCTAGGTGCTAACCACTGTCAGAAACGGTCCTCCTTAGCTTTCAGCAACCTGTTTGAAGCTCCAAGCCATGCACAGTTTGACTCTGTCTCCACAGGACTTGGCTGAGTGGAGGCGGGAGCGGGGGTGGGGGTGGGGGTGGGGGTAGTGGGTAGGTGGCAAGCTGCACGCTAAGGCCTGCTTGTTAGCAGCGCAGGGCCCAGGGCTGGGTCACCAAACTTTCCCAGACTCCCTGGGCTCCGCCTCTGCCGCCTTTGCCTGCCAGCCAACTGTCAATCCTAACCACCAAAGGTCTGTCTCCGGAGTGTAGACTTCTGGGCATCAGCTGGAAACCAGGAGTTTCTATCAACTCTCCAGTGCAGGGGAACACCAGTCCGGTTCCCAGATAGCGGGGCAGACAGCCCACCCCCAGTCCAGGCACTGATGCTTCCTGGACTGTTCACAACCAGAGGCGTGGCGGGTGCTGCTGTCTCCTCTACAAGGATGGAGATGCAGGGTGTGGCAGGCAGGGCTCCTGAGGGTGTGGCGGGGTGAGTTCTTTTCCTTTTCCTGAGCTGCGGTTTCTAGAAGGGGCTAGTGCCTCTCAGGAAAAATGGCTGTTTTGGTTTTAGGGGGTGCAACTGACTGCAGGACTCCTGGCTGCTTCTTTTCCCTGTTTCCCTCCCCCTTTCCCTCTGCAGTGCTTCCAACCACAGCCTCTCCTTAGGCACCTTGAGTGCACACCGCCATCTCTCCATCAAAGTCTTGGATGTTTTACACAAGAGGAAGAAAGATGATTGGAGAAATTAGGTAACTTGGTCTAGGTCATTTGGCTGAAGCCATTTGTAACTGATGTAGTGAGTCATGGTTGGCACACAAGAAATATTTGTTGTCTCCCTCTAATCCTTGTTTTAATACACAGTCTCTAGTTGAGGAATTATTTGTCAAACCAATTTTTCCTAAAGTTTAATTTGATTTTATTATCTCCTTTCATAATCTTTTTGGCAAAAGCAATGCTCACGGTATTTTCTTTAGGCAAAAGCAGTGCTAATATTCTCTAGGCCTTTCCTGATTCTTTTACTTCCCCCTCCAAGTTATCTGGATAATCTTTTGTATATTTGGCTAGACTTATTAATACAGTCCCCACAGATTAATTTAGTTGAACAAAAGCTATGAATAATTTTTTCTTTAATCTCCATCCACTGATCATATGATTGAACAAACAACTTTTTAAAAATATATATATTTTTCTTGATTTCAGAGAGGCAGGGAGGGGGAGAGAGAGAGAAACATCAATGATGAGAGAGAACCATTGATCAGCTGCCTCCTGCACACCCCCGACTGGGGATCGAGCCCTTGACCAGAATCAAACCAAGGACCCTTCAGTCCACAGCCGATGCTCTATCCACGGAGCCAAAACAGGTAGGGCTAAACAAACAACTTTCTAGTCTAACTGGTGGAACCATCAGAACCCTCTGCTTCAGCGCACATGAGGGGAAGATTAGTGGTTGGTGGAAAGCATGGTCTTTCTATCCTCATAATGACTTGATTTTGAATACTAACGTCATTATTTTTAATGAGGAGCAAGGGGAAACTCAGCAAATTATTCAATGTCTATACCTCAGGCACGGTCTGACACAGTTTTCTCCACTTTTTAATATTTATTTTTTGAGGTATAATTTATAAACCATAATTTTCACCACTTAAAAGTGTACACATTTTTGTTTTTTAGTTCACAATGTTGTGCAACTATAACTACTCTCTAATCCCAGAATATCCAATGTATAATGTTGCATGTTCCCCCACGTCCCGCTTGGTTCAGGGTTCAGGATCTGGAGGAGGGGCCGCACACAAATGAAAGAGATGAGACAAGAGACAATAATTTGGAAATTGGGGGGCCAGGCGAGAGCCCGTCCCAAGAGGAAGGACTCCGCTTGTGCTCAGGCCTCGCCATCTTTTTATTCAGTTTGGGATCCACCCATAGCCCTTAGGCAGGCAAGTTCACACAGCTAGTAGCATGCAGGAGCTAAATCCAAACTTAATCTCTGGCTTGAAGCCCATGAGCTTGCTGAGCAAAATAATGCCTGATTCGTGACCCACCAAGCGGTATAGATATGATAGTGGATTCAGAAAAGGCAGAAACTGGTGTGAGTCAGAGTGACCTGGGGAAAATTCAAGGAATTAGAAGTTCAAAAGGATACACAGAGAGAAGCTTGAAGCTTCCTCAAGGCAGGTAATATTGTTAGCAAGAGCCTTGATGTGGGAACACAAAGTTGATTTAAAAAACCAAGAAATAAATCAGTGGGGCTCAAGTACAGAATATTGGTGGCAATTGTGGGAGATGAGACTAGCAAAGTAATTTAATGCCAGATAATGGAGGGTCTATGTGTTATTATTTTGTTTTCTTCCACTTCAGACAGCAATGGGGCTTTATGTTAGGCTTTCAAATAAGGAAGTGACAGAGTAATAGTAGAGTTTTAAAGAAATTAGCCTGGTGGAATTGATGAATGGAGACAAGGACTAGAAAACACTTGGAAATTGAATGAAGATTTGTTACGAACTGATAAAAGCCTGGTGGAAATGGTAGGGATGGAAAATGAAAAAGTATAAAGAGACACAGAAAGCATTTCATAGGAAGAATCTACAAATTATGATGAGTTGCCACAAGCTTAAAAGAATCTACAGGTTAATTCTAGAAGTTAAACATGGAGTAATAATAATATAAATAATTCCTGACACTGAATGACTGTTTTTCATTTGTGAGTGGAAAAGAAACACTGTGGATAAATCATCTTGATAAATGAGTAGGAATTGTTGGAGGGAGATATTCACGGTGGATAAAAGCATATGCTGAATATCTGAAGGTGTTAACCTATGTAATCCCCATAATAACCATATTTTACAGGTGAGAAAAGTGGGGCCAGTGAGGTCAAGCACTTGGTCAAAGTTACAGAGCTAGTGTGATTGTGAATGTTATGTGTCGGCGTGACTGGTAACAGGTGCCCAGATACAGGGTTAAACATTATTTCTGGGTGTGTCTGTGAGGGTGCTCTGGATGAGATTAGCATTTGAATTGGGAAACTAAATAGGACCTATTGCTCTCTCCTGTGTGGGTGGGCATCATAAAATTCACTGAGGGCCTGAATAGAACAAAAAGGTGGAAGAAGGGAGAATTTGCCCTTTCTCTGCCTGACTACTTGAGCTGGGACAATAGTTTTCTTCTGCCCTGGGACTAGGAATTACACCATTAGTTTTCCTGGTTCTCAGGCTTTTGGATTTACCCTGAACTACACCACCAGCTTTCCTGGATCTCCTGCTTGCACACAGATTGTGGGACTTCTCAGCATTTTTAATTGCATGAACCAGTTCCTCATAATCAATCAATTGATCTCTTTCTCCCTCCCTTTTTTCCTCTCCCCTTTCCTCTCCCCCTCTTGTTCTCTCTTTGTATGTGTTTTTGTATGTGCTTATATATCTCCAATTACTTCTGTTTCTCTGGAGAACTCTGAGTATTATAGCTAGTAAGACAGAAAATGCAGATTCAAGCCCAGAGATGTCATAATCCAGTGTGAGGAATCTAAGAAAATTCTAAGTTTTCAATATTGAAAAACTGGGAGAATAGGAAGATCACTAACTGAAATAAACGTCAGTCATTTGAGAGAACTTTAGGCTTCATGTGAAAAAGGGCCATTTACTTGGAAATGCCTAAAAAGGGGGGGGGGGGCGGGAAGGGAGACAGAAGAGAGAGAGAGAGAGAGAGAGAGGCATTGATCAGCTGCCTCCCGCATGTGCCCCACTGGGGGATTAAACCCACAACTTGGGTATGTGCCCTGACCAGGAACTGACTTGTGACCCGTCGGTGCATGGGGCGCTCAACCAACTGAGCCACTGGCCAGAGTTCTGATCTGCATTTTATACATTCAGCACATCTCAGTTTGAACTAGCCATATTCATAGCTTCATGGGACTAGTGGCTAGAGTATTGGACAACATGGATTTATACCTTAAGTAGTAAGCAGTGTGAAGTCTCTTCTCTAGAAGACAACTAGCTGGAAACATTGCCTCCAGCTGCGGATGCTGCTGAGATATTTGCCTGCCCATCTGCTTAGCTCCAAATCCTCCTTTTCCCCAAGCCCCAAGGCATCTGCCCGCCTCAACTAAGTAGAGTGGGAAATTATGAATGATGGCCCTCTCCCTGCAGCCCCAGCCCCTCAACAGTCAGTACCCATGAAGCCCACACAACAAGGACATCATCTTTCCAGGTTAATGGCCCTGGGAGATGACACTTGTGGTAAATTAAGCAGCATGCTGATGAAAAATGAAGTGTGGTCACACTCCAACAGCACTAGCAGTCGGCGGAGGGCCTACGGTGGCCCTTGACAAATGCATTCTCTTTTAGATCTTTCATGGCATTCGAGTGCTGGGCCATCTATTACCCTGCATGTTATGTATGAGGAGAGAAATAAAATAAAATGGAGCTCCCGTAATCATCGTCAAAGCACATGTACTAGATGCCATCACGGTTTGTCTGGGGGAGGAAGTCCCCTTGCAAGAGGGCACACTTGTTAAAATCTTCTCTACAGTGAAGGAGGGACTTTTGTCACACCTCTGAAGTGCAGGTCAAGCCTAGAAAAGTGAAGGGGGAATAGAATTTCCCCTTTATTAATCAGCCAGGTCTTCGGAAGCAGCACATGTATTTGAAAAGACCTATCGGACAGGTAAATTTTGAGTCGTTATTTAATTTTAAGTGGCAAAGGCCCAGAGAACAGGTCTGATTTAGCTCTTAGATTGTCATTAGAAACTGGTTGGTTAGGTCATCTTTCCAATTCAGATCAAGAGACACAAATGAAGTTTAAGGTTCGCCATTTTGTGGAGGCAGGCACTGTCACAGCAAATAAAACTGCCAAAACGGAGAGACCAAATGTCATGAGAGAATGAGAACAGGGAAGACAAACATGAACTGAGTGGGATTAGGAAAAAATATTCAAGGAGTATGCTCCAACTCCTTTATTGGCATGACTTAGTATGCTCTCAAACTGGAAGAAATAGGTTAAATTTGATGAACTTTTGGTTCACTTTTGTCACATGTCAATAGGATTAGTCTTACTCATAATGAAATTGGAATTCTTGCATCTTTCTTCCTCTAGCCCTCCTGCTAACCAAAGCTTCATTTATCTGCTTGGACATTTGTCATTCTTTCTTGGGGAACAATCTTACTTCACTAGAGGCCCAGTGCACAGATTCGTGCACCAGTGGGGTCCCTTGGCCTGGCCTGCAGGGATTGGTCCAAAACCAGCTCTCCGACATCCCCTGAGGGGTCCTGGATTGCGAGAGGGTGGTTCTCAGGTGACACACCCCAGAATTGGGCTTCCTCCTCTCTGGGTTTGTGGTGCAGGTGAAGCAGATTCAGGGCTGACAGTGCCCAGTAGCTACCTAACCCATGGCCAATTCCGTGAGGAATCAGGCTCCCTCCTCTACTGGTCGTAGCGTCTGCCCCCTGGTGGTCATTGTGCATCATAACTACCAGGTGAATGGTCGAACAATTGGATGGTCACCTAGGCTTTTATATATACAGACTAGAGGCCTGGTGCATGAAATTCATGCATGGGTGTGGTCTCTAGGCCTGGCCGGCAATTGAAGAGTGAACATCTGGCATGGAAAGGCAGGTCCAAGTTGACCTCTGGGCCCTGAGCAGCACCTGGACTCCCGGGCCCCCACGCGGCCCCTTCCACCTGAGTCACAGTGCCAAGTCCCCATGTGGAGATGTGGTGAGCAAGGCCAGATGCCGCGGTCCAAGATGCAGCATGGGCCTCTGGGCCGCCCAGCAGTACTGCACGGAAGCCGGGTGGGTGGGCAGCACGCTCTCTCCTGGCTGGCCTCACAGACCGGCTCCTGCATGAAGTTACAGAGAGTCTGACTGGCCCCTGCTGTCCCGGTGCCTGTGGCCTGGCTCACCCAGAAGAGGCCCTTGCAGGTGCCCAGCACCTGAGTGCAGGGTCTTCCCTGGTGCGCGAGCCCTGGAGTCCTGAGGAAGGGTAGCAGGGGAAGTGAGAGCAAGCTCAGTGGACACCCCACATTCTCACTGCACCTCCGTCCCCATCATCCCCACCCCCACCCTCACCCTCAGGTAGCAGGTGAGAGGTCGCAGCACATCACCGACACCCACCATGTTCTGCACCATCCCCTGGTGGTCAGCACATGTCATAGCAAGTGATAGAACTCCCAGTCTCCTGGTCGAACAACTGCCTCAGGGGACAATTTGCATATTAGGCTTTTATTTATATAGGATTATAAGAACGCTGAGAAAGAAACATCATAAAATTTAATTTTTACATTGAGATTCCTGCTCAGTAAGTACCACTGTGTCACAGGGCTCATAACACTAGCAAAGGGACATAGTTGACTGGAGAGAGATGTGCTCGAGGCCTTTTTATTCAGTGGTATAAGCAGGAGTAGGCAAAAGTAGGTTTACAGTTGTGAGTACACAAAACAGAGTTTATTCTTGTATTATTACTTGTTATTTATGCTATTATTTTCCATACAAACAACTGTAAACCTACGTTTACGTCACTCTGTATTAATCTTGACAAAACTTTTTGTAACTGTCAGGACCACATTGTTTTCTCCCTTCTAGAAAAGCCCACTGTGTAAATTGCCCTGTGAAAACTAGTACAGAAAGGATATAAAAGGGGAATTTAGAAAAGGGAGCAACTGAATTCTTTCAGGAGCATTTAGGGGATGGTTCCCAGGGTACTTGAGTTGGGCCTTGCAGGATGAATTGGGTTTTCCCAGGTTGGGAGGAAAGGAGGTCACTTTATACAAAGAAACAGCCTAGCCTCCATGGTTGCTCTGCACATGTCCTGAATTTCCTGCCTTTTGTGTTCTGTAACCATCCCTTATCATCGCTTCGGGGCTCAAGAATTGCCCATTCCCACAATTGGTTTTATATAGGCGGGTACACCTCACCTCACCAGTTACTGGCCTTTGGACTGTCTGCTGGCAAAGCAGCGCCATCTGTTCCGACAGACGCCACCCAGAAACTGTCAGTGATGCCAAGGGCTCTTTCTTTCTTGTCTGACCTACTTAGTCTTCCACAATCCAACATTTTCTCCCCCTTTTTACGGTGTTGTGCTAAGCACTCATTGTTCTCTCCCCGCCTCCCTTTCTGCCCAGCAGTGTTCTCTGTGCTTTTAGGAAAACAGTTAGCCATGGAGCCGATTTCTGAGTTATTGTGCTCCTAAATCCTCCTGCAATCCATATGCAATCATATCTGCTTATTAAGGTTAAATGAGTTCAACTGATACTATAAAACCTTGATTAATGGTAACATACGGATAATGATTCTGGTTAATTGAATTTTCAGGTTAACTGAGGGTTAAATGGGATATTTAATAAAATTGCCAAGCCCTTATCTTTATGTTTTATGACACTTACCACATTCTCCCTTGCCTGGGCAGTTTAAAAGTTCATGTCTTGCTCTGGCCAGTGTGGCTCATCTTATTGGAGCATCATCCCCTGCACCAAAGGGTCACAGGTTCAATTTCTGATCAGGGTACATACCAGGTTTTGGGTTATATCCTTTGTCAAGGCATATTCAAGAGGCAATCAATCAATGTTTCTCTCTCTCTCTCTCTCTCTCTCTCTCTCTCTCTCTCTCTCTCTCTGCCTCTTCCTCCCTCTCTCTTTAAAATCAATAAAAACACATCCTCAGGTGAGAATTAAAAACATAAATTTCAGGTCTTATCTTCCTTAATAGACTGTGAACTCTCTGAGGGTACAGTCTGGGCCCTGCACTTGACCATAACTCAGTGTGGCCCAACAGATGGTATTTTTAAGACAATGACGTTGTTGTTTATCATCATTGTCGTCATTGTTCTCATTACCACTGTAATTGTGTCATGGTGAGTAAGCATGGACTCTGCAGCCAGACAGCCTGAGTTTGGTTACTGCCTCTGTAATTTACTGATTCTGTGAGCTTGGGAAAGTTACCTAACTTCTTAGTGCCCCCGTTTCCTCATTCATGTAAATGGAGATAATAATAATATTTATTTCACAAAGCTCTTATGAGAATTAAATGAACCAATGTTTATAAAGGGCTTAGAATAGCAAGCAGTATACTCTGCTAAGTGCTCTACATGAATATTCCCATTTGATGTCAGAGGAAAATTCTCTTATTACCCCATTTTACTCATGAGAAACTCGGAGACTAGAGATGTTAAATAACTAAGTTCACACAGCTTGTAAGTGATAAAGAGAGGTTTGAATTAAGGAATTTTGACTAGACAACCTACACTCCTAACATAGAACTCTTTTAAAAATCGTATTTTTCATCTTTAAAATGATCATACTCTTGCTTCTGTCCAACTGTAGGAAAAACATTTATTTCTAACACTACATGTCCAACCAGTTTGGCAAGGGGAACTGCTCATCAATATGACTGAAGAAGCCAGGAGGATAAGGCCATCATTCTGATCTTGGACCTGTGCTTCCGAGGCAGTTGCAATAGTGGGGACAGAGCACAATGAGTGCTCCAATAGCCTTGAGCATTAACTACCCCACGTAAGCTCACATTTCATTGGCTAAAACAAGTCACGTGGCCACACTTAACTTCAAAGAGGGTTGGAAACTGCAGCCCTACCATCATCCAGAAGGTAGAGAGCTAGAAGTACTCCATGAATAGCAACAGCTACCATACCCAAGGTTCTGAAATAACCAGGCAAAACCTGGACCCCGGGATGTAGGGTTAAATGCATATGTGTGCAAACTAAAGAAAGTGAGGTTCTTACTCTGGAGCAGTTCCTGCATTGAATCAGCTGATTCTTTGTTGTGGAGGGATGCGCTGCGCATGGTAGGATATTTTGCAGAATCCCTGACCTCTTCTCATTAGATTCCAGTGGCAACCTTGCCTCCTCCGGTTGTGACAATTAAAAATGTCTCCAGTCATTGCAAAATCACCCCCAGTTCTGAACCACTGCTCTAAAGTGACCTCATTTGTACCCACTACTGAGCCCCAGGGCAATTCTGGTTACACTCTGACCCCAGGATGTAAATAAGGAATGTTTGGAAGATTTTTGCCGATTAGAAAATAGCCCTCAGGGTCAGTGGCTTGCAGTGATTATGGGTTACAAGTTGGCACAACAACTTACATCCCCTGAATCTCTGTTAAGTATTCTTTGTTGCTGTACCATATTTCCTAAACTCTTTTTTAGGTTATACTCGGCAAAGTTCTTCAGGGAATCTACGTCAAATTATCAGGCCCTGTAATTTTCAGCCTATTTATTTTTCTTGGTGCTCCGTGCAAGAAAGGAACAACTTGTCATCATGTTCTGTGTAATAACTTTTCATATATTTGAAGACTGTTATTAAACCATCCCCAAGCTTCTCTTTGCTAGGTAATTGTTATGCTCCAACATGTGCTAGGAATTGCATAAAGCCTCAGAGAAGATAGAGTCTCCAAACTAACATTTGTGTATTAAAATGGAAGAAAAACAAATTCTGACTGAAAATATCAACTGAGAAATAAGGCTAAAACCTGAAACTGTTCAGTTCTCAGAATTTTTTCTTCTTCTTCTCCCCTGTTTATTATAGTTATTGTAGCTGACCTGGAAATTTTAATTGACCACTGTGGAAATTAATGCCCTACTTAAGATTTCATATAGTGCATTTAATCTTAATGATGTTTTAATGGAAATCCAATGATGGACAAGATACTGCGTCTCTGCTTGTCAGATCTTAGGACATGACCAACATAATCCAATTAACTCCATGGGCACTGATGAGAGTCCATGGCTTGAAATAAGGCCTTCCCACAAGAATATATAACTTGGACAATCACTGATAAAAAACAAACAAAAAACTACCATTTATTCCATATGCCAGACCAGATCCTAAAAGATTTACAAGAAATATCTCATTTAATTCACTCAGAGTAGGGCCATTATTAATCTCCATTTTACAGAATGAGAAATGGCAGATCAGAGAGGTTAAGTAACTTGCCCAATGTTACAGAGCTGGCAATGGTAGAATTGGAGTTGAAATCAAGCAATCTGATGCCAGAGCCCATGGTGTTAACTGTGGTAACACCTGGCCTCTGTGCAAGCAGCAGCCATATCTTGGTTAATGTTTTTATGTCCAGTATTCAGTTCCTAGATTCAGTTCTCAGAAATATTCATTGAATGAATAAGCAAGCGGTGGATGACAGTGCAGAAATGTAGAAGAGCAATATGTACTGTGGTTCAGAACATTATGTGAGCATTATGTGCGCAGGCATCACCATCCCTCCTCACCCACCCCATCCCATGATGGGTGCAAAACCTTCTTTGGGATTTCATACTAATCTGTGTGTCTATCCATGCGTTGATTTCACTGTGTTATAATGATCTAATTATGTGCTTGTTTCTCCAGCCAGAGGAGTGATTCTCAATGAGGGGGATTTTGCCCCTAAGGAACATTTGGCATTGTCACCAGACATTTTTGTTTATCACAATGGGAGATGTTCTTCTGTTTAGTGGGTAGAAGATGCTGCTAAATATCCTGTGATAATAAGACAGCTCTTCACCACAGCTGTCTGGCCCCAAATGTCAAGGGTGCCAAGACTGAGTAGCCCTCTCCTAAGCAGAGAGCTCCTTCATGAAAGCATCTTCGTGTTCAGGATCACTTCTGTGTCCCAAGTGCCAGGCACAATGCCTGACATGACACTGGAGCTCAAGATACAGGCATCAAAGGAGTGGAGAGAGAAGGAATGCATGAAAAATGATAGAAGGAGCAATGCAGCCCAGCATACTGTACTCCATGTTTGGATCATGTAGATAATCCCAGATGTTGGAAGAGTTACTACAGGTTAATCCCCCAGGCTGGGGGAAGTTGGACCTGATGAATTCAGATGTAGCCCACAAGTAGTTGGCATAAGGGGGATATTATTTTAGTGTATTAATCTAGGTTTTCCCCTTTCTCTTACCTTGTAGCTCTTCTTCCATTTACATAGCAGGTAGAATATTCTATAACTCCTGTCCTCAAAGAAGGGGGCAGGGCAACAGAACCAGAAAAAAAAGAATAAAATTTTTGGCTTTGGAATTTCAAAAGTCAAAATTCAAGTATTCTATAAAGAGACATGGAAAGATACAGTTAGTCATGTTCCATTTCCCTATCTCTGAGACTAGATTAAAAGGTCATTTGATTAGAGGGAGGGAGAGATGAATCAAAGTGGGAAAAGAGACTTGATCCTGGGTGGGTGCCTGAGGAGAGACCTGCTATTCTGTTCCCTCTTCTGAGTTTTGGGATAGAGGTAGCTAGAACTTCCTCAGAGGGATCTAAAGAATCTGGAAACAGGAATGTACTTCTCCCATCTCTGGATAACTCCCAGGGATCAGGCAAGATCCCAGTATTGCCTTGCATCTGGAATGGGGCAGGAACAATGGAGCAGAAATAACTGCATGGAGTTTCTAGATAGAATCACCAAACTTCCCAGACCTCAAAGTGACACAGATGTGGCTTAGTCTCTCACCTGTGGTAGACCAGGTGTGGTCACAGTTCGCAGAGCCAGATCTGCAGAGGCCCTAGAGTTGGGAAAGGCTACAGCAGTGATCTCAATGAGATGGATCAGAGTGACGTTGTCTCAGAAGACCCCAAGATGGATAGATGACAATGGCCCTTACCAGTCCCTTTCCACTTATGCCATGGTCCCATGTAGTCCTCGGGAAAAGGAAGGGTGGGGACATTCTGAATTGTGAGGTCAACTTCTACCACAATAAAAGGAATACTCAGAAGTGAAATTCAGTTCAATTTAAGAAAAATGTAGTTATGTTTCTTGCCTCTGGTCTTGTGATCTACCAGTGTACTTGCTACAGAAGTTCATTAGGTGGTAGCAGCATCCAAGCAACAATCAAGAAGGTCGGGGCAAGGCATGACTTCACCATTGAAGGGGTGACATACAAAAGAAATGGTCAACTCAGAACCTCAGTCCCTGGAAGCAAGGCCGGGTTCCTGCCACCAGAACTGTTTCGCAAGAAGTGGGCAGGGTCTGGGAAATGAATGAAGCTGTTGAGTTCCTAAACTCAGAGATAAGATGAAGCTGGATTAACAATGGCTGAGACCTGATGTGGTGCTCCGAGCAGGGGATGGACACTGCTTACAGGCCTCCCTTCAAGGGTCATCCTTGGCCATAATGAATGAGATGAGCAGAATTTACAGAGAGAGTCACATGGCCTCAATCTGGGAAAGCAGGAGTATAAGCCTGAGACTTGTCTAAATGATTCAGTATTTGACAAATCAATCTTTTAAAAAGGAAAGACAATGTGAATTACTAGTCAAAAATAGTGCCCACAGTACTTACATTGCATTTCAAAACACTTGACAGTTTTAATCTAAGAGACATCATTCAAATATTAATTTTTCTGTCAAGCATTTTGGCTACTTATTAATCTGACACTGGGGTCTCTATTTAGAAGAAAGCATGACTGGAAAAGTATTTCTGGAGTTCCTCTTGTGCTGATCCAATTATAACACCATCTTTTCAATGTACTTTTTTTTTAATTGTGTCAGATTGCATGTTAATGTCCTTGCCACCCCCACTCCCCACCCTCGAAAGATTAGAGGGCTCTCCTCTATCATTAGTGTGTCCTGCAAGGGCCCATGAGAGTTGACCCCCTCAATCTCTGTGGGTTAATCTGACATTCTTCACTCTCATCCTATTCTCCACCACACTGGCCTTCACGAGTCCTTGATTTCTGTAGTGTGTTAACTTTGGACCCACAAAATGTTTCACATGGAACCTCGAAAGTGAACTTACTTGAACTAAGGGTCTTTGTAGATATAATTAGGGTAAGAATGTTGAGATGAGATCATTTGGATTAGGATGGGCCCTCAATCCAATAACAGGCATTTTTAAAAAATATATATTTTATTGATTTTTTACAGAGAGGAAGAGAGATGGATGGAGAGTTAGAAACATCAATCAGCTGCCTCCTGCACACTCCCTACTGGGGATATGCCCGCAACCAAGGTACATACCCTTGGCCGGAATCGAACCTGGGACCTTTCAGTCCACAGGCCGACACTCTATCCACTGAGTCAAACCGGTTAGGGGCAATGACAGGCATTCTTATAGGAGACAGAAAGGGAGGAAGCTCAGAGACACACAGAGGGGAAGACCATGCGAAGATGGAGGCAGAGGTCAGTGTGATGCATCTCCACTTCAGAGAATGACAAGAGTTGCCAACAGAAGCTAGAAGGCAGGCATTGAATGGATTCTCCCCCAGAAGGAGCCAACCCTGCTGACAGTTTTAGTGCAGACTTCTAGTTTCCAGAACTGTGAGAGAATAAATTTCTGTTCTAGCCCTGGCTGGTTTGGCTCAGTGGATAGCGCAGACCAAAGGGTCCCAGGTTCGATTCGGGTCAAGGGCACATGCCTGGGTTGCGAGCTCGGTCCAACATGCAGGAGGCAGCCAATCAATGATTCCCTCTCATCATTGATGTTTCTATCTATCTCTTCCTCTCCCTTCCTCTCTGAATGCCGGGGTCCAACCCTAGCAGGTCCAGGGGTTCCCAAAGGCGTAGACGGAGTCGGCGAAGAAGGAAGGACACGGAGACAGTGTTCAGTTGATCAGCAGCCTAGCCAGGATCTCTAGCCAGGATCTCCAGCCAAGTTCTGGTCTGGATCTCCAGAGAGGTTCTGCTTTGGATCTCCAGCCAGGTTCTGTGTCCATGTTCTCTTGCTAGGTTCTCCAGGTTCTCCAGCCAGGTTCTGTAGCCATGTTCCCTCGCTAGGTTCTCCAGCCAGGTTCTGTCCAGGTTCTCCAGCCAGGTTCAGTCACCAGGTTCTAGTCAGGTTCTCTTGCCAATTTCTGTAGTCAGGTTCAGTCCAGGATCTTTTGCCATGTTCTCTCCAGCGAAGTTCTTCTGTCTGTAGGTTCTGTGTAGGTTCTGTCTTCTTAGTTCTGTGTTCTAAGCTCTGTATTCTAAGTTCTGTGTCTTGCTGTCTTATTGCATCTGTATTTATACCAGTTGATTCAATCCTATCAATCTCTATTACAAAGGTTAGGGCGTTTCTTATCTTCATTCCAGGGAGTAAAGATTATGTAGCTTAAGCATGATTGTTCGTAGTTAAAGTGATTAATTACCCGCCTGGCACTTAGTTAAGAGGTTTTATTCCCTCCCTAACTTCAGGGGAAAATCCCTACCTGGGGAAACAACCTTTCTCAGAGAGGAGACCTTGGTTAAAACACATAGTGCCAAGAAGGTGAGCAAACATATTAAGAACAATATGCCATATATGCCAGGTCCCTTGAAACAGCAAGGATGGACCGGCTCCCGGCATCTGAAATCAATAAAAACATATTTTTTAAAAAAATTTCTGTTCTAAGCCACTTTCTTCACACACTGTTTCTATTCTGTTTCATGGGAGGGGCAGCCAGATCTAGTGGAAGAAGCCAGGAGGTCTGGCATCTGCTTCAGACTCTGACTCAAACTCACCTTGTAATCTTATGTCAGTCATTGGCTCCTAGGGGCTTCCGTTTTCCTAAGACTAATGAAGTTAGCAATCCTGTTATTTTTCTTTTCCTTCTCCTTTCTTTCTGTGAATTTACTGGATTTTTGTGGGGGAAACAGTGGTTGCATCTGTTTGGTATTTCCCTACCAGAGTGTGCGCTCCAAGGACAAGAGCTCTCTTTGCAAAAACAGGCAGGGAAAGTTAGTGACAGGTATTGAGGGTTCAGAGCCTTGGGGATGGCTTCCAGTCCTGGTTCTGCCTTCATTTGCCTAATGATGCTGGGTCAATTGCTGACGCCACCCTCAGTGACTCCTTTCCTCATCTGTCAAGTGAGGGGCCTGGAATGAGATGGTCTCCCAAGTTTCTTGTTAGCTCTGACAGCTTGTGATTTCTGTGCTTCTAGCACTTAGCTCTGTGCCTTGCATATATTAGAAAATTAATAAATGTTTATGGAGTTGAATTTAGTTAATTGCTATTTATTATTAGTCAAGTGTCATTGATTCATCATGTCATTTAGGTTTCTGGAAAGCTGTTTGGTACTTTCAAAATTGCTCTTAGGAGAAATGTGGAGTGATCATTCCTATTCAGTGGTTCTAAATATGACTGGCAATAATAGTAGTAGTAATGATGATAATAATAATAAACATTTACTGAGGGCTTAGTATGTTCTGGGAAGATATTAGGCATTTTTATTTTTCAAATATAATTTTAACTTTATTTTTTATTTAAGTATAATTGATAAACAATATTATGTTAATTTCAGGTGTACAATATAGCCAATATAGCGATTTGACATTTACAATGTGATCATCACACCAAGTCTAGTATTTTTTAATTTAATTTTTAGCACACAACCTTATAAGATAGGTACAGACATTAAGCCCCTTTTACAGATGAGGAATCTGACGTGTTAAATGACTAGACATCTTTATATATAGGTTTATAGTAACTGACCTGAAGGAACAGCTAGTAGTTGGTGGAGCTAGAAGTTGAAACTTGTTCAGTCTGGCTCCAAATACCTAGGGTTGCCCTATTTAGCAAATAAAAATATAGGATGCATAATTATTTTACTATAAGTTATGTACCATGACATCATACTATCCTCATCTGCCACCCATAAGATGGGTAATACTTTTTTTTTTTTTTTTTTACCACTGGCTTATAGATTCAGCAGGTAAAATGGGCTCACCTGAAGAGAATTTCATTGAAATAGAATTCTTGTTTATTGCAGAATGCTTGGCTTTCTATATTGTAGGACTGTAAATCAGGGTAGAATTTAGTTGTAAGTGGTAATAAGATATAGAATGAAAGATTTCCGTATTAGGAAAATGGTCCCACATGTTGCGAAACTTTCTTTTATCCTGTATCTCTTAAATCAAGTGATTTTGTGTCTTATTTCTCTCATGAATGTCCTCTCTGTTTCTGGGGCTTTCTGTTTAAATTAAAAGATGAAGAAAATTGCATTTAAAAAAAAGAAATTCAAGTGGAATCTGGAATGGTGGCACCGAATGGAGGCCAGCTCTCCTGTGGATCATTTGAGAATGTTGCTCCCGTGTGCTCCAGCTGGAATAGCTGATATGTCTGTTGCTATGACAATAGGTTCTCGTTAGTGGATGACGTAGATATTTGATCTGTACATTTACATTGAGGGCTCATGTTTCAGCCTCTTAGTGTCATTTCAAATCTCATGGAGTTGGTAGGATTTTACCTTAAACTAAAAAATGGAATTCACAGCAGGAGGCAGTATATCTTCTTGTATAAGAGCCAGGGAGGGGCTCTGTCCCTCAGGAAGTCAGGCCTGGACTCCTGTCCACCCACCACTTTAACACGGTTTCCTTTGCTGTAAAATGGGCATAATAATACTGCCTACTTCCTAGGCTTGTGGGAAGAGGATTCAGGAGTAGATTTATGTAAACTATTTAGCACCGTACGTGGCAAATATTCTTCAATAAATGCCATTGCTATTGCTATTTTCATTATTATCATTAAATTAAAATAATCTCTTCCAGGGAACCTTGGTGAAGGTTCATAAAGTTATATTTTTATCACCCAGGGTACCTACCACAGGGAAGAAGAAGAGTTAAAACGGAAAAGCCAAAAACTGGAACAGAAAACAAGGTTCTCTATTAACTACTACTTTAATAGTCTGCTCGTGGGGGTTAGGGCAACGTGTGTGACTACCTGGAACCTTAGTGCCTTTTCTGTCAAAGAGCAGTAACAATCAACTGGCCCCCATCCCGCCTGCAGACATTGTGGGATTAAGTAAGATCATATAGACAAAATGCTTTCAGTGTTGGGAGTTGCTGTGCACATGCAAAGATGCCTCCTTAGAGACACCTGGCCACTTTTCACGGGGGCTTCTGCCCACCTGACCTCCTCTACTGTAGCATTTCTTCAGGAATTGTCCCTTACCTGCCTCCATGAGATAACCTGCCTGCTCTTCGCCAGGACCAAACATGCACCCTATTTTATTTTATGAGAGGCAGGTTTGTTTTGCTAATTTTGTGTTTTGGAAAGTTCTGTTCCTACGTAGGTGTGTGAACTTGGCCGAACCTCTCTGTGACTCGGTGTCTTTAGCCGTAAGATGTGCGGAAAAAGTACTGATTTCATAGCGTTGTTGTGAAAGTTGAATAAGAAAGTATGTAAAGCACAGAGCGCGACAGAAAACACTTTAAAAAGTTAGATGTTAATTACCATTAAGGTTTCTTTCTGTGTTTCTATCTACTTCTTGTAGTACTATCCTAGGACTCTACAGCTTCAGGTTTGGTTGCCTTGTTTTTTAAGCTCTGGGAATCTGTAGCTATAACCCGACAGGCCACCTATAATTGGTATTCTTTTTAGAGAACTTTGCACCTGCCATCCAAATCCAGGCTTCATAAATCAGGAGCTCCTGCTTCACGTTTTATCATAGGACCATATGCCTTATATCAACACCTACATTTCAGCTCAGATTATATTTTCAGCAAAAGCCACCTTTAGTAGGCAACAAGACAAAGAATTATATACAGAGTTCTCATATCTTAGGTTTAAGACATAACGTTATTTTTCCATTTTCATTATTTGATATCCTCTAATTGGGTGCTCTCCACCTTGGTTCTCCCCCTTGTGCCTGCATTTGAGAATGTTTGGTTTCATTTGATTAATTAATGTCTCTTGGCTATTAAATCAAAGCCCTTTTCTTTCACAGTATTAAGAGAGAAGCTTCTGATCTGTGGTCAGCTCCTTGCTTTTCACTGAGTTGAATGGGGATATGGAAGTTCATTTTGTCCCATGCCATTCCCCACTCCCTCACTCCCTGGGTGAGAACCACACATGTGTTGGAAATTACACAATAAACTTAGGATTTATTTTTTTTTAACAGTTGAGGTGATATTGTTTATCTTTACAGTTTCACAGAAAATGGCTCACTGGCAACAGTTTGACTCCTGGTTCAAGAGTCATTTGTCTACTGAGTAAGACATACATTATCATACAATTATAATCCACTAACAACCTGATATATATGATCAAGACATTGGGATTTTCACAGCTTTCTGATGGAAGTGTAAAATCTTACAACCACTTTGGAGAACTGTTTGGCAGTTTCTTATAAAATTAACACACCATATAATCTAGCCATTCTACTCCTAGGTGTATACATAGAGAAATAAAAATACATATCCACCCCAAGACTGATGTATAGCTCCTTTCATAGAAACCCCAACCTTGAAACAACCAAGTGTACTTGCAGATGAATAGATAAACAAATTGTTACATATCCATAAAGTAAAACACTACTTGGTAATAAAAGAAATAAATTACCAATGCACACAACAATATAAATTAATCTCAGTGGCACTATCCTAAGTGAAGGACATTGAAATGAAAGAGCGCATACTGTATGAAGCATTGATATGAAATTCTAGAGCAGTCAAAACTAATAGCAGTGGCGACCTGGGGTGAGGTCCATGGGAGGATTGGTTGCTGAGGACCATGGGGAGCTTTGTAGAGTAATAGAAATGTTCTTTATATTCACTGAGGTGGCATTTACAAAGGTATATACATGTGTCAAAATGCACCAAAGTAGACTTGGACGGATTGCATTGTTTTGTACTGCAAATTATACCTCAATAAAATTAAGTTAAAAATAAAAGTGTCATAATGACACCATAAGCATTATAGAATGAGTTTTAAAATAATAATGGTATTACTTACCATATACATATTCCTTATCAGACTATACTGGTAAACAGGTTGGATAACTGGTAGGACTGAGAAGCATAGATTCCTACATGAGATTTGAATAAACTCTAAGGAGTGAATGTGAAAGATAATCCGTGTCTTCTCATTGCATTGTGTTCCAATAACACAGATGTGGAATGTTTTAGCTGATTGCCAATCCCTAAAGGGGTAACAAACACTCTAGCGCAGTGTCCCAAATCTATCAGTCTTATCTTAAAGAAAGCATATGTTCTTGGTTCACATAATTTGTGATACACTGCCCAAAGCAAGACGTCTGGAAAGAACATTTTGTTTTTTAAAAAATCATTTTTGTTCTTATAAGAACACCAAGTATCTTTATTATGTAGGATTTGAATTATTTATCTTTGGTTAGTTTGGAGAAGAGAATCTTGAGTGATACCAAGTTAAACTTAGGGAAGGCAAAGAACTAATTCTGCAGTAGAGTGTATGATTTAGGAGCAGTTTTGGGAATTAGAAGCTCTGGGTTCAAATACCAGGTATACCACTTACAAGCTAGGTGACCCAAGGCAAATGACCTCCTACAAGTGTCAGTTTCTGCACTTGTTAAGTGGGGACAAAACACAGTCACAGGGTTGAATCAGGGCTGAGAGAGATGATACATCATGAAGCATGCGGTATGATTTTTGGCATATGCTGGGTGAGGTACTTTTTTTGTATTCTAAAGGGTTAAGAAAAAATGAGGGCTTATTAACAAGGAAAAATATGGAAAGGAATAGCAGATGGAGACAATGTTTTTTTCTAATTAGATTAGGTCGTGAATATACCAGCAGCATAACATTTTCATGTAAGTTTTCCCTGTTTAAAGCAGAGATCTATCCTGACTATCTGAGGAGAGACAGATCAAGGGCAAGGAACAGGGAAGGACATTTGCCTTGATAATTTGCTCACAGAAAGACATCATTTGACAGGGAGATCAAAGGCTAAAAGGAAAATGCCTGCCAATGCCTTTGATAGAGAATGGTCCAGAGATCATATAGGGCTTTTATTGTTCCTTTCAACATAAGGTTTCCATGAGTCTAAGGTGGAAGTCTTTTTCTCAAGTGGGAAGATACAATCAATATTATATTAACTACTGATGGAAAACTCTAATGCCTAGTGAGAAGTTATCTCAAGTACTTATGCTTGTGTTTCTTTAAATCATGCCTTATATCAATTATTTAACTACTAGAGGCCCAGTGCATGAATTCATGCACAAGTGGTGTCCCTCAGCCTGGCTGGTGATTGGGGCCAATCTGGGTTGGCCAGCTGGGGGAAGGGACTACGGGAGGTTGGCTGGCCATGGGAGGTTGGCTATGGGAACACACTGACCAACAGAGGGCAGCTTCTGCGTTGAGCATCTGCCCCTGGTGGTCAGTGCACATCATAGCGTCCGGTCAACCAGTTGCTTGGTCCTTTGGGCCTTCGGTCGCTTAGGCTTTTATATATATAGAAAGAGAGATAGTAATGTGATATTAGTTGGTGATTCTGCTTGGCATTTCCATTTTTCCACTAAAAATGTAACTGAGTAGGAAAATGCACAGCACTTGCCCTGGTGGGTGTGGCTCAGTTGGTTGGGTGTCTTCTGTACACCAAAAGGTTGCCAGTTTCATTCCTGGTCAGTGTATATGCCTGGTTGCAGGTGCCATCCTCGGTAGGAAGCATGCAGGAGGCAGCCGATTGCTGTTACGCTCTCACATTGATGTTTCTCTCTCTTCCTTTCTCTCTGAAAATCAATAAATAATTGTTTTTTAAAAAGAAAAGAAAACGCACAGTACTTCATTGGTTCAGTTTACCTTAGGGTGGCAGGTGGGATGAACATGAGTTCCTAAACCCACCTATTTCAGTTCACCCAGTGTAAGTGCACACCAATATTTACAGGCCAAATATCCAGGGCAGGGGGGTGGGGGTAGGGGGACTAAACCACCACCTTGGAATCTGAAGTCTTATTAAGAGAAACCTGAATGTAAGTGGGGAGAAATATGAATAAAAGGACAATTGAGTTGCAGTATAGCCAGTTCAACTGGCTAGAGCAGGAGTCAGCAAACTTTTTCTGAAAAGGGTCTGGCAGTAAATATTTTCAGCTTTGCAGCCTATACAGCTTCTTCTGCAGCTGCTCAGTTCTGCCATTTTTTTTTTATTTTTTTTTTATGTGAAACCAGCCACGGACACTGTGTAAATATACAAGCCTGGCTGTGTTCCAATAGAATGATTTATTGACACTGAAATTTCAATTTCATATCATTTTCAAATGTCACAAAAATCATTCGTTTGATGTTTCCCAACTATCTAAAAATGTAAAAACCATTCTTAGCTCACAGGCCATACCAAAACAGGGGGTAGGCTGGATTTAGCCCATGGGCATAATTTTCCAACCTTTGGGCTCAGCATTATCTTTCTAAAAGGCCTTACCCCACAGAATACTTTGTGTCATGGTAGTTTATACTTCCTTTTTTTTTTTTAAAAAAAAATATTTTTATTGATTTCAGAGAGGAAGGGAAAGGGAGAGAGAGAGATAGAAACATCAATGATTAGAAAGGATCATTGATCATCTGCCTCTTGTACACCCCACACTGGGGATTGAGCCTGCAACCCAGGCATGTGTCCTTGACCATGAATTGAACTGTGACCTTCTGGTTCAAAGGTCGACACTCAACCACTGAGCCATGCTGGCGAGGTGGTTTATACTTCTTAGCCTAGGCACCCACCTTTCAAATATGGACCCCTAATGGTGAGTATTCATGCTTCCTCCCAGACTTAATGCATTAATTCAATTGCTTCCTTTAATTCATGTTATAATCCAAGAAGGTAAGTACCATTATTAGTCTCTGCTTTCAGATTAGAAAACTAAGGCTCCTCAGTATTACACAACTTGACCACTAGTAAACAACTTGGAAAACACAGAGCTGGTTCCTCGGTGCCCAGAGCCTTTGCTCATTCTTTGGGAGCACAGTTCAGGGCCCTTAGCACACACATTACCAGGGGTGGTTCAGGACAAAATCTTGATTTCCATTCACAAAGAAAGGTCACTCGCCTTTCCTGGCTGTTATTTTTCAGTGAGACTCAGCAAGTCTTTCTGTAAACTCTCTGCTTACCCACAACTTCAAGGGTAAATGTTCCAGGAGTCTGTTGGCAATTTGGATATTGTAAAAACAGTCTCAAAAGCACTTGCCTTGTAAGGGTGTGGCTATTGGGAAAGAATCCCCCTCTTCTCCCAGGGGGAACAGAAAGTCTATAGAGTTTAATCCAGTTTGCACCCAGGCAGCTCTTGCTCAGAGCTAACTTTCCTTCCAGAACTAGATTTGCAGTAAGTACATGCAATTAGACTGGAGTGGCAGAAAGCTCATAACTCACATCACATCACTCTCTGGCTGAAATCCCTCCAATAGCTTCATTCTACACAAAATAAAATCCACATTTCTTACAATGACCCGCCGGGTCCTACATGACCAAATTTTTGCTTGCCTGTCGAATATCATTTATAATTCTCTCTCCCTCTGCTTCTCACTGTCCAGTCAGTCACACTGTCCTTATTCCCTGTGCACATGCCATGCCTTTGTGTGTGCTGTGCTCTACCCTGGGAATGCTCCCCCTCTCATCTTTACAGAGCTGCCTTCTTCTCATCTTCCAGGTCTCGGCTCATTCATTTTTCTCCTCACTGTGGCCTTTCCTAAGTACCTACCTATTGTCACTTTCTGTCTTATTGTCCCCAGTCTCTGTCTGTCCCAATATCCTGTTGTATTTTCTTCATAGCGTGCGTCACTATTGGAAATAACCGTGTCCATTTGTGCAGCGGTTGCTTGTGTGTCTGTCCCTTTTCACTCACAGGCCGTCACCCAGACAGCAGGGCCCTGTCTTATTTCCTGCTCTATCTCTAGGGCCCGGTGCAGCTAGGCACTGACTGTGCATTGAATGGAGAATGAATGTCTATTCTGGAAAACAAATGACACAGGCCTTACCTTATTGTGACAGTCCTGAGTAGTTTTCGCCTTTGCACAGGTCTTGGGTGGAGCAGCAGGTAAGAAAGCTATGGAGGTCTCAACTCTGGTTTATTTTACTTTCTTGTCCAAGCCTCAAATCCATTATTAATGTACAACCAGTCGACAAGTTTTAGTTTTCTCAAATATGAAAATGGCAAAATATTGGACAATGTATTGCCCGGTAAGCCATTGATTTATAAGCCCCCTGCCGACACACACATCATTCTGAATATGTAATCACATTGCCGGCAGCACATTTTTCACCTCGGATGTGGCACATTTAGATAAAAACTAAGGATGCTCAACTGGGCGCCTCATCTAAATCTGGGCATGGAGGATGCATATACAATGAGCATTACGTTGGAAATGAGCAACATGTGATATTCGGCTCTACAGAGGTGCTTGCGTCATTTGGAGCGTGGAAATGGCAGAGCGTGGACACTCTGGCTTCTTCAGGGCATCAAGGTGTGTGTCAAAGCTTTCGAGGTCTTAGGCTTCAGTTGACTTTTTCAAGGTAACCAGGGCACCAATTACTTGTTTACTGAGGGCACACTATAAGCCAGTAGTTCAGAGAACAGTCTTTTGAGTCAGACAGTCCTGGGCTAATATTCTTGATCTGACATTTAAAAACTGTACTATATAACTAAAAACTGTAGTATATAACTTGGGTAAAATCTTTTTTAAAAAATATTGATTTTAAAAAATTATTGATTTCAGAGAAGAAGGGGGAGGGAGAGAGAAAGAAACATCAATGATAAGAGAGAATCATTGATCGGCTGCCTCCTGCGCGCCCCCTACTGGGGATCGATTTCGCAACCCAGGCATGTGCCCTAACTGGGAATCAAACAATGACCTTCTGGTTCATAGGTCGATGCTGAACCATTGAGCCACACCAGCCGAGCTTGGTCAAATCACTTAACCTAAGACTCAGTTTTCCCAACTGTCCTAGTCTCTCTGGTTCTTGTGAATCACCTGCTTTGTTTAATTCCTCCCCTGGCTTCTGGAAGTACCTGTTCTCTTTCCCACTCCCAACCCTGTCATTCTAGGTTAAAGTGTTTTACTTTGCTGTAATTAAAAATAGCTTTGAATCTGACTCCCCCTAGTTCAAGTACAAACCCATAGGCACAGCAAGAACAAACTTGGCCTCAAACACCTTCAGGAACTCTACACCAAGCTCATTATAAAGGATGTGACTTGGGTCAGTGGCTGTCCTCTCTGGAGAATTAAAATGGATGCTCTTTTAGATAGAGATTTGCTCCTAATAAATATGGAAGCTTTGGGGCCAAAGTCTCTGAGAGAAGCTTGCAGGTGCCCTACCAACTTTGTAATGGACTTGACCTGCAAGGGTGTGTTTATTCGCTCCTTCCTGAAATAACCACATCTCGGCTTCGGTGAGCTGCTTCAGGCAATGAAGGCAGCCAGGAAAGGCAGGCAGAACTGATTTTAAGAGATTTCTGGGCACATCTGTACTTCACCCTCACCCCTGAATATACATATATCCCCCAAACTTGGAGACTCTGAAAGCCAGACACTTTAACATAATTTATGTTAATGCTTTTTGTTTGTTAAAGAAGAAAGATGAAAAGTTATCTGGAAGAGAATACTGAGCTTAAGGTATTTAAAGAAAGTCTTCTTTGAGGATGCCGATTACTATCTCAGCCTTTACAACTCATTTAATGAAATGAGATAAGCATTTCAATATAATACTTGGTGTGTTTTTTTCTCTCTCCCACTTCACTTCTATTCTATTTTTTAAAACCAAAAAAGGGCGAGGGAGATGCAGAAAATAGATGACTGAAACAGTAACCTCATGCTATTGAATGAAGGGAGGTATTTTCTAGTTCTTGCAGAGGAGAGCTACTGATTCTACCCACTTAGCTTCCTCATTCTGCTGTTAGTGATGGAATCAAGAATTCTCCAGCCATACACACAACAAAAGGACATAAGGTTGTAAGCCAGATGTCTGAAATATGCATTTTTCCCAGAGACTCTTACTGAGCACCAAGTGTAGACCAGGCACAAAGCTAGATACTGGGATGGCAAATAGGAATAAATCTTACCTGTGGCTGGAAGAAGCTCCCAATGGAAAAGGCAGACAGGAAGTAGATTTGGGCTGAATTTACTAAGTAATCTTAACAACTCCCATATATTGAACACTTATTTTGTGTCAGAGACTGTGCTAAATAACTTGTGCATTATTATACTTAACTAGAGGCCTGGTGCACGAAATTTGTGCAGGGTAGGGTCCCTAGGCCTGGCCTCCCCACCTCCCCACCTCCTTCTTCACTCGCTCCCTCAGCACCCCCCTGCCACCACTGGTTGCCTGCTATGTTCTGCACCACCCCCTGGTGGTCAGTACACATCATAGCGAGTGATTGAACTCCCACTTTCCTGGTCGAACTCCTGAGTGGACAATATGCATATTAGCCTTTTAAATATATAGATATTTCCGAAGTCCTATATAATACATGATGCTATTATCACCATCTTAAAGCTTAGGAGACTGAGGCCCAAGAAAGCTAAATCTCTTCTTGTAGGTCATATAGCTGATAGTACATCAAGGAGCCTGAGTTCTTACTCAGGTGGGTCTAAGAGCAAAGTCTGTGTTCTATTAAACTCCCACTAGAAAGGGACTGGGACCAAGGAAGGTCTTCCCCGGCACCGTCTGGAAAGATTCATAACAATACAAGTTTAGGTGATTTGGGAATATGTTTATTAAAGCTGGGGAAAGTGAAAAAAAAGAAGAGCCTCAGATAGAAGAGGCAATGCCCTGGCCGTGTTGCTCAGTTGGTTGGAGCATTGTCCCATACACCAAAATGTTGTAGGCTCAATTCCATGTCAGGGAATATACCTAGGTTGGGGGTTCAATCCCTGCTTGGGGCATGTATGGAAGGCAACCAGTTGATGTTTCTCTCTCTCTCTCTCTCTCTCTCTCTCTCTCTCTCTCTCTCTCTCTCTCCTCCTTCTCTTTCTAAAAATGAATTTTAACAAAATAAACATATTCTCAGGTGAGGATTAAAAGTTTAAAACATTTTTAAAGATAGAAAAGGCAAGAACATAGCAATTGGAATGAGCTTAGATGGGGCCTTGGCCCTCCGGAAATGTGAGGAAGAGTCAAGCCTAGGCGAGGCTGGCTAGGCCCTTTAGAAAGTCACAGAAGCAGTGAGCCAGCTGGACTGTATGGACTCAGGAAACAAGTTACAGAGGCAAAAGGAGGGCCCTTGGAGACAGGTTCAGGGGGTTAGCCCGGGGTGAGCTGCTGCTGCTGCCACTCCCCTGGTTGCAAGTCTCCTGGGAACCTTTAGAACTTAGGAGAAAGAAAGCAAAGATACACACCTGAGGTAAGAAAGGGGTAGGGGAAAGGAATAGGTGTCCTCAAGAGAAGGCACACTGGGTCATTTTTTTTAAGAGTTTTTATCTGTTTTCTAAAGATGGGAATTTTAGGGAAGGTCTTAATGAGAATGTTCATTAGTTTTCCAAGTGTGTCCTTTGATATGCTGATGCATCAAAATGACCTTATAGAGGGATCATTCTCTGTCCAGTTTCATCTTCAAAGAATGTCACAGAAAAGGCCCAGAAAGAACCAAGCAGGTCTGCCCCTGGCATGGTCTGGAATATGTGTAAACCATTGGCTCTTAAGTGTCCTTGGTTACGGAAAATAAGATCTTGTGATTTACCAGCTGGCTGTAAATTGCTTGGCCTTGTTAAACTATCTGTCTCAGTTTCTCCATTCCACTTACCAATGAAATTTCCTAGCTTCTTACTACCTTGCCTCAACTGGATTTGGGTCAGTAGATGAATTAAAGATGGTTGCGGCCTTTTGGGTATCTGTCCTCTAGTAGAGAAGAATAAGGTAAGAATGCAAAAAAGCTGTGACATGGAGTTAAATTTAGTGTCTGTCATCGGATAGTGCAAAGGAATGAGGTCTGAATCTTCAAAGGGAGGAGCGATTACACCTGAGAGAATGACATCCAATGGCAGGGGTGGTTCTTCAGACAGATTTCCACCTAGAAGTCGTCTTAAAGAAACCCAGATTATAAAATGTCACCAGTCCTTCATCCCATTTGCCAGGGTCATAGTGACATTGTACACTGTGATGACTCAAACCAGGAGCCTGGAGGAGCAGAGCAGGCAGGATGCTTCATAGGAAACGCAGACTCCAATGCTCTGCGAGGCAAGGCAATAACAAGCCATTCCAAGAGGCAACCACCAAAAAACTTTTCTTTTGTCTTTATTCCTAAGTATAAATCTACAAATCTACCTCAGGAGAAAAATGTTCATAGGGAAACACTGTGCCCTTAAGCAGACATCTTTGTTCCCCCATCTAGCAAGCCCATCTCTAGTGAGTAGATTAGAACATTTCCAGACTTGATCGGAAGGTTACCTGCAGTTTCCTGCACTTTGCCCCTGAATAAACTGGCATAATAATTCCCCTTTCCTATTTCAAAAGTCAAAATAATTGTGGATTTTGTGTGACAATCCCTTTATAGAACTAAGGAATCAGAAATTTGGTTTAGTGTCTTCTACCTATCACCACCGGCATCATCAATGTGGGTTAGATGAAAAACGAAAGTAATCTTAATTCCATCATCACTTAAACATGCAGGCATTTATTGTTCTTTAATACACATATAATTATTATAGCAGGAATTTCCTCTGCATCAGCATGAGTGGGCAATAACTTGGCTAACAGCTGGTCTCTCCTTTCCTCTTATCACCTGCCGCAGAGTCAAGAATAGGTCTCCTATTTGGGCATCGGACGCAGGTGTCAGAAGAGAATTCAGAGGCTGAAGCTCTGGTGATGAGCTGACACACTGATGTAGGATCCCTGACATGGGTGACTAATGGTTTCTTGGTTTGAGTCAGATTTACAGTTTCTTCAGCGCGGTCCCGGGAAAATGCCTCTTTGATCAGTCTAAGCGTGTTATGCACCCGCCTCTCCAGCACCAAGAAGGGAGCTGTGCTCCTGGAGCAGCAGGGAAGAGCCCTGAGCTTGGCTGCTGCCATCTGCTGTCTTGGTCAGTGTCACACGATTTGACAGGGGGAAAGGTGTTAAGGTTACCAAAAACATTAGAAGAATTCCAGGGAGGAAATACACCCCGAGTTCTGTCTTTTGCTGAGATGTTTTCCTGCTAAGGTTTTAGACGGACACCCTGACATAAAGGCAGACCGGATGTGCCAACCAGACACATGGCATTTCGCATAGCAATGTCATGCTCATGTACAAATGTGTGGGCACAGTGAGTGTTCAAAGCAGGCTAGGAAGACTGCCATGGACCCCTTTCATTTAGCAAAGCGAACAAGTTGTCCCCCAGCTCCAAAACAAATCTCTCAGAATTATACAGGTTACCTTGTGTTTGGATGAAGACATGCTCAGAACCTTGCTCAAAGAATGCCTTTTGCATCCAACAATATATAAATAAATAAATGTATGCCTTTCACACCCTATTTCCCTCCCACTCGCTCCTCATCCTTGGAAGGCTCTTCTGAATAAAGGACCCTGACTGAATCAGATTTTAATGAAATATTTCAACCAATCCATCACCAAGTATAATAGCAGCCAGTCAATTAATTAAGGGACAAACCAAGCACAGATTCATCAAAGCCACTATTTTGCTTTCTAATTAGTACTCATAATCACTGTCCTGGTTGTTTTTCCTCCAAATTCATCAAGGTCTTATTTAATTGTCATAATAAAACCTGAATAGAAAATTAAAACTATGAGGTGTCCCAGGCTTTGTGCTAAAGGCAGGGCTAATGAGGCTTGCCTTCTTGCTCAGGTGAGGGTGATCAATATTGCTGATCATTTTTGGATACGTTTTTTGATACTTCCTTTGGTCTAGGTTTCCAAGTTATAAACTTGAGGGTAGGGTTGTGGGGAGCCCACTCATTTGACTTTCTAACAAGCACATGGATTGCTTGTTTCCCAGTTACAGTGGTAGCATGTTGGGTACCATCCTCGCATCTCTAGACTAAGTTTTCAGACTCCTGCTTTTGTGAAACACATGGGCCCCAATCAAATGGACCTGTTTGAATGTCTAATGGTGAGAGTATAAATTTGTCACTTAGAGAATTATGGATGAACTAGAGGCCTGATGCACGAAATTTGTGCACTGGGGGCAGTGGAGGGGATCCTCAGCCTGGCCTGTGCCCTCTCACAGTCCGGGACCCCTTGCTCCTTACTGCTTGCCTGTTCACTGCTCCTTACCTCTTGGCTCGCTTCTCCTTAGCGCTGCTGCAGAGGCGGGAGAGGCTCCACCACCACTGCTGTGCTTGTCAGCTGTGAGCCCGGCTTCTGGCTAAACGGCGCTCCCGCTGTGGGAGCGCACTGACCACCAGGCAGCAGTTCCTGCATTGAGTGTCTTCCCCCGGTGGTCAATGCACATCATAGCAACTGGTCGTTCCATGGTAACTGTCGCTTAGGCTTTCATTATATAAATGACTTTGGGGTTGTTTTTGTTTGTTTGTTTGTTTGTTTTTTGTCTCTTAGAACAGAAAAGTGGGAAATTTAGAAAGATATAGTTTCTATTTCCAGACATTCTCTTAGATTCAGCCTTTCTTCTCCATCACCAACTGCTGCCCTTTGGTCATAGGTTTCAAGATCTCCCTAGCAGCTCCTTTCTCTGCTACCATTCCTACCACATCCCCCAAACCCCCAATCTATTCTGCAGCCAAGGTGACCTTTTACAATTTAAATATGATCATGTTGTTTTTCTGCTGAAATGCCTTCATTGGATCCCGTGATATTTAGGACAAAAGTTAAGTCCTCTGGTCTAAAATGTCCTAAATGATATGTCCTTTATGATTTTTCAGACCTTACACACTATGATTCTGACTCCCACTCCTTGTCAAAAAATGCATGTGTGTGTACACACACACATACACACACACACAGCTTCCATCCAAGGGCAGTGGGGGTGAGGATGGGGAAGAGACTGGAGCACAAAGGGCTTTCAAAAATTCCCTTTTCTCTGTCTATAATGCTCTTCTTGACATTTCCTTTTTTCTTAAACCTAGGGGTACAGATTAATCCTAATCCTTGGCTCATGAAATACTCTCTACATTGGTACTGGATTGGAAATTAGAATATTGACAATGACTTATCATATACCCATGAGAGTCTCCATTATTCTCATCTCCTGCTTCCCTCCATCCAAAGAAAAATCCATCAAAATCTTGAGTTGATCTTTCCTTTCTCTTTCACTTCTCTGTCTTTCACTTTCTCCTTTCTTTCTTCCTTCCTCTTTATCTCACATCTCAGTTTTCTTAATATGTGTGTTATTTAATTATAGTTTATTTTATTTCTAAAAATGGCATCATACTTGGATAGTTTTTCTTTTCTTACTTTTTATTTAATCTAGTTGTAACAGTACTGTGCTCATATTGACTGCCATGTAGTGTTCTGGTGAGTGAGTACACCTCCCTGTATTTATCTGTTCTGTTAGTGAGCCTTTGGGCTGCTCTCAAGTTTTTGTGCTATGTGGTTAGGGCCATTTCTTCATATTAGCCTTTTCCCCTCACTGATGCAAATCATCCCCCTCAACATTCTCTACTCTAAGCATCTGTGGGTTGTTCTTTTTCAATGATGACATCCCAATACTATCTTCTTTGTCAAGAAATGTCCCCTTTACATTTTAGATAGCCCCAAATGTATAATGAATAAATAGCATAAAATGGTGGGGCTAAAAATTTTCAGAAATGCAAGAGCCCTTAGAAATTATTTAATTAAATCCTCTTGAGTTAATTTGAAAGTGAAAGAAACTCCGTTCAAACTGACTTGAGGACTAAAGGAGCTCTCATCAGCCCATGCAGCTGCCATTTTCAGAGGCTAGAATTCAGGTCTAGCTGGATCGAGCCCTTCCAACAGAGTTACCAGGGATCTGTCCTTATGACCACCACTCAGCTTTTCTTTTGATTATCTATCTCCCTTTGTTCTCTCCTATTGCAAATGGCTTTTCCCACACTTCCAGGCAAGATGGTCCTGGCACCTTCAACCTCACATGACCAGTTCTGCAACTGCAGAAGATACAAGAGTTTTCTCTTTCTAACTGCACAATAATACCAGGAAATAATAGTAGCGGGTTGCATAGTGAACATTTATTGGATATTTATTTTGTGCTCTTGGCTTTATGCGCATCCTTTTGTTGTTACACAATTCTGTGCGGTGGCCACTATTATTATCTGTTCTAAGAAAACTGAGACTTAGAGAAGTTATGTAAGCTGTCCAACTTCATACAGCTAGCAGGTGGCAGAGCAGATTTAGCACAAAGAGGCAGTCTCATGGGCTCCATTAGGCTCATGTTTCCTGAGTTCCTCGCTGCCCAGGGACTGGGACACCATGATTTCCCCAGCCTGTGCCTCATGTGCATCCCCAGGCCCAGGGTCAATGTGTGTAGAGGGCCACTAGGGTCCATGGAGAAGGGATAGAATTCTCCAAAAGAAAAGGGAGAACATTACAAAAACAAAGGGGATAGGAGCACATTCTGGGAAGACAAAACAATAGGAGCCCTCCCAGCCCACCATGTCTCTCATTTAACAGGCGAGGCAATGCATTCTGGAGGGGAGATTTGTTTTCGAAGGTTAAGAGCCACAGGGATGTCACAGTGAGGACATGAAACTGGGCACCCTGACTCTATGCATCCTCTCTCCTCTGCGTCCCAGCTGCCTAGAAAAGAGTAGAGCGCTGTGTTCCCAAAGGCCATGCTTAGGAGAGAACCCTCCCAACCCCCCTCTCTCTGCACCGTCCATCAGCCGAGTGCGCTGGTCTGAATTACCCATGAAGGGTCTACAGCACACAATTTGAAGAGGCTGTTTCCTGCCCCCTACCCTGAAGTGTCTGTGAAAGCATTAACGATTTCCCACTGCTTCCATGGTGACAGCAAGAGGGCTGACCATCAAGTGCTCATGTGGGGATGGGTGTGCGCGCCACTGTGTTTGCCTGAGCAGGTACCTGATGCATTGCTGAGCCTGTCACTTATCATTTAAGATGGAGCCTTGCCTCCCAGCTTCAAACTAGATTGGATTTCCATAAAAAGAGTAATTCCTTCCTCGGCTTGTCAGAAGCCCTGCCTGAAGTTAGCAGCAAATGTAATCTTCTCTATAAATGAGAATTTCCCTCTGATGCATGTGGTAGTTGATAAAGACAGCGATTCACTTAGAGTCTCTCCGTGTTTCTTTCTATATCATTCTCCTCCTCCCACCTCACGTTCATCTAACTAGTACCGAGGCAGCCCTGATAGATTTGGATTAGAATAACGGAGGAAGGTTCTAGTACCCCTTTCCATGTTGGGTCTGGGAATCCTGACACACAGAAATGTCCCCCATAATTGAGTTCTGCAAGTGGAGTGTTGTAGACTCCCTGTCAACAAAGAGCCCTTCTCTGATTTCCCTGGGGGCTCAGAGGCTCCCATTCTGGAGGGAGCGCGAATGGACTGCCCTGGAATGAAAAGGAAGCCTCGGTGAGAAAGCCAGGAGTTCTGATTTCCAATCCTGACACCGTCTCCATTGTCTCCTCATCGTCACTCCCTGAGCCTCTGATCTTCTGTGAGGTGGAGACCCCAACCCCTTTGAGCACAGAGGACATAAGAGGCGCGCATGAAAGCCCCGCAGATGTAAAGACTGGGTTAGTCTGAGTGTGTCAGCCTGGCCTTGGGAAATTTATGGCATGTCATACTGTTCTTGATTTGAGCCAAGAGCAATTTTCAAAGGACAAGAGTTGCAAATATTTTGGTTTGCAGTTTAGGTTCCGTACTAGCCTTTCTGAATAATCTGCATTATAGTGTTATATTCTTGCTGGGGGAAACCTATATAATATCCACTGCCTGATGAACTAACATCAATTTTGTGATTTTAAAATGAGGCATTATTTAGTTATAACTGTGAGTGTTTAGGATTAAGTCCCTTTCCTCGCTTAGATCCAATTCCTTGTGAAAACAGCCAGTGGAAAGATTTATGACCGAGGCTATCTCAGGGGAGGATTTACTCCAAAAGTTCAGGGTTGGGGCAGATGCTGACAAAGTTATAAAACTGATTTTGAGGAAGAACTTGGCTGGCTTGTAAAGGAGTTTTCAACATGAATACATTTATATTCCAAGAGGGGCAATCACATTGTTCTGAAAAGCAGCTTTATTTCCTGTGGCATTATTCAATGAGAGACCCCCCACAGGCATGTTTACTGGACTGCAGTAAACAACAGACTTAACGTTCACTCATCCAGCGTCTGATCTTTCCGAGTAGGTACCTGCCATGCACCAGGGTCTGTGCTAGCTTCTGGGCCTATAGCATTGAACAAAACAGACAAGGTCCCTGCTCATTTGGAGCTGTGGTATGATGGATAATGGGCCCCCCAAGATGTGTCCTAATCCTACAATTCCTGTGTTTTACCTTATCAAGCAAAAGGGACTTTGCAGGTATGATTGCGTTAAGGATCTTGAGCCAAGATTATGCTGCGTTATGCAGTAGATATAATTACAAGGGTGCTTGTAAGAGGGAGGCAGGAATACAAATCATTAGTAGATGTGACCATGGAAACAATAGAATGAAATGGTGGCAGGAAGGGGCCATGAGTCAAGGAAGGCATGTGGCTTCTAGAAGCCAAAAGGCAAGGAAACAGATTCGTCCTTGAAGTCTCCAGAAGGAACGCAGCCTAGTTGACACCCTGATTTTAGACTTCTGACTTCCAGAACTACCAGAGAATACATTTGTGTTGCTTTAAGCCACTACATTTGTGTTAATCTCTTATAGCAGCAATGGGAAACTATTACATTTCAAGTGGGAGCCACACAGAATAAGACAGCAACCCAGTAATTCTCAACAGGGGTGCTGTTGGCATTTGGAGTGGGGGGAGTGGGGTAGTCCTCATTGTTAAGAATCTCTCAGATATTGTGGGACATTTAACCTATTTTAGGCCAGTAGTGACCTCTCACCATCAAGTCAATCAAAACTGTCCCCACACATTTCCAAACACCTCCTCAGGAGAGAATATTGCCCTAACCCAGAGCCACTGCTTTGGATCATGTAGAGGGGCAAGGAGAGACTGCTGTGGATGAGGTAGTGCAGAGAGGTGCGTTCTGGTGCTGTTGTAGGCTGAGAGAACTCCGGGAGGCCCCTCCAAGGAGGCGAGGACTGAGAAGAGGCTGCATGGTGAGAAGGAAGCCGGCTAGTGAACATCTGGGGGAGGGTGCTGCAGGCCCAGGGAAAAGTCATCCTGTGTAAAGGCCCTGAGGCAGGAACACATGTGTTGTGTTGGGAAAACAAACGTAAGGAAGAATGGTACAATGGACAGAATGCTATTCTCCCCTCCCTCACCCCACCCCACATTCATATGTTGACTCTGAATTTCCAGGGCAGTGGCATTAGAGGATGGGGCTTTGGGGAGGTGATTAGGTCATGAGAGCAGAGATCTCATGAATAAGATTAGAGTCCTTATAAAAGAGACCCAGAGAGCAACTTGTCCCCTTCTGCCAGGTGAGGACATGGTGACTGACCAGCCGTCAATGAGGAGGAGGGTCCTCACTGGACATGGAATCTGTGAGCACTATGGTCTTGGACTTCTCAGCCTCCAGAACAATGAGACATAAATGTGTGTTGTTTATAAACCTCGAGAATCACCCTATAAGAGCGGCCAATTAAATGAAATAAATATTGTGTATAAAGAGCCAGGCAAATAGTAGATGCTCAGTAAATGGTGGTTATGGTTGTTATTATTCCAGGGACAGAGAGGCATTTAGTTGCATGCCAGTGTTTTTCACTGATGTGTTATTGAGTTTTTCAAAGTTTTTAATTCTAGTTTCCTTTTCATTCACACTTATCTTATAGAAATCTTATATATAGTTTAAATTTTAGGACATAATGCTGGCACTTGTGTTAATAAAAAGGTAATTTGCTGGTCAATGACTCAGCAATATATAACCTCAGTTATATCTAAGGAAGCTAATTCTTTATTACATCAATAATATTCTCATTGTTGGTACTATGTAGGATAAGGTGGGCCATTTGATAAACAATAACATGCTTTTTTAGCTGCTTTAATTCTGTATAACTTATGATTGTGCATTATTTTGTTTAGTTAGTAGGAAATTATAGCAAAACCATACTCCTAGAAGCCATTCATATAAAACTGTATTTTTCATCCTAGGTCAGGTCTGCGGATGTCCTAATAATGTGATACAAGTCTGTAAGTTCCCCATGAGAGGAACGCTCAATTCATTCTCATATCCCCAAGAACATAGCAAAAATCATCTCAGTGACTACCAGGGATTGTCAATATTCTCTTCACTTCTTCCCCAAATTTAGATTCTGTAAAAGTTTCTCTTCCCTCACCTCCCATAAAGCCTAGATTACTAAAAAAGATATTCAGGAACATCTGTCCAGCCCTTCCCAGCTTACTAAGCAATTACAATGGGAGGCAGCAGCTGGTAAGATACTGACCCCATTTTATGGATTAGCATACTGAGTCTCTGGGAGATTAAACCAGCTTGCCCAAGCCGTTGCAACTCTGGAAAGCTCACTGAGGTCTCTGAGAGAGATCCCCTGGTTTCAAAGTTTGGGATTGCTCACATACCCTGTGCTGCTTGAGCCCCAGGGTTTGCAGATGCACTGGGAATCCTTGGCCTGAGTATGAAAGAAGGCATTCCAGGTGGACTTGGCCCAGGCACAATTCTGAATCATGGCTCCCACACAGATAACTCAGGACCAGCCAACATGCTGCAGAATGACAGCAGAAACAGGCAGAACTAAGTGTGAGGCACTGGGGCCCAGCAAGGAGAGGATAATGGCAGTCTTGCGCTATTTTTGGAGCAGTTACAATGTTAGGCATATATGTGCATCATCTCATTTCATCTTTATAATCACTCCATGCAGTTGGTAGTTGGTATCATAATTACCCCATTTTATAAACGAGACATTCCAGGCTTAGCGAGGTTAAGTAACTCGCCCAGAGTTAGACAGACAGCAAGCCGGCAAGCTGGGATACAAGCTCTGTCTGTCTGACGCCCACGCCTGTGTTCTTAATCATTTGATTACACTTGCTGATGAGGCACTGGGAGATTGAGATTATTCCCAGGCTCCTTATTCACCCGCCAAGGTTCCTCTTGGCATCCCATCCCCCTTTCCAAGTTCTCAGTAATTAATTGGACAGAAAAAGGTATCTTCTTTGTCTCTCTCTCTCAGAGGTGTCTGTCCAAACTCTGCAGGCATCAGAACCAATCCCAGACCTCAATATGTGCTGAAACACCGACCATAAAGGGGTTTTGGGGCTCTGCCTCCCCTGGTTTAATGACACAACCCCTACCCTTCATCACTTGCTCCCGGCAACTGGTCACGCAGTTAATAAACACATTGACTTACTTTGCTTTCTTGAGCACAAAGGGAAAATAGATATAAGCACAGTCGAATTTATTACAGTCTAATTTAATAAAAATGTCAATAAATAAATGCACATTTAGCTGGGAAATAAATATCAACGATGAGGAGAGCTGACAGTGGAGTAGGTTGTAGGAAATTAACATGAAATGGTTTGGGTCCACAGTGACTATAAGACAAAATTGCACCTTGGAGACAGCTTGAAACAATTTCACAAATGTGTGCTTCGAACGCAGGAGGAGGCAAGTGATATAGGACGGGCCCAAGGAGCTATGGGGAGCAGTCACTTCTTTATCACAACATCGAGGGTCTCATTAGATTTCTTGAGGATCTCACTACATTTATCGGCGGCTTCTAGACAGTTCTTGAGAGACCTTAAAAGTGTGGTTCTGAACTCAATATCCTCCATTGACAGTTTTGTCCTGTTTCTTTGTCTCCGCATTTTGTTATGCTTCCTTGGTGCACCCCCTAGTGGTCTTTGTGCGAAGTCTTATAGTTAAACCTTGTTGTAGCTAATACCAGGGAGGGTTTGACCTCCAGGCCAATTGGCTATGAGAATGAGCTGTGTCAGCAGTGAGAGAACTTCTGTCCTCTAGGGAGGTGCTAATCTAGCCTTTGCCTGAGGCTATCCGGCAAATGCCTGTGTGCAGGGCTTGGGCGGGGCGGGTCGCACAGGATCAACAGGGTGGGCCGGAGAGAGCAGTTATGGCGGCTCTCAGTCCTGTCCCCAGGGGCTCCGCCTCTCTGAGTCCCAGCACCCGCTGCAAAGCTCGGAGAGAAAGCTGCACTCGCTCTGACCGAAGCCAGACAGTCCCGCTTCTCCCGTTTGAGTCAGGGTCCCTAGAGACTCGCCCGTATCTGGAGCTCAGAGTCTGCGACTCCCTCCCGATTGAAAACGCCAACCGCGCCCTCCGCCGCCAGCCCGCTCTGCGCACTCCGCACCTCAGAATTTGACTTCAGCACTGTGCCTCCTCTGAGTGTCCGTATGCGTTTCTCTTTCCTCCTAGTTGTGGGACTTCCACTCAGCCAGCGTTCCTGTGGTTCTTGGTGATGTCCGTTCTGTCTTTTAGTTTCACTTTTGAAGTAGTTGTTCAAAGCAGCAAACTCCGGCGTTAACCTATGCCGCCATCTTGGTTCTCGGAGCAGTCACTTCTATTCTGTCTTGTGCATCTGCAAATGCCATTTAGTGCAAACCAAGATGTCACCTGAGGGTCATTTTCCTGAGTGGAATATGCTTCACATACCCAATGGAATGCTTCCATAAATTCTCACTGAAAACAAATACTAAAAAAATCTCCTCTTGGCTCAGTTGATGGAGCGTCAACTGCAGAATGAAGGATCCTGGTTCTGATTCCAGTCAAGGGCGCATGCCTGGGTTGTAGGCTCCATCTCCAGTGGGGGGCGTGCAGGCGGCAGTCAATCAATGATTCTCATCATTGATGTTTCTATCTCTGAAATCAATAAAAAATGATTTCCCTTACTCTCTGAAATCAATAAAAAATGTATTTTAAAAATGTAAAATTTTCTTTTTGGCAAAAGCTGCCTGGCACCTGGCATAGCAGAAAGAGACGACCTACCCAGTAGGCAGACATGGCAGAGCTAAAGCGGCAGCTTACTAGCTGTGTGATCTTGGACACATGACCAAAACCTCTCTGAGCCTTGACTGTGGAAAAGAGAGAACACTTACTGCACTAGGTTATAGTGAACAGCCCAAACTCCCACTCCAATGCTTGCTGTGCCCTAGGAGCTCAATAATCTTACTCCCTTAAGATATTCATTTATGCCGAACCGGTTTGGCTCAGTGGATAGAGCGTCGGCCTGCGGACTCAAGGGTCCCAGGTTTGATTCCGGTCAAGGGCATGTATCTTGGTTGCGGGCATATCCCCACTGGGGGGCGAGGAGGCAGCTGATTGATGTTTCTCTCTCATCGATGTTTCTAACTCTCTATCCCTCTCCCTTCTTCTCTGTAAAAAATCAATAAAATATATTAAAAAAAAAAAAGATATTCATTTAGCTTGGCTGGTGTGGTCCAGTGGTTGAGCATCAACCTATGAACTAGGAAGTCACAATTTGATTCCCAGTCAGGGCACAGGCCCCGGGTTTTGGGCTCAATCCCCAGTGGGGGCATGTAAGAGGCAGCCAAACAATGAGTCTCTCTCATTATTGATGTTTCTGTCTCTTTCTCCCTCTCCCTTCCTCTCTGAAACCAATATAAATATATTTTTTAAAAGATATTCATTTATTCGATAAATATTCATTGAACACCTCCCATGCTCACGGGTCTCAACTCTCTTGGTGTAAACCTCCTCAAAGACTTTTTTTAAACAAATATATTTTAAATTTTGGAATAATATGCGCAAGCAGCGTACCAGGGATCAATGAATGATTCCTTCCTTCAGGAAGTTTCCATTACGGCAAAGGGAGGCAGAAGACAAAAGGCATGGATGATAAGCAGATCGACTATATAATATATGAAGTGTTTCAAGGGAAAAAAGGAAAGCAGGGTGTGCAGCAGGGGTAGGTTGCAATTTTAAAGATCAAGGTGGGCTTCATTGATATGCTAACATTTGAGAATTGACAGATTTAGCAAATAAAAATACCAGATGCCCAGTTAAATTTAAATACATAGATGAACAAATAAATATTAGTATAAGTATGTCCCAAAATTAAATGCCCTGAATATTGCATGTCCTAAATACCACATGTCCTATGTCACTGTTTGTCTGAAATTCAGATTTCACTGGGTGTCCTATGGATTAGCTGGTGACCCTGTAATTTGAGCTAAGACTAGAAGTTATTTGTGTGTATCTCCCTAGCTCTTTGTGCAAAAACATACAGATAAGCTTTCTTAGCTTTCCACTGGAAGGATTGTGGGCTGAGCCCACCTAATAGCATAGGAACTTCCTGGTCCTCATTGCATGCCTCATGGGCTGGGAGTGAACTCATGGCCGCCCTGGTGTAATGCTGCTGGTCCACCATCCGGGCCCTCACCCACCGACACAGACAAGCTCCCAATGAGTTATCTGTAGTCCATTCAGAAATCTCTCCATGCTCACGGGGCTCAACTCTCTTGGTGTAAACCTCCTCAAAGACTTTTTTAAAATATATATTTTTAAAATTTTGGAATAATATCAGATTTATAGAAAAAAAATGTAAAGGTAGTAGAGAGAGTCCTCATGTACACTTTACCCAGTTCCCCCTTCTGTTAGCATCTTTTATTACTGCGGTACATTTGTCAAAATGAAGAAACCAACACTGTTATATACCTTTAACTAAAGTCAAGACTGGATTTGGATTCCCCCAGATTTGTCCACTAATGTTCTTTCTTCACTTTGGGAGAGAAGCCAGGACACCACACGACATTTACTTGTCACGTGTCCCCAGTTTCCTCTGGTCTGTGGCAGCTTCTTGGTCATTCTTGTTTTACTTGACCTTAACACTACTGAGGGGTACCGGTCAGTTTTACCTTTTGTGAAATGGCTCTCAGTGTGTGTCTGTCTGATGTTCACCTGATGATTAGAGTGGGGTTATGGCCTTTGGGCCTGGGGGGGTCGGGGGGGATGCCACAGAGATGAAGTGCCCTTCTCATCATATCTGGGGCACACGCAGGTGATATTAACACAACTTCCACTTGGTGATGTTAATTTTGATCCTGTGGTTAAGGCAGCGCCAACCAGGTATCTCTGCAGTGAAGTTACTACTGTGCCCCTTTCTATATCCTTTCTTGGCAGTCAAGTCACTAAGTTCAGTCCACAATCAAAGAAGGGAGGGGAGGTTAAGCTCCACCTTTTAAGAGCAAGTTTAGTCATCTCTCACTTTCTATTATTGATTGATGGATGGATGGATTCATTCATTCGGTGACTTGATCATTTATTTTTATTAGTATAAATCAGTATGGACTTTGCCGGAAGCCGGTCCATCCTTGCTGCTTGACGCAGTCGCTGCAGGGAAGAAACATCTGCACAGCATATGTTTCAAGGGACCTGGCGTATATGGCATACTGTTCTTAATATGTTTGCTCACCTTCTTGGCGCTATGTGTTTTAACCAAGGTCACCTCTCCGAGAAAGGTTGTTTCCCCAGGTAGGGATTTTTCCCTGAAGTTAGAAAGGGAATAAAACCCCTTAACTAAATGCCAGGGGGGTAGTTAATCACTTTAACTATGAACAATCACCTTTAAACTACATAATCTTTACTCCCTGGAATGGAGATAAGAAACGCCCTAACCTTTGGAATAGAAATTGACAGGATTAAAATCAACTGGTATAAAAATACAGATGTAACAAGACAATAAAAGACAGAACTTGGCTGGAGATCCTGGCTAGAGATCCTGGCTAGGCTGCTGATCAACTGAATGTTGTCTCCGTGTCATTCCTTCTTCGCCGACTCCATCCACACCTTTGGGGACCCCTGGACCTGCTGGGGTTGGACCCAACAGGACTCGGTGTATTTACTTTAAACTTTGGGTTATAACCAATGCCACACTATTTTTGCTTCCAATGAACTTTGGCCATTGAGAGCTCTTTCAGGTTGAAACGTATGTCCCTTTGACATGTCTACAACCTTTTGTTTTTCGTGTTTTCCCTGCCCAGCCCTGGAACGCGCCATTTTCCAAGGAGTGCTACTTCCTTTTATTGGAGAATGGTAGGTAGAAAAAGCAAGATCTGGGCTGTAAGTGCCCAAGACATATAATTAGTTCAAAATATTCTCCCAGGAGGCTTATGAACCACCTGCACCAATTGTGTGTTACCCAGGGGATACCAGCAGAGGTCACCAGGGGACTGGGTTGGGGTGTTACGATCTTGACTAAATGGGGGTAAAGACAACTTCGTATTTTCCAGGTTGGAGCCCACTTTACAAGTGGACAGAATGTTGTCTATGTAGCGTGGAGGGAGAGGCAGTCGTAAGGCTCCCTTCTTTCCTACGCCACTTGAAAATACCTTCCTTTCTGTCTGCTTGATGTCTGAAGTTTCTGCATTGGCCTTTTAACCCTTCAGTCTTTAAAAATAGTTTCTAATTAAAATAAAATCACACTTTGTTTCTTAAAAGTTATCTTTTATTCCCAGTTAAATTTTAGATAAATCACTTGCCTCCAGTGGCCTTGACTTTGGTTATCTGTAAAGTAAAAGGTTGGACCAGACTGGGTGATTTATTATTCATTCACCATGCTTGCAATTTGCCAGGCAGAGTTGGGCCTAAGAGATTCTTCTAGAGTTAGGCTTTGTTCTGTAGGTCAAAGCCCTGATTGTTTTTAACAGGATCTGTAATGTGTCTTTGTAGGGCAATAACTTTGGGGTCATTCTGGTTCCCCCACGTGGCTGCAGAGCATCCCCAGGGGTGGGGAGAAGAGACAGGAGCGTAGTGCAACCAGGCGGGCCCAGGTGAGCAGCGCCCATTGCTGCACTTGCTAAGTGAGATTCTTTGCCTCCCAAAGTCTCCGGCCATAATCCCCAAGGGATCTTAAGAATTAATTAGAAGAAGAGTACTTTAGGAAAATGGATTTTTATTTTTTGAGAGTCTTGTCATTTGTGGGCAGACCTTGGTTTGCTGATCTGTCACAGGCTGGTTTTTCAGCAGTGAGATTGGGTTGTACTGTGTCATCTTACTATCCTCAACTGGGGTGTCTTAGTAGCAGGGATTTCCAAGAGAGCTGCCCGGGGTTGGAATGTTCTCTTCCTATGATTACTACTAATGGTATTAAGAATTGTAGCAAATCCTCTCTAGCTCTTACTGGTGCCGGGTGCATGGTGTAAATGCAGCAGCTGGTGCTTACTGAGTGCTTGCTTTGTGCTGAGCATTGTGCTAAGTGCTGTGCATAGATAATTCCACCTGTTTCTCACAGTCATTCTAGGCCGCCAGCACCATCATTCTCTCTCTTCATAGGAGAGGTTGAGTCATTTGCCCAAGGTCACAGAGGTAAGAGGCAGGAGCAGGAATTTGATTGGCAGCAGTGAGCCTCCAAGAGCCCTTACCCTTGAGGTTGACACAACACTGATGAGAGAATCCCTCGAATGATACCACACCCCAGACCCAATTTCATCTAATTCAGTTCTATTCAAGAACTCTCCTGAGAGAAGTTCCATTTACAAATTTTATTTCTTATCTATTATGGATTATTACTCCTGTAAATACAAATAGCAGTGAATTATATGATTGCATGCTTGGATGTTACGCCCATGTCAATTTGTGATTAAAGTCTCCAAATGCTTTCTCTTAATCTTTGTACTTACACGGGTAGGCTGATGACCAACGGTTCATGGACTGGTGTTGATCTATGGCCTACGCTTCGAGTAACACTGGTCTAATCGCATTCTTTTCAATAATGGGATTCCTTAAATGTTTGTCTAGATATAATTGAACTTTTATTTCTCTGTGAAATGTGTCAGACCCTTTGTTCCAAATATTAGTTATTAAACCCATCGACATTAGGCAGCCTTAGAGCCAGACAATCTAAATTAAATGAACATATTTAAGTCTAATCCTGCCTGTTATACCTGTATGACCTAGAGCAGTGATGGCGAACCTATGACACGCGTGTCAGAGGTGACACGCGAACTCATTTTTTTTGGTTGATTTTTCTTTGTTAAATGGCATTTAAATATATAAAATAAATATCAGAAATATAAATCTTTGTTTTACTATGGTTGCAAATATCAAAAAATTTCTATATGTGACACGGCACCAGAGTTAAGTTAGGGTTTTTCAAAATGTTGACACACCGAGCTCAAAAGGTTCGCCATCACTGACCTAGAGTAACAAGTTCTCTGAGCTTCAGTTTTATCCTCAATGAAATGGGGATGATATTTACCTGGATGGATTATTGTGAGAATTCAGTGTGACAGGGGTACCTGGTACACAGCAGGCCCTCAATAACTTTCATTGGCTATACCCCACCCTACAGATAGCAAAGCAGGCTAATGCCAAGCCTGCCTTTGGCCATGACAGGAGGCAGATCAACTGGCATGCATGTTGGGGGGCTGGTAGCCTCCCATAAATTATTAACATGTGTTCTAATAACTGACCGAGGAATGCCCAGACACTTCTGATACGGTGAAAAGTTCACTTTTTCCACCCTGACTGGAGACACGGGTATCGGATGGGGATGGCCTGTGCATGTGAGAGGAGAAGCTCTCTTTGAGCAGCGGTCTCCCACCTGGCAGAGCAATTCATTAGACTTCTGGAGGTCGGGCCTCCTCTGACCCTTCCCGCTCCGGGGAGCCGGCTGCCCCAGGCTCACCCAGGGAAGACATGGCTCCGAGCGACTGCACAGCAGATGAAGATTGATGTCAAAATATTAGACTCAGCACTGCTGATGCAAGCTAAACAGGCACTCCGTTTAGCCCGCGGAGTCAATTGGATTGTAATTCTTCTCACTTCTTAGCCCAGAAGTGGAAGCGTGTGTGGCTCCTGGAGGAACAAGTTGTCAGGTGCCTCCGAGGTCTGGAAGGTTAGCAGGCTGCTGGTGGGGTGGCCTGGTTGGGAGACCCAGCAGCTAATCTCTTGGAGATGATAGGATTGGGAAAAGTTAAAGCTGGATGGGGCCTTAGGGATCAGCTTTCCTTTTAAACTTGGAGGGACAGGGCCACCTAGGAGGTCAGGCCCTGGAGTCAGGTCACCCCCAAGTTCTGCCACTCAGGAGCTGTGTGATACTAGGAAAGTTGCTTTACCTCTCTGAACCCTGATGGCCACATGTATAAAGTGGGAATAATAAAAACGCCCACATTAGAGACCATGCCTTGTAGGTTAGTCTCACACACACATACCATTGCTTCTCTAATTCTTAAGTTTCAAAGAAAGTCTTTTTTCTCACAAGACTTTGATTCGTTCCTTCGCTCATCATCTTTTTTTTTGCGCCTGTGATAGGTGTGCAGATTGGGACAGAGGACAAAACTAGACGTGCTTCCCTTCTTTGTGGAGGTTGGACTCAGTGGGAGGGACGGGCCCCGATCAGGTGACCACGCTCAGCAATGTGGAGTGCAGCTGTGACACAGTCCACGGAGGAGCCTTACGGGGACTGTGAGCGGGCGTCGGAGTGGCACCTGATTGAGTTTGGGAGGCCAGGGCCGGTGCCCTGCAGAAGCCACAGCTGATCTGAGCTCCTGTGATGAGCAGTGAAGTCTAAGCGGAGGAGACAGCATGTGGAGTCTCCATGGTGCCTGCAGAGAGAGGGCAGGGCGCAGATAGCTGGGAAAGGGGCAGGGGCGAGCCTGGAGAGGTGGCTGGGAAGACCACAGGGGTGCCCATGCTCAGGATTTATCTTCATCCGCAGAGCAGGTGGCCGCAGTGAGGAAAGCCTGTATTCCCACCAGGTCTGCCGTCCTCCATCTCTGGTCCAGGCTCTGCTCTCTGCTCTCAGCTCTCCTTCCTCACCTACTGGATTCCTTCCTCGCTCTCCAGCCCCAAAGGGCTCCTTGCTGCTTCTCTCTCTCCAGTGCCTTCCTTCCATCCTTCCATCTGTCATCAAAGGCAGCTCTCTGCCTGGGCATCCTGGGTCCTCATACGCGTGTCTGTCCCCTCGCCCTCCAGGCATCTTTCCTCTGAGCAGCCCTCAGAGTTCCTGCTGCTGTGAATTCACGGGTCTGCCAGTGAGGGCGGCCCTTGGCAGCTGTCCCTCTCTTAGCTCCTCATTTCAATCCCCTGAAATCAGCAGGACAGGGATTATCACTCCTGTTTGCTAGATAAGAAAACAGCTGCAGAAAAGCCTGGAGACCAGCGCACGGCCCTGCACGTGGTGGGCAGCAGGGCTTCACTCTGGTCACGCCCCGTGGCTCCACCCCCTTGATTTTTTCCTGTGTTTACTTGGGATTTGTTATCATTGTTTTGCTGCTTTACTTTTTAGCAGCTTTATTGATAAGCTGAACCTGGAGTGTATCCTTTGATAAGCTTTGACCTATAAATAAACCTCTGAAATCATCACCTCCAAGTTGCCCCTCTCAACCCCCTCTTCCTGTCCCTCCCTGTACCCCTCTCACCAGGCACCCACCAATCTGCAATGTCTCACTATAGATTTCTTTATATTTCCCAGAAGTGTAAGAAAGCGGAATCGCACAGTACGTGCACTGTTCTTCTGGCTTCTGCCGCTCAGCGTAACTGTTTTGGGGTCCCTCCGTGTTGCTCCGCGGGCCAGTGGTTCATTCCTCCTCATTGCTGAGCAGCCTCCCATGGTGTGGGTGCATCTCCATCTGGTGCTCCAGTCGCCTGTGAATACGTTTGGGGTGGCTTTCAGCTTCCGTGATTACAAAGAAAGCTGCTGGGAGCATTCATGTGTCTTCATATGAACCTTGGTTTTCTTTTCTCCAGGATAAATGGCTAGGGGTTGAGTAGCTGGATCACAGAATAAGTGTCTAACTTTTAAAACTGAATGGAGTATACCTGTTTCTTAAAGGGTTTTTACTACTTGACTATCCTATCAGCAGCGTGTGAGAGTTCCAATTCCTCTACGTCTTTTCCAGTGCTTGATATAAAATCAGTCTTAACGTTCAGACATTCTGATAGGTGTGTAGTCATAGCTCATTGTGGATTTATTTCACAGTTTCCAAATGACGAGGGATGTAGATTATGAAGTGCTCCTGCTTGTTTGCAGGGTTTATTCCAGTCATTTTTAATAATAAACTCCTTTAATTATACTGCTACGTGTTATTAGATTTGCTATCTGAATAAGATCAGGGGATGGCTTCTGACATGTGTGTGGTGTGATCCCACTGTGTACATCCATCACGAGTGGCATTGATCACATTGTACAGTGATCATTTCCGTGCAAAACTGCCTCTTCCCTGCTAGACAGTCAGCACCTCACGGAAAAGTCTGTGTCTGCTTTAATTCCACATTCCCCATCTGTCATAGTGCCAGGCACATAGTAGGACATTTATAAATGTTTAATGAACTGAATTCATATGTTTATGTACAAGAGCTAGCCCTGTGGTAGATGCTCAAAAAATATTTAGCGGATTGAATAAGTGATTGGGTCTTTCACTAAGTGATGTTGGTCAGTCTCATCCTTTCTCTGATCCTCAATTTTCCTGTCTCTCAAATGGGCAAGAATAATTATTTATTTTGAATCTTTCTAGTGTCAATATTCTATGATTCTAAGTGTTACCAATATCCCCAGACCTCACCAACCTATGACAACAAAATAAGGTCATATGCTTCTAAAAGCTCAAATTATGCTGACTCTGAGTCATGCTCAGATGAATGAGGAGTCTGGTCAAGGCTTTTCTCTCCCGAAATCTTGCCCAGATGCTCACTCTGAGAATCATCCTGCCCCCGGGTTTGGGGTGGGGGGCTGAGAAAGATGCACCTCACAAGAGCGTGTAGAGCTGGGCCACACCCACTCATCCCATTCCTCCCAGGCTTTGGAGACTTCATTTTGCATTCAATTAACTGTTTCCCACAATTAAAATGAACAAGAAACAAAAGCTCTGCATTAGACACTTGAGATGGGGCATAGGAAGAGCCCTTTCAGTGTCTCCTGAAGTAGCCCTGGGTGCCCAGGCCTGGGATCCAGTCTTCTCTTGGGGGAGTTTCGTCTTTGGGACCGTGGCAATCCTCTGGCTGTCCCCCTGGCCTCAGTCATAACCAACCTGTTCTCTATCAGACATTCAATCTTGAAGGGCACACTTCACCCCTTCCTCCAAGAAGTCTCCTTGGTTCCTTTGTAAATTTTGTGCCAGTAATCCCTGGGAAAGGGCACCACCTAATGGACTTGATGCCACCATCTGAACCCTGGAAAGGCATTTTTCAAAAGGGGCTCCATGAACTACATCTCAGCATTCTCAGGCTCTTGTCTAAGAGTTCTCAGCCGTAGCCCAGAACAGAGTCTCTAAAGGACGGTGCTGGGGTTGGCATTCGGTGCATCAGGTGTCCATTATGCATATGAAACATTTGAAAGCCATGGCCTGAGACCCCTGCCACCACTCAAAATTATAATGATAAGTACACTCTTCTCCCAGCAGAGGCCCGGTGACACTTGGTTTTTAGCTCTGCAGCGAAAGGTCTACTTGATGATTCACATTCACTCGTTTACTCATCAGCAAATGTGTATTGAGTATCTGAAGAGCTAAACACGGTACCAGGAACGGGGCTTCGGCAGGGAACAAGACAGACACAGTTCCTGGCCTCGCTGAGCTTGCATTCTACTTGGGAGGAGACAGACAAGAAATAAGTACATAAAAAAGAACAAGACAGCAACAGTGTGGCAGCGCAGTGAAGGAAAGAAACAGAGGTGATGATAAATGACATAGGAGAAGGGACAGGGCGTGCAGTCAGAGTCAGAACGCTCCTTGGAGGAAGTCATGCGGAGTGGGCGGGACCCGAGACAGGGCCTGAGAGTCCAGTCTCCAGGCAGGGGGAGTAGCCAATGCAAAGGTCCTGAGGAGGAAAATGTTCTTTACTCCAGAAATAGAAAGAAGCCATTGTGGCTGGGGTATAATGCAGGGAAGAGAGGCACCACTTCGGTCATGCTAAGGGATTTGGAAAGTTAAAAAGAGTTAGGCACTCTCTAGCTTGAGAGAGAGCAAACAAAATAACTGAAAAGTGGGGAGAGGGAAAGAGAGAGGAGGGAGGGAGGAAGAAAGAATAAATGGAAGGATTCCTAGGGAGCAGTATAAAGATGAACAGAGCAGGGAGAGGAAAAAGTGAAGTGTCTGATGGGCTCCTGTAAAGAGAGATGAACGGGATGCATTATGGTGAAAGGTGATTAAGCCAAGAGAGTGAGCACAGGTTCAAGAGTCAACACATCTTATGTACGCAGATGGAGAGAAGGCAAGGATCTGGTGACAACGCTGGGAGATGAGATTAAAATAAATGTAAAAAGGGTTGGCATATTGACTGCGTGACCTTATACTGTTCTAAAATTTAATTTCATCCAAAGACTCATATTAAATATGGAAAGTCTGTTGCTGCTTGAGTCATCTAATATTCTGAACAATGTCCTTGCAACAATCCCATCATTTTAGCTCTGTGCCTGTGCTAAAAGCAATGCCCGTTCTCTTAATTTCTTTTCTTCTGCCTCAGAAATATTGCAATGACCACCTTTAATCTTTTTTAAAGTCCGATTTTTTTTTTCAATAGGAAAAAATTACATCTTCTGATGGGGTGATGAGGTAAATGATATTTTATTGTAACAATTACACAATTACTTTATTGTAGGCAAAGCTGTCTTCACTCAGAGGGTTACATATTATAGGTTGTAACTATGCCTGATTCCTTTTCCCAAGTTCTTAAGTGAAAAGCAGGTAGAGCTCTGAGAAGAATGCCAACATTCATGGTAAATTATTGGGGTGCTCTTTAAGTGAGAGGGCTCACGTGCTCACCTGAGACAGTGGAAGTGATTTTTGTTTAAACTTATTTATTACTGGGGGCCCAGTGCACAAATTCATGCACCTTGAAAGGAACTGTGGGCCAAAAGGCTGCAGTGGGCACAGGGGAGGGTCTTGGCCCATCCTCTGCACCCCCATCCAGCCCTCTCACTGCGGCCCCCAGTCCCCTGTCTGCCAGCAGCCCTGCTCCTGCTCCCGGTGCCACTGCTCCCACACACTGACAGTGCTGACCCTGCTCACACTTGCTGATGGGGCGGAGCGATTAGGGCCAGAGCCATCAGCGGATGCAAGCAGCAGCTGCTATCCCGATCACCCCTCAGGAGCAGGGGGAGGTGGAGAAACCCTCAGGGGCGATCAGGGCCAGCAGCCACCGCTAGTACCCACTGATGGCGCCGAGCAATCGGGGTCGGTGCCAGGCACCAGCAGCAGGTGCAAGCGGGGCCAGCGCTGGCAGCAGGTGCGAGCGCCAGGCGGGACCGCGGTGCACAGGAGCAAAGAATTTTCAGTAACCACCAGAGGCTTATCCTGATGACAGCGACCGGCGCTCTGCCTTGGTCTGGCACCCCCATTCACCTGTTCCACCATCCTGCAGTGGCGGGCACCTGCCATGTTCTGCGCTCTGCCGCCTGCTACCAACGCCCACCATGTTCCTGGTGCTCAGCACACATCATAGCGGCCGGTTGTTCGGTCTATTTGCATATTAGGGTTTTATATATATAGATGGCGTTGTTGGTGCACAGATCATTAAAATGTTGCAACTGAAATCTCAGTTGCATTGGTACATACAGGAACCTTCTGGTGTTGCATTGGTACATACAGAGCATTTCAAATGATCTAGCCAGCTCAGCTGAATAAGGCAGCTCTTCTGAAAGAGGTGAATACTTAAGGTAGCAATTCCAATGTTCCCAGGGGCCAACCAGGTAATCCAAATGTGTGAACTAGGGCTCACTCTGTCCCTCCCCCGCACCCCCTCCACCCCTCCATACACACACATCTGGTAGACATGTAGGTACAAAACTTCTGATTTCCTTTTAACTGCTGTTAGATAAAACAATAATTGGTACTTGGCTTTAGTGTCTGGGACAGAACAAGGAGTGGTGGAGACTGTGGCAAACTAGAGATTGCCTGCTCTGATAAGTCTGCAGCTGATTGTTGCCTGGAAGTGATAGCAGCCCAGTATTGCCAGATCATGCCATTTCTTCAGAGGAGCTGGATATCTGGATTTGTTTTTCTATGTAAAACATCCATTCTTTTTAGATTAGCAGCAAAGTGAAACATTTTATGAGCTTATCTTAGGACACCAATGTGTGGGACAAATCAGACAGTCTAATCCAGTGGTCGGCAAACTGCAGCTCACGAGCCACATGTGGCTCTTTGGCCCCTTGAGTGTGGCTCTTCCACAAAATACTACATATGCCTGCACATACAGTGCAATTGAAACTTCGTGGCCCATGCGCAGAAGTCGGTTTTCAGCCTGGGCGAGTCTATTTTGAAGAAGTACTGTTGATATTTGGCTCTGTTGAGTAATGAGTTTGCCGACCACTGGTCTAGTCCCCTGGCCTCTGGTTGCACCCTGTGTTCAAGGAGAACTGCGTTCCTCCCCAGTTCACTATGCCCTGCTTTTCTTTCTCTACCTGCAATCTTAGCTTAGTGGAAATTTGGAAGAAAATCAAACAAATTATCTTTATGAGCTGAAAGGAAAAGTTCTTGCTGGATATTAGAATTTCCAAGAAAGGTCAAATTTGGAGTCTGGTAAAACGTTGTCTCTATTACTTATTCTTGAAGAAGCCTGGCGTTGTTCACAGCCGTAGCTCTAACTTGGTTTTGAAAAATACCTCCAGCTCCGAGAAGAGATATTTTATGTGACACGGTAGCAAAACTTGGGTATTTTCCTATTTAGATTTATAGCTAGTTCTGTTCTCAGAAAGGCTGCTGCTGGCTCCATCAGTGAGATGGTGAATTGTCCCTGACAGCGGTGAATTCGCTCAGTGTTCCCTTAAGCCTTCCCAATTACTGGCCTCTTCCTAAGCCTCAGAGTGCATTAATCATGTAACCAGGGAAAGACTTATTATGACCTTCTTTTTGTATCAATTTTGGATATGTCCTGTATGTGAAAAAGCTGTCTGCAGGTGTGTCCGGGATTTTCCGTAAGAATTTAGGTAAATCAAACAAGAAATGGAAATGGAAAGTTGAGAAAGGAAACTAAAACCCTCAAAGGAGAGTGAAGTGTCATCATATTCCAATTTAACTTAGGTAGATTTAGTCTTTGTGGGAAGGAGAGAGAAAGAGGAAGGGAGAGAGTCCAGCCTGTCTTTTTAACCTCAATGAGGAAGGAGTGATGGGAGATGGGAATTTGCTTTTGTTCAGTTTGAATATGTGCCAATGTGCTCCCAATGTGGGCATCTTATAGAAAATACTAGAGGCCCAGTGCACAAAATTCATACAAGGGGCTTGGCCCTCAAATCACCTTGCAGCCCCATCCTGCCCTTGCAGTCCCTCGCAGCCCCGGCTTCATCTGGAAGGTCATTAGGAAGGATGTCCAGAAGGTCATTCTGCTGTTTGGTCTAATTAGCATATTAGCTCTTTATTATTAAGATGGAGTTTAAAATTGTATATATATTTTTAAAAACATGACCCATAGTTGCAAGTCAAGTACATCATTGGAGGCTCAGTTGGGGAAGTTTGGATGTTACATAAGCTATTACATACCTGTGGTAAGCCTTATTAAGACAAAATTTGGTACCCAATGTGACACCTTCCTGAGATATTTTTCAGGATATACTTGACCTTGTATATCCTTACCTTTATATGCTGACTTTAGAACCTACCCCCTGAGTGCAACATTATCTGCAGTATACTCCATCGTTCCCAACCATCATCATCATCATCATCGCATCATCATCATCATCAACCTCCACCATTGCTATTACTGTACCCACAGCAGATGGCCCAATCCACATCCCAACTGGAAAAGTGACTGAAGAAACTTGGCTTGGTCCATTGGAACATTAAAAAGAAGATAGATAATTATACGAAGGATGTTTTTTTACTTCTAACTTCTCACATCCCATTTTTTATTCTCCATTGAACATGAGCACATGCTGAGTGCTGACCATTTATGGGAACACTTTTCTTGCCTGGTGAGCATGCTGAGTGCATCGGGCCCCATAGCCTCTTTGTTTCTCCAGGGCCTGTCGCAGATAGAAGTAACCACCTGTTAGGTATTGAAATAGGATTCAAAGTGTTTTGTTTGTTTGTTTGTTGGAAAATAGACTAGTCTCCTTTTAAAACAGTGATTGGGAAAGGGCTGGTCAGAAGAGAAAAAAGTAAAAGAGAACCTATGGAATTTTTAATGGGAGCTTGAGAGAAAGTTCAATTGCACTTAGTTATTCAAAGTATCAGGCAACCATTAAAGGTTAATTGAACACCTACTATCTGTTCAGTTTTGTGTTCAGTGCATTGGAAGACTGTGAAGCTGGCAACAAACCTGACAATATAAGGGAATAAAAAAGCATTACAAGTGTGTAGTGGAGTGATTATTTATCTAGTTCCTTCGAGCTTGAAAAGCAATTTAAAATACATTATCTTACTTGACTCACCCAATTACTTTAAGACAAAGATTATGATCCTAATCTAATAGACAAGGAAGTGGAGGCCTCGTAAAATATTTTTGTCCAGCATAGCGGTGGCTTAGTCTGGTTTTAAACTCAGATGTTTTGACTCCAAACTCTTAACCATAGAAATTCAGAGGACGCGTAAGTGATTGGTGTTGAAAGAATTCTCCATCTGGTCTTTCAAATTGTTTGATGTCTTGCAAACAGGAGAACTGGCTGCCTTTGTTCCAGACCATCTTTTCAAGGACGTTTGTAGAGCAAAGAGCCTTGAAAGGTGGACATTGTGTCCTTCTCAGGAGCAAAGGAAAGTTTGTTTACTGTCTAGTGCAGTGATGGCAAACCTATGACACGCGAACTCACTTTTTGGTTGATTTTTCTTTGTTAAATGGCATTTAAATATATAAAATAAATATAATAATATGTCTTTTTTTCCTATGGTTGCAAATTTCAAAAAATTTCTGTATGTGACACGGCACCCGAGTTAAGTTAGGGTTTTTCAAAATGCTGGCACGCTGAGCTCTAAAGGTTCGCCACCACTGGTCTAGTGCAGTAAAGACGAGGCCTTCCTTGAGAGTAAAAGGTCAGGCCCATTCTAAACGATTGGTGTTCCCTAAGAATCATACTTTAGGGACTGAAGGGAGATAAGTTCTACAATCCAATACCCTTTTTAAACATCTTTTGATAAAATATATTTTTATTGATTTCAGAGAGGAAGAGAGAGGGGGAGAGAGATAGGAACATCAATGATGAGAGAGAATCATTGATTGGCTGCCTCTGCATGCCCTCTACTGGGGATCGAGCCTGCAACCTGGGCATGTGCCCTGAGTGGGAATCAAACTGTGACCTCCTGGTTCATAGGTCAACACTCAACAACTGAATCACACCAGCCAGACTTAAAAATCATCTTTATAGAGGTTTAATTTAAATATAGTAAAATTTGGCAATCTTAAATGTACAATTTGATGAGTTTCAACAAATGCATATAGTGCTTTAACTACTGGTACGATTAAAGTATAGAATATTTTCTTCACTCTCAAAAATTTTGTCCTGGCCCCCTGCGGTTCTAACCCTATAGGTTTCTCTTCTAGGATTTCATAGCTGGAATGATACAGTTTTTTGTCTTTGATGTCTGATCTCTTTCACGCAGCATAGTGCCTTTGAGTTTCACTCATGTTGTAGTGTGGAATGGTGGCTCAATCCTTTTTTATGTCAGAGTCATAGTATATGCATATACATCAATTTGGGTCCATTTACTAGTTATCCATTCACCAATAGTGGGATATTCAGATTGTTCCCAATTTTTGGACATAAAGTTGTTGGGGATCGAGCCCACAGCCCAGGTATGTGCCCTGACTAGGAATTGAACCAGTGACCTCTTGGTTCATGGGTCAACACTCCACCACTGAGCAACATTGGCAGGGCTCCAACCCCTTTCTTAAGCCCCCTCAGTATCCAAGTAAACTGGATATTCTAGGAAAATGAGCCCCATCTGTCTTCCATATACCCCTGCAGTATGGACCTCAAATCAATGGAATGGACTGATGCAAATCAGAAATGCTTATTGCTCCATGAGGACACAAGCCAACAGTGCCATAAGGTGGGCTGGCCAGTAGACTCTCCAGAGTCACACCTGGGAAGTTTTCTTTGGCTTTCCTCCTTAATCAGAACTTCTCTGATAGTAACAGATGGCTGGCACAATATGGAGAAAGCAGTCACTCGAGCCTGCTTCTGTTTCCTGAACTTCCTTTCCATAGTCAGCAAACATGAGATTCAGGACATCTGACAAATCGACAGGCATGGGATTTCCAAATAGGCATTCTTCTCACGCTGTCTCTCCACCCTAGAATTATTGCTTCAGCCGTGAGGATTCGAGGAGACCGTGGGGCCTTCCTTTTCAGTATCTGGAATCCAGCTGTAGAAAGAGAATCCCAAATCATCCTTCATTCAAATGTAGGCTCTGGCTAAGAAATGTCTTGTTTGAAATAGGTAGCTTAAGCACATTTCATTCAGATTCCCCTACCATTGTGGTTTTGTGCCTCTTTAAATTTAAGCTTTTAGTGTAATGTCTCCATCCTTACTTTAAAAACACAACCCAAAATGCTGATTGAGAGTTTGGCACTCTTGTGGAGAGTGCATGCGTGTTTATGTGTGTGTATGCATATTTGGTCTGGTGGATGAGGATGGGGTATCAGAAAACCAGATCTTATTGAAAAGATTGGAAAAGTCATAATTAGCAAATCTAGGAGGAAAAAACAAGGAAAGGATCATATGTCATTTAGAAATATGTATGTTATAAGCTGAGGAATTTGATTAGCTCACTCTTCCATACTTGAGGTAACCCTTTCTTCCCTCTGTTCCCTAAATAAAGAAAAAGAATATCAATGTGGTATAGTTTATGCAGTCTCATGCATTGATAATTTATCGTATTTAACTGCTAAATATAGTATACTTTCAGTCAACCCAAGGACTCTAAGAAATAGCATTGTAGTTATTTTACTTTTCTGATTGAGGATTTCAATAGAATCCCCCTCTTCAGCTTTTGTTGGGAAAAAAAAATGAAAAAACTTCTAAAATGTATGACTATGTTTCTCTGACTTACTAATTCTAGCGAACATGATTGTGTTCTCATTATTCAGGATCTGAAGATTTAAAGGTCGTTTGGAAAATGCATGTCCTTTTTAAGGCTATTAACAGCAGTGGTGAAATTGTGGGAGTTCTATTGAGTGAGCAAGGACTCCAGCTCTCGGATTTCTTACCATAAACAGAGGAAATGGGGCTGCATTTATGGTTTGGGACTGCGTTGTGTAGAGTCCCCAGCCTCCTATATACCACACACAGCCTGAAATGTTTTTACAGTTGCATTTCCAAATCATCACACCAACCCTAGGAGGAAGTTATTATCAGCCTCATTTTATACATGTATGAACGAAGGCTGGGAGGCCCAGTTTCCTTCCCAACCAAGGTTATGGAGTGAGTAGGAAACAAAGCCTACAGCAAATTCAGTACCCATGCTTTTCCCCTATCTACTGTTACTGAACTAAAGGGGTTCCTTTTCCTGTGTGCCTGAAAGCCCTATAAGACTTGAACAGGAGTTTGCAGCAAAGAAAGTAAAGGTTTATTTTTAGGAAGTGGCCCATGCTGGAGTCACAGGTGAGCTAATGCTCAAAGACCTGGCTCCCCAATGGCTCCCAGGGGATGGGTTATATAGGGAAAAAATCATTAATTGTAGTGACTAAGGGAGATAGGGGGAAAATCATTAATCATAAGGGAGTTAGGGTCATGGTCAGGGTCATGGTCTCTACTGATTGGTTGGTGCTAGGGTAGGGGGTCATTGATCAGTGCCTCTGACCCTGACATCAGCCATGGAGTCGCTTCATCTGGTTTCCCCATTTTTCTGGGCCTGGAGCTGAAACACACTGAGGCCTAGATGTCATCTCTAGTTTGACCGAAACTCCATCTCTGTGGCTTTGTTCCTAAGATGATTTGATGCTGATCTTAACCTCATTGTCCTGAGGGCTTGGTCCTGCAGAGAAAAGGAGGCAGGTGAGTCAGGGTGCTAGGTGAGGCCAATTTGAATCAAAAGAAAAAAGGAGAAAAGGTCATACTCAAGAAATGAAGCTTCTTCACGGTTGCCATACTTCTTGCCACTGGGCCCAAAGTTGTCAAATTTCATTGATTTCTTGCAACTCTGCTTTCTCTTCCCACTGGCCCCCCTGTGTCCTGAAAGATTCTGAATTAGGCTTGCCCTCTGTGGGTAATGTGGCATGTTAAAAATGTCCCCACCTAAGAGCTGGTATCTCAGGATCCAGTGTCGCTACATCCGTCGAGTACATTCACATTTGGAAGCAGTTGAACAGAAAAGCACACCTACTTCATTAGGACAAAGTGTGGTGCAGTCCCAGGAAGGTCAAGGGCATTTGGGAGTACATGGCCTCCCCATAGAGGCAACCCTGGCCTACTCCATATACAGAATAGGCTAGTCCTGAAGGAGTTGCCAAAGGTTCATTACCATCTGTCCTGTCTCAGAGCTTTCAATCTGGGATGGACGTGGCAGACACCAGGACATTGTCTCCTAGGAGGACAAGAGTCGCTGCATGATATCAGTTGCTCCAGAAAAGGAAGCTGAGTCGATATAGTCAGCTGTCTCTTCCCATCTCCTCATCAGAGTAGCACCTTTATAGTTTATTTAGCATGTTCCTAAGCAGCAACTAGCAAGCATGCAAGAGATATTTTGGTTGGCTCATTTGTCTGTACCATAAAAATAACTTTACCTTCCGTGTAGAAGGGCACTGCCTTGAGTCCCCCTGCTATGCCTTCCTTTAGTGCAGCGGTTCTCAACCTGTGGGTCGCGAGCCCTTTGGGGGTCGAACGACCCTTTCACAGGGGTCGCCTAAGACCATGGGAAAACATATATATAATTACATATTGTTTTTGTGATTAATCACTATACTTTAATTATGTTCAATTTGTAACAATGAAAATACATCCTGCATATCAGATATTTGCATTACGATTCATAACAGTAGCAAAATTACAGTTATGAAGTAGCAACGAAAATAATTTTATGGTTGGGGGTCACCACAACATGAGGACCTGCATTAAAGGGTCGCAGCATTAGGAAGGTTGAGAACCACTGCTTTAGTGGGACGGAAGCTGACTCTTAATGTTTGTTCCCTGGTTTGGGTTTGTTCGGGGAGTGTCACATAGATTGCAAAGCAAGGACTAGACGTTTATTTCTCATCCTGGTTTAAGAGTAGTCTATCTTTATTGTGGAAAATTTGGAAGGAACAAAATACTATGGAGAAATAAAGTAATTGTTTTAAAATGCAAATCGAGTCATGTCACTCTGCTGCTTAAATTAAAACACTTCAATGGTTTCTAGTCACACTTAGAAGAAAAATCCAAACTCCTTCTTGTTTACAGCGTGCTGAGCATTTGAAACTCTTGCGCACAGTGTTCCGAACATTTGTGGGGTTTTATTACCTTTTGATGCATCTTTATATTGCTGAGAGCCCCATTTCCTCAGAACTTCATCATTCCACTAAAAGTACAAACCGAAACATCACTGTCATAACTTTCTTGCATTATATGTATATGTCATAACACCCATTAACCTAACGTTGAATAATTGGGTTGTTTTCAGTTAATTTTCTTGCATAAAGAGCACTGTGAGGAACATCTTTGTGTGTGTTGATAGCCATTTTCAGATTGGAAAGACTCTTTGTAACAATTAGGAAACGGAGCGGGTCATTTAAATGGGATAATGGATAAAAGCACTTAACTGTACTTACATGTGCATTATCATAATGAATGCAAATCACTCTAGCTTTAGGTTCAATTCATTCCAGCGCTGACTTTAGGGATAAACTGGCCACCTCACAGTTGCTGAGATCTAACCCTCTAACCAGTCTGCCCCCACCCCCCAATCCTGCAGTTTATGATTGTAAATTATACTTATCCAAGGTTTGCCGTGCATTGCTGTTCTTGCTATGTCCTGTGTCTAAATCCTCTGAGAAGATACCATGGTTCCTTCCTTCTTTTCATTAGAGGCTATGTGGCCATCCATACCAGCTGGATAGGGGTGGGGATGGGGCGGTGTGGAGGGTGCTCATCTTCGGGCAAATGTCCCAGGAGCATACTTTTAAGGGTCTCATCAACAGTTTCAGGGGAAGGTGTTATTGAAATAAATGATCGTATAGTTTGATTAATGCCTTCAGAGAAACCTGAGTCAGTCTCTCTCTCTCTCTCTCTCTCTCTCTCTCTCTCTCTCTCTCATAATATTTCTAAATTGGAGACTTTGTGGGAGTTTGTTTACATTTGACAGGGCCAGCAAAGGATGGGAAGGAAAAAAGAACTGGTTGCTTTTTTAGTTGTAGCTTAGCTTTAATTTAAAAATCCTGTTCACTTGCACTTTGGATACACAACTTCATCTTTATATTTTATATTTGTTCTGTTTGGAAAGTGCTTCATCAAATAGTAAAAGAGGAGACTGTCTTTATAATAGGTAGGAAATGTTTGGAGAAGGGAAGTTTCTGAAACATTAGCAGGAGAATACGATCGATAATGGAGGGCAAAAAGAGAAGCTGAGGTTCCTCCACCGCCAATCTGAGTAGTGTTCTCAGCCCCAAGTCCTACATCTACGGTCCCAAATTCAAATATCTCCATGGTCCAGGCAGATGGCACAATGTAGGCAGCCAGATTGAGATAGAGGAGATGGGAAGGACATTTTTAAACCACTATGCCTCATAGAACGTGTCTGCAAGGTAAATGCAGTCCATATACAGCATAGATGCATGTAGATATGGTCATATATGCACAGTGCCTGTGTCCTATATTATTCAACTTGGCATATTATTCTATATATATATATAGAATGCCTTCAAGTTTTTGCCTTGACATCAGCTTATTCAAGAAAGCAGCTGGTATTATTAAACAGAATGCTTTGCCTCCTAGTCAGAAACCTGTGTATTTGTATTACTATCTCATTTTAGGCTTTCTTCAAGAACAATAATAGGTAGGAAATGTTTGGAGAAGGGAATGTATAGGGATACCTATTAACATCTTGCACAAGTTTTATGGAACACATTTGGAAAACGGAAAATGTTTTTCTTTCACATTTAGTTCCCCTATGGGTGTATCCATGTAAAAATGTAATTACAAACATCTTCTGCTTAGTATCAGATCAGTAATCTGTTCTTAAAAAATCTGATGTTCTACAAAAAAACACTAACCAAGAACATATCTCCTATTATTTAAAATGGGAAATATTATAATGCATTATTCATTGACCCTAAATCTACAATTTCCTAAAAACACATTCACACACATATAACAAATTGTCATCCTTTAGGATGTAAAATGCTTTGCACCTTGCTTCCTGAAAACCAAGTTATCAATATGATTATTAGCAGCCAGTTTATATACAGAACATAATCCTCCACAAGTGCCTCTTTGCAGTAGCAATGTTCCCTTTGGTGATAATCAGCATGCTTTCAAAAATGGGATTCTGATGTTCCACTGTTTGTAAGAGGAGTGTGACTTGAGAGTTTCTCCACACATTGTATTTTTTAAAATGCATTGAGTATTTAAGGCTTAATATAAATATAATATAAATATAAATTTTTCATATATAAACAGTAGTGAAAACCATTTTATTGAGAGATATTCAAATTCTATGAGTCTGAGTATTAAAATGCAAGAGCTGTTCTATTAGGAAGCATCAAGCATCGAGGTAGGCTGCAGGGTAGGTCTGTGAAGACAAGGTGAGCTATCGTGTCTGAGCATAATGGTATAGTGAGCTGCTCTGCTGAGGTCAGATAGAGTCTCTGATATGTAGTTGGTGCTCCAATAATACTATGGGTCTTTTCTCAATAGACCCCACCCATACATTCATTAATTAGAATTTTGTTTATATTTTCATTATGAATTATAAATTCTAATTTATTTTATGATACATTTATGGATCTCAGTTGTAATCTGGGTTTACATTCTTATCCACAGTGAATGAAAAGATGTGTCTGGGCACCTGTGAGATAAAAGAATCTCAGTCTGTGAGGACTAGCTCACAGGTGGTTTTATGTTTAAAAACATATAACCCAGTAATAAAAAATCAATTAAGTTCAAGTATGGTGAAATGACCTCCTACTTTATTTATCCTGTTGCGGATAACTATAAACTCTGGGAAAAGTGTAGAAAGAACTACTTGAAGGATCTGAGAATAAACAAAAGCTGTCATATTCCATGCCGAAACCGGTTTGGCTCTGTGGATAGAGCATCGGCCTGCAGACTGAAAGGTCCCAGGTTCGATTCCGGTCAAGGGCATGTACCTGGGTTGCGGGCACATCCCCAGTAGGAGATGTGCAGGAGGCAGCTGATCCATGTTTCTCTCTCATCGATGTTTCTAACTCTCTATCTCTCTCCCTTCCTCTCTGTAAAAAAATCAATAAAATATATTTTTTTAAAAAAAAGAAAGAAAAAGAAAAGCTGGCATCTTCCAGAGTAATAGAAACTTGGAAAAAGGCACTAGCATAGGATAAATTTCCTGTCAATATGAACTCTAGCCTGAGCATCAAGTGTGGCATCTAAACCTTTGATAGAAAACCTACAGCCTTTCTGGCCCGAAGAGCCAGAGCATAGAGCTCATGGCAACTGGAGCATGAAGAAGTGAGGTGGGATGCTGGGAACGAGAGAACCAGAGGGAGAAGGGGGCACCTTCTGTGCATACACCCTTCTAGATCTCGGGCAGATCCCTGAGCCACACATGTGCCTGTAAGACTACGAACTGCTCAGCCCAGGAGTAGAAGAACTAAACAGGTTTGAGATGAAGCCCAACAAGCATAATTTGAAGTTGGATTCCAATCAGGTTGTCTCCTAAAATAAACAAACCAAAAATATCAACAATTTTTAGAGGGATGTAACGCAATTTAGCCTCTGCAGTGTTACATTACAATGCCCAGAATACAATTCAAAATTACTTGACATAAAAAATAGGAAAATGTGACTTATTCTCAAGAGAAATGATAATCAACAGTGGCCAACCATAAGATATCTCAGAATTAGCAGACAAGGATTTCAAAGCAGCTATTATAAATATTATAAATGAGGGAAAGGAAAATATGTTCATACATGAAAAGATAGAAAAGTTCAGCAGATAAGTTGACAATATAAGAGCCAATGGAAAATTAAAACTAAAATAATATACTATAATAATACTACTGTATTATTTGTGTTGTATGAAATAAAATATATGAATAAGAATAATTCTAATCTTTAATGTAAATATTTTACTTTACATGTAAAAGTACTTCCAAATTCAAGCACCTGCCTCTTGCTGAGGGCTTTCTCTGGCAATGGTAACCCCCAGAAAGTGTTACCACCACCTCCTATCCAAGTAACTCTCAACCTGTGACGAGTTGGTAGATAAGTAGCTCAGCCACCTGGCCTCTGGGTTGGATAACAATGAGCATATTCTCCACTGCATCACATAGCTGCCATTGCGATTGAGCCCTAATTGCCCATCGCACTAACCTGCTGGTTAAGTCACCCTGATTCACCTTTGTTCTCTTGCTCCCTCACTTCTTTAGTCTACTGGTGCTTCCAGATGAACCACTTGCACTTGAACCCTTGGCTCAGGACCTGCCTCTGTGGCAGCTTTTAAACATGGCCATACACTGACATGCCTCCCACACGAGATGGAATCTAGATCCCCACCCACTGAATCTGGTTGAGTTTGACCTATAGAATGTGCTGGAAGTGACTTTTGAGCCTGGGTCATAAATGCCCATGCAGATTCTATCTCGTTCACTGGAAGCTTTGCTACTGGGGCTCTGAGCTACGGAGTCCAGCTGCCTTGAGGCTGCTGTGCTGGAGACGCCACATTGAGAGACCACCTGGAGAGTCCCAAGACTCTATTTACATGTAGTGAGATGCCCTGGGACCCCCTAGCCCTTTATGGCATTCCAGTCCAGATGTGAGTCATGTGGGTGAAGAAGCCTCCAGATGATTGCAGGTCCCAACATTCGAGTCACCCCCAGATATTCCAGTCATCTCAGCTGAATTCCCAGGCATCATGGGGCAGAGATAAGCTATTCCCACTGTGTCCAGACTGAATTCCAAGCCTACAGAATTCATGAACATAATAAAACGGTTCTTTTATGGCCTTGAGTTTTTGGGATGTAACCAGAACATTGATCTAAGATAATATTTTTATGGAGAAAGCATCATGAACATTTGCAAGATAGTTTAAAATAGGAGTATGAGTTACCTCCTCAAGGGAAAGGATGCAGCAGCTCAATTATTTTCTACCATACAGAGATGATGCACTTTACCTGAAAAGGGTGTGTATTCTGTATACACCCTTTCTCCCACAAGAGAACCAGCCTCAATTGATATTATCTAAGGACATTGGCTTTCAAGAAGTTACACGGTCTGAACTAGGCTAATGAATTACAAAAGAACTACCTAGAGGCCACTGGCTGATAAGTTTTCAATAGCTTCATCATTTTAAAAGTGTTTTCTTGGACTTCATTATTAGAAATCTACATATATTTGGTTAGAAATAGATGTGACCTGATATAACAGAGACTCTGCCCGAGTTAAGCTCTGGATTCTGTCTTGTTGAACATGAGGCAAAGGGGAGGGGACAGCTCTCAGTGATTGGAAATGATTTCTGTCTTGGATGTGATGTCTGTCACATCCAATCACCTGGTGCCTGCTTGGGATCAGACACAGGACAGCAGGTGGAAGTGTACCTTTTGATCCTGAAATGGCAGCAGACCCTCATGTCTGTAGCTTCATCTGACAAACTTGGCAGGAGGAAAGCGTCCTGGAACCAGACACATCTGCCACTAATTTGGGAGAGCTGAAATAAATGCTTTTATTAAAACTGTTCCCTCCCACCCTACCTGGTTTGGCTCAGTGGATAGAGCGTCGGCCTGCGGACTCAAGGGTCCCAGGTTCGATTCCGGTCAAGGGCATGTACCTTGGTTGTGGGCACATACTCAGTAGGGAGTGTGCAGGAGGCAGCTGATCGATGTTTTTCTCTCATCAATGTTTCTAACTCTCTATCCTTCTTCCTTCCTCTCTGTAAAAAATTAATAAAATATATATATTTTTAAAAACTGTTCCCTCCCATTGCTGTCCAATGAGTTGACTGTGGACACAAGGTGAGACCTAAGAATATTTACCAGTAGGATCCTGGGATCATCTGTCCGTGACTCCGTGGTGCTTCTGAGATTCCATTTGAATCGGTCTAATCCACTTCAATCCAAGAGACACTTCTACAGCTGCATGTTAGTGTGTGTCTGTCTGTGCTGGGACCGTGGAGGAGGCCTCAGCAGGTGTGGTACATGCCCTCACGATGGTCATTCTCCATCCAGTCATCCGTTGGGTGCCTCATCACAGGAAGAAAAGCCTCCCTTTGCATTGGATGGATTACAGTTACATTACCAGTAAAAAGGAAAACAGCTTAAATAAAGAAGAAAGCGTATGCCACTATTTAATACTGTGCTGAGCAAGCATTTCTCTCTAAAAGCAATGAAAAGTTCACAAAGGTGAGAGATGATGGCTTGTATATAGGTGAACAGAAGTGACTGTGGGTCATAAATAATCTAAATAAAAAGGGAAACAACATTTTGAGGAAGTATTTGCAAGAAATTCTTGGTTAACTTCTAAACATATGAGGAAGGTATTACCTGTCAACAACCACAAAAGCACTAGTAGGTAAAGAGCATGAACAAATGTCAATAAAAATACAGATGGCTAACAGAGCTATGAATAAGAAAAGAGAGGCTCCATTTTGCATTTCCCGAGAGCAGGCCTGTGCAGTGCGGTAAAAGCATGGTGAGGGGAGTAGCTTCCCACACGGCTGTCGGGACGGTATTTCTGCAACACTTCCGAAGGCAAGTTGACAATCTGTGTCAAGACAGTAAAAGAATCCAAAACCTCTTTGATTCATCAATAGCACTGCTAGGAATCTGTCCTAATGACAAAAGAGAGAAACTCAAAGATTTGTGTACAGAATAATTATAAAAAATTAGCTTTATTATGAAAGTAGTATAAACACAATCTAAATGCCTCACAAAGCACATTTTTATATATGTATAGTATATAGTAATTGCTGAAAGTTAAATTTTTAAAGTTAAAAAATTGATAACATAAAAAAATACTCTTGTCAGAATGCTAACGAACAAAGTAGAGAATAACAAAATTTATTAACAATTTGTTAGGAATTTGAACATATATTTGTAAATACAAAAACAAATACACCAAAAAAGGTTAACATGGTTTTCTCTGAGTGGTAAGGTTATGGGTGATATTTATTTTCTTTATTTGACTCTTTGATATATCCTGAGCCTCTACAATGACCAGTTAATTCGTTTTCCATTGCTGCACAACAAGTGACCACATACTTGATGTCCTGAACAATACCGTGCATTACCTCTCTGTCTCTGCAGGTAGAAGTTCCAGGTTGGCTGAGCTGGATTCTCTGCTGAGTCTCACAAGGCTGAAAACAAAGGGCCAGCTGATGAGTTCTTACCCGGAGGACAGGGTTCTCTTTCAAGCTCGCTCAGGTTGTTGGCAGAATTCAGCTCCTGCGATTGTAGGACCGAGGTCCCTGTTTTCTTGCTGGTTGTCAAGCAGGGACCACTCTCAGTCCTCGAGGCCACCCACAGTACTTTTCCATGGGGCCCTGTAGGCAGCTCACAGCGTGGATGTTTGTTTTCTTCTAGATGAGCCAGAGGGCATGCCTTTCCTCTTCTGTGACCAGCTGGAAAAACACTTTGCTTTTATTTCTTTATTTTAAAATACATTTTTATTGATTTCAGAGAGGAAGAGAGAGATAGGAACATCAATGATGAGAGAGAATCATTGCCCAGTTGCCTCCTGCTGCCTCCCCTCCCCCCCCCCCACACACACAATGGGGATTGAGCCTACATCCCAGGCATGTGCCCTGACCTGGAATCCATCTGTTATGTCCTGATTCATAAGTCGATGGTCAACTACTGAGCCACACCAGCCAGGCAACACTTTGTTTTTAAAGAGTTCATCTGATTAGGTCAGGCTAACCTTGACAATTTCCTTATCTCAAGGTCAACTGATTCGGGAATTGAGTTACGTCGGTAAAATCCCATCTTGGAAGTACTGAGGTTAGTGTTCAGTTGAATAACTGGGAGAAGATGTGTAAATGCCCAGGCCTTGGGATCTAGGAGGCCCCCTTAGAATTCTGCTGACCACACACATGTGTTAGCTGGTCAAGCTTTGGGGACAGACTCCTTGGTACTGAATTTTTTACCTGATTGATCAAGTGGCTTTGGGCAACTTAACCTCTCTGAGCTTCAGTTATTATATCTTTAAGATAAAGAATAATATCAGTAGTAATTATGTCAAAGGATAGTCATCCATCTTTTTTTTTTTTTGCAAATTTAAATGTTTTATTGCTTGAGTTTGCATGAAGTCTGGTTTTTAGTATCAGTTTTAAAAATACAAAGCAAAGTTAAAAAGCCCACAAAACAAGTTAGGCAGAAAATAGTTTAACCAACCAAAAAAAAAACTTCAGATTTTCCTCATTATTTTTGTCCTTTTCCAGTCAATGCCTAGGAGGCTTTTTATTTCTCACCCCTGTGCAGTGCTGGCCCACAGCAAGAAGGGAAGTCACTGAGCACCCCTCCAGCACTACAAACTCCTCTTTTTGATGCTCCACTTCCATCTCTGTACAGGCAAATGTTCTGTGCTTCCCCGTAGCGGGAAAACCTTGTTAAAATGCAGATATCATCTGAAAAGAGAAAATGTCCAGGATAGTTAGCCTTGGCTTGTATTGTTTCAAAAGTTCTGTATTGGGACACAGGGAAAGATCCACAGATGGGAACGTTTGATGTGGGATGTAAAAGCAGAAACCTGGGTGAACTACCAACCCTTAGAGTCACAAGATGAAGAAAGCTGTGAAAGCATCAGCTACTGGGAGAAAAACAGTTTCATGTAGAAGGAATAATAGAATCTCACTGCTAGAAATACCCTGAATCCAGGTGCTAGAATCCCTAAAAGATATCTTACAGACAGTGTCATCCCCTGTGATGGTCAGGTTGCTCACTGCCTCACCTGAGTCTATTTCCCGTTATCAGAGAGCTTTGCTTGTCTGTGGATGCTCTTGTTTCTGGTCTTTGGATCCCCAGCGGCAAGTCCAAGTCTGTTTTCCCAAGTCACCCCTCTGATGCTTGCCAGCCTGGAAAGGGGGATGGAGAAATGCTGAAAACACACTTTGCCTGCTTTGGGCTCAGCCTACTGCTCTCTTTCTATGTAGGCGATTTGTGCTCACTGCCAACCATTCCCACACTTGTTTTCATTTCTACCCACTCCTTATTGCTATATCACCTCCTAGTGTAAGAAAAAAATAGTTTTCCAGAAGGTACTACACGCTGGATACCAAGCAGTACCTTTTCTTATTGTCCTGCAGCTGGGCTAGTGGAATCCATGGAAGCAAACAGCCAGTTGGATGAGGCCAAGTTCTCTAGCAGATTTCTGCGAATTTTATAAAACTGGCATCTTTTAAAAATCCAGAGTATATGTTCAGTAAATACTTTTGAACAGAATGAGTGGGAATAAATTATAACAGCTCCCAAAGGTGAATGCTCTAATATTGTGAATTATTAAAAAACTAGTCTCTCATTGTACTTTGAGAATACAGGTATATGAATTGGAATTGAGCAAAAGAGAACAATGTCATAAAAGTTATAGCAATAGTGGGTTTTGAAAATATATTTATTATGTGCTGGGTGCTTTATAGACTTGATCTCATTTAATTTCTCTAGACTGTGAAGTACATGAGGGCAGAGACCAAGCCGTCACCAGGGGTTGTGGTATTCTCAGTGTCTAGCCTAGTGGTCAATAACTGAGGATGTCTGTGAAGTGCTTCAGCATAGCTTTATGGGGCATCTACTTTGTGCCCCTGACCAATAGACACTGGATGCTAATAGACACTGGTACCAGGAAATTCATTGTGCACAAAACACACAAAAATCTTGGCTCTCACGGAAAGTCATTCTTAAGAATGAAGACTGGATTCAGGTTTAAATTCTGTCTCTGCCCAAATGACTTAACCATGTGACTTTGGGTAGTTATTGCATATCTCTGGGACTCTGTTTCCTTATCTGTAAAGTGGACATAATAACAATAGCATCTAGATCATAGAGTGGCTTGAAGATAAAAGAACAATGCTTAGCCCCTGGTATACTCTCAGTACATGGTAACTATTACTTTTATAACAGGCACTCTATAAGTATTAGTTGGAAACATGTATGAACAATTCTCCCAACAGCTCACTTAGATAGGTGGTATATTCGTCATGACATAAATAAGGAATTGGTATTAGAGAGGGTTTAATTCGCTTGCTCTGATTCACAGTCAGTAAGTAGCAGAGTTGTGAGTTGTGATTTGTATCCATGTTCATGTGACTCCTTAGTACATGCTGTTTCATGCCATTGGTGCTACTGTCTTCTTATTAATGGTGATAGAATTTCTGAGAGGAACAAAGGCAGGAGGGCAAGTACCATGTTGTTTCCCAATGAGGATGGGAAAACTGAGGTAAAAAAAAAAGAAGTATTGTAACACTCCACCAATGTCCAGCTGCCAATGTGGGAGAATTACCCGTCCGGCTCTTAAGCATTGTTGTGAGCCAGTTGGAAATGGGCTGCGTTTTCCTCGTGTGACAGCTGGTCTTAGTAGCAAGGAATGCCTCAAAGTTGGCACCACAATTCAGCCTAGAAACCACTTGATTTGATTCACAAATATGCCGCTGAGAAACTATAACCAGAGGGATAGTGGGCTCAGAATAGGCTCTGAAAAACAAGCAAAGGAAAACTTGGCACCATATATTTTTTTCTGTAATTAGAGTGGCCGCACCAGCTAAAAATTTCCAATTTAGTAATGTATTCTTTTAAACATGTTATTAAACAAAGTATACATTAACTTCTCCATTGCTGTTGTTTTTGACCAACTATAGGCCTTATCCTTGCAGGATTTGTAAAATGGTCCCATTCAGGGTGTAATTAATAGAGATATAACAGTTAGGTTTCCTTTGGACTCATCTCTAGTGCCATCTCTTTCAGGCTGACTTCTTTGATTTAGTTATCCACTCACTCATTTATGTATTGATACAATTTAAAACATATTTTTTGAATAGCTACTATAGAAAAGATGCTGATGAAAGCTTGAACAAGGTCCTTGCTCTTATAGGATTTGCATTATAAATAAACAAGTAGACCACCAAGCAAGTAAATGTAATTGTTCCAGATAGTGATCATTTCCATGAAGAGTCTGGCTACATTGGGATGCCTCTCTGAGGTAGCATTCGAGCTGAAGCCTGAATGTTGGGAAGGGGTGGCTGTGGTTCTAGCCGAGGGAATAAGCATCACAGGAAGAGGCAAAGTCTGGTTCAAGGGTCCTGAATAAAGGAGGTCTTTGTGCTAGATCTCAGAAAGTGGGGAAGAGAGAGGCAAATGAGGATGTAGACATTGGCGGGGGCCAGATCATGTTGGAGCTTGTGCGACTTGAATAGACATTTCTCCTCAGGGTATATGCAAATGGCCAATAAGGACATGAAAAGATGCTCATCATCACTAGCCATCAGGGAAAGTCAACTCAAAACCACAATGAGATCCTCCTTCACACCCATGAAAATGGTTTTAATCAAACAGGTAGATAATAACAAGTGTTGTCTAAAGTCTGGAGCAATTAAAACCCATGAACGCACCTGGTGGGAGTGTAAATGGTGCAGCCTCTTTGGAAAACAGTTTGCAGTTCCTCAAATGTTAAACATAGAGTTACCCTATATTTTAGCAATCCCACTTCTAAGTATGTACTCAAGAGAAATAAAAACACATGTCCACACAAATGTTTATACAGCATTTTTTATAATACTCATGTGTCTATCATCTGATGAACGCATACATAAAATGTGATATATGTATCCAATGCAATATTATTTGGCAGTAAAAATAAATGTAGTTCTGACACATGTATGAACTTTGAAAGCATTCAGTGAAAGCAATCAGTCACAAAGGGCCATATATTGTGTGAATCTATGTATGTGAACTGTCCATAACAGGCAAATCTGTAGACAGAGGTAGCCTTAGTGGTTGCCTAGGGGTGAGGAGATTAGGAGTTTGGGGGTTTATGATTTTTTTTTTCTTTGCATTTTTTTTAATATATTTTTTATTGATTAAGATATTACATATGTGTCCTTGTCCCCACGTTACCCTCTACCCCCCCACACACCCCGCTCATGCCCTCACCCCCCCGTTGTCCATGTCCATTGATTAGGCCTATATGCTTGCATATAAGTCCTTTGATTGATCTTTCCCCCTTACCCCCACCCTCCCCTACCTTCCCTCCAAGTCCCGACAGTCCAATCAATGCCTCTCCGTCTCTGCATCAGTCCTTGTTCATCAGCTTATATTGTTCATTATATTCCACAAATGAGTGAGATCATGTGGTATTTATCCGCTCTCCAGTTCCATCCATGCTGTGGCAAATGGTAAGAGTTCCTTTTTCTTCTTCCTCTTCTTAAAGAATACCTTTCAGCATTTCATATAATGCTGGTTTGGTGGTGATGAACTCCTTTAGCTTTTTCTTATCCGTGAAGCTCTTTATCTGACCTTCTATTCTGAATGATAGCTTTGCTGGATAAAGTAATCTTGGTTGCAGGTTCTTGCTATTCATCACTTTGAATATTTCTTGCCAGTCTCTTCTGGCCTGCATGGTTTCTGTTGAGAAATCAGCTGACAGTCGTATGGGTACTCCCGTGTAGGTAACTGACTGTCTTTCTCTTGCTGCTTTTAAGATTCTCTCTTTATCTTTTGCTCTTGGCATTTTAATTATGATGTGTCTTGGTGTGGTCCTCTTTGGATTCCTTTTGTTTGGGGTTCTCTGCGCTTCCTGGACTTGTAAGTCCATTTCTTTCACCAGGTAGGGGAAGTTTTCTGTCATTATTTCTTCAAAAAGGTTTTCAATATCTTGCCCTCTCTCTCCTTCTGGTACCCCTATAATTCTGATGTTGGTACGCTTGAAGTTGTCCCAGAGGTTCCTTACACTATCTTCATATTTTTGGAATCTCTTTTCTTTTTTCTTTTTCGGTTGGGTATTTTTTGTTTCTTTGTATTTCAAATCTTTGACTTGATTCTTGGGATCCTCTTGTCTGCTGCTGGATCTCTGTAAATTATTCTTTATTTCAGTCAGTGTATGCTTAATTTCTAGTTGGTCCTTTTTCATGTCCTCCATGGTCTCACTATACTTATTGAGGGATTCATTAAATTTATCGGCGGTTTCCATAAAATTCTTGAAAAACCTTATAAACGTGGCCTTGAACTCTATATCCAATCGTTTGCTTTCCTCCATTTCTGCCATTTGTGACCTGTTTCTTTGTCTCCGCATTTTGGCAGCTTCCCTGTGTTGATAGAGTGGCCCTGCGCACCAGGTGTCCTGTAGGGCCCAGTAGCTCAGCCTCCCCATTTACCTGTGGTGGACACTCTTGGTGCACTCTTGGTGCCTTGGTTGTTGTAGGATCACTGGGAGGAATTGACCTCCAGGCCAATTGGCTGTGAGAATCAGCTGTGTCTAAAGTGGGAGAACTTCTGTGCTGAAGACACCCTTCTGGGGCAAGACTTGCTTCAGTGGGGCTTTGGTGCTCACTGAGTCTGCTCCCTGAGTGTGTCCCTTATGGATCTGAGGAGTTGCAGTCTGGATGGTCCCCCTCTGACCACTGGGTACAGTGGCTCCTGGATCTAAGGAGGTGCTAATTCAGCCTCTGCCTGAGGCCACACAGCAGGAGCCACGAAGAGGCTCAGCTGTGAAGCAATGCAAGCCGCTGCGGGGCCTTGGGCCTTGTCTTGGAAGTTCCGGGTCTGCCTGGCTCGGCTGCAGTTAGGTACATTCACATGCAAAAGCCTCTGCCGCAGTCTGGGTGGGGCGGGGTCTCAGGGAATCCAAGGGCGGATCAAGGAGCTATGGCTGATTCTCCGCCCGGAGTCGCGGGTCTCAGTGACCCGCTAATTGCTGCAAGCACCTCTGAGGGAAAGCCGCCTTCAAGTTCACCTGCTGCCGGACAGACCAGCTTCTCCCCGTATGAGTCCTGGGTCCCCAGAGACTTCCCGGAACCGGAGTTCAGAGCAGTCGGGAGCTTGTGATTCAAAAAGACAGCTGCGTCCTCAGGTGCCACCCCCTTTCCTCGCGCGCGCGAGCTGCCGTACCTCTGCACTTGTACCTCTGCACTTCACCTCCGCAGCGCCTCTGGCTCTCAGCGTGCTTTTCTTTCCTTCTAGTTGTAGAATTTACACTCAGCCAGCCTTTCTGTTGTTCTGGATGATGTTTGCTCAGTCCTTTGCGGTAATTTTCAATTGTTGTGTGAGGCGACAATTTCCCGGTGTTTACCTATGCCGCCATCTTAGTTCAGGGGTTTATGATTAAAGGAGGTGAGTGTGGTTTCTTTTTGGCATAATGAAAACGTTCTAAAATTGATTGTGGTGATGGAGTACCACTCTGTGAATATAATAAAGCCATTGTATTGTGTGCTTTAAATGGATGAATTGTGTGATATGTGAATTACATCTCAATGAAATTGATTGAAAAAGAAGAATAGGGTGTCAGCAGGGTAATATTAGAGCTATGTACCTAAATGAGGAGGCTGTTGCTATTGTCCCAGTGGGAGATGGTGGTGGCTGGAACCAGGGTAATCTGGTCACCCCATCCATTACTGCCAGGCCAGGCCACAGTAAATCTTTCTTCTACTTATTTCCATGTGTAAACCTATATCATTAATATTTATGACATTGCATCACAATGATCTGTAGCTGTCTATCTTCCCTACTGCACTGTAAACTTCTGATGACGGACTTTGCTCCTTCTTATTTCCCTAAACCTAGAATGTCTACACACAGTAAGAACCAAATAAATGTGCAGGGAATTGATCTGAACCAGAAGGTGATGGCACTAAAGAGGTCTCATATCTCTAGAAGGCATAAAGCTGAGTGTAATTATAATTGTATCCAACATCTCATTTTCTCTCACGCTCACCTTTATCTAGAATTGATTTCAGATAGTGTACCTGAAGGAGAAAATATTACGCAGAAAGTCTTAGGGGTCAGAGTAGAAGGAAGTTAAATAAAGAAAACTGTTTCTGTTTGCAGACAATAGTATTACCTATGTAGAAATTCTCAAGGAATTTATAAAAATAACTCTTAGGGCTAATAAGTGAGTTTAACAAGATCATAGAATATGAGGTGAATGCACAAAAACCAATTGTATTTTTATATGCTAACCACATACAATTTGAAATAAAAATTTTAAAATAATACCACTTACAATGATATGCAGATATGAATACATATGTATAAATATAAGAAAACATGTATAGGATCTCTAGGTTGAAAACTACCACAAAAATGTGGATGTCGTTCTAAATAAATGGAGGCATACCATGTTCGTGTTTTGGAGGACTCGGCAGAATAAAGATGACAGATTTGTCATCATATGTAGATTTAATGTAATCTTAATAAAAATCACAACAAGTTTTTAAAAAATACATAGACAAGCTAAAAAGTTACATGGTAAAGCAATGAACTAGAAAAGCTAAAAGAATTTTGAAAAAGAAAAATAAAGTTTTAGGAATCATACCACCTGATTTTAAATCTTAGTAATGAAGACAGTGTGGTATTGGAGAAAGGATATACATCGATTAATGGAACAGAGTCAGAAGTAGACCCATACCATTATGACTAATTGATTTTCTTTCATTAACAGGTTTACTGAGATAAAGTTTACATCTTATAATATCCACTCATTGAAAGGGTACAATTCAATGATTTTTAGAATCCTTACTGAGTAGTGCAACCATTACTCTAATCTATTTTTGAAGATTTTCATCACCCAAAAAGAAACCTAACACCCATTAGCAGTCACTCTCCAAAAGAGTCAGTTTTATGATACGTTGATTTTAAAATCAAAATGCAAAAATTAAACAGCTTTCTTGACTCCCAAGAGCTCTGTAGGCAGAGCCACTTGGCATTTAATCTAGCTCTGCTCCCCCTAAGGTGGGCAAGTTGGGGATTACTGCTTAACCTCAGTTTTCTCATCTGTAAAGTGGGGGGGGGGGGAGGGCGGGAATAGTAGTACCTGTCACATGGTAGGGGAAATTCAATGAGATAGTTCCTGCAAGGCACCTAGCACAGTGTTTGGTGCAAGGTTAGGGCTTAATAAAATTCAGCTGAAGTTTCTGCTATTTCTATGAACTCTACTACTATCTTATGGAAGGGAACAATGCCAGTGAAAAAAGTTAGTTTTGTATTTTTAACCACTAAAATATTAGTATCAGGACATTTAGAAAAATAGCAACATGGAGGCAGCTTTGCGATGTTTTATCCTGAAGTGGCATCCCAGGGAGGGGGCAGGCATAGAGTGCTCATCTGTGCTCTCAGCAAACATGCCACTGTGTACAACCCTCTCCCTCCACACCCTTCCCCCCGCTCCCCATCTTCTGCTTTAGCTCCATCTAGAATCTCTGATCCTACTGTTCCCTTGTTGGTTAACCTTGGAAGAAGGTTCAACATAATAGATTAAACCTTTTGAGATATCCTGTGCATCTTTACTCTGAGAATGGTTTCCAGAAACTAGTATGAATTCCATTGATTGAGAGTGAGTGTGTGTGTGCGCGCGTAAGCATGGCAGTCTTCCAGACTCCTCTGCCAGTATCTCACAGATGCAGAAGGCTGAGTTTTAAGCATTTGTAATTCCAATTCTTATCTTGCAGCAAGTGGCATTGAAAGCCCAGGACAACTTCATGTGTAAGTGCCTGATGTCACTGATAATCTGTAACTGATAGAGCTGGGATCCCTGATTGAGCATGTCTAATCACTTAAGTTAATAGAGAAGCTCTATCATATGCCTCTAATCTTTGCCATCTGACTTGCAGACCTGAATTTCCACCCCCTGCCCCACTCTCCCAGCTGGCAAATTCCCTTCCACCTGCCATTTCCTGGGCTAAAGCAAGTCTCCTAGAGGCAGTAGAGGGGCAACTCCTGACCTATCTTCTTATCTTCTAATCTACTCTCATCGCCCTCCACGCTTACCACTTGAGAATTGTATGGCACAGTGCTTCCTCGTGTGTATGTTAGGATTTGTTTAGAAACACATCTGTGGAGGGCGGGCTGGGAAGATGCCACGCTAGCTGCAGAGAAGAAAGTTGCACGGCCCTGGTTCTCCTCTTTCTCTGGGTTCACCTTTCACAACTGTGAGCCAAGAGGGTTGGATCACGTGATGTCTAAGGTTTCTATCAATTTTAATATTTCAGGATTCTAGTTCCCAAACAGGGTTTTGTTGTTGCTAAAAAAAAAAAAAAAAATTCCTTGCATTCTAAAACACAAATTGATGCTGTATTCCTTATGGGTTTTTTATTCCTCTCAAAATAAAGATCCCATTTAAGTTGAGTCAGGAGCACTGTAATCTTTGTTGCATGATTTAGCATGGATACAAAGAAATTAGGTCTCAAGCTATCGATAAATTAACATTGATTAGTGGTTACCATTCAGTGCAGATTTGACACAAGCATGAAAAGCATGAACTAAAGCGCTTGGAGAACTGCATCTTTCATATCAGAAGTGTTTGAAAGGCATTAGATTAGTGCAAGTGTGTGTATTCTCTATTGGCAGGTGGGGGAGGGAGAGGAGGTAGTGGTCGTGATTGAAGGGATAGGAGAGAAGGATGGGGATTTACTGGCCTCACGTGACGGCACGATCACATTTACACACGTTCTCTCCCCTCCTCCTTCGACCAGAACATGCTGGCTATTCACCTTCCAAATCCACTACTGAACCAGAGGGACGTGCAGACACAGACAACATCTTTAAATTAGAAGAGAACAACTGAGTGGCCTTGCTGTTGTTCTAGGAGAGTAAAAATACCTGTGGGCAGGGTTCCTGGCACCAGGGCATCAGGAAGGGAGACAGGATGATAAGGACAAAGCCTACCTTAGCCAACCAGGTAAGGTTGCTTTTCTTTCTGCATTTTCTTCAGAGCCGACAGTTTACAATTTCTCATCCATGAATGGAGACCTGTCTTAGCGAGTGCTTGCACAACAGTGAGCTAACTCCTTGCCCTCGCCTTATTGCTCAGTAGGGAGCCTGGGGACCAGTGTAATAATATAAGGACACAGGATGTCTTGTTGGAAGACAAGAGGCTAGGTGTTGCTCTGTTATTTACCAACTAGAGGCCTGATGCACAGAATTCGTGCAAGGGGCTTGGCCCTTGCAGCCTCTCACAGCCCCGGCTGCCTCAGCCAGCCCTCGCAGCCCCTTGCAGCCCCTCGCAGCCCCAGCTGCCTCAGCCAGCCCTTGCAGCCCCTCACAGCCCCGGCTGCCTCAGCCAACCCTCACAGTCCCTCACAGCCCCAGCTTCGTCTGGAAGGTGGTCCAGATGGTCGTCCAGAATGTCTTCTGGATGGTCGTTCTGCTGTTTGGTCTAATTAGCATATTAGCTCTTTATTATATAGGATGATATTATCCTGGGGAGGTCATTTTAATCTCTGTCATTCATTCCCTTATTATTTGGTTGAGCAAATATATATTGAATTTCTGCTATGCTATCCTTTGGGGTAAGCACCAGGATTACAATGAGACATTTTTTCCTGTGCTTATTAGCCTAAAAGCCTTAATTACTACTAATAATAGTTGGCATTTCTTGAGTTTGATCTGTGTGTCAGGCCATATGCATTTTAGATAAATTGTGATAATCCTCATGATACTCCTAAGAACATTATTGTTATCTTTATTTTGCAAATAGGGAAACTGAGGCTCACATAGGTTATCTACTTATTCCAGATCATGGAGCAAGTGGTAGAACCAAGGCATCTAGTCCAGAGCCTTAGAATTTAACCACAGCACTATGCAGTATCTTTTAAATTGCTAATCTGCAAATATAGATAATGCTACCTAGCTCCATGTATGTCATAAGGTTTTACTAAACTATACTATGTTGTTAAAATGCATCCAGTTGTTATATTGGGTCAACTGAATGGTTGAGAAGAAATAACCCAGGGGTGGATGCTACCCTGCTCTCTCTGCCTTTAATAAATGGTGTAGGCAAGCCACTATAGCTCTTTGAGTCTTAATTATGTCAGTTGACAAAATGGAGGGAATTTTGGCCCCTCTGTCTTTCTTACAGGTGGTTGTAAAGATCAAAAAAAGCTGGGAATGTGAAATGCTGTGTATAATAAAGGGCTGTGAGAATGTAAGCTCTATATCAACGTAGGGTAAACATTTATAATTTGATAGGCAAGAGGATATTCATGTGAAATCTCAAGATGTTCTGTATTATAATCCAATGTTTATTAATGTCTGGGTGTCTGAATCTTGGCTTCTAAAGAAGTGAAGAGAAAGAGAAAGAGCCATGGCATAGTTGTCTCACAGTTCGAGTTGCCACATGCTTTGTATCTTTGGAATTGATAGGTGTTTCCAGGGCCTGCTGCCCAGATAGTGTGGTCTATCGGCTCTAGACTGGGCAATCAGAGCCTGTGCTTTAACAGACCTCCTGGTCTAGTTAATTCTGATTCCAGGAGAACTCAGGCCATCCTTTGAGAATATCGCATCTTCTTTCAGACCTTCTCTTTGCAGATTGGACATGGGGTTGACTGACTTCTAGGGAACCCCTTCCTAAAACACTCCCTTGGAAATGAGTTCATTAATTCAACAAGTATTTAGTGAGCACATGCTATGTGCCAAGAAGTGTTCCCGGTGCGGGGCTGCAGCAGAGCACACACCTGCCCCCAGGAGCTGGCATTTTAATGGGGGAGATGGGCAGTAGAGTGATAAGCACATCAGTAAAGGATGCAGCGGGTCTGGTATCAGGAAAGGCAGACATGAAACTGAGCAGGGTGAGGGGAGAGAGAATTGCAGGTGGGACTGCCTTCCTCCTAAAGTGATGTTTCACCAGAGACGCAGAGGAAGTGAGAGAGGCTCTGCAGATAACTGAGGGAACATAATTTTGAGGAGAGGGAATAGCAGAAGCAGGAGCTTTGAGGCCAGAGTGTGGTGGCATATTCAGAGGACAGCATGCAGGCCAGGGGGCTGATGCATGGTTCGTAAGGGGTACATGCCATCCTTCTTAAAAAAAACAAATCTCTACCTGCTCCCAGGTCCCATTCCTTAACCTAGCGTTCCGTCTCATTCCAATCTCCACTTCAGACATGTCTCAATCATTCTCTCTAACACAGCAGACCTCCCTGGCTTGGCTTCCCTCCATCAGGCCTCCCCTGCTCTCCAGCTCCCTGACTTCCTCTACGGCTGTGATTTCCAGCCTTTTTCACCTCATGGCACACATAAACGAATTACTAAAATTCTGCAGCACACCAAAAAATGTTATATTTGATGCCGATCTGACAAAAAAAATAGGTATAATTTTGATTTATTCACTATTTTTGTATTGTTGTATTGATGACTATTTTTGTATTGGCTGTTGTCATTCTCTTATTTGACATTCGAAGGCAGTGGTTCTCAACCTTGGCTGCACATTAGAATCACCTGGGAGTCTTTTTAAAATCCTGATTTCTGGGCCTCATCCTCCGGAAATTCTGTTTCTTTGTTACTAATGTTGTGGCCCCGCCCCATAACAAAGAAACAGAATTTCTGGAGGATGAGGCCCAGAAATCAGGATGTTAAAAAGATTCCCAGGTGATTCTAATGTGCAGCCACGGTTGAGAACCACCGTTCTAAGGGAAAGGAGGTCAGTGCCCCTGACGAAACAGTCAGCTATTGCATGTGTTAAAACTTCTTGCAGCACATCCATTGGACATCGCTGCTCTCGGTCAGTGGTTCTCCACCGTGGGTAGTTTTTGGTGGTGTATTTGGTGGTGTCCCCAGACTTCTCTGGATCTCATAACTGGGGAGTGTTACTGGCCAGAAAGGCTGCTAAACACCCTGCAGGGCACAGGCCAGCCCCCACAATGAAGGGTTATTCGCCCCAACATGTTAGCAGTGCCGAGGCCAAGAGATGCCTCCTCGTCCTTCAGAGTCTTTTGTGCAGCTTTCCGAGGCCCCTCCCCCTCCCTGCAGGATTCTCACTCTGAATTGTGTGGACCTTCCCTATCGCCTTTATCATTAAATTTATTCTGACATGAATCCGTGCACAAGTTTTGGAATTACACAGCATGGATTTCATTCTCGGTCCTATCTATCTGTGTGATCTTAGGTACATCATTTAACTTTTCCGAAGGACTTTTCCTTATCTGTACAAGAGGAAATGTACATTGTTGGGAGGATTAAATGAGTTAGTACCTGTAAATCCCTTACCACAGTGCCTGGAGTAGGGCATAATAAATATTAGATGTTATCATGATAACCGTTACTTAGTTTCCTTAACTGGTTTGCATGACCCTTGAAGCCAGTGATATATCTTATAGTTATACAACCTCCTACCTCCTTGCATGTCCAGGGCCAGATGAATGACAGTAGTTTACTAGAATTTTCTTGGTGAAGGTGATGAAGAGTAAGTCTTCAGTGCCTTTCCAAACATTGGGCTCCAAACCCGGGAGCCCAGGGTAAGGGCCACTCCCTTTTAGGTCCGTGAATCAGCTCTGCCGGCTGACCTGACTCAGATTCTCGGTCCAGGACAAATCCATCACCAGGGCTGCACCTGAGCCTCTGCGGATAACTTTCCTCGTTTCCGTGTTCCGATAAGAAAGAGAAAGCGAAATGGTCAGAATATAAAGTTAAGCACAGGCTGAGCCTGATAAGAAACAGGACTGTGTGGGGCATGGCCGGAGGAAGCAGGGAAGAGAACTGATAAACGGCTGAACACAAGAGCAAGAGCTGTTGGGTTAGAGGGTGCGATTTTGTACTTCCCCCACGTTTTAAAAACAGTCTGCTGCTACGATGTCAGTGGGCTCTTGGTTGAATATGTGTCTCTTCTCTCCCGTCTCTCCTCCTAAGTAATTTGCTGATTTTCCAACTTGCACTCTAGAGATCAGAGCAGTAAAACAAGCCAAGCAGAGGTTAACATATTTATGCAGCAAATACTCATTACTTCACTGCCCCCTAATTTATATTTTAAGAAAGTCAAGATGTTTAGTGGTGGAGCTTGCTTAAATTGAGAGATGCTGTCAGAGCTCCAGACAGAAGCAGAGAACTGTGGCTCTGCCCTTCCTCACCCCCTTCCACAGGACTTCAGCCGCATCACTGGGTATCTCATGAGTAGACCCAGGGCCCGGCGGGGTGCTGGAGGGGTGCAGGCAAAGGCCAAGCTGCAGGGCTTTTTTCCAGTTCTAAGAACATCTCTCTCTTCCAGCCTTGGGGTCCCACACTTGCTCTTCCACCTGCTTCCTGGACCCAGTGTTCTCCTCCCACAGCCCACTCAGCCTCCCGGCACAACTTAAAGGTCTCTTCCTTGGGGCCAGGTTCCCTTACTGCCCTTCCCAGGTTGTTTTCTTCCACGTACTTCCATAGCACCCTCCCTTCTCCTTCGGAACACTAAGTGTAAATCCCATTTCTGCCTACATTGTAAACAGCAGCAAGAGCAGCGACCAAGACCAGCTTGTTCATCACTCAGTGTTCTGTGCCCACAACAGTGCCTGGAACACGGCAGTCTCACAATACATCTTTCTTGAATGGCTCAATAAAGCTGAAGTTAAAAGTCTTGAGTTTTAGGCTTACTTCTGTCCTTGACTTTCTGGGTGGCCTTGAACAAATGTTTTCTTCTGTAAAATGGGTCCCAGCTACAAACCTTTTATGTTTATGATTCTATGTAGTTCCCACCACAACCCCAGAGGAGAGGAGTACTCTTTATTATCCACGTCTTGTAGATGAGAATAGTAAGACTCAGAGCGGTTAAAAATTGGGTCTAAGTGTACACAGTATTCAAAGCACCAGGTGGTAGTGAGGCCTCAGTTTCCCTACCTGTCTCATGAAGGTGTTAGACTTCCAAGATCCCTTCTAAGTCCTATTTTGTAAAAGTTTGCCATTCTAATATGAAACTGGCACTAGTTGGAGGGAGTGGCCAGGGTTGGACTTGGATCTAGAAAGATCAGTTTAAAAATGATTCCAGTGATTTAGTTTGGGGGATATCAGGGCCAGGGGACAGGGCCAGCAGAAAGGAGGAGATCCAGTGATAAAAGATGACGTGTCTGTTCTTGTTCCCGTTTACCCAACAAGTTCAATGTCTCCAGCAAGCTTTAGCAGCTAACATAGCCCTCGCTGCACAAGACTTGACAGTGATCAGGCAGGAGTCAGAAGTTTGCCCAAAGCTACATGATACGTTCTGAATGTGGCATATCATTTACAGTCACTCTCTTTCTCACTCCCCTCCCCCACACTCTTATTTTTTACCTCCCTTTTTTTCTGAAATGCCTTGTTTTTGACAGCAAATGAGCTGTGCCTGGTGAAGAATGAAAGCACAGCTCCCGTACCTTGCTTTGCTCACTGCCTCTCTTTAATCGTGCATGACTTCCTGAGTAATCGGAGAAGACATTGGTTGTGAAGCGAGGGATGTGCAGATTCTCCAGCTCTCTTGATGATCTCCATCTGGCTTCGGAGAGTCTTGGATCCAGAGATACTGTTGTAAGCAAGGACAGGAGTGATATTAAGGGGCAAGGTGAGAATGAGCCACCAGGAAAATGGGCAGGCAAGGCTTCCCATGGATTCCTGGGTCTGGCATCATTGGCAGTGGGAAATGTAGATGCTGACAGAGCTGCTGATTCTGTGATTTCCTTCTCAGCTCTGTCACCAACTCCTGTGACCTTGGAAAATTCACTTTCCTGGTCTTAGTGCTTCCCCATCTATAAAGAGAAGATAATGGAGTGCCATGGGGGAGCAGAAACTTAATTATTGCTTGCAGAGGACTTGGATATTCTTGGATGAATGGTGCAATCAAAGTGCTGTGCAAAGTATTATTATTTTGCATGTCAGTTACAAGATGGCTTACACCTGCATATTGGGTGAGTCTTAATTGAGGGCTTGCTGTCGATGGAGGGAAGAAGAAATAAAGGGCTGGAGAATGGCCATTCCATGGAAATAACAGCTTTTCAGTGCAATCAAACATATTTCAAATTTCTTATTATTCCTAGTGTTAGCCACTGTGGCAGACTAAAGATGGCCACAAAATCTTTGAGTCTCTTCCTTATCAGTAAGTGAAATCTGTTTTCTCTTCCCTTGAACCTGGGCTGGCCTGTGACTACTTCGACCAGTGGAGTGTGATGGATGGGACGGTAAGGCAAGCCTAGTCTTTGAGAGGAGTCCTGGCCCACCACATAAGAATTTCAACTAGTCTGCCGGAGAGTCCAAGGGCGCACACGCTGTGACTATATGGAGAGTGGTCACCAATTGGCCGGTTGTGTGACTGAAGCTCTCATGGGTCTTCTTATCTATGTTAGTCCAGCTGCCAGCTGAATATTTCTGAGTAACCCAGGTGATGCCACATGAGGCATTAGAAGCACCCAGTTGAGCCCTACTCAAATTTCTGATCCACAGAATCATAACCAGAAGAGTTACCATTTATTGCTTACCCACTATGTACCAGCTACTATGGCTTATTTCATTTTTCATTCCAAAAGTTAGGTATAATTATTTTAGATTTATAGATGAGAATAAATAACCAGAAAGATCTTGGGTTTGAATCTCTGTGTGAATGAGGCCAGAGCTCATGGTCTTTCCTTGACAATACCTACCCTCACTGGCCCATCTTTCCTGAGGGCCCACCCTGGTACATGAGGTATTGACTGTAATACTGTATTCTATTGGGCCTAGTACTCCCCAGATTCCATCCTTATGCTAAGCACAGGAGGGCATGTTATCACTCAGTGATCAATAATATGAATAAGTTTTCTGATCTTTATTTCTGGATTAGTCTTTGCTTGGAACAAGATGTGCTTATCTCTCCAATAATGATCACTAGCATTGAGCAATTCCCTGTGCCAGACTCTCTACTTTAATCCTCACCATGACCTCTGAGAGACATACTGTAATTTAGCTTCATTTGACAGAGTAGGTCAATGATCATCTAGCTGGCTCAGGCCGAGCCTAGATTAGACCCACCAGATCCTGTTCTGACCATGGGGGGATCCATGAGTTAGTTCCCTGCATAATCAGCTGTGTGTGGACCCTGCTGTTATAAACTAGTACTTGGGGGTGGTGGAACTAATTACAGTAGATCCTAGGCAGGTTGCTGCTGGTGCTGCCCAGGTCAGTCATATGACTCCCCGAAGGCTAACCCTCTAACACCCCAGAAGCGTGGTGCCCAGGATCAGAGACTCAGCTCTTGGCGCCCTCTAGCCAATTCGAAGTGGAGGTCACAGTGGAGGTACGGAAGGTGGTTGGTCCATGCTGACCCTTGCTCACTGGGGACAACTGAATCAGAGCCTACATACTTACCTTTGGTAGGTGAACTATGTTATAGCTAAAGGGACTGTAAGTCATGATTTGCCCAGCCCCTTAATTTTAGAGAAGTGAACTATTAACATTCTCTAATGGGTATTTTAGAGACCTCATCAACCACCACTCTCTTCATTGCTTACTCCTCTTCAATGCACTGGCCTTTTTGCTTTTTCTCAAGTATTCCGAGCTTGGCCTTGCTACCAGCCTTGGCACTTGCTGTTCCGTGTACCTAGACTGCCCTCCCTCCAGATCTTCCCAGTTGGCCTCCTGTTTTTTGGCAGAGACTGATAGAGCACTTACCATGTGCCAGGCACTTACTGTGTGTCCTAAGCCCTTTACATGTATGAACTCATTTAATCCTCGGAATCATTTGAGGAACCTAGGTGCAGAAAAGTTAAGTCACTTGCCCACTGTCACAGTTAGTAAGGAATAAAGCCAGGATTTGGACCCAGACACTCTGGTTCCTAAGCCCATGCTCTCAGCTCTGACCCCACGCTGCCTCTCTGTCCTGAGGGTTAGGTCTGAGCTCACTGTTTCATATTCTTCACAATGCGGATCGCTCTCTGAATTTGCCATGTTTGGGGCATGTGACCCATGAGGGAGTGCAGCACCTTGACTTGTCCTACTTACAACACATTTCTCGTGCGTTTGAGTCAATGACTAGATAGAGGCCCACATTAAGTAACTTGGTGGAGGAAAGGTGATGGAGCAGGTTGGTAGCCCCAAGTCCAGTTTGATTCCCTTCCATCTTCATCATTTTTCACTTTGCTCCTTTGTGAAGAAGTGGCACTTTTGAGTGAGAAGAGGCCAAATCGAGCTCAAACACATCTGGTCTTGAGTATAATCTTTGCCGATTGCTGGTGGTGAAACCAGGGGTGGGCTGTTTAGCCATTCAGAGTCTATTTTCTTTCTTGAAAAACTGGGAGGGGGGGGCATTCCCCACCATTTGTGCAGGGCTGGTTTAAGGCTGACGTAGCAAGATCAGTAGTAGCAGCCACAGCTAATGTGAATCGAATGCACCTGTGTGGCAGGCACTGCCCTAAGCCCATTATGTGGATTGTCCTATTTACTGGTCCTCAAAACTCTATGAGGAAGATAGAGTTTTCAGCCCCATTTTATAGGGGAGGAAACTGAGGCACAGAAGCTTGAGCTCTTGTTCAAGTAAGAATCATATTCTGAACCCATGCAGTGTGATTCCAAAATTTAAACTCCTAACCCATGTGAATGTGTGTGTAATGTATATTGTTATCAAGTATGTCATAACGTGGACGGTGGTTGCCTGTTGGGGATAAGTCTCTACCACAAGCAACACTGTGTCCTGCTCTGGGTGGAAGCTAGCATCTTTGTAACAGATGTTTTGCACCCTGGCAGGGGCTGACAGGATGATAGGATAGTGCTCCCAGGTTGGCAGAGACGTGGCAGAAGGAGACACAGAAACGAAGTTTAAACCATCTGAAGGTTTCATAGAGCAAGCGCATTAGCTGGCATTTAAAGAAAATTATATAACAGTGCAACTTCCATATAATAAATTGACTTACAGCTGGTGCTGTATGTTTCATAACTTTTTAAAAACTAGGGCAATCTGTTGGTAGAATAAACACAGTTGTGTTTTAGCACATAAAAATTGAGATAAACATTAAAATGCCCGGTTTTCTGTAGTGTGTACCAATAGGAGATATTAGAGTCATTTTTACTGATTGCGGTAATACATGTTGCTGTTGAAATGGACAGTCTCATGTATTAAACAATCATGAGTATTTTTAGCTTTTTGTATGACAGTAGTTCTTCATACATTTTATTTGTTTAAATTAATTTTCAGTGTATAACATTATAATTTAATTTCTATATATACTGTGTCATGCTCACCACCAAAAGTATAGTTTACATTCACTACCCAATATATTTTGTCCTCTTTACTTAAGAAACCTATTTCTTAAGTACAGCTGAACCACCAAGGTTAACCAGGCATGAAAACATGAAAATGAAACAAAGAAGCAGAGAAAAACAATGTAAGGAGATAACAGAGAAGTGACAGAGAACAAAATAAAACTTAGATAAACCCACTCATTACTAAAATTCTTAGATAAGATAAGGAATTGCAGCCATGAGAAAGAATTTTAAAAAAGAACATTCAAGGAAGATGAAAAATGCTGGTAGAATATAATAGTGGAAAATATTATTTCCATACAAAGGTTTGGAGATAAAGCTATAGAATTTTCCCTTAAAATAGAAAAAAAAGGCACAGATAGAAAATATGACAAAAGATTTCCAAATTGGAAAATTTGTGTAAGAGGACCAACATTTGACATCAACATACTCAGAACAGGAGGACAGATAAATTTAGGGGAGGGAACCAGAAAAGACATATAGAAAGATGTCGCAAAAAGAAGTGTGTATGACATTTCATCTTAAAAGTTCCCCTGAGTGCCAAGCATAACAATGCAACCTCACGTTAAAGCTTTAGAGTCTGGGGATAAAGAGATTTCACAGCTTCCAGGAGAAATTGAAAATGACAGACAAAGCTGCTCACTGACATCATTGGAAGTTAGATGACAATGGTTTCATACTTTTAAATTTCACATCAGAAGTAGTTGACAACCTAGAATTATATACCCAATGAGACTACAAGTGAAAATGTCAGCTAATTATTTTTAGTGAAGCAAGGTCTCAGAAAATTTACCTCCCAATCATTCTTTGTCAGGAGGCTATAGGAGGGCATGCACCCCCAAATGAGAGAGTAAATCAAGAGAAAGAAGAAACGAAGCAGGGGACCAGCAGAGGGGTTCCAGCAGAGGAGTGAGAAATTCCCAGGTGATAGAGAAGAAAAATCTTAAGGCAACATCTGTGCAGCAGGCTTGGAAAGTAACCAGAACTGGGAGGTGGAGGGTTTTAGGAGGGATGTCTCTGAGAGAGAAAAAATGGGGGAAATGGATAGATTTACTGATGTGTTTGACCCTATTGAAGGTCAGAAACTTGGGGGTAAAGTTGTAAATACCTGTGAGGAAAGCTAAGCAAACAAATCAAATAGTTATTAACTCCTGGAAACACAAATTTTGTATCAGAATTATAGTTTAAATACTGTGTAGTGCAGCTGTTCAGAAATAACCAGGCATAATGATGTGAATGCTACTGTTGCTTAGCCTAAAAAGTATTGTATGATATTACTGGGAGGATGATATAAGGGGAAATTGGTGTGAAAAGAAAGGATTTTAAGAGTGAAATCACCATCTTCCCTAGAAGGAAATCATTAAATCATAGTAGAAATGGAAATCAATTAAGAATGGCATAATAAGCATGCTATTTAGAAATATGGAAGGTAAATAATAGAAGAAACAGCCAAGAGATTTGAAAGTGGCTGCATGTGGGGAGCTGGAATTGGAGGAGGGCAGGGGTGGGGCAGGAGGCAGCACGTTCCTGTGTAAGCCTGGTGGCTTCTTTACTTTCTAAGCCATATCGAAGTTAAACTACTTTGATAAGAATGAAAACAATAAATTTTATAAAAGGCATGGATGACAATATGACGAGAGAAATATCCCTCCCTGCCACAAAGGGTTTTGGGGGGGTAAAATTTTTCAACTTCCTCGTCCCTTTCATTCATCTTCTGATGTGCTCTGGGGAAGACAGTAAAACAGACGCTTTCAAGATCAAAAGTTCTGAGTTTGGCTTCTTTTCTTTGTTTCTAAAACCCACGAAAACTTTTGTGCACTGCTTGATTTTATTTTAACAAAAATCTTTCAGTTTTTAGTAAAAATCAATGATCACAACCATAAAAATAGAAGTGCTGATCTTAGACATGTCTTTGTATGCAGATAACCCTCTGGTAACACAATAAAGAAAGATTCAGTAATCCAATGAAATATGAATGCAGAAGGGAAAGGCTGTTAAGGTTTTCTGTGCAGCGGACACTGAGCCAAGCACTTTCTATGCAGCCTCTCATTTAACCCTTGCAACAACTCCAGGCATGGGTGCAGCCTTCATCATTTTCGGGGCCTCGCAAGGCTAGCGGCGTCTAATTCCTCATCCCTTACTCTTCACAATGCTCTGTGCCTCCCAGTTCCTGTGGCAGCGGTGGCCTAAAGAGGCACGCTCCCTTCACCTAATTATGTCTCCCTATCTCATCTGATCCTCACAGCGATTTTGCAGTGAATGAATGCAGAGTGGGCATTAGTTTCTCCAGTTTACAGACAAGAAAAAAATGAAGCTTAACTAAGTGGAACAATTTGTTAACATCCCTGGGGTACCAGGTGACATTGCTGGAAAGAGCCCCAATCTTTGGACTCTGAGCCCAAAGAGTTTATCAATTAAAAAGAGATATCTTTACCTTTGTTGTGATAAACTTCCACATTTCAGCTCAAACTATGGTGAGCCCAGAGAAGCCTTAATACCCAGTTCACACCCTTCCATTCTTTCTAGAGCTCAGTCCAGGGAGAATCTGTGTCTATATAAGTTCTCTGGAGCTAGTTTAATTTTATATATATGAATAGGAGAGACATATTTTCCTCTTGCACAATGGTGTTCAACTTTCATATAATTTAGAGTCAGGATTATTCCAATCAGCTCGAGCTCATTTCTGGTAATTCACACCCCCAAACATCCAAATGTCATATTTCTAGGGGGAACCAGAGAACGACAATCACATGTAGAATCAGAATGCTCTCCAGGCCCATTGTGTGTAACTGGAGAGGAGGGAGCTTTGCTAGGGAGCTCTTAAATTCCGGAGCAAGACTATAATTAGCTGTAATAGGACCCAGAGTAACTTCACAGCCATAATTCTCAGCAGGAAAACAATTATATTGCAGCCATATAACTAGATAGACATGCTGTAAATACAAAACATTCTCTGGAAATGTATGCTCTGTATTTCTAAATACATGGAAAATTAAGCCAGACACTTCTTTGATAATTGTAATTCAATGCAGTATTATTTCCTTTCATTGCCTCAACATTCTTTTTTCCTTCCTTGTCCAGCTATAGATTTTTTATTTTAATGTATATGTGATTGAGCAAGGCATCTCTCACTTAGGACATATACTAAATGATGATGATGAATTTAAAATAGGGTGTGTTCCAGAGAGGCAGTCTAGGGCAAAGAGAGTCCTGTCCTGGAATATGGCTGTGTGTGTGTGTGTTTTAATTGAGATGTGATTGACATATAACATTTTATTAGTTTTAGGTGTACAACATAATAGCTTGATATATGTATGTATATTGTGAAATTACTACCATAGCCTAGTTAACCTATATCATCTCACATTAGAAATTTTATTTTCTTGTGATGAGAACTTTTAAGATCTGCTCTCTTAGCAACTTTCAAATATATAGTACAGTATTTAGTCACCATGCGGTATATTCCATCCCCAGGACTGATTTATCTTATAACTGGAGGTTCATATCTTTTGACCATCTTCACCTGTTTCAGCCACGCTGTCACCACCTGTCTCTGGCAACCATCACATCTATTCTATCTATGATTTTTTTGTTTGTGATTTCACATATAAATATGATCTTATACAGTATTTGTCTTTGTCTGACTTATCTCACTTAACATAATGCCCCCAGGGTCCATCCATGTTGTCACAAACGGTAGGATTTTCTTCTTTTTTTATGGCTGAATAACATGATATATATATATATATATATATATATATATATATATATATATTCAGTTGTTTTAGACATTCATCCATCAAGGAGCGCTTGTTTACATGTCTGGGCTACTGTCAATAATGCTTTAATGAGTATAGGGGTGCAGATATCTTTTAGAATTAATGGTTTTGTTTCCTTCTGATAAATACCCAGAAGTGGAATTGCTGCATCATATGGTAGTTCTAGTTTTAATTTCTTGAGGAACATCCATACCATTTTCACATAGAGGCAGCACCAATTTATATTCCCATCAATAGAACACAAAGTTCCCTTTTCTCGACATCCAACACTTGCTTATTCCTTATCTTTTTTACAGTAGCCATTCTAACAGGTGTGTGGAGGTAATCTCATCATGGTGTTGATTTGCATTTCTCCGATGATTAGTGATGCTGAGCATCTTTCCATGAGTCTGTTGGCCATGGGAGAGACTGGATTCTTTATCTACTCCTGCCCCTAACTGGGCCCATCGTTTTATCCCAAAGCCATAAAATGGCAGGTTATACACCAAGTCTAACAGATAAATGGCAGATGTCCTTGTTATAATCTGTGCAGTATTTGTCTGTGTGTGGGGCGGGGGGGGGGGGGGGAGGGCGGAGTCAGTCAGCATTTAAAAATCAAAGTATCTATCTAATAATAGGGTAACATGCAAATATGTCACAGTAACAACCAATCAGCAGGCTGCGCATGCAGCAGGCGCGGGTGGGCAGGAACTTGCAGCATTAGGGATGCAATGGCGGCTGCTGTTTGCCCAGAGCCCACCTGGGGCTCAGGCAAGCCACCTATGGCCGCTGCTGCTTGCCCAGGGCTGGCCCGGGTCTCAGGCAAACTGCTGATGGCCGCTGCAGCTGTGAGGGCCCAAGGCTCAGGCAGCCTTGTGGCTGGCAGTGGGAGCAGCAGAGGTGTGATGAGGGCATCACCTTCCCCTGATCGCTGGGTCACCTCCTGCAGAGGGAGGCCAGAGGCAGCAGCAGCGAGGGGGCAGTGCCTTTCCCTGATCAGCCAATCACCTCCTGCAGAGGGAGGCCAGACTGCTCCCATGGGGAGCGGGCCTAAGCTGTCAGTAGAACATCCCCTGAGGGCTCCCGGTCTGTGAGAAGGGGCAGGCTGGGCTGAGGGACACCCCCCCCCCCACACACACACCCAGTGCATGAATTTCATGCACCGGGCCTCTAGTTTTATATAAAAATATGGATTCTGGCTTCTAATGAAAAGATCAGTTGTGGCGCCATGGATCCACAATTCCTTACTGCAACTGTCCACAGTAGCTGGGTCACCACTGCTTCCTTTGGTAGAGGCAGATGCCTCCAGGTTGCCATGTAATTCACCTGCCCATTTGCTCATTTAGGTTGTCCACTGTGTGATCAGTTTCCTCAACTGTAGAAGAGAGAGATTGGATTGAACGTTCCAAGTCGGACTGCTTAAGTATTCATTCATCTTTTAAGATCTAAGATTCTGTAGCAGTATTAACTAAAAGACTGATTTAAAATTACATTAAATGACATAAGGACACACACACACACACACACACACACACACACACACACACACAAAGCTAAATTATGTCTCTCCTTTCAGCTTGTTTTCTTAAGTTGCAAATAGTCTGTTTTCACCCCTGGGAGAAAATGATAAATCACAGATGCCAGCAAACACTGTAGACTCTCTTTGCAGGAGAATTTACACCAACTTAAATGGATAGTTACTTACACATAAAACTGTTAAGCACTGGGAAATCTCCGAGTTTAGTGGGGTTATAGCAGAACCTTGACATTATTTTAGCAGTTTTATTTTTCTCTGACCTCTGTGGCTCCTACATAATCCTAAAATCATAGCTATTCCAAAGGAATCATTTCCTCCTGCATTCTGCTCCACAAAGACTGTGTGGCAAAGAGCTCCACGGGCACCAAAGAGGGAAAGAACCAATTCCTGAGTTCAAATGCATGAGCTCCCATCGCACTTACAAAAGCCCAGTGTTCTTGGCCCCACTCATGACTCTAATGAAAGATGGGTTAGATTTCATTGTAATAAAAGTTACGGTTTCAGGGCTCTGAGAATACCGCTTCCTACCCTGGAACGATTTGCCTTCAGAATGGGTAAGGATATGGAGGCTCTCACACACCATCACCACTACGTGAGCATCTTTGGGTGAATTATCAAAATGGAATTTTTAGTGTCCAGGCTTCTTTTCTGGGCTGGTCGACTGAGAGTTGGCCTGCCATGATAAGATTTGAATAAAATATGTTACTCTCGAATTAATGAAAATAGTTCACCTGTAGATTATTTGGGGTTTTCACTAGAGACAATGTTATCTTCAAGTAGCAATTATTTTGGTTTTTTCCTTTTCAGTTTTCATATTTTTGTATACCTTCTTTGATTTTTTTTTATCACCTTAATACAAAGGGTAGGCTCTCTAGTACATTTTGAATAGAAGTGGTGGTGGCTAAGATATGCTTTTAAATGAAGTACTTTAGCATTTTATCATTATCTTAAATCTTCATTGTGAATATTTTTGCTTGTTTGTTTATTTTTTGATATGTATTGCTACCTTAGTAGGGGTAGTATTTCTAATATACTTTTACACTTTTTACCTTGGTAAGTGTAGGATCTAGTACATTTTGAATGGAAGTTGTGATGGCTAAAATATATTCTTAAATGAAATACTTGAATATTTTACCATTATCTTAAATCTTTGTTGTGAGGTGTTCATTTGTTTTTTGTTGTGTTTTTTTTTTCTTGTTTGTTTGTTTTACTGGTATGTATATCAGGCTAAGGAAGTTCCTTTTATGTCTGTATGCTAACAGTGTTTAACATAAGTGAATGTTAAAATTTCATTTAAGCCTTTTCTCTTGTGTCTATTAAGATGAGTCACATACTTTTTCTCTTTTAATTGGTTAACATAATCAACTACATTAGTTCAAGTTCTAATGTTAACCTTGACATCCCAACTTAGTCATGGTTTCTTAATTAAACTGGATGCCTAAATCATTTATTTTTAGACTTTATTTCTAAAATATCTACTTATGGCTAGTTATATATTTTCCTATATATGATGCTTTTACTATACTCCTTACGTTTATTGATTTCAGAGAGGACGGGAGAGGAAGAGAGAGGTGGAAACATCAATGATGAGAGGGAATCATTGATTGGCTGCCTCCTGCATGTTGGACCAAGTCTGCAACCCAGGCAAGTGCCCTTGACAGGAATTGAATCCAGGACTCTTCTGTCTTCAGGCTGACGCTCCATCCACTGAGCCAAACCAGCTAGGGCTACCTCTTAAGTTTTGACATGTAATATTATAATTAATGTTCAGTTTAAAAGGTTTTCTAATTTCTATTATGTTTTATAAGTGCAATTAGTTTTTTTAATGTGCGTTTCAATTTTTAAAGGTTTGGAAATTTTATATTTTTCTGTTTTTTGAGATATTTGGAATTCTAACTCAATTGCATTATGGTTGGATAATGTTTTGGTAGCAAACCATCCTTTTAATTTGTTGAGACTTGCTTATTAATTGTGTTTTTTAAATCTATTTTTTTTTTGTATGCTTGATTTAACAATTACGGAGCATGTCCCTTCCTGTCATCGTAGATTTATCAAAATATTTTGTAAATCTGCCCATTTTTGCCTTTTACATTTGAAATCATGAGTTAGCTTCGTATCAGTTTGTGATTGTTATCTATTTCTGATACATTGAACCATTTATCCTTAGTAACCCTCTCTATCTTTATTAATGTTTTTTTTTTGCCTAAAATCTAATTCACCTATTAATATAGGTATTGTAGTTTCCTTTTATTATTCCTTAATGTATACATTTCCATATCTTTATTTTTATATTTAACTTCTTTTGTGTTATTAAATATAACTGACATCACAGAGAGAGCTGGTCCGAAGGAGCAAGGAGCTCATACAGCAGGACAACCCTTCAGAGATATTCCGAACTGGGATAAACCCACGATCTTGCATCGGCCAGGCTGTGCCCAAGTTGGAGGTCAGACGCTTGAGCCAGGTTATACAACCTGGAAAGAGACACAGCTCTGAGCCCTCCAAAGGCAACACCTGGATGCTGATGGTAATGGCTGACCTGATATTAAAGACTGATTATGGTTGTTACACCACAACATCCACTACAGTTCATTGCACGCACTGTTCAGACCTGCTTAGTTTCAGATAATTTCATCATATTTGGCACCAGTTTCTGCAGGATTCTTTGCTCCTTTTCCTGGACAAACGTACTAGTATAAGAGCAAGATTAGTAGAGTAGACGACAGCCCCTGATTCTGTAGCTGGTCTCAAAGCCCTCCACTCTCAGGTAGTACATCTTCTGCTCAGGTGTTCACCCAGCGAGTGACTAAGACCCACTTTGGTTAGCCTGAGTCTCTGCTCACCATTTTTCAGGCTGACTTGCATCAGCACAGTGATGAGTTACGGCCTCATTTTTGCACCCATGTCAATTCACAGTCCCCTGGTCCCTGTCATGGAAGTCTGGGTCCCCTTGAGGAAGGACCCTGTAACATCGCTGCAAGTACAAGCTATAAATATGCAGTAATACTGGAGTGACTAAGCATGGGAAGAAAAGGAAATGCATAGACCTTTCAGAGATCACTAGACAGTGGATTTGAATTGATGCTAATTCCTGGGGACACACTCAAAGTAAGAAGCTTACTGCAATCAAGTAATAGATGAAGTCTTAATCATAGTAGGTGCCATTCACCTCAGACTAATCCAGTGGTTTTATGCTCCAATCCCTCAATGAATAATTTGAAAAGATACACTGGAAAATAGGTGGAAAGTCCACATGTCTCTTTGATACATTGAGTGCCAGCTGTAATGATAGGAAAGGCTGAGTGGAAGCACCAGGAACTTCACTGCCAAGATAGTTAGGCAGAAGCAATAGTGCAGCCCTGTGGGAATTTTCAGAGCTTTGTGACACCATCAAATATTTGAAAGGTGTGGGGATGTGATGCATATGTCTGTTTAATCCATAGTTTGACCTATATAAAAGTTGAATGGATCTTGAAGGAAGACTGTGGATTATCATACATTTAATCAGGCATCAGCTACAAATGTAGCTGCTGTCCCAGATATAGGCTTATTTACTACAGCACATTGGCATGGCCCTTGTCATTTGGTAATGCAGACCTGGGGAATGGTGTTTTCTCCATAGCAGTGTTTAAGGCCCACCAGAAGCAGTATGTTTCTATCTGGCAGAGCCAACGGTACACCTTTATATCTTGCCTCAGGGCTACCCAGTTCTGCTCTCTGCCCTAAGATAGTCTGCAATGATCTTGATCAACTTGGCCTTCTACTCAATACCACACTAGTCTACTACATTGATGATGTTATGCAATTTTTATCTGACGAGCAGAAAGTATTTTGATGCCTTGGAAAAACATATGAACTAGAGGGTGGGGGAATAGAACACGTACAATTTCAGGGGCCCGCCACTTTGGTGATGTTTCTAGGGGTTCACTTATCAAGCATGTCAAGATAGCCCCTCCAAGGTGCAATCCAAGTTGTTGAACCTTGTGCCACACACCATGAAAAAAAGAGGCACAGTGCTCAGTAAAGCTTTTTGGCCTCGGGAGTCAATGTATACCACATTTAAGTGTACTGCTTTGACCTATCTACAAAGTCATCTTGTCAGGTTGCCAATTTCAGTTGGGGAACAGAAGGGAAAAAAGACTCTGGAGCAATTCCAGACTGCATTACAAACTGCTCCATCACTTGGGCCTTATGATCCTGCAAATTCAATGGTATCTGACGTCTCCATGGCTACGAGGAATGCTGTATTGAGCCTCTGAAAGGCACCCATGGATCAGAGCACAGACCTGTAGGATGTTGAAGCAAATCTCTTGTGCTGATAACTATGATCGTTCTGAGAAACAGCTCCTCTTCTGGTTTGCTGCTGGGCTTGATGGAGATGACATGCCTAATTATGCTACTTCAGATGACCATGTGGCCTGAGCTTCTCATCATAAACTGGGTGCACCTGACACACTCAGCCTTCAGGTTGGGCGTGCACACCATCAATCTATAATTAGTGGAATGGTTTATAGCAGTGATGGCGAACCTTTTGAGCTCGGCGTGTCAGCATTTTGAAAAACCCTAACTTAACTCTGGTGCCGTGTCACATATAGAAATTTGTTGATATTTGCAACCATAGTAAAACAAAGACTTATATTTTTGATATTTATTTTACATATTTAAATGCCATTGAACCAAGAAAAATCAACCAAAAAAATGAGTTCGCGTGTCACCTCTGACACGCGTGTCATAGGCTTGCTATCACTGGCTTATAGAGACTGAGCTCAGGCAGGTGCACAAGGTACTAGTAAGTAATGAACAGAAGGCTCTTGCTCCTGCAATAATTATTGCTTCCTCTCCCACAATCCATGTCTATGGCCTTTTGGGGAGTTCTTTATGACCAGTTGACTGAAGAATAAGAGAAAAAATATTGAGCCTGGTTTACAGGTGGATATCGTGATAGGCTGGTACCATCTGAAAGTGGACAGTTACAGTAATACAGACCCACAAAAGGTTGGCCCTGAAGGACCATGATCAAGGAAAATTCTCCTATTGGGCGCAACATCAAGAGGTTCATCCAATTGTCTGCTTTGTTAGCAGTGCGCGGTGGACGCGAAGTATGGATCGACAATGATTTGTAGGGAGCTGTGAACAGTCTGGCTGGGTGGTCAGGTCTTAAAAGGAACAGCATTCTATTGGTAGCAAGGTAGACTGGGAAAGAAGTATGTGGATAAACCTTTCAGAACGGGCAAGGACTTTGAAGATATTTGTGTTTCCTGTGAATGCCACATCGTGTTTTCACTGCAGAGAAGATTCATAACAACCAGGCAAACAAAATGACATGCTCTGTGGGTGTCAGTCAGCATTTTTCCCCAGCTACTCAAGTGATTGCTCATTGAACCCATGAACACAGAGACAGGGATGAAGCTACATATAGGCTCAGCTGCATGAACTTCCTCTTAGCATGGCTGACCTGAATAACACTACTGCTGAGTGCCTGACAACAGTAGATATCAGCATGGAACTCCTGATTTGAAACTGTTCTTTGGAGTTATCAGCCAGACACCAGGTGGCATCTTTATGATTGGGTATTTTCCATATGGAAAGAGCATAGAATTGTGCTCAGTGGAATATACACATATTCGGGATATGAATTTGCCTTCCTCATCCATGTTTCCACCATAGCCACCATGATAGGCATACAGAATGCCTTATCCATCATTATGGCATAGCACCGATCATTTCTTGTCATAAAGAAACTAATTTTATAGCAAAGGGATTGAATAAATGATCTTATGCCCATGGAATTAATTAATCTCACTACATGGTTCATAATCTAGAAGTGACTGGCCTTTATGGAAAGTAAGCTCACTAAAGACTTAGTTACAGCAATAGTCAGGAGGCAATACCGTGAAAGATGGGGTTCTGTCTTAGAGGATGTAGTACATGCTTTGAATTAGATTTCATTATGAGTGTGCTCTTTCCCGTAGCAAGAATACATGGGTTCCTGAATCAAGGTGTGGAAGTAGGAGTGGCTCCTATCATTATGATATCCAGTAACCCACCTGCAGATTTTTTTTTTTTGTCCGAGGAGAATAGGTTTTAGTTCTTCCTTGAATGTTTGGTAAAACTCCCCTGTGAAGCCATCTGGCCCCGGGCCTTTGTTTGCTGGAAGCTTTTTGATGACTGCTTCAATTTCTTCCATAGTTATTGGCCTATTGAGATTTTTAGATTCTTCCTGATTGAGTTTTGGAAGGTTGTAATTTTCTAGGAATATGTCCATTTTCTCCAGGTTGTCTAGTTTGTTGGAGTAGAGTTGTCCATAGTATTTTTTAACAATCACTTGTATTTCTATGGGGGTCTGTTGTTATTTCGCCTCTATCATTTCTGATTTTGTTTATTTGGGTTCTCTCTCTTTGCTTCTTGGTGATCCTGGCTAGAGGTTCATCAATCTTGTTTATCCTTTCAAAGAACCAGCTCTTGGTTTCATTGATCTTATGTATTTTTTTTTTGTCTCTATGTCATTTATTTCTGCTCTAATCTTTATTATCTCCTTCCTTCTGCTCACTTTGGTGCAGATTTTTTTTTTATTATGGTAAAATACACATAACAAAATTTACCATGTTAACCATTTTAAGTGTCTTATTCAGTGGTATTAAATGCTTTCACAATGTTGTGCAGTCATCACCACCATCCATCTCCAGAGCTCTTTTCATCTTATAAAACTGGAATTCCCTACCCATTAAACAATAATGTTCCAATCCCTCCTCCCTTGAGCCCATGGGCACCACCATTCTACTAGAAAGTCTCTATAATTTTGACTACTCAGAGTGTCTCATATAAGTGGAATCATTTGTGTTTTTGTAACTGGCTTATTTTACTTAACACAATGTCCAGAAGGATTCATCCATGCTGAAACTACTTCTTTTTTGAAACTGAATTGAATTGGAAGATGAGATTGCCACCTGGACTTTGGGTCTCCTTATACTATTGAACCAATGGCAGAAAAAGGGGTAACTCCATGATCTGGAGTGATTGATTCTGACCACTAAGGAGTACTTGGGCTGCTATGGAGTGGAGGCAAAGAAGTCTCCATATATGGATTTTCTAGGGGCGCCTCTTAATACTTCCCTGCCCAATTGCAAAGGTTAATGAAAAACTGGAGAACCAAACAAAGGCAGGATTATATAGGATTCAAACCCTTCAGAAATAAAGATTTGTTCATTCTATCAGGTAAAACTCAGACCTGCTGCAGTTCTACCTGAGGGCTAGAGCTTTAGCAAATGGATAAGGAAGTCACAGATGTCAAATCTAGCCTTTTGACTACTTACAGAAACATATATATGTTTATTTGTATATGCTAATCATTTTTCTTCTCTCTCCTCCCTCCTCCCCCATTACCATTGTTCATCCAAGTTTTTGGGATAAACTTTACAGTTCAGTCTTTAGGTAGCAGGATTTTCATCAGGCCTCACAACCTAAGAGCTAATTAATATAGTCTCATACGGATAGAAAGATTGTGGGACTTTGTTTTTCTTCCCTTAGGGAAGAGTGAAACGTCTTCCCTTGTACAAAAGATAGCTATATCTTGGAAGGCAAAACATATTTAGTGCATCGTATGGAGGTTCAGAAGTGTTCAGGAAGATGCATAGAGAAGCGGAATATTCAAAGGGGTGAACTGTGCCTCATATCAAGTTATTGCCTTTCAGCTACGAATCTACTCATCATTGCCCTCCTTGGATGATGCAGCCATTTCTCCTTTGCCTGCAAAGAGTATGATGTTAAACTTTGCCAGTAGAGGGCACTGGAGGGTCACTGCCGGGGAAAGGGGCTTCTTTTTCTGGTTCTGGTGTACTTTCCTTGTTCCTAGTTTCTAGGTCACTGCTTTTGGTGTTCTGGGCACTTAGTGGAGTTCATGCCCAGCAAGTTTCAGCCAAAGCTTAAGAAACTTCTGGGGAATCCCCCAGGTTCCAGCCAACTTCTTAGTGAATTGAACAGCACCCCCTACTGGCAGCTTCTCAGAAAGTTTCCTTGATAGCCCAGGAGACCATTTTCTTGGCCAACCTCAGCTTGCAGCATCTCAGAGATTAATTTCTTTGCCATCCAGTGGTTTACAGCCACACCCTCTCCAATGAGTTTAGAATCACAGCCTTGGGTGAGCCCTCTCCCAAGCCCTTGGGTACTTGCCTCAGTTCTAGCTGAGTAGTAGCTGCCTCTGTATCTGTGATTCCTATATTCTTCCAAGTTCTCTTTAGCCAATCTCCTGTTACTAAGACTTTATATTAAACTTACCCGAATGTTCCCTAACTGATATACCTGGTTTAGCTACACCTCCAGAATCTGTGTTTCCTCTTCAGTCATAGAAGATTCAAGATGAAAGAATTGGTCCCTTACTTTGGAGGGGATATCCTGGGATGCCCCAGTCCACTGGGCCCCTAAAATTTTCACTGATGTGGTGGGACCCTGTATCTTTGTAGAATTTCATATTCTACCCTGTGCCTGGTATATGTCTTAACAAGTTCCCAAATATACTTACCACTTATTGCTTATCTGGTCCAATTAACATGGTGTCATCCATGTAGTGGACCAGTGAAATAGTCTGCAAAATGTCCAAATGGTTTAGATTCAACAGTGGGCAGAAGAGTTAACATAGCTCCGAGGCAATACCATACATTTATACTGTTGCCCATCCTACCCAAAGGCGAAGTCCTGCTGGTCCTCCTTCCTAATAGGAATGGGACAGAATGCTCCCGCCAGACCACCGGCTCTGTGGCATGTACCTGAGCCTGTCTTAATCTATACCAGTGGTCAGCAAACTCATTAGTCAGCAGAGCCAAATCTCAACAGTACAACAATTGAAATTTCTTTTGAGAGCCAAATTTTTTAAACTTAAACTATATAGGTAGGTACATTGTTATTATCTTAATTAGGGTACTCCTAGCTGGCCTCTGCTAAAAACGTACTCAATCTGATTGAGGTACGTTCGCTGAGGTCGACCCCTTCCAACTCTCCCATCCACACTCATCTTGTATACTTGTTTTGTCTATCTCCTTTCCGCAAACCAACTTCTGCGCATGGGCCATGAAGTTTCAATCGCACTGTACGTGCGCGCCCGCATGTGGTATTTTGTGGAAGAGCCACACTCAAGGGGCCAAAGAGCCGCATGTGGCTCGCGAGCCGCGGTTTGCCGACCACTGATCTATACTATCAAGGTTGCCACATTGGGCACAGCTATTGGGGCTAATGCTTGTTGGAGTTTGTATCTGATCCGCTATCATTCTCTAGGGTCCATGTGGGTTTTGTAGGGGCCAAACTTGAACTTATCAATTAAATGGGGTAAGTAAAATAATCAGTACACTATCTCTGCATACTTAGGTCTTAAATCTGGCGCAATCTTTGGTGTAATATATGATACAGTTTTGGCCAGTTTCAGAAGCTTCCACTTGACTTTTCTCAATGTGACAGGACAGGAAACCAATGTGGGGGTTCTCCCAGCTACCAAGTATGCCTGTGCCATTTATACAGTTAGGGACTAGGAAAATGTCCTGGTTAGGTTTATGGGCCAACTGGATCCATTGGGAGCTATTTATCACCTGGCCCTCCCAATATGCCACCACTTTAAAAAGGGGGGCATGATGACACTTCAAGTCCCCAGATATCAGTGCCAACTCAGCCCCTGAGCATCCACAGACAATATGTAAATGAGTAAGCATGGCTGTTCCAATAAATCTTTGTCTATGGATACTGAATTTGAATCATGTCATTTTCACATATCATGAAATATTCTTTTCTCTCTCTCTCTCTCTCTCTCTCTCTCTCTCTCTCTCTCTCTCTCTCTGTTTCTTTCTTCCTTCCTTCCTTCCTTCCTTCCTTCCTTCCTCCCTCCCTCCCTCCCTCCCTCTCTCTCTCTCTCTCTCTCTCTCTCTCTCTCTCTCTCTCTCTTTCTTTCTTTCTTTCTTTCTTTCTTTCTTTCTTCTTTCTTTTCCCCCCCAGCCATTAAAAGTCATAAAAACCATTCTTAACTTATGAACTGGACAAAAACAGGTAGTAGGCCGGAGTTGACTTGGAGGTCATAGTTTGCTGACTTCTGGTTTAAGCAATGCCCTATTGTCAGCCTATCTATCTTGTTCCTAGGGATGCTATGTTCTTCCCATTGTTTCTATCGCTCTCTGCAGGTCAGGTCTCCCTGGCTGCCACTCTGACTGTTACTGCAGTCAGATAATTGT